>NC_065582.1:57764344-58389344 GCF_024542745.1 Macaca thibetana thibetana | reverse complement strand
TAAAACTTCAGTATGCTTAATGTCACATATAAGCTGTGGCAGAGAAAAGATGTTTATCAATCTACAATATAAAAACTTTGTGTCTCCTTTTATGTTACCATGTTTTAGAAAAACATTTATAAAATTTAGTTCTAAAAATTATTATGCTATGAAATAAGTAATATATTATTATAGTTTATTTATACTGAATTTGTAATACCTGTTGTACTTAAATTATTTTTCTCTATGCGACTATTTATAAAATATTTGTCTCCTATACACATATATACACACATACATACTTTTTGTGTATATATATGTGTATATGTATGTATATAAAGTTTATATATACATACTTTATACACATACAATAGTTTATACACATACATTCACTTATCTATGATTAAATTATTGTGTATACACATACACACATGCATATATGTATGTATAGTATATATACACACATATACACACATATATGTGTATACACATATATGTATGTACTATACACATACACATATGTGTATGTACTATATATACACAAATATATGCACACACATACTTTATACACATATATACCTTAATTTACACAAACAGAAAGAAATATACACACATAAAAGTGGAGAGGGAATACACAGAAAGTTAAAATCCTGAATGTTGATTTTAGCTTTTACATTTTCTTTGAACTCATTAAACTACAAAGAGAAATGTATTGCCAACACTTGATTCAAGTCTAAGCGAAATATATATTTCTCTCTTTGAAGACATATTTGGGCTTCAATATGATGAATAAAGCTTGTATAAGCAGAGATTTAATCCAAAAAGTATATATTAATATTCATTCTTCTGCAAGATGTATATCATCTGTAGTTAATTTTAGATTATATGTTCCCATTATTTTTAAAGAAATAAACACTTTTATATTTGAACTTTTTCTTTCTTTCTCAAATGTGGTGTAAATATTCCTACCTCTTCAGTTTAGCTGGTGAATGAGTCATTCTCAATATGTACGTATTGATCAGTTTATTATTAATGCTTTTGTTGTTGATTAATGTTTATCTAATTTTTAAAAAGATATCATTAAATTACTAAGTGTATAATTATGTTCTATGTAGATTGATGTGAGTCCAAGATTGGCTGAACAGCCTTTTCTTTAATGTTCAGGAATTCGTGCATGACAAAAAAAAATTATTGGACTGGGGCCTACCGTTAGAAACTTGCTTTTTCTCTTAAAAAAAAAAAAATCTGAATGATTCATCTCTGACATATCTGAAATAATTGGCCAGGAAATTATTGAAGTTAATATTTTGCTGGACTTTTGAAAATCCACAAAATGCTTAATATATCTCCCAACACCTCCAGGGGATGTTAGATAACACAATATAGACACACCTGTTAATTTTGCCTTCTATTTTCCCCCTGCCGAAAGTGTTAGAAAAAAAAATGTTTTGAGCCTTTAGAAATTTTTAGAAGTAAAAATTTTGGATCAGAGATAATGATCAGTTTATCATAATAAAGTATAATTTAGGAAAGACTGGACAGGTGAACTTGTATTTAAAAAGGAGGAAGAATGTATTAAATATTGATGATAGAATGTGAGAAGAATCAGAGGCACTGTGACTTGTTTAGTACAGGAAACTGGGGAAAACTAGTAAGGTTGGAGGTTGGAGATCAAGTTGTGCCATATGCTCTGTCTGATCGTCATCGGGAGCTTCCAGTTGGAGTATTTTCCCAAGCTATGTGGATGAATAAATCAACTTTTCTGGAATGTTATCTCACCACTTTCTCCGAATGTGGATTCTAAGCAGTTTATAAACAATTTATTTCCACTTTGGGGAAAAAAAAAATAGAAATCCATATATTTGTTACATAATCTCACAATGATCTTCTAGCAATACCTCTTCTCACAATTGTGTAGTAGTGATTATAAGATTATTTAATATATATTAAAGATATAAGTTGCAATAGCAAATTTTTACAGAAATCAGGAAAAGAGAAAAAAAAATAAATGCTTTAAGTAAAATAATTTATTTCGCTCTTCAGCACCACCCATCAGCAGTTACTAACAATAGTTGTTGAAACATTTATCACAGTATTTAAATCACTTGCAATCCGAAGACAATATTTATTTCATATGGTTTCCAAGCCAGCATTGCTATAGTTTCTTTTATTTGTTTTCAAGATTGATTTGATGACGAGATTTATAATTTATCTAAATATATCTAAAAAATTAGAAGTTTTAAATATATTCAGATACATTTAACTTTACCTCTGCATTAACATTTTCATATAATTTTAAGATAAGTTATACAGTTTGCTGATAAAGTGACCACCAAATTAATGATTACTTCACTAGTAGGAGGTTTACACCAAAGAGTTAATTTTCATATAAAAAACAATTGATTGCCGTAAGTTTATTTTCAAACTGTTCCATTTTTCATATTTTTATAAAAGTGTGATGCCTGACACATATTGGGCACTTGACATTCACTGAATAAATGCATGTTGTTGGTAATAGGAAGACAGGTACATTATAGACCATGTGTTGGTTTAAGAATCTGGGCCTAAAGGATACGCTTGTATAATTATAGTAAAAACTAAAACTAATTTCTACTCATTAAGGTGTGATTTTTATCATTTCCCATTTTGAAGAATTGAATCCGATTTTATAAAGTTTTTATTTTTTCTGATAGATTAATATCCTGTAAAACTATCAAATATGGGAGCACAAATAGTACTATAGGTCCAAGACATTTGGAAATATGTTAGACCTCTGTATTTAAATAGCAAAGAAAAAAATATTTACTAATCTTTTTCAAAACACATACTAATGCTAGAGCTGAGAAAAGTCCATTTTCTAAAAAAAAGAGATATTAATCTTTTAGTGTTTTCCAAATAAACTTGCAAATAGGGCAAAATCAATTAAAGTGAATAAAAATCTGAGGTGAGAAAAATAAGGTAGAAAGCAAAACAAATCTTACAGTAAAATACTGGATAAAATAGCAGCAGGTTTGTCTTCTGGAACAGGATGCAAATGACACCAATTTGCTCCTCAAATTACCTAAGATCCAAGAGGGAAAATGCTAGTGTGCATAGCGATGAGTCATCTTTTATATTCTAAGTATGATTTGCACTTTTATGCAACTTCCTAAACAAGGAAAGTCAACATACCTGTAGCAGAGCTTTTTGTAAAGTTTTTATTCATTGTTTTCATTATTATGCACTTTTGACTTTGTATTACTAAGGTTTCCTTAGCCTCACTTAAGAGTGTCTTAAGTGTTTTAGATGGCCACGCTCATCTGTATGTATAGTTGAGCCTGTGGCTGTGGAAAACAAAATTAAGGTAGCTGATGTGTTCATAGATAAATTGGGTGAGCATAAAGACTTGGATATAGTTATAGCATCATATAATTAGGAAATCTATTTTGCATTCTCTTTTATGGATTTTGAATCATTATAGTATACAGTGATCAGAAAATGTCTTTTTCAATGTTTTTCTTTGGGGGGTGGTTATGGTGTGAATATGAAATGCAACATTGGGAATAGGGATCTTAAAATTCTCAGGCTATATAAACAGTTAAGTTGATGGAGCTCTTTCCCCACTAACAGCTACCCCTTATGATTTCTGTGAAAAGTGAATCAGAATGATAACATAATTTTAAGAGTGAATCTTTAAGCATATTAATAAGCCAGAATTGAATATTGGTCAAGTAAGAGCCAATTAATGTATCTATAGTAAAATAAGAATATGTAATTATATATTTTAATGTATGTGATCCCTAGGGTTTGTATTTACTATGAATTTCTGCAAATGTCTTCATTATTTTGAAAAAAATATTTTGAAGTGAAAAGAGTAAGTACAGAGGCAAAACAGAAGAATGAGAGAAAATGTAATCATTGGAATCATTAACCTTAGAAATAATTTTTTCCCTTTAGGCTTTATAATGATTCAATCTATATGTTATTAGGGCCTTTTATTAGCAAATTCAATTTCTACCTGGGTGTACTTCAGAATACGTTGTCTCTGCGCCTCCCATAACCTGAAATTTTAACTTTATTTATCAAGTATCTAAATATACACATATACATAATATTAATTTCATGAATCATAATATAAAACTACTCCAGGGCCAGTTGCGGTGGCTCACGCCTGTAATCCCAGCACTTTGGGAGGCTAAGTGGGGTGGATCACCTGAGGTCAGGAGTTTGAGACCAGCCTGGCCAACATGGTGAAACCCCATCTCTACTAAAAATACAAAAAATTAGCCGGGCGTGGTAGTGGGGGCCTGTAATCCCAGATACTTGGGAGGCTGAGGCAGGAGAAACACTTGAACCCGGGAGACGGAGGTTGCAGTGAGCAGAGGTCCCGCCACTGAACTCCAGCCTGGGCAACAAGAGTGAGACTGTGTCTCAAAAAAAGAAAGAAAAAAAGCAAAACAAACAAAAAAATCTACTCCTACTATTTTATAATCTCACCTTCTACAACAGAAAATAAATGAGATAATATAAATACTCTTAGAAGGAAAGATGCATTTCTGCTGACTTCCTGAAGACAATCAATCAGACAACCCACAGCTTAGCTTGAAAACACAAAACCGCTTGTGGTCATGAGCAAGACTTTTCTGAGTCAGATAAAATAAAAACCCAAACTCGTGTCCCAATTTGCTGCATGCTCTCAATGCTGCTTTCTCACAATTCTTCTGTGCCAATTATTTTCCCTTTTAAGAAGTTCCTGAATTGATTGTGTTGTTCATTATCTCTTATGTCTTTATTTTTTGCTTAATTTCTACAATGGGTTTACCCTTCTTGATTTCTTGAAGGAGATTCTGTACTGTTTTATTAAGCTCATTTGTTATTTCTCATTTCCTATAATAATTTGCCAGGAAAAAGTGGGTACCAAAAATATGGCTTTTTATTTCAAAAAAAAGTAAGCCCTCATATTTACACATTGTTTATCTTAGCTTGTATTTCTTAAACATTAAATCCTGAGTCAATGGTTCTTAATGACAACTTTCTTCTCATTTGTCATTTGTGATTAATTCGTGACTTCAGTTTCGGGAGTCATGGTTTTCTCCATGTGAAAAATGTCAATCAAAATTGCTAAAATCTTAGTCACTGTTTATTCATCATTCTTTGATTAGCTGTTCTCCTACATTATTATTTCTAAACTCAGGGGCTCTTATATTTATTTATTCATTCATTTCTTCATTTATTTGTATAAAAGGCCTTTAACATTATTCTGGACCCTGGTAGGTGGTATTATTTCTCATGTTGTTGTATTTTCCTTACATTCGTGTATATATTTCATAGGGAAATTTTGACCTACATATTTTAGTTTAAATTGTATTAAACTGAATCTTACCATATGGCTTATCAGTATTAGAATGTGTTTGTTAGTATACTGCTTTCCATTGTAAACATTCAAAAACAGTATTGTTTTTGTGAGCGTCTAGTCTACCATAGCCTAATTCTAATTCAATTGGTTAAATGGTTGGTTTAAGGATTACTTCTTTTCGTCCGCTACTGCACAGAAATACATATTTTTTTTTTCCTAAAACTCTCATAGCATATAGCATACAGAACTGGCTCAGATCTAAAAACTGAAGATTGTTGTATTTTTAAGGGTTACATTCTATCTTGTTTCAAGTAATTATGTTAAGCTATTGGCTTTTGAATATTCATTTTTCGTAATTTTATCCTAAATGCACACACATTGTGCCTGACACAGAGACAGATTTGTTCTTTATTACTCACAGTAAATAATGAGTGCATTGTCTCCTCCTTTGTTCTCATGCTTACTGCTGGGATGATGCAATGAGAATTCAATGCAATTCTCCCTACAAAAGTAGCCAGGTACTCTATAGGTAAGCCAGGTACTCTACAAGATAAAAGTATGCTCTGCTTACAAGGGGGAGGAGACAGTTTTCCCAAACTCCACCTGAAAAGATCTCTTTGGAAAAGTAATGGACCCGAGTCTTTATTCCAAACTTATAGTATGTAAAAAGATTTTCTGTAGTAACCAGAAAGCTGAATGTGTCTGAGTTTTTAGGGCATGAAGACAACTTCACATTCAGTGGCTTTATTCCTTTTGACATATAAATACACAGAGAAATAATTCTCTAGGCTCTTTCCCTCAGGGGCTTAACCTAGGGACCTAGTACAGGGTGTAACCATTTGGCTCTGTCTGGCAAGTAAGAGAAAAAAATGTTCATCGCTTCAAATCAATGGAATCTATTAGACACATGTCTAAAGATCTAATTCTCATAGTATGTGAAGTCTCAAGAGACTAAAATCTTTTGCGGTAGCAGGGATTTTATTTCCTGTATTTCCTGATATAGAGAGAAACTCATATAACTTCAGGGCAATTTTCAATCTGTACATCAGACTTTGCTTTGTAAAAATATACCCAAAACATAGCATACAACATCTATACGTAGGCTATGTCATGGTTTCACCAATCTACATTGATTTTGGCTAATATTTGTTGAACTTAGTTATGTATCTGCATTTTGCCTGGTTTTTCATGTGTTCTCTATTTTCTCCTGAAGCCAGAAGTTTAGTAGAGGTAAGTCCTTCTCATGGCAGTGGTAGCATCACTGGGTGACAAACAAAAATTCCTCAAATCATTTGTATTTTGAGCCTCTGCTAGATATGGACACACCATCACTTTTACCATTTTTTCATGGCCAAAGTAATTTAAATGGTTGATCCTTGCATAAAAGGCATAGCACTGAAAACTTATATGGCATTTTCCCTGGAAGGGAGCAAAATGGGATATGAATTTACATGCAATATAGTAATGTAGATATTTAGGGGATGGTGGCAGGCGGAGAAATTAGAGGCTTTGCTCACAAAGAACCAGTTTTTGATGTTTAAATTAGATTTCGGAGAAGTAATCCTCATGGATAAAAATAAAGAGATGGCTGTGGTGATGTTGAGCGACAGTACAGCAAGGATATTTGATTCTTCCGTCATTTGTGTTGTATGCACATATATGTGGTTATATTATTTTTTCAGACACATTTGTCATAGATCTAAAATGAGGTTTTTAAAATGCTATGAATATATACACCTATTATGTACCCACACAAATTTAAAAAATAAAAAGTTCACATATGTTTTAAAGTGTACAAAATTAAAGTAACAGCATTATGATTCGGGAATAAATATATAAATGTGCAATGATGAGACCATATATACAAAGAGAACTCTGACTGACAGCCTCAACAGCTAGCCCAGGAATCCAATCCACAAGCTATGCAGCAATCAGCTCCAGAGTGTCTACACTTGGTCTAACTGACTTGAGTTCATTTTTGCTCCCTGCCTCCAGTTTTCACTTCAGGACCACCAAGAGAAAGCCAAATATACTGCACTAACCAATCACGTAAGATGACCTTCTTCTACTCTTAGCTTCCAGACATAAGTCATCTCCACCTTCCCCAAGACAGCAACCTTCAATCAGAGTATATCTGATGGCTTCCCTTTTTTATGCTATAAAGCTTTCTCAATTCTCTGTCTGCATTTGAGTTTTTGCCAAATCAAAATGATGATGCTGACTCACTTGCAAACTGAATGAATAAATAACCTTTGCTTCTTTTCACATGTGCGTAGTCTTCATTTATTTCCACAATATATTATCAAGACATATTTAAAAAAACAATAAATTTTTTCTTGCTTCAGAAAATCAAATTTTAAGTGTAGTTGTGCAGATTTAAAAAAACAACAGGTGAAAGTTATGCCAATAGAAGATGGGATGGGCATTTTAAATAGCATATCACCTTCTTATATATTCAGAATAAGTCTTTCCTCCTATCCAATCAGACTTCACTGCAATTATACATTCTTGTAATTAAATGGCTGTCTTAAATTGTTGTAATGGTATCATGACTTGGAAAACTTTCTTTTACTCTTTAGTGTTAAATTATTTGTTGTGGATATCTACCAAAAATAGTACAGTTTATGGAATCTTTCTCCAGAATATCTTAATTGTAGACTACATGAAATAACTTACTCCCAAATTTTCATTATTTCACAACTATTCAAGCTAGGGCACAACTCACCATAAGCAATAAATAACTAAATTTGACTGACAATGATACATGAAAAGTTGTCTAGGTCATACTTAGGGCAAAATCATAAGTTAGGCACGAAGAAGAGATGGTAACTTCTTGCTTTTTTTTTTTTTTTTTTTGAGACGGAGTCTCGCTCTGCCGCCCAGGCTGGAGTGCAGTGGCCGGATCTCAGCTCACTGCAAGCTCCGCCTCCCGGGTTTACGCCATTCTCCTGCCTCAGCCTCCCGAGTAGCTGGGACTACAGGCGCCCGCCACCTCACCCGGCTAGTTTTTTTTTGTTTTTTATTAGTAGAGACGGGGTTTCACTGTGTTAGCCAGGATGGTCTCGATCTCCTGACCTCATGATCCACCCGTCTCGGCCTCCCAAAGTGCTGGGATTACAGGCTTGAGCCACCGCGCCCGGCCAACTTCTTGCCTTTTTAAGGACTTTTGAAGGAAGAGGTTTCATGGCTATAAGTCACTCTAATATGTAAATAGCTCTCCCTAACAGGGAAAAATTTTTTGTGAAACTCTTTGTGTTGTATGTGAGAATGTTGACTTTGAGTCTAATACAGAAATAGAGATAGGTTGGACATCTTTTTCTATGCCATTGTTACATGCGAACATTTGTGAAGTAGGGAGTCAACTATTCTTGTTTTTCTTTTCCATGACTAGGGATTTTACTTGAGAAATATTTTACTTAAGTTATTATTTCTTCTCTGAAATATTTTTGTGGGTTTCTTGAATTTATAAGCCTTGAACAGACATAGCAATTTATAAATAAACTGTTAGAGGCTTAATAGAAATTATCTGATATTTTACTCTTCAATAACATATTTTGCAGACTACTGCTGCACATTGTAAACAATGTGACTTGATTAAAATATTTTTTGTGCAATGTATATATGTAGAGACATATACGTGCAATGTGTATATTTATATATATATAAACTTTTTAATAGTGTCTGTGTCCCTTTTGGAATCGGCTATAATACAAAAGAGATATTTGTTTTCTATTAATTGCTGTCTATGTGCAAAAAAATTTGTTACAGCTATGGCTTATGAAATAATATACATTGAAGATAAAGCAAATATTATTTCAGTTTTCAACTTTTTCATATGTACGGCCTAAACATTAAAATGTGTTCTCTTAATTTGTCCTGTTTAAATTATTTATATTTTGTTATAGGTGCAAAGGCCAGTGTGTCTTTTGAAAAAAAAATGCATTTTTAAAATTATGAAATAATTTTAAATGACTTTACAATGTTTAACATGTGTAAAGCTCTTGCAGTAGTACCAAGGGGCATGCTAGTGCTATATAAGTGTTTGCTATTATTATTAGTGTTAGTATGACTCTTATTAAGAACTCTTTAGATAGAAATTTCAGAATAAGTTTTCACTAAATATAAGGTATAATATCATCAACATTTCAATATTATAACACTAGATTAAAAAGATGTGGTACATAACATTGTTACACCCACTTACAGGAGAATAAAAGTTTCTCACTGCTACAAAACAAAACAAGGTCTATATCACAGTGGCTGTGGTCATTGTATAATTCCATGTTTTGTTCACAATTATTTTTATCAATCTCTTCAGAATACAATTCTTACTTTAAAGTGAAAAGATTGCATTTGAGGTTATATAATTGGTTTATACTCATTTGTAGTTAGGCTACATAGTATTAAAAGAAAAACAACTTTTTTGCAAACTTTTTAGCAAAGAACAAGAGATATTACTGGCCCTTGCTTGATACAATAATTGGGGCCCTTGAAACTGTTATTGCCTTTGTTTATTTGCTTGAGTTTTTAAATGTTTGTTACTAACTGTGGTATAAATGCTAAGTATCCTAGTGGGCATGTTTGTATGCCATACCTCTGGGATAAAACATATTATATAATTATATGAGTTCAATTGCTGTAATAATTTACACACCCAAAGCCATGACTCAGAGAGAATGAAGTTTATTGAAAGATCTAAATCCCACCGGAGAAAAAAAGAAAAGGTGGTCTAATGGATGTCAAAGCATTATAGCCCATTATATTCTGGGAATGCTATGTAGAATATCCACCCCACTAAATTAGGACAAATAGTATTAGAAATTCAGGAGGAAAAGTGAGCATGTTACCAATTTCGTGTTTCTTTGTTCTTTTATGGTAAAACCTAGACATATTATATTATATTTTCCAATTTAACTCACTGTTTTTTACTCTTTTCCTAACTGCAAAATGTAATGTAAACAGTTTAAAATGAATGAGGTTACACACCGACTTGTCCTTGTATTCTTTTGCGGCATTACTGTACCCAGGTTATGGATTCTGTTCCATAACACATAACTGTCTTACACCTATAGCAGGTAACAAGTCATTTGAAAGGAGGGAATGTTTTTTTACATATTATCACAATGCAATTTTGTAATCTTATATACTTAATACAATAGGCAATATAATGAACACTTCAGGATTGCAAAATGATAACTTGTATGAGAATTAGTACAATACAAGAATTCTGGCATAATACTAAAAGGACAGCTTAGTACGATTATGAATAATTCTTGGTAGGAGAATTGAGCCATTTGATGCAATACAATAAAAAACTTGGCTTGCAGACATGGTTATTTGCATTGCTGGAAGTAGATTAGCAATTCTCCCAGAAGGAAATTATTTTTAGAAAGTGTATGATAAAAATAGTAAAGAATTGAATAAGTTAATGATTCATTCAGCAACTCTGGCAATGCGGCATAATCTATAGGTTACATATGTGTTTAGGTAAATAATAAAGAAACTGGGGATACCAAGTTGAAGGAGAAATAGAAGTGTTATATTATTCTTGCAGAAAAAAAAATATATTCCATTCAATTTAATAATTGAAGCAAATGCAGCAACAAGACCTGATGTCTATCCATTGATTAGTGTACTTAGTTTTCAAATAGAATGCCACAGATAAATTAATGTAAAATTGATAAATGAAAAAGAAAAATGCCTGAAAAGAAATAAACGTGTGGCAACAATAAATCAACAAATTGCACTTCTAATGAGGACATAGAAATAATAGAAAGAAAGGGAAACTATGGAATTTAAGAATACAATAAGTAAAATTTAAAAATCAACTAAGGTAAACCAACTTTAGATTCGTAATGTCAGAAAAGAATTGATAAATAGAAATTGACATTAAAAATGTGAAATACAGAGAGAAAAAACAAGTTTGAGACTAAAAAATAAACAGAACCTCGCAGACCTGTAATAAAACATCAAATATTTTAGCATAATTGCAAATGGAGTCCCAGAAGATTGAAAAAAAAATAGAGAAAAGTAACTTTGAAATCCATTTTTCTCTTATTTTGTTTATTAATGGTTAATAAGCATGTGGAAAGATGTTCAACATCATTATTAATTAGGAAAATAAAAAATCTCCAAGAATATATTTCTGTATATTATTAGAATTGTTATACAAACAAGCAAACAAAGTAAAGCTGTAAAGAAACTCAAATCATTCTATTATTCTGAGGTTAATATAAAATTGCACATACATTTCAGGAACAGTTAGCTTCTTAAAATGTTAAATATAAATTTACCCTACAACCAAATATATATCCAAGAAAAGACAAGTACGTAAGTGTTTAGAAAGTGTTATTGACAATAGTCGTAAAAGTGGAAACAATTCAAATGCTCTTCAACTTGTGGAGGGATAAATAAAATGTGATATATCAATACAATAAAATATTATTCAGCAAATTAAAAGGAGTAACTACTGATACACAGAACAACTCAGAAGAATCTCAAAAATATTATGAATGAGTAAGGAAACTCAGATCCAAAAGATTACACATTGTATGTTCCATTTATATGAAAGCTTTAGAAAAGATAAATTAAAAGAAAAAGAAAACAGATAAGCTCTTGCCTTGAGCTAATAGGAGAAGCAGGGGTTAAGGAAAATTAATACAAGGGAACTTTTGGGGTAAGGAAATATTCCAAACCGGAACTGTGTTTTTGGTTGCACAACTCTACAAATGTATTAAATCATTGAATTTTAAACTTATGATGGATGAACTTTATGTTTTGTAAATCATCCATCAATACAACTGTTAAAAAGTACTGAAATCACCATTAATCAAGAGTATGAGGTCTAAAAAATGGCATTGTCCATGGAGGATGGCATTGCAGTCATAGCCTGTGATTATCCCTGTAGTATACAACATGTAGGAGACATAAAAGCAGTGTTAAATTATTTTAACCTTCTTATTGCTATTACACATGGAAGGTGAAGAGCTGGTGAGTCTTGAAACCGCATACAATGGGCGGTAAAAACAGATGACCATTCCAGAGGAAAGCACAGATCTTTTATTCAGGAGCAAAATACATTTGTTTAAAATTACAGATACAGTTCTATAGAATTATTATATACGGTAATTCAATTTTCCTTAAAAGGATCACGAGAGAAACTTGCTATGTGTTATAAATGCCTCAGCATGGTTCTGAGGTTAATGTATATTGGCTGTAGATAACTGAAGTTAAAACAAATGTCAGAGTTCATTGTGGCCTGATTCCTCTCATTCAAGGTAGAAAAGGTCCTAAAAAATAAGAAATTTTTGTCTAATTAACGCAGCAGAAAATATTCTTACTTTAACATAGTTTTTCTAAAGAATATTAAGACCATCATATACAATGTATGCATTGTATATTTTCGCTCTTTCCAAGCAGAAAGCCAGAAACTGGACAAAACACTCATTTTGTCAAACCATTTTATTGCTTCATAGGGACATATTGTACTTATTGCCACTGTAGGTCCAAAATTTTTCTTATTTTAAATACTGAAATTGTCCTTGTCTTTTTTTTTTGTCCTTGTCTTCCCATATTGTAGAAAACGATTTGTTTAAGTTTTCTTGATAGGCTTCTGCAGATGACAGAAAATGATATCAACTTGTTTATTACAGAAAATATTTTGTCATAATCTGAGTTTGAATATAGATTTATTAAACATGTTCAGTTGTCTATGCCCAGGGAAGAAAAAAGAAAATCAAATAAATATGTGGGTTTCTGAGTATGTGTATATATTACCATCAGGAGACACCTGCCAGCAATTTTATTACACACTCCACAAATATTTTTTTATACGCTGGTCAGTTATGGCTGCTCAATAACGTTTAAATATATTTTACAAAGAGATATGGAAGACACTGCCAACTGACATGAAACTCAACTAAATAATACATTTTAGATTAAAAGCCATCTAGGTACTATAATTGCTCAACATAATGCAACTTAATAGAAAACTGTCAAGCTAGTGCAGCAAAAATAAAATAAATAAATAAATAAATAAATAAATAAAAAATAAAACAGACAACAGGTGTATTTATGCAAACTGTAGTGCAGAGAATGGATCATGTTAGAGAATTCATAGAAAATATGTCTGATTACTAAAAAGGAAGCTCTTTTGATAGGCTATGGCTTATTTTAGGGCAATTAAATACTGAACTAGAGTTGTTAAAGTGTATTTATTAACATCTAAACTATGAAAGGGTCAGTAGATAGACAGTAATTCATTTGTCTGGTAACAATTTCTCCAGTGCCAGTAGTAACAGGCTCTTGACTGCATCAAGAAACAAAAGAGATATATAAAGAATTATATGCAGTCAGAAATTCCTGAGTAGTACTCCCCCCCCACCACAATATATATATATATATATATTTTATTTCAGGTAATGCTGAATCACAACCACATCTGTAGAAAGAAGTAAGCACACTTCCAGAGAGTTCAATCCAGAGGTTCAGCATTTGGGCAGGTTTAGGAGATGAATCTTGGAAAAAGACTGGTAAAGTGCCTGAAAGAAATATCCTCAGCAATTCCTGACATAAGAGAACATTGATTAGTAATGCAATCCTCATTTACCACCAAGAAAGAAGAAAACAGTCCTGCTCTTTGCAAGGGATCAATGAATCCATGGGGGGATAGTGTGAAAATTTTATTTTATTTTTCTTGTTTTGGGCTTGGCTGACAGCAGGCCACAATAAAAAAGTTGGGGAGATACATTCAGAACAAGAGTTTAGATTTGGTGCCCAGAAGTTGATTAATTTGGGTATAGTGAAGGGGCTAAACACTGTGCATATGTTCATTCCCTCTTACTGCTAAACCCAATTCCACCAGCCATCAGTATGAGACAAAAGACAACGAAAAGAGAGACAGTCATCCAGAGGGGCACGAGACTTAAAGGGAACCAGGTTCAGGAAAAGGGAGTGGGAAGTGACATGATCCACACAGGACATGGTTTCTTCATGGACTATGGATGGGCTGTGTTGCTGAGTGAGAAAACCTGAGCCAGTCATAAGAGAAGGAAGAACCCTCACTTGAAAATCACCTTCCCAATTAATAGTTTGAGAGTTCTGTGCCTATAATTTTTGTTATCTTTTTTGGGGGGAAAACAAAACACATTTAGAAAATCAAAGACAAGGCAATATTAGGGAACAATAAGCAAAGACGAGGATATAGAACAATTTTATATTTTAGGGTCCATGCACTAAAATAAGAAGACCAATTAATATTCTCACGTTAAGCACTGACCTTAAAATATATTGTTGCCAGAGAAAATAAATTATAAAATGAGATTGAACTATAAGAATGGTTATTGTTTTGTATTGGCATACACTTTATTTCCTTGACTTGATTCCTTTTTATTATATAGAGGCCCTTTTTATTTCTGATTGACTGAAGTACATGGAAGATGACAAATTCACTATACACTGGAATTAAGTGTTCTATGATTAGGACTGCAACACAGAAAAAGTTTAAAAGCTTGAGAAAATTTAGTAACATGATTTATTATTGTATGGGCAATAATATGGGCAAGGCTAGGCCTGAATGACATATAATTTCTAAAATATCATCATGTTAATAAGATAGTGGTTAATTTTTTGTTCTGCCACTGTCTCTCCTCTACCATATAGGTAAGCACTCTAGAACACTTGACCTCCAAGGCTGCCAGTAGGTGAGGGAGAGGAAAGATATTCCAAAGATGATTTTATGGCTTGTGCATGGAAAAGGTATGAATCATGTCTATCAACATCTCACTAGCTAAGACAGAGTTATATGACTATCCAACAGCAATGGAAGCTGGAACATGTACTAACTTGTGTGCCTGTGAAGAAAAGAAAAGGCACATTGGTGAGGAGCAAGAGCATTTCCAGTTACAGCTATTTTAGAAAAATGTTTGGTTTTAAGAAAATAGATATATAAACATCATATAAAGTTTAACGGTATATTTTAGTGGAAATTTGGAGCATAAGTAATTGAGCCACAGTAACATTTTGAGTTATAAATTAATGTCAGAGTTTCCTTAATGTTAAAATCACACCAATTCTGCATTCTTTAAGCACAGATAAACAAGCAACTCACATATTATCCTTGGATTCCTTCCACAATATTTTCAGGAATTTCCCGCTAGTAATATTTTTGTCCAAAAAATCCCATTCTACCACTTTTATGCCATCTTTCTCTACTACTGGAGCACAGCACCTCTGGCTGCTTCTGTGTTTTTAATTTCTCTTCTGCTCTCTTGCTCATCATAATTCCATTCTGTAAGTCATATTTTCACGCAGTGGTAATTTGATTTTGGGAAAGAAGCAAATATCTTTCAAAACTGTCAAAAGTCCATGTAAATCAGGTTAGTACTTAACAAAGAAACAATAAAAGCTGGGAGGATACCAGATGTACAATTCTATGGACAACCTAACTTGCCACTGGTGTTCAAATTCTAAAATCCTGCACTCATTCCCTGCTTCACTAGAGCAGGGCACCATCACTGATTGGAAGAGAGAATGGTGCACTCTCTGAGTCCACCCTCATATCTCTTCACATGGAAATCTTGTCCTCCAGCTTTTCCTATCTCTGAAACAAGAACAGAAAATTTTCTCACATTACTCTGTTCAAGATAATTCTATGCTTCCTGAAACCAAAATATACCAGGACAACATGTTGTACATAGCGTTCAATAATTGATAAAGTGGAGCAGAATAATCCCTGAAGATAGAGGTGTACATCCAAACTTTTGGCCTCCCTAGGCCACGTTGGAAGAAGAAAAATTGCCTTGGCTCACAAATAAAATACACTAACACTAACAATAGCTGATAAGCTAAAAAAAAAAAAAAAAAAAAGAAAAGAAAAAGAAAGAAAACCTCAACAAAATCTCATAATGTTTTTAGAAAATTTACAAATTTGTGTTGGACTGTATTCAAAGCTGCCCTGGGCCACATGTGGCCCACTTGTTGAACAGGCTTCCTTTGAGAGGAAAAACAAACAAACAAACAAAAAACTTTCAATAATTTTTAAGAAGCATAGATCTATTAACAAATGTATTAATAAATTATATTGTTACACATCCTAGACAATGTCTTTATTATTAGATTTCTAAACAATTTTAAGAATGTTCTTATTTTGGTTATTTTTACATTTACCTACAACTTAAAAGTGACACACTTGGAAATGAAAATTTAGTGAAATAATTTCAAAGTCTAATAGAAGTGGCAATGTGATGAAATGCTCTACATTAAATAAAATATTTTTTTTATATTTGCAAATCTATCTTAATATCTATAGGTTGTTGAAACTATATTTTATTGAGTAATATTCTTATATATTTCAAAACATCCTATATATTTAATCTGCAGCAAAGTTTATAAAGAAAATCATAGCAATAACATATTTTATAAGAATAAAAAATCACAATTTTGAAATTTAAAATATGTTCAACATAATTATAAGAAAACAGATTTGAATAGCAACAAGATTATTTTTATTCTGGGGAATAATTTTGTATTATATAAATGGTTATAAGATTTATGAAATAAAGTATCAGTTTATTCAATATATCAATATGAGATTCAAAATTTGTGGACTATATCTCAAACATCAAGCTTAATAATGAAAGATATTTCAACTGTATATTACAATGTACTTTTGAAATTCTAAAAGAATATTGGCTGGTAAAGGTACCTGAGTAAAAATCTATTACATGCCATTTTTATAGTAATAGATTACGGGTGAGTAGTTCATTTGACAACAGCCCCAGTCATCAATATTCTGAATACGATGTAGCAAACAAAATTGAAATGTTAGAACAAACAGTCCAATAATGTATTATTCTTTTATTTTTATTAAAAATTCAGCTTAATCAAAAAATAAAACAGCTGTCTTACATTTTCTGATAATTTGTAAAAGTATTGCAAATATTTATTTTCAAAAAAGTTACACATGGTTATACTTAGTGATTATAGTCATTAGGTTCTATTAGTTGGATTATATGCCAAGCATTGTGTCTAAAGTTTAATTCTTTACTTGAGTATTTTATTCTTAAATATTTTAGTAGGGCTTAAAAATGTTTGCTGTTTAAATACCTGGTTTTATATTGTGTTTCTTGCCATGACCTTATATAGTTTATCAGATAAATCTTTCTATCTGATGCCTGAACCATGAGAGGTGAGTATAATATTAATGAGCTGTTTATCTAACCTGTTATTCGATATCCTCTATTTAAATCACCATTTAAGAAATATAATTTAAAACATAAATTTAAAATAAATTTCCCTAAGTACTAATATGTCTTATTTTCCAGTAAACTACATAGCTTCCTAAGCATAGTATTGAGAATAATAGTGAGTTAAAATTATCATTTTTTGTATCTAATTCATAACTACATAATTTTGTGGTATTTAATCAAATTATTCAACCTGATCAAGACACAATGTCTTCATCTAGAATTAATAATAGTATACATATGGTGAAGATTTGGTAAGTTTTAAATTTAAAACAGTATGTGATAGAACTCTCTAAATTTCAAATACGAATTCAAATGTTAGCAATTATCATATTTGTAATAAATTAAATGATTATAGTTTGCACCAGGCATCAATGAATTGAAGTCCAGTCAGGCTGCTTGTTTCAATCAATAAAATTTAATTGGAACATTGTCATGCCAAATTGTTTACATATTGTCTCTGATTGCTTTCTTGCTACAAAGGCAGAACTGAGTAGTTACAGCAGAGACCATGCAGCTTGCAAAACTGAAAATATTTACTCTCTGTCTGATTATGAATTAGTTTATTAACCTCTGATTTGTGCTATTAATTATGTAAATGTTTTAGTTTTTGTCATCAAGACTGCTGGACTTATAAATGCCATTAAAACAATAGTGTCTTATGAAATATTAAACCTTCATAAATTCTTATGTCCTATTTTTAAAACCTTCAATTATTACATTGATCTATAAGTGTGATTGTTTTATTACTTACAACATGTGACTCAGATATCACTGTTAATTAGCATGTATTTCATCACAAGTTCACAGATTTTTTTAAGGTTTGTTTTGTGTGTGTATTTGTGAGATTAATATAAAAAGATCATTGGTGCTTCTTTCTATTCTTATAGGCATGGATGAATGTAACCAAGTTAATAGCATATACATATATAAATATAAATGTATAAACTTATATATTTATACCTATATATCAAATGTCACATATCACATATCATTCGCAGATAGACAGATAGTTATATATGAATATTTTCATGTTTCTGCTGGGAAGTTTTAGTTAAGACTTTAATTTCTGAATTAATTAATTAATTAATTAATTTATGTATGTGCTTACCTTCTTATTTTTGTTTCCAGGGCTGAGGATGGTAGTCCCATCTTCACCTATTTTCTCTTCTTGTCTTCAGTGATACAACTGTCTTCAGGCACTCACACTGCTTCCTATGTATTAAGGCAGCATAGATATCCTATAAGGGAACTGAACATGATGGGGAAGCTGGTTGTTCACCTTCATCTAACTTTTTACAGTGTAGAAACAATGAGTTGGTGGAAAATTTTCTGCACCCTTGGTGCTGGGCAGAATGAGCGTGCGAGCGTTATGGATGTGGAAGTCCAATTCACTTACCACCCGCTCAGAGATTTTCACTTCTCTGTGACCCCACAAACTATCCTTTCTTCATTTTGAGCCCTGAGTTATTTCTGGTGATAAACTCAATGTTGTTTATTTGGTTTTGGTTTTCTTTGTGGAGAGAGAAGACAGTTTTCTTCTATGCTGCCATTTTGGAACCCTGAATTTATTTTATTAATGTTCTTCCATTTGAGTTGAGTTGTGAAAATGTTTGGAATCTCTTACTATTTTATATGCAAAGTACATCTATGTACTTTTCTATAGTCAGTTTTGCTATAATCAGTTTGTGCTCTAGCACAAAATATAAGTTCTTATGCAAGACTGTGCACTGAGAAAACTAGGGGGCTTATGGAATAATGTTAAAAACTTAGAAAAACACATTTTTAAAATGCAGAATCCTAATTAAGTGTCCCAGAGTTTTACATATGATCATTTTTTAATAAATCCATAATATATAGAAAATACTTGAAGTTTACCTGTGGAAGGATTACAGGTTGTGAGTTATTCTGAAGTGATGGATGGATGATAATCTGAAATTTGATGGAGTGTTATGCTGTAAGACCATGTGACACAATGGCAGTGGTAGATGTTTAAGAGGTATGGTGTGTATATTTGTGTCTATGTGTGTCTGTGAATTGATTTGGTTGTGAGCAATTTTCCACATTCATTTAATTTCCCACACATGAAATAATGCATAAGCAAATGTGAAATGTGCATTATTCTAAAATTGTTTATTAGTATATCAATTGCCTCAGAATAAATTTGTATTTATAAGCAAATGTTACAGCAGAGCTTAATACACATGGAGACCATTTCTCAATCTTTTCTTGTTTATGCTAGTAAACTGTGATACATCATACAGATATGAACATCTTTCTTCTTTACTTAAGCCTACAGTCTGGAAAAATTCCAAGGCATGATGTCCCAGATTGCCTTATCCAAAGTCTTTACTTCCATACTATCCAGCAACTAAATAGTCTCCTAAGCAGAATAAATCCCTTTGCCCAAAATGAAAAATAATGAGAATTTAAAAAGCCATAATAGCAAGTCTTTGAGAGGACCCAGTCTGTAAGATCACAATTTTCATAGCTAAACAAAATAAATCTGTTATATTCCAGTTTCATTGATTTTTCTCTATGATCACATATTATTTATTATTTCTCTATATCTATAAATATTTATTTGGTAGAATAGTAATTACAAAGTTAAGTGGTGTATTAAAATTATATATTGTATTTGCTACAAAAATAAACATTAATTTACAAAATTATATTGACATAAAAATATACTGTATCAGCATTCTTACAAAACTCATAAAGTTTGTTTTAAAAAAAATCTTGTCCACACTGTGCCCTCTGTTACACAATTTGGTGAAAATAAATTTCTGGAATGTTTAGAAAAATTTCTCATATCCCCAATGTTAGCCTCACATTTGTTCTTCCCAAATCAAATTTAGAGAATGAAATGATGAATAAAGAATCAAAGTTGTGCTCACTTTGGCAGCACATATAATAATATTGGAATGATACAGAGAAGACTAGCACGGCTCCTGTACAAGGATGACACATAAATTCATGAAGCATTCCATATTTTTACACCAATAGACAAGCAGAGAGCTAAATTACGAATGAAATCCCATTCACAATTGCTAAAAAGAGAATAATATACCTAGGAATACAGCTAACAAGGAAAGTAATGGGCCTGTTTAAAGAGAATACAAATCACTGCTCAAGGAAATAAGAGAGGACATAAACAAATGGAAAAACATTTCATGCTCATGGATAGGAAGAATCAATATAGTGAAAACGGCCATACTGTCCAATGTAATAATAGATACAATGCTATTCCCATTAAACTACCATTGACATTCTTCACAGAATTAGAAAAATCTAATTTAATATTCATATGAAACCAAAAAAGAGTCTGTGCAGCCAAGAACATCCTAAGCAAAAAGAACAAAGCTGGAGACACCATGCTACCCAACTTCAAACTATGCTAAAAAGCTATGGTAACCAAAGCAACATGGTACTGGTACAAAAACAGACACATAGATCAATGGAACATAATAGAGATCTCAGAAATGAGAACAAGCACCTACAACCATCTGATCTTCAACAAACCTGACAAAAACAAGCAATGGAAAAAGGATCCCTGATTTAATAAATGGTATTGGGAAAACTGGTTAGCTGTATGCAGAAAATTGAAACTGGACCCCCTTCCTTACACCTTATGCAAACATTAGTTCAAGATGGATTAAAGACTTAAATGTAAAACCCAAAACTGTAAAAACCATATAAGAAAATTGAGGCAATACCATTCAGGACATAAGTACAAGCAAAGATTTCATGAAGAAAACACCAAAAACAATTGCAACAAAAGCAACAATTGATATATGGGATCTAATTAAGCTTAAGAGGTTCAGCACAGCAAAAGAAATTATCATCAGAGTGAGCAGACAACCTACAGAATGGAAGAAAATTTTTGCAATCTATGCATCTAACCAAGGTCTATTATCTAGAATCTACAAGGAACTTAAACAAATTTAAAAGAAAAAAAAATCCCATTAAGAAGTGGGCAAAATACATGAACAGGCACTTTACAAATGAAGACATTTATGTGGCCAAAAACCATATGAAAAAAAAAAAAAAGTTAACCTCACTGATCATTAGAGAAATGCAAATCAAAACCACAATGAAATACCATCTCATGCCAGTCGGAATAGCAATTACTAAAAAGTCAAGAAACAACAGATGCTGGCGAGTCTGTGAAGAAATAGGAACACTTTTACACTGTCGATGGGAATGTAAATTAGTTCAACCGTTGTGTAAGAAAACAGTGTGGTGATTTCTCAAAGACCTAGAACCAGAAATACCATTTGACCCAGCAATCGCATTACTGGGTATATACCCAAAGAAATATAAATTATTTTACTATAAAGAAGCATACATGTATATGGTCATTGTGGCACAATTCACAATAGCAAAGATACAGAATCAACCCAAATGTCCATCAATGAGAGACTGAATAAAGAAAATGTGGTTTATATACACCATGGAATGCTATGCAGCATAAAAAACAATGGCATCATGTCTTTTGCAGGCATGTGAATGGAGCTGGAAGCCATTATCCTCAGCAAACTAACACAGAAACAGAAAACCAAGCACAACATTTTTCTCACTTATAAGTGGGAGCTGAACAATGAGAACACATGGACACAGGAAGGGGAACAACATACACTGGGTCCTGTCGGTGGTGAGGGCAGGCAGGGGGAGGGAGAGCATCAGGATAAATAGCTAATGCCCTTGCAGAACTTAGTACCTCAGAGACGGGTTGACAGGTGCAGCAATTCACCATAGCACACCTTTACCTTTGTAACAAACTTGCACATCCTGCATATGTATCCCAGAATGTAAAATAAAAAGAAATATTAAAAAAAATCAAAGTTATTGATTTTAATAAAAATGTGTCTACTAGCTTAAATCAGTTCTCACTTGGAGTTATTATAAATAAAAATAAATATTTGGAAGACAAACTAATCCAAGTTCCACTTGACTTAGAGCCTTTCCTTCGAAGGTTATCTTTTGCATTAAAAACAACATTAATGAATTTTCTTTGTAGACTAAAAGGCTTGAAGAATCAGTGGGTACTTATTAGACATGGAGCCTTTTCCAAGACAACTGTCCAAGTTATCTAGGTTTCATGTTCTGCATCACATTTACCTCCTCATAGTGATTAACAGATAAATATATAACCATATATAACATATATTATCATATATACAATATATATAACCGTATATATTACCATGGTATATATATGCATATATAACATATATAGTATATATTTTATATATGTATGTATATATAGTATGCACCATATATAGTATACATACCATATATAGTATATAGTACATACCATACATATAGTATATATACATATTATTATATACCATATATACACCATATATATGGTAAACTACAAAACATAACTAGTTTACGTGAACAAGTAGATCGATAGGAAGTACAAAAATAAAAATAATTTACTCAAGCATATCTGTTTATGACAAACATGGCATTACATAGAAAAGAAGATATTTGCAATGTTGCTGAGTCATCTGAGTTTCCATTAGTGTGAAAAAAGAAAACAAATTATATATATATAATATACCATATATCATATGATACATAATAATATATAATATGTGTCAATATATTATATATAACTATATATCTCTCTCTAGGTGTGTATATGTATATATACATATATAGTACATACCATATATAGTATATATAGATATAGATGTATATATACATATATGGTATATATAGATATTGGTGTATATATACATATATAGTACATATAAAATATATATAGTATATACCACATATATAGATATATATGGTAATCACTATGAGGAGGTAAATGTATATATGAGAGACTTTGCAGACACCTTAAATTTGAACTGCAGAATTGTGAATTTTTCTAAAGAAATACATAATGCTGTGTATCTTTTTTATTTCTACTATCCAACCAAATAGTTACTGCAATCTTTTAATGTGTATGAGTCAAAGTCTACTTATAAATATCACTATATAATTAAACAGATTTTATTTAAAGACATAGGAACAAAGAATATTCAATGACATGACATGTAAAGAAATGGTCAACTAAAGAAAGTGCCGGTTGGGCACGGTGGCTCATGCCTATAATCCCAGCACTTTGGGAGGCCGAGGCGGGTGAATCACGAGGTCAGGAGATCGAGACCATTCTGGCTAAAATGGTGAAACCTGTTTCTACTAAAAATACAAAAAATTGGCCAAGCGTGGTGGCGGGCTTCTGTAGTCCTAGCTACTGGTGAGGCTGAGGCAGGAGAATGGTGTGAACCCAGGAGGCGGAGCTTGCAGTGAGCCGAGATAGCGCCACTGCACTCCAGCCCGGGTGACAGAGAGAGACTCCATCTCAAAAACAAACAAACAAACAAACAAAAAAGTGCCATTTGATTATTTTTGTAATCAAATGGAAAAAGGTAATAAAGTGGCTTTTTCTTTAGTGTATTCTTCACTCTAATTAAAAAATATCCATAGCATTTTCTCCCAACATATTTAAATCATAAGACTTTTTAAAATATGTTCTACATACTAATTACACATTAAGATTAAAAATTTCAATACTTCCATAAGAAATGTTTTTATTATAAGTAATATCAAATATGTAAATTGCTGGAAAATACAGCTAAACTACAAAGCTGCAAAACAGCTTATCTCTTAATATAGAGTTATAACTAGACATTCAATTATACATACACTAAAATATTTTATGATCATTTAGTAAATGAGAAAGTAATTATTTTAATTGTACTCTGAGATGTCTTTGCAAATTATAATATCTGCATTACATACTAAAATTAATATTCATTCCAAATCATTTGGCAAATTACAAATTCAAAGACTTTTACTTGTCTAACCATATACCTGATTGGAAGATTATTCTATGCATATTTACTTTCTATAAACAAACTAGAAAATAATACTCACGACTTATAGGGATATAGCCACTGTCTGCCAATAAAATGTTAACTCAGAAACAAGGATTTGCAGTTTAGGAGTGCTAAAGAACATAAAAATTTATATGTATTCATTTGCTGAATAATACCAAGCGGTAAACAATTTGCCGTAACTTCAAACTCAACATAATTAGTTACTCACTGTGTTAAGTTCTGAACATTGTATGAGTAGAAAACATTTGAAAATTACCACTAGGAAATTTGGAACATCAACTGACTTTTAGTTTCTATAGATTTCTATTAATAGTAGTAAGTTATGAAATCTGGCATATTTTAATCAGTTAGAGTTTTATGGGTTGATACCCAGATGAAATTAATAGTAAGGACTCTTGAATATTAAAAGTGGTTTATCACTAATACTTGAAGAACAGAGAAATTCATAGATAATTTGTTGCTTGGGGAGTAATCATATAATTTTAGTCCACACAGGAATACTTTTGAGAGGGAAAGGGATTATTATTAATTCTTGTGATGGAAAATAGGCATAGTCTGTATTGTCCTGGATCAAATAGAATATAATGTCTTACTTTCTACTTGCCATTTGAGGAGTGCTCAGCAAGAAGCCTCATAAACCACTATTCTCCGTATTGTCAAGAATTACCTTATGTAGTCATCCATAACAATTACAGTTTGATCCCATCTTTAAACATTTTTTCCTGAGCCACTTTCAGGATGAAATGAGATTAATGTTACTGTTAAGATAGCATTTAGACAAAATGATGCTTATTATTGATTATTGCCATTTAGTTGTGAGTCATTAAAGTATTTTTTTCCAAGTGTTAAGACTTCTTCAGTTAATTTGCTCTCTGTTTCTGGTTTCTATCTAATTCTCTCTTCTAGTAGTGTTTTCTGCAATAATTATTGTGGCCATTTTACTAAAAACATAAATGCATTTTATCTAATACAAGACTGATGGGAAAAACAAATTCTTCTGTGGATTGCCCTTTTTGTTATGCTCTTTGTCTAATTAATTATAATAAATTCTATTTTGGAGAGATAACAAATTAGCAGCTCTCCTGAACAAATCACTTCTCATAAAATGAATGAATTGGGTTTCCCTGTATATTTTTTATTTGATGGCATAACATATTTATTTGAGTTAAAGTCAGCCTTTTAAACAATTTATTTAACTTGTATGAGTGACCGGTTACACAAATGTATATACATGTAAGTTTTCTGTAGGGAAAAGACTAACACACAGAAGTGTATAACTGTACAGCTTAATAAATTGCAAAAAGTGAAACATTACACAGATGAAGAAGGAGTTATACCAGATCCCCCAAATCCAGCTCATACTCATACCCTAAGAATATCTCTACTCTCCAACGGAAATTACTATTTTGACTTCTAAACACATACATAAAACATTGCCTTAAAATTTATTTTTATGTAAATTAAATTGTACAGCATATTTCCTTCAGCTTTTTAAAAAATGAAACTAACATTATACCTTGGTAATTCGTAGTGTTATATAGTTTGTTTTTTAATTAAGCTATCTTGACCCTGATTTGAAGTCCTAGCTAAAGAACAGCCCTTTCCCCTTCCTGAGCAGCCGATGAAGTCCACACTCTGTTTCCTCTATTAGATTCTCCAACTCTGGGAATGTATGCACCTTAATCATCCCAGGGCCAGGTAGCAGGCAGCTAAGGACAAACCAAAGCTCCAGAACCCACTGAAATTATTTCTATTAGATAATCCACAGGGACCCCGCCAAACCCAGCTAGCCCTAGCCATTTGAGGTACATGAGCTGTTTATACAGCTCAGATCCAGTTTACTGTCACTGTGTCCCCCAGTGCAACCTCTGAGATGCTCTGCCTTGTAGCCTTCTCACATTCAGAATTGTAATTAATAAAAGGTCTGCCTTTCATCTATCCCAGTGTTACTGTGTTACATCTCACCTTCCAAATAATCTTTAGGTATTATAAAACACTCTAGTTACATGTAGATAAAGTTTAATCTTTCTCACACAGTATTGTATTTTAAGAATGTGCTAAAATTTACTTATAATAGTGATGAATGATTTGGTTGTTTTTATCTGAGGCAACTAAAAATAATTCTACTGAGCACATTACTGTACAGAAAATTTTGAGACATATGTTCGTATAAGGCAATAAGGTTGTTATATTATATCATCTTAAGTAGTAAACTTGCTACACATTTTCCCAAGAGAGTTTTTAAACAATTGTTACTCACATAAGCTGATGATAGCTGTTATTGCTTCAGGTCACTTTGTATTCATAATTTCATCAATTCTCAGGGGACTACCTATTAATGTCTCACACTGGTTTCAATTTACATTTCTATGATGACTAATGCAAGTGTTCCCCTTTCTTGTCTTCATATTATATTAGATATTATTTATGAAGCGCTATTTCAAGTCTGTCGACCACTTTTCTATTGATTGTCTTCTTATTTTCTTGTAGTTATTTTTGTGTGAACATGTAGCCCTTTCTTGGGTATAAGTATCACAATTATGGACTCACCCTCCATGGCTTGCCCTTCCCTTTTCATTCCTGCATTAATACTTATAAATGAACAAAAATTCTTCATTTTAATGTAGGTCAATTTGTCATTCTTTGTTTATAGCTTGCCTTTAGAGTTTTGTTTTAAAGAAATATTTTACTTCATTAAAGTCATGAAAATATTCTCACATGTTATCTTCTAGAAACTTTATAATTTTAATTTTCACACTCCGGTCTTTGGACTATATGAAATTGGTTTGCATTTATTATACCATACAAAAAAGAGTATAATTTGTTTTCTGTTTTCACACTTGTGGAAACTCAAATGACTCAACATTATTGAAAATATCTTCTTTTCTCTTTTATGTAATGACATGTTTGTCATAAAACAAATATGCTTGTGTAAATGAAAATATCTTCTCTTTTATGTAATGACATGTTTGTCATAAAACAAATATGCTTGTGTAAATTGTTTATTTTGGAACTTCCTATGTTCTAGTTGTTTATGTCAATATTATATTTTAATAACAATAATTTATAATATGTCTTGAGCTCCAGTAACGTAAACACATCAATGTTCTGCTTTATGTCTCTCTTTTTGTCTTTAGTTGTTTCTATTTAAAAATAACAAATAGACATCAATTTATGCAAACATACTATTGATATTTTTATTGATATTTTTCAATTAATAGATCAATTTGGAAAGATTTGACATCTTTACAACATTGAATATTAAAATAAATTACTGATATTCAACATTTTATGATGCATTAAATTATGTTATATAATTCAACTTAATATTTTCATATATTTGAAATAAAATAATTTAATTTATCACACTGATGGTCTATGGCCTTCTGCATAGAGAACTCACATATTTTGCTAAGTTTTTCTTAGATAATTGATGTTTTATGATTTTATTTTAAGGTCATATATATTTTTAAGTTTAAATTTGTTACTGATATGTATACATGTACAGATGGTCCCCAACTTATGAAAGTTTAACTTACAATTTTTCAACCTTATAATTGTGCAGAAGCAATACATAGTCAATACTATACTTTGAGTACCTTTATAACCATTCTGTTTTTCACTTTCAGTAGAGTATTCAATAAATTACATGAGATATGCAACATTATATTATCAAATAGGCTTGGTTCCAGAGTAGGCTAAGGTAAGTGTTCTGAGCATGATTAAGGGAGGGCAGTCTAATCTTCTGGAGGTTAGCTATATTTAATGCATTTTTTACTTAATATATTTTTCACTTAATGATGGCTTTTTCAGGACATAATGCCATCATAATTTCAGGAGCATCTCTAATTGAATCGTCTGTGTTGGTCTTGTATCCTGCAATGTGCTCACTTTCCTTTTGAAATATTTTAATTACCTGTAGAGGCACCTGTAGATCCTTTTGAAATATTTTAATTACATTTAATTACATGTAAGAAAATGTAGTCTGGAAATAATGACAGTTTTAATTTTTTCTACCAATCAGCACATACTTTTTCCTTGCCTTTTTACACTATCTATCTATGACCTCCAGGTCAAAATTGAATAGAAATGTTGACACTGGCCATCCTGGTCCACTGGAAAAGCTTTTACAATTTTTAACATGAATATGTTTTTTAGTGTAAGACTTTCTGTAGATATCCTTTATCAAATGGATATTGAATGTTATAAAATAATTTTCTTTATAAACTGAATTAAACATTACTGTTTACCTTGTTCTTCTAATTCGTTGAATTACATTATTTTAAATAAAATACCACATGCATTTCTGGAATAAACTCAAGTCGGTTAGAATGCATTATTCTTTTCTACATTACTAGATTATTGTTAGGTTGTTTGATACTCTTTCATGAGAATTTACATTGAGATTTGTGGTGTTACATTATATTTTGTGCTGTCTGTCATATTTTAGAATCTATGTTATACTGGCCTCATAAAACATTTTCAGAAATATTTTCTTTTTTTTCTGGATAAGTAGATAAAAATACTGTTGTTTTTCCTTGCTTAAATTTTTAAGGAAAGACGGTATCCATTACTAACTTCTAGACTTCAATTTTGACTCCTTTTTAAGTTATAGGATACTACCTACATTTCACATTTTCTATAGGTTCTTGTGACAGTTGTGATAGATCATGTTTATCCAAGATTTGATAAGTATGTTCAGTTTATCAAGTGTGAAGTTTTTCGGCAGATATATTGTCCTGTATTCTTTTTAATATATGAAAATTTTCCTTTTGTACTCATGATACTAATTATATGTCCTATCTTTCATTTTATATCTAGTAAATTTTTTGTGTGTTTTATCAATTTTATTAGTTTTCAAAAAGTTAAATTTTATAATTTTGTACATTTTATTGCATGTGTTTTCTATTTTACCAATTTCTGCTCTTAGCTTTATTGTCTTAGTTCATTTTCTCACACAGTAAATTAAGAATCCTAGTAGAAAATACCTCTTAAATGATTTTTTTCTTTCTCTTCTCTCTGTACAGAATTTGTCACTTGTCTTCTTAATTTTATTATCCACACTGTTTTCAAAGTGTACTTGTAATAAAAATTCAATCATGCATGTATTACTCTATTCAAATAATTTGATAGTTCTTTATTGTCTATTGATTTTTTTTTAGCATGGCATACTAGATCTTGAACTATGCCTTAACCGTCTAACATACTTTTTACATCATTAGCCTTGTCTAACTACTTAACATTAGTAACTTACACTAGTTACTTATCATTATTTTAAATGTTTTCTTGCTTTTGACATATCTGAAAAGCACTTTCCTTATACCTGGGATAATACAAACATTTCCTATTACTTTTGAGTCTTGGCCTCCCCTGACTTATTCAGAGTACCCAACACCAGGCTTTTGTAGAACCCTACAGATAAATATAATTGTAGTACTAATACACTGTGCATGAATTTTTGATTTTCTTGTCCGAATTTCCCAGTAGAGACTGATTTTACTTATCTCTCTGCCATGATTTGAATGCGGCCGCTCCTGAATTCAAGTGTTGCCAATTGATAGCATTAGGAGGTGTTGTTTTTGAGAGGTTATTAGGCAATGTGGACTCCTCCTCTCCTAGACTGGATAAAGGTCCTAAAAAAGAAAGAGGCTTCCTGCAGCATTCAGCAATCTTGCTCTCTCCCTTTTCTGCCTTCAGCCAAGTGAGGACACAGCATTTCTCCCATTTGGAAGATGGGACACCAAACCTGCCCATGGCATGATCCTGGACTTCCCAGCCTCTAGAACTGTGAAAAAAATAAATTTATGTTCTTTATAAGTTTCTCAGTCTCCGATATTTTGTTGTAGCAACACAAATGGACTAAGAAATTATTCTCAGCTCTTAAAAGAATCAGGGAGATAAGTCAGGCTCCTCAAATTTTTTTTAGGTGAATGAATTGGTAAATGAATACATTTTTAGAATTTGAATACATAAAATACTGCCATTATTTTTATATTGTTTTCCAGAATTCATTAAAATATTATTTTTGATATTTTATGATACTCAGTCGATTCATATTTAATATACTTTTAAAAGAGGGTGAAAATTTCAAATTTTTAAAATTTTTTTTGGAGATTAAATTTTAAATTGACTATTTCCTGAAGATACACAAAAATATATTTTTACTCTTGGAGTGAACAATCCTCAAACTAATCTATGTGGCTTTTTTTTTTTTTAATTTTTGTGAAAGATTTATCTTATTGGTGGAGTCCATATTTACAGTGATTTTAGAATTATCTCACTTTTAAACTCTTATTTTTACTGTATATACTCATAAGAGGGGCTTGTGGCCAGTCAAGCTTTCAGGAAAAATATATGTCCCTAAATATTATAGACAGTATGATAGATAATGAATTATATTATTATTATTATTATTTATTTTATTCAAAAGGCTCAATTCACTGAAGATTTGTCTTAGAATTAATTTATAAAATTAATTTTTTAAATGTAAAACTAGAATATGGGTTATAAAAAGCCAAGAAACTATGTAAACTCTAAGAAATAGCAAATATTTTAGTAATAATTTCAATCACTTATAAGTTATATACTAATGACTGTTCAGTAATGCAACAAAATATCATATGAGCTAAATTTACTAGTTTAGACATTTATTTTCCCCTAGTGTTTTTTTCTGGTATAAGGGTGTGCGTGTGTGTGTGTGTGTGTGTGTGTAGGTATAGGTATTTATGTATATATAAAAATACACACACACACACACGTATATATATTGCTCTAAGAACCCAAATAATCTTCGGCCGGGCGCGGTGGCTCAAGCCTGTAATCCCAGCACTTTGGGAGGCCGAGACGGGCGGATCACTAGGTCAGGAGATCGAGACCATCCTGGCGAACACGGTGAAACCCCGTCTCTACTAAAAAATACAAAAAACTAGCCGGGCGAGGCGGCGGGCGCCTGTAGTCCCAGCTACTCGGGAGGCTGAGGCAGGAGAATGGCGTAAACCCGGGAGGCGGAGCTTGCAGTGAGCTGAGATCCGGCCACTGCACTCCAGCCCGGGCGACAGAGCCAGACTCCGTCTCAAAAAAAAAAAAAAAAAAAAAAAAGAACCCAAATAATCTTCATTTTACTGACTTACCGTCCATAATATTTCAGATAAACACATCCAGGAATAAACATCAGCCTCTTTTTTTAACTGAAACTGTAATTACATGATGTCATCTTTTTAGCAAAAAGCTTCTGTTTAAGTGCACTGTCTGATTATCTGTGTTCCATTATAGATTAAATATTATGTCCCATCACAAGAGCAACAATAATTCATTCAAGCTGTTTTTACTTTTTTCATTATATTATGTGCATTTTCCATTCTCACTGTCCATTTCATTTTTATTCCAATATAATGATATTGAATAATCAATAGTAGTCAGGATTTAAATCAAAAGCTTTATTTTAAAAAGTATACAATACGTTGACCCTTTTAATTTTGAATCCAACTCTATCTCTAATCTTTTTTACAAAATGAAAAGAGCAGAAAGAAGTAAAGAAACCAGACTATCATTTAACTGGTATAAACACAAATAGGTTTTAAAAGTACAGAAACGCCAAAGGTTAAAAAAATTAAATCAGAATATACATTTCTGCTTGCATGTAAGTGTTCTACTGCAATGAATTTGCTTTGGAACTTTTTCTTCCATTGCTTCAATATAACTTATATGTGGTCATAAATTATTATCTTCCTTTTCCAGTCCTCTATCGAAGAAAACATTTGATGTCTCTTCTCTCAGATTACATAATTTCATTTTGTCCTCGGTTATTCATATCACCTCAAAGATTGAGGTCAAGTTTATCTCTTTTCCTTATGGATAAATAAGGCCTTACTGATATTGTATTTGGTTTTGGATTACTGCAAAGACAGCTGCATAGAATAGTAAATAATACATTAAACTAAAAATTATAATTAGAACAATTTTGCAGCAATTCTTTCAACAGTTATCTACTCACACGTAGATATAGTATGAATGTTCTCTGTAAATTTAACCATAGCCAAAGTTAGTTTAATAATTCCAAGTCTTGTGATATTGTTAAATTAAAGTTTTTTAAAGCTTTACTTGTATTTACTAACATTTTAAATTCTTTGTAACTTACTAATTTATACTTTGATGTTATTAGCAGAGTGTGGTAAAAAGGTTTTGCACTTGAGTTTGCAAGTTCAAGAGCTCGATAGCAATTCAAGATCCTTCCCTACTAAAAATTTGATTTGAGGCAAGTCACTTAAATTTTAAAATCACAATTTCTTCAGCCATAAAAGAAAGTTGGGATATGGAATTTTTGTTAATTCTCTGAACAATTTTATTGACTATAGAATCCTCTGGTATCAGAGGATTGATGTTGAACAGTCTTATTAACATTAATAGGACAATTGGGTATATTACAATTAAACTCAATTTTGACACTAACTGCACAGAGTGACTGCAGATCCTACCAAGTTAAGGGTAAAGTTCTTCATAAGACCGCCATTACTTCAAACACCAGTCACAAGTCTTGGAGGTCTTCTGTACTACTGAATGACCAACCATAAATCTGGAGTTTATCACAATCTGCTCAGGTTTGGCAATTTGCTAGAATGACTTGTAGAATCTGACAAAAGCGCTATACTTATAATTGTAGCTTTATTATAAAGGATACATATTAGGAACAGCACATGAAGAGACACATGGAGAAGACTTTCAGAAGGTGGGAGTGGAACTTCTATGTCCTACCCTCATAGAATCCAGGTAAGTTATCACCTGGTGTTTGTGTATATAGGTATTTGTGTATATAGGTATCAGTGTGTTTGCCAACCACAAGGGTCTACTAAGCCTCAGTGTTCAGAGTTTTTATGAAATTTTCACTAGATAGGTATACTTAGTGGAATTATTGGCCACATGATTGAACTGAAGCTCCAGCCTGGAAGGTTGGGATGGCCCAAAGTTCCAACCAAGTAATAACATGATTGATATTTCTTGTGTCCATCCCTGATGATGAAGCTATCGAATAGTTCATATTAAGTTACCTCATTAACATAATAAAGGCATTTTTATCACCCGGGGTCTTCCAAGTATTTTGAAAACTTACCAGGAACTAGGGACAATTGTAAATATATACATTTTTACAATAGGTTCCTATAAAACTTGATATCCACAAACTTTGTAAATATATTTCTAACTATATAACTATAGGTCTATAAAAGGCTCTTCAAACTTTTTTCTCTTTGGGTTAATTTAGGTAATAAATTTGTTTGAGAACTTGTGTTTATTTCATGTTTATTTATATTGTTCTCAAATAGTTGAAAAATTTAATCACTGAATTACTTTTAAAACTGTACTGACTCTATAGATATGCCCGTTTCAATTCTAGTATTATTTATAGGTCCTCCTCTCTTTTTAATGTATTTTATGGGTGAAAAATGTATTATATTATACCTTTTAGAGAACCATGTTTCACTTCATTTGATGCTCTAAGTCTTTATTGTCGATTTCATACTTTTCTGGCTCATTTTTACTCACACTTCTTAAAGATGTTGAAATGATATTTCTTTTCTAACTTCTTACATTAAACACAGGTCTTTGATTTCCAGCTTTTCTCTAATATTTGTAAATATGTTTAAATTTTCAATAAACTTTTGCATTTGAATTATTATTTGGTTTTGATATGTATCATTTTAAATAGTGGTCAGTTATAATTCTTTTAAATCCCAAATAATTTCTTCTTTGACAGTCTCATTATTTAAAAACATGACTTTGTGCTTCTAAATGAGGACACTTTTTTATTTTTGAATATATATGTATATATATGTACATATATATACACACACACACAATTGATAGTGAAATTTGTAATCTCTGTGACACACAATAATTTAATATAACAATTACAATTATTACTGATAACATATACTAGGTTATATCAGAATTATAGGAGTTTTACACAATTTTGGGAGATATACCAGCACATTTACACAAATATAGCCCAAAGAAAGCCAAACATCATTTCATATATGATAATGCTTCTTATATAATGTTTATACCAAATAAGCCAAACACATCATTTTTGGACTTCAAGGGACCTAATACCTAAAAGATCAATTAGGTCAGAAAAAGACATACTTTATAATTTGATTTTGGAAAGTTCATCAAATATCAAAGGCTTAAAACACTGGATATCACCAAATAAATGGGATCACAAGGTATTCATTTATCCAAAGTGGTAACTCAAAACTTTTAAAAGCAAAAACGTTTACTCTGAAGAGACTTAGCTTTCCAAATAAGACCCAATGATGATAGCATGAGGCCAACTGAATATATCTCTTTTCTTTCCTTTTCTTCCCCTGCCGTTTACCAAAACTGGCAAACAGAACCTTTTCATTATCTTTTAATATTACATATAAATCCTTTTTAAAGGAGAAAACCAAATTTCATGTTTGCATTACTGCACCTTTAATGCAAAAGCTAGTTTTTAAATTATATTTTATAAATCTATCCAGTGTTAGTTTGATCGTGAGGTAAGATTTTCACAATATTAAAACCTTTTACAATTTTTTTTTTTAAACAGCAGATCAATTTTCTAAGAAAACCCTGTTATTTGAACATATTGGCCCAGATTCTGGCCCTGCATTAGTATGCTTTCATTTTAAGATTCAATCTAAGGAAAATGATTAAATAATCCCCTTGAAATCTTAGTCAACTTGCTTATGCCCACAGAACTTTCTTTAAAAGACTAACCGTTTACAAATCGTTTTCACCTTGCTGAAACTTTCAGTTGTGTCCCTTTTTATTTTCAGGTTAAGACAATCTTTAAAACCCTCTGAACTAGATAAAATTTCACTCCCTTTAACAAAAGCAATGTTTCCATGATTTCTTATAATCTGTTATCAAGAACACATTCTACTTTCCACACAAATACTGTATGTAAAACTATTTATCCAGTAGTCTCAATTATATGTTACAATGTACCTCAATAACTTTTATTTTTGTTGAAAAACCTGATAAGTAAGCTATTTTAATTATGTACTGGGGTGGAGCCTAGGACATAAGACAGAAGTGAAGATAAGATCTGCTCCTTGCAGCATGACTAGGTGGGGGATGGCTAACTCCACATGTTCCCAGGCTTTATCTAGAATATAATGTCCCAAAGTAGGTAAATTGAACCATTTTCAAGAGTCAAGAAATGAGATTATGACTTTAAAGCATTTAGAAAATCTGATATCTGACCTTAATTTAGACCAAATGTTTATATTTTGAAAACATTTTATTTTATTAATACTCTTTAAGACTGTCTTTATTTCCAAAAGTTTACTACAGTCATATGAACACAATGCTACTAAAGTTTCTATTTTTCTGACAAAATATTTTATTTAAGCACTTATTTTTCTAAGTCAATTAATCAGATCTCTTTTTATATAAACATCTCACACACAGCACATGTAAATACACAGACAAATGGAAGATCCAGCACTTATAATATTTTTCATTTGCCAGTCTTTTAATTAAATTACTGCTTCAGGATGGAGCGCTTGGAGGAACAGGACCAGGATAGCATGGAGTTTGAAGGGCCTAATAAGTAGGCACAGCGGGAAGGCAAAGACAGATCCTCAAAATTAAGGGTGACATTTTATACTGGGTCCTGGATCCCCCCAAAAGATGGAAATACTCCAGGAGAAGACAGTGCAGTGTTTCTACTCTGCATTTTGTTGCAAGACTACCCAAAACCAATCAGCCCATTTTGTAACCAAGACTATCCCCCAGGGAAGTCTCATCTCTCAGTGGAAGTTGGGGATGCTTTCATATCTTCCAGGTGGCCAGGAGCATGCTTCTCTAATAGAAACATCAAAGAGCTGAATATCCCCCCATAACTACCATTAAACATTCCAAGAAATATATTTCCTAACTAGTTATTACATACCAAGTTTCTCACATAAGGTGAAGTAATTTCTGATACCCAGAGAGGTTAAAAATGCCAGCGAACAAAATGAAAAACAGAACAGAGCCTTACAATTTGAGAAGGATCTATTCTCTTTCAATTCCTGGGCTTCTGTGAGGAAAATAGGGTTTTCCCATAATGGGGTTTGAGTTGCCTCCTCTGCTGTTCCCCAGGAGTCCCAGGATGTTAAAATTTATCTTAAGTTCTCTCATGTGGGCATCAAGAGTGGCAAGAAGACAAAATGGAGAAGAACAATTCAGTCTAGTGAGAAGGAAAAACAAGCTTTTTAAAGAAAAACACAATTCTGCAAGAGGAAAAAGATAAAGCCCTCTGAAATACATATAGCCTGGATATCAGTTTTTTAATTGAGGTGATTTTAACCATAGAGCTCTTTTTTTCCAAAAAAAAAAAAAAAAAAAAAAAAAAAAAAAAAATCTTATAAAATATCTTATTACCAGACTCTAGCCAAGGCAGCCAATGTTTCTAGCTTTTGAATTCTACCACAGGTAATTTTCTACATGAAATTAATCAGTTTAACTAGGGTTATAACTTAATCATTGACACATAACTTATCTCAAATAGATGGTAAGCAGTTTCTTTCTTTCTTTCTTTTTTTTTTTTTTTTTTTTTTTTTTTTTAACAAGATTTAGAATCTCCTCAAGGGTAGTTTAGAGAAAGGAAAATCCAAGACAGGAAATCAGAAGCTATCCATGGGGGAAAAAAAAAGAAAAAAAATAAAAATAAAAATAAATTGTTAAGTTGCACAAATAACAAAGCAGAAAAGAATCAGTCTGGAAGCCAAGAATTGAACCCGGGCCACCCCTGTCAAAACATAAAGCCTTAGCTTCTGAGCTACACAGCATTGAGCAGTTTCAATTGCTCTTCCCAGAAGAAGTCTAGAACAGCCAATTTCAAGCCTGCAAAGGCTCTTAACTGCTCAAGATAATTTTTAGTGTTAACGGTGATGTGAACCTCCAAATTCTTGTTCTCTGGATGGTGGAAACCAAGAGAAAGTATCCCCATGTGGTCACGAGATTAAGCTCTTAAGAACACAAAACAAGACAGACATAGAAGTTTCAGGGACCAGTAGCAAGGTTTGTAACTGATCAGTCTGATGGTCTGGCTTGAAAAGCGGACTTATAGGGCTCTAAAACCCACGTTCTATCCTGTGACACCCCTCTCTCCATTACAGAACAACACAGACAAATTCTCAGCACAAAGTATACCAGATTTGCTACAGCTTAAGACTAATCTCACCAATTGTTTTATATTAATTAAACCCTTACAGAGAACACAAATAGAGACATTTAGTATTCACACACACATACACACACACACACACACACACACACACAGAGAGAGAGAGAGAGAGAGAGAGAGAGATCAGAAACTTGACCTGTAAGAATTTCTTACCCTTTTTGCTGGCATACCAGGTTTCTGAGTTCCCTTTCTCTGCAGCTTCCAGAAGAATGGAGTGGCTTTTGATGATCCTGATCACTGTGCCATAACTGTGGGGTTCAAGGCACTTTACAAAATAAAAATCACCCTTTTCTGTTTTATGGAATCATAGACAAAAGATTCTCAATTTTGCAAGATATTGCCCAATGGGCTTCATTGGAAACCAGATTAACATTTTTCATCTCAGCAAAATATACATAATAAAACAGACACTAGTCACCTTGTTCAGCACCTAATATCAACCTGGCATAGCTCAAACTTTATGTGGTTGGGAAAAATGACCACTGGACAGTAATTCACAATGCGGCGGGGGAAGGGGGTGGGATGAGTGGGGTGCAGTCTCTGTGCAAGGCAAAGAGGCGAAGAGTAGATAGTCACCCAAACACAGGCCTGTTCAGCTTTCTTCAGGGCTCACCAAATGTTACCAGACAAATAAGGAGGGTTCTCTGAGTTAGGCCTGCTAGACTTTAATCAGCAATTTCTTCTGAGATCCCCTCCACATGTAAAAACACACGCTAAGATGAGATGGACAGAAAGCCTTCCAAATCAGATTTCTAACCAAGAACTCCAAGACTATCCCTTCCAAACTATCTTCCTATTTTCCATCTGAGAAATCTCCCCAAAATCTTCCTGATTGAAAAGAAGTCTCCTAAACCAAGACTCTTCCTACTAGTTAGGGATAGCTAACTGAGACCTGACCCCCCAGGGGCTGAACTGAGACAGACACCCTGCAACAGGGCTACAGACAAACCAAGACCCTCAAAGGAGCCAAACCAAGACAGACACCTGTGGTCGAGCTACAAACAGACACTCCACCATGGGGTTACAGAACCAGCTGGGAGAAGCAAGGGGGTGTTGGCAGTGCCTAAGATACTCACCAACCCAGACACTCTGAAATGGAGTTACAGACAGATAACCTGCCTTGGGACTTCAGACAGACATCCCACAGTGGGGCTACAGACAGACACCCTGTGAAAGAGCTACATTTAAGGGATGTCTCCTCAGGACTGTTTCTCTATTGCAATTAAATCCACGCACGCTGGGTCGGCAGCACCCCACCAGTGGAGAGAGTACCAGAATCAACCTCTAGTCTAAGAGAACTAGGCAGTCACTTGGGCTGGTCTCTGGATCCATCGCCAGAGGAGGGCTACAGGCAGACAGCCACAAGGGCAATTTCGACAAGCGCCAAAATTTGTAACTGCCCAATAGGTTCACCTTGCCCGTTGCCTAGATATAGCTGATTTATCAATATAGGGGATTACAATATAGCAAGTAATTCATGCAGAGCTAGCTGTGCAGGATGCCGGAGATTTATTATTACTCAAATCAGTCTACTTATTGTATTTTTTAAAAACTGTTTTGTCTGAATAAAAATAGCAACCCCCTCCTTTTTTTTTTTTTTTTTTTTTTTTTTTTTTTTTTTTTTTAATTGCTTCATAGATTTTTCTCCATACCTTTACTTTGAGCCTATGGGTTTCATTGCATATGAGATGAGTCTCTTGAAGGCTCTATACACAGGTCTTGCTTCTTTACCCAATTTGTCACTGTGTCTTTTACAGGGGGCATTTAGCCTGCTTACATTCAAGATTAATATTGATATGTGTAGATTTGTTGTCATTGTTCTGTTAGCTGATTGTTATGAAGATTTGATTGCCCAGTTGCTTTATAGTGTCAATAATCTATATACTTAAGGGTGTTTCGTGGTGGTCAGTAACAATCTTTTGTATCTAGGTTTATCACTTGTTTAACGACCTCTTATGAGACTGGTCTGGTGGTAATGAAATCCTTTACCACTTCCTTCTCTTAAAAGAATTTTATTTCTCCTTCATTTAAGAAGCTTAAATTGGCTGGATATGAAATTCTTCATTGGAATTTATTTTCTTTAAAAATGGTAAATATTGGCCCCCAATCTCTTCTGGATTGTAGGGTTTCTGCTGAAAGGTCTGCTGTTAGCCTGATGGCATTTTCTTTGTACGTAGCCTGTCCCTTCCCTCTTGATACCTCTAATTTTTTTTCTTCTTCTTTTGCATTGATCTTGGAGAATCTGAGGACTTTATGTCTTGGGGATGGTCATCTTGTATAGTATCTCTCAGGGCTTCTCTGAATTTTTTTGAATTTGAATTTGACTTTCAACCTCTCTAGGTGGGGGAAATTTTCATAGGCAATATTTTCAAATATGTTTTCCAAAGTGCTTGCTCTCTCTCTCTTTCTCTTTCAAAGGTGCCAATGAGGCTAGGTGTGGTGGCTCACACCTGTAATTCCAACACTTTGGGAGGCCAAGGCAGGTGGATCATTTGAGGTCAGGAGTTTGAAACCAGCCTGGCTAACATGGCGAAACCCTGTCTCTACTAACAATACAAAAATTAGCCAGGTGTGGTGGCATGCCCCAATAGTCCCAGGTACTCAGGAGGCTGAGGCAGGATAATTGCTTGAACCCAGGAGGTGGAGATTGCAGTGAGCTGAGATTGCACCACTGCACTCCAGCCTGGGTGACAGAGTGAGACTCTGTCTCAAAAAAAAAAAAAAAAAAAAAAAAAAAAAAAAGGCCAACGTGTCATAGATTTGGTCTGTTTACATAAATACATATTTCTCAGAGATTTTGCTCATGCTTTTTTCTTTATTTTTCTTTGACTGAGTTTATTCAAAGAACTGGCCTTTGAGCTCTGAGACTCTGTCCTTGGCTCGGATTATTTTGCTATTAATAATTTGCATTATATGATGAAATTCTTGCAGTTTTTCAGCTCTATCAGGTCAGTTTAATTTTTTCTTGAAAGGACTATTTCAATTTGTATTGAAATACAACTTCTCTCTTGTATTATTTTACTGGATTCCTTAAATTCCTTGAATTGGGTTTCAGCTTTCTTCTGAAATCTCAGTTATTTTCATTGCCATGCAAACTCTGATTTCTGTGTAATTTCAGCCATTTCAGCACGTTAAAAACCATTGTTGGGGAGCTAGTTCAGTCATATGGAAGTAAGAAGACACTCTGGCTTTTTGAGTTACCAGAGTTCTTGGAGTGGTTCTTTCTCTTCTGTGTGGGCTGATGTTTCTTTCATTACTGTCTTTTGAATGGGGCTTTTTGCTTTTATATTTTTTGTTGTCCTTGAGGGTTTGACTGTTGTATAAGTTGGATTCAGTTGTCTGGCTTCATTTCTGGATGATTTCAGGGGGTCAACAGTTTAAGACTGCTCTTTGGGAGGCCGAGACGGGAGGATCACGAGGTCAGGAGATCGAGACTGTCCTGGCTAACAGTGTGAAACCCCGTCTCTACTAAAAAATACAAAAATCTAGCCGGGCGAGGTTGCGGGCGCCTGTAGTCCCAGCTACTCGGGAGGCTGAGGCAGGAGAGTGGCGTAAACCTGGGAGGCGGAGCTTGCAGTGAGCTGAGATCCGGCCACTGCACTCCAGTCCGGGCGACAGAGCGAGACTCCGTCTAAAAAAAAAAAAAAAAAAAAAACTGCTAGGCTGTGTGCTCTAACACTGAGGGTCTGGGGCCTGGCTCATGGCTTTGTTCTCTGGACCTCAAGGTTAAACACCTGCCGCACTGGAAGGGCTCAGGTGTTTCCAGTCCACTGGCAACAACACTCCTACTGGGGGTTGCTTGCAAAAGTGCTTCTTTTAAGCAGTGACAGTAGGGTCTATGCTCACATATGAACTGGCCAAGTTATAGAGGGAGGCTGCAGGCACGTGTTTGCTCTTGGGGGCCCATCTGCTGAATCTTTGCAATGCTTAAACAAGGTCTACCAATGAAGGAGCTCTTGTAGTGGACACTGGGAAGCACCCCAGTTGAGCAATTGAGGCTGTACTCCAAGCAGGGAAGGCCAGACAGAAACCCTGAAAAAGGCCAGCAGATGGTGATTGTCAGATCAGACTTACCTTGTCCCATGGGCAAGATAGCCTTGTTCTGTCCAGGTCCAAGAGTCAACAAAAGCTGACGACACCTAAGGGAGCATAGCGAGGTGTGGTGATTAGGCGTCCCTGGCTATGCTCAAATGCAGTTGTTCCTGTGGCAAACCCCCTGAGCTCTGTAGGTGCTGGAGTCCTATCCCTGCCAACTCTCCAAGCAGCTGTCCTTGACAGATCACATGTCGATGGGGTCGTGGAGTCTCCTGCAGTTAGGATTCCGGAGGTCAACGGCAAATGGGCCACTCTACACCTGTTTAACTCACCCCTTTTCTAGGAGCTGCTAAGGGCCAGCCATGAGTCCTGGTTCTCTGCAACCCCATGCAGGGTTCCCACTTTCCTCCGCTTTCAGTCCAGTATCTGCATACGCCCTCCTTCCACTCTCAATGCCTTTTTCAGAAGATCTGCTTGGAATGTGCTGGTCTTCTTGATGCTCTTGTCTCTCAACAGGAGTAGCTCTTCCTGGCTCTTTGTTGTCAGCCATCTTCCAAATCGCTTGTATATTTGGATATTTTGCTCTCATAGATGTATTCTTATGTTTAAATATATTCCTTGTATATTCTATATATCTTCTTATAAAAATGGACTTCTTAATTTTCCCAGTAAGTGATTTTTTTAAAAGAATTTCTATAAAACATTATATATTGAATGGTATACTGTTAGATTATTACAAAATTTCATTTTCCATCCTGTCTTCATTCTTCCCTTGGTTTCTATGAACAATTAAACTTTAGATTATTTGTTTTATTGTTATTCATCTTATCACTTTTAGCTTATTATTTGAATCTAATTACTTTTTCTAAGTTTTCCATGAATATATAAAACCTTCAAAATGTTTATTTTTAAATCTTATCCCAAATTCTACAAATACTCTAAAATACATTTACCTAAATATACATATTCTTTACATGATAATGTTTATCTGACCATGAATACATTTTTATTTAACACTTTCATAACATAATCTCTGTTGTGTATACTACTTTGTTCCACTGTTATATTCTATAAGCAAATTCAAGATATTATTCTATTCATGTCTGGCTTCCTTCCATAACAAGTGCTTACCAAAACTAAACAAACTTTGATAAATTCAATAGTTCTTCCTCCAGCTGATTTGTATCTGATCTTTTCTTTTTCTTTGAAGTTTTTTAGTTTTGCTACAATAAAGTTCCGAATTGCTCTTTTTTATGCTTTTTATGCTTTTACGCTTCTTTTAAAAAATCTGTCTCTGCCTGTGGATGTTTATCTTTCACCAATTCTTTTTAAAATGCAGTGAGTTTTTGAATATTTTTTCTTTTTTAAAAAAATTTTCCCATATTTTCTCAGCTTAATGTATACTGGATCTTCTTATTTTTATCTGCTATGTTTCTTAACCTTTCTTTTATTTCTTCCATGTGCTAGATATATTCTGGTAATTTCTTCAGATCTTATTTCTAATTTATGTATTCTGTTTCCAGCACTGCCAAAATTTCTGCTTAATTCATTTACTGAGATTTTAATTCCAATAGCATAGTTTATGAGTTTTAAAACATCACTTGATTTTTTTCCAAACAGCGTGTTCTTTTAAGAAAGCTTTAATTACTGATTCATTTTTTACTACAAGATGTATCATTTTTTCAATACTTTAAATACTTTTTAAAATTTTGAACTCTACATTTCATAACTTAAGTGTTGAAATGCAATATATTCAATATATTTGTTGTTTTGTTGACATCGATAGTGTTTATTTTAACATAAATAATAGTTTAATATTGATTTAGATTTATTATTTAATATTTATAAATACCAAGAGCATAACTTTGTAAGTTCTTATGTCCATAGATATATTAACTTTGTTTCTCCTAAAAATTATTTACACCTTATCAATCTAGGTCCACTAAATCCACCTTTAAGGATGCCAGCATAATCTAGGATGCTCATATTAACTTTGCTCATGCTTTGGTGTTCCCAGTTTTAGGGGTTGATTCTAATTTTGATGTTATAATTCCCCACAACCTGAACAAGTTTGGACTAGATTGAAATATAAGTGGTACAAGTTAAATATTTATAAAATCAGTAAACTAACAAAATATAAAATAAATTATCTTTCAGAAGAGATTTCTTATCTTATTAGCTTAGACAGATAATTAGATAAATATATGTTATCTATGTAACATACACAGTAATATATCTATCTATATAATATATAACATGCATATATTTATAGCATATGCATATATATGATCTATATGTAATAAATTAACACGTAACATATAAAATATATGTGTACTATATATAAGTTGCGTATATAAAACAAGGAAATAAAAAAGAGTGATAAAAGTACTTCACAAATATCTATTTTTTTTAGTGAATGCATTCTTAAGGTTTTTATTATGTTCAGGAGCTCTTGACAGCTTTCCCCTGCCTTCTGCAACAGAGTTTAGTAGGACTTTCTGGAGTCTCTTCAAGTTTTTCAGTCTAACTTTAACGAATTATTACTACTTAACTTCTGAAATACCATCATGAGTTCCTAGCTTCTCAATGAGGCTTTGAGTGTTCTCAGACTACTGTTGAGAAGTGATCCACATGTGTTCGAGTGCTCTGAGAGCACTCTAAACTTATATAGATTTTCTAAATTCTCTCTCTTTTAACATTCTGACTCTTAGCATCTACACCAAGAATGTATTCTATAGTTCATTTTCCCTCCTCTAAAGATTTTCTTGCCACAGCCTTGTAAGTTATCTTTCCTGAAAAGAACATGGAGAATAATGTATATTTTAAAAACCATGGCTCTTAAATTATTATGTGTTTTTCTCTACCAAGTTACATACGACACAAACACTATGTAAAGTATTCTGACAATTAATATTTTAGATTTCAAAAGAAAATCTTTCCTTTTTCAAAAGGATAATTTTTTAATTGGAAACTTTGGCAATGATTTTATTATGAATTCAAAAGAATCCATGTAGATACTTAATTGGCTTCTTCATCTTCTGTAGTTAATGTATGTCTTCTTTCCCCTGGGACAATAAGACAGATTCAAGGTCTAATTTTGAAGATGAGAACCCTATAAATAAACTAATAAAAAAGTACAGATCAAAGTAAATTACTTTAAATAATAAATATATCACTAATTATCCAAATATCATGGATAAAAATCATGATCATATAATCTCATTGTGTAATATTTAACATTGGTTTCTCCATATCTGTAAAAGTCAATACACATACCACAACTTGCATTAAAATTCCTTAAACTTAACCTGGTTCTAGCTTATCACTTCAGAATTTCTTTTTTTTTCTTTTCTTTTTTGAGACGGAGTTTCACTCTTGTTGCCCAGGCTAGAGTGCAATGGTGCAATCTTGGCTCACCACAACCTCTGCTTCCTGGGTTCAAGCCATTCTCCTGCCTCAGCCTCCTGAGTAGCTGGGATTACTGACATGCACCACTATGCCTTGCTAATTTTGTATTTTTAGTAGAGACAAGGTTTCTCCATGTTGGTCAGGGTGGTCTCGAACTCCTGACATCAGGTGACCTGCTTGCCTCAGTCTCCAAAAGTGCTGGGATTACAGGCGTGAGCCACTACGCCCGGCCCTCTCCAAGATTTTCTATAGTCACCCTTTCTCTAATACTCACTGATAGAGCTCACTCTTTACATAAACAGAATTTCATGGAGTTCTTAAAAATGGCAGATTACACTTAATGTTCATTTTGTAGTTTCCATCATTCTGGACTATATCTTTCACACAATCCCTAATATTCTTTTCCATTAACACCTATTCATTTTTGTAAACTAAATGCCATTTCAATTTCTTCAATACAATCTTTACTGCCATTCTTAAGTAAAAGGGACTATTTTCTTCTTTGTTTACTATTCATCATCTGCACATGTGATGGTTAATATTGAGTGTCAACTTGATTGGATGGAAGGATGCAAAGTATTGGTCCCGAGTGTGTCTGTGAGGGTGACGCAAAAGGAGATTAACATTTGAGTCAGAGGACTGGGAGTGGCATATCCACCCTCAATTTGGGTGGACACCATCTAATTAGCTGCCAGTGTTGATAGGATAAAAGCAGGCAGAGAAACATGGAAGGACTAGACTGGCTAAGACTTCTGGCCGCTATCTTTTTCCCAGTCTGGATGCTCACTACCCTCAAACATCAGTCTCCAAGTTTCCCAGGTTTTGGACTTTTGGACCTACAACACTGGTTTGCCAGGGGTTCCTGAGCCCTTCAGCCACAGACCAAAGACTGCACTGTCAGCTTCCTTACTTTTGAAGATTTGGGACTTGGACTGACTTCCCTACACCTCAGCTTGCAGACGGCCTACTGTGGGATTTAACTTTGTGATTGTGTGAGTCAGTACTCCTTAATAAACTCCCTTTCGTATATACATCTATCCTATTAGTCCTGTCCTTCTAGAGAACCCTGACTAATACAGCATAAATCTATTTTTAGTTAATAAAACATGTTATTATACTTAAATGTTGATATGCCTATTTTCCAGTATAGGCTACAATAACTTTGGAGGAATGTCCTAGTTAGTATTGTATCAAAACGAAGTACACAGCAAACCCAACATAGATATGCATAAAATTATGCTACATTTTAAAAGATAAATGATGTCTCTTGATTAGTAAGCGTTTGTGGATTATATCCCCTTGCTTAGGGATGAAAATACTTCCTAGAAAATTAGTATTCATTTTTAATTTTATTACATATTCTAATATTAATGCATGTGTAACTCGTAATGATAAGAATAAGTGAATATAGAAAAAAAAGTGCCTTACTAGATGGAATTAATTTACTTAACTCTTTGATTTAATGCTAAAAATGCATCTCCTAGGGGATTTTTACTGAAAGAAATGTAATTACTGATTATAATAGGAAAGATCAGAAAATGAGGGCATATTTAACAATTGCATAGAAATTGCCTCATTGCATTCATGTTCTGAAAATGTTTCTTAACAAATCATCATTGTATTTATTGTTCATTGGAAATATCTTATATTTTATTTCTTTTCCAAAAATGCAATATGCTATTTTTATAGAAAACTAATGCCTGAGATTCTGATAATCTCCAACTGGAGGCAAAACTATAATTAGAGATATGTAGGTACAGTATCACAGTACCTGGGCTTATAGAGTTCAGAATTCTTAGACCTCAAGGGCATCATGGATTCTAATTATCTTCTCATTGTTCATTCTTCGTAATGCACATTGTATCCCTCCCCTCAAACCCGTCTCTTTTTTTTTTCTATATTTTTAGCCAGGCTTGAAATCCTTATGAGAAAAATTTTCAGGGGAACATAAAATGATGGTATAGAATATGAAAATATTAATAAGGAAGACTTAAAAAATGTGACTCCAGAAAGCTCACCCTTAATAATTTACCGAATGTGAGTCACATTCAGGGTTATTACCTCAGAACTATGTAACATTTAGCAGAAAATAAGATACCGATAAATGAATCAAGAAAATGTAAAGCATAATAAAATTAGTACACATTTGTGTCTGGAAATTCACTTCTCATAAAAAATAAGTCCTTTTGATTGTGGAGTTTGTTTAAAGAAGCTTTAGCTTTTAATGCATTTAAATAATTGTGTCCTATTTAACCATTACAAAAACAATTCTATCATGTTCTTTTATTCTAATTGCATGTTTCGTATTAATGCTGGAACCATTTACCTTAGTTTAATACTCTCCATATTCATTTATATTATATATATCCTTTTTTTAAACCATAACTAACATGACAAGCCATCATAGTAGTCCTCTGTCCAAAGGAGCCTTTTTGAAGTGAGTAAAATAACAAGTAAATACAGGTCATACTTATTTTTCACAGTCTCATAAATTTGTGACCACTGTCTTAAAGAAAAAAAAAAAAAAAAGCAACTTTCCTTTATCATTTTAACTATATGTCATTATAATGGACAGCACAAAGAAGAGAACCTCTAGCTCTCTGGCACATGCATACCTATGTAACCTACATGTTGTGCACATGTACCCTAGAGCTTAAAGAATAATTTAAAAAAAAGAAAGAAAATCAAAAAATAAATGAATAAAAATTACCACACACAAAACATTTATTCTCTACAAATGTCCACATCTGAAAGTGACTCCTTTTATATCAAGTCTATGGGAGTAAAGATAATTTTGAGACGTTATGTCTATAACACTGACTATAGGGGCTATGAAAATACAGTAAGAATGATAGAATGGAGATTGTAGTGAAGAGTTTTGGAAAGGAAAGGAGTTTCTAATTTCTGGCCAGTTTATAGATTTCTACAGATATTATGGCTTCAGCATTGTTCCTCATGTCCATTTTCTCAGAGATTTTTCTATATGCAGATCTCACTCCTTAACTTTCGTGGCACATACATGTGGTATTTGAATGAAATGCATAATCTTCTCTCAGGAATCATTGTTCCAGAATTATCCATTTCCTTAAGAGTAAATTTTTAAAAGTACTTTTTACACATTTGTGGGTAGCTATGTGTATGTGTGTCATTATATATGATTATATAGAGATTTTATATATGAAGTTAAAAGAGAGGGAAAAAGAAACAAAGAAGCATTATTTCATACCACTATTTTTTCTTCTAGAAATGTGAGGAAATATGAAAAGAGGACATTCCCTTTTCTGTGTGGAATGCCCATTAAGGATAGTTTACATAACTAGACAATTACATAATAACCTGAGATATTAAAAAATAGGTTCTTTAGATTGAGAATGAAATCTTTTATATTTGTTTTAATCATCTGTGAGCATAAAATGTTTAGGCCTGCAGTAGATTTGGTAATTTTATATTCTGTTCAAAATCATTTTAATAACTAAATATGTTGTCTAGGAAAGAGAGCAAGAAAAAAGAAATAAGATTCCTAAGGTTTCCTTTTCTTTAAAGCTGGTTTGTAGAGTTTGATTTCTTCACTTGCATTCCCACAGTTGCATCTGTTGAAAAGAAGTAGTATTTGATTTTCGAAATTCTAATATGCCATTAGAACTTGAGAGTATTAAACAAATAATAACTATAGATTTTTAATGCTGCTAAGGGGAACTGCATGAAAAAGTGTAGTTATTATGTGTTTTTTTTTTTTTTAAATCTGAGAATAACTTATTTAAAGAGTTGGCTATGAAAATGTTTTCTTAAAGTCATCTTTCTAAAACAGTGTTATTCTCCAATGGATACCTGGGTTTAAGAAACTTAAAAATGTTTCTGTTCGTAGACTATTATAGATTTCAATAAAAAGTAAATAAAATAAGTGAGTCCCTTGAAAACCAGACACACTAATATTGTTACTACTTTAGCTGAGGCCAACAAATACCTGGATATGTATCATTGTATTTAAATTTTTAGAGATAAAATATTTATAAATTTATTAACAAATAATTCAATAAGAACCCATGGGCTAATCATAATAAATTCATCATAACATAGTAGCATCTTTTATTGACTTCATGAATTGTATCTCTCTTCTTGTGAAAAAATAAGTGAATAAAATCTAACATGTATCCTCCTCTCTGCATGGACTCTATGTGCTGCTCTAAACATTGTGAATCAACTCCCATTCATAAAAGGGCTACTCCACTATTGCCTAATGAAGAAAAGCAGTCCTTTTCACTGCTATAACTGGCCTAATTGATGTTCCCAATTTTATGTGAGCACTTTAGTGTGCTAGGTCTGTTTCATTAGATTAAAAGCTATTTACAGCTACTCTTAATAAAGTAAAGCAGCATATATCCAGAAAGTAGCTTTTGACATGCAAATACAATGCTTCTGACGAATCGTACAGATTTTAATCAGAGTCTAGTAAGGAAACAAAGCCATTAATAGTTATTTCAAGAGGGTCAAGATATCTGAGTACACACAACTAGTTTGCATGTCCTTCATAGAGAGGTACCAGGATAGCAAGTAGGTATTTATACTTCCACCAGATTTCCTAAGAGAGAATGCTAGGATTCAACAGAGAAGTGTTAGACAGCACCAAAAGCAAGTAAAGAGAGGGTTTGGGGTAGCTTTCCCAGTCAGAAGCTGGCTGGTAGCAGGCAGAAGCTCCTGAATGCAGGGAAAGAGTAAGAGAGAAACCCCTGGGGCTCTACATTTCTGCAATGGGATTTTTGCCACCTTCCTTGTGGGAGAACACTGTGGTCCCTGTGGGACTCAGGCTTACCATAGGGTGTTGCCTAGAGATTACCCAAAGGCATTGTTCCAGAAAGAGAGCTCATGCAGAATTCCACAGGCATCATAGCCCAGAGCAGCTATAGCTTGGCGCCATTCGAAGAGCCTAGTTACCACTGTCAATGCCCTGCACTGAGGCAGTTGCTGCAGTTGCCACCTCTGGGCCAAAAGGAATAGGACATACTGGGTGCTCTCACACACCCCTAAGACAATACGCATCAGTGCTGTAGGCTGCTGTGAGACCAAGACATGAGAAGACTGCACTTCCTACAAATTCTTACCTTCGCTTCTCACCCAAGAAGAATGCTGTTCTCTCTGTTCGTGGGCTTGTGATGCCATCTTGAGTTGAACACTGAGCTGTGCCCCATCCTCAGGTCAAGATTGGAATAACGTAACTGCAGCTGTCACCTGGCCAAGTAGGGAGAAGGGAGACCAGGCACTCAGACACAGCTCTAGGATAATTTTCACCACCCTGCTACAGGCTGCCGTGAGCCCAAGGTGTTAGAGGACTGCACTTCCTACAGCCTCTTACCCACAGAACTCACTGTAGAGGGCCCACAGCTGGTACTATTCTGAGAATTCAGCCCCTAGGCATCCTGCCCCCAGGCAAGGCTTGAGTTGATGTTGTTGCAGCTACTATGCCAAGGAGGAAAAGGGATACCAGACACTTCCATGCATCCTTAGTACAAGTCTCACTACCCTATTATGGGCCGCAATGAGACTAAGGAATGAACAGGCTGCACTCTCTACAGTTACATTCCCATGCTGTTCCAGCTAAAAATTCTGCCAACAGAGAACAGTCACCACAGCCCTTACCTGAGGATTCCGGTGGCGTTATGGTGATTACCACTTGCCCTGACCCCCATCTGTCAGCAAATGTATCGAGGCACTACGAGGAGACCTGAGGGCAAGTCTGCTAGCCTGGACCCATTCCCATAGTACTTAAGGATGTACCCAGCAGCCCTGAAATTTCCCAGCCCCAATCCATCACCGTTGGCACCCATTGGGGTCTGAGGTTGGGCCGGCACAACTGATGGATATCACCACAGCTAACTCCATCTGCATGCACTACCAGTGGACCAGAAGACTAGCCTGCCCAAAGCATTGTTGCCACCAACAACACTAGCATGGACTTCTTGGTTTCAGGTGGTTTACTCTACCTCTATTACTCACATCACCCACATCACTCCAGCTGCCCAGAGGCCTGATAACCAACCCCTATGCTTAGCCCACTGCTGCCACAACCAGAATCTGAGCAAGACACAAGAAGGGCCAATTATTCAGCCCACCACTACCACTACTGGGGTGCAAGGACTGACCCACGTGATGTTCCAGTTACCAGAAAAAATTTCACCATATCCTCAACTAATAACCATACCTTAAACAACGAAGAGACTCAGAGACCACTGACCCTTATGTATTGCAAAAGAAGTTATGCTGTACTCAACCAACAACATATATACACCTTTAAGAAAAATATTTCTCCTACAATAGTAACTTCAAAAAATTGGAAGAAGTGACTCTAACAACAGATGTGCATATATCAACATAAAAACACAGAAAGGAAAAATGTCAAAATGTCAATAAAAATTGAAAATATTGATTTAAAGAAGCTCAATAAAATGTAAGAGAAATATGAGAACCAATAAAAAGAAATCAGAAAGTCCAGAAAATTTACCAAGGAGACAAATATCTTTAAAAAAGCAAAAGAGAAATTCTGAAACTAAAAAATGTATTAAAGGATATACAAAATACATATGAAAGCTTCACTAATAGACTAGAGCAAGCAGAAAAAAAGCATATCGGAACGTGAAGACAGGTCTTTTGAAATAATCTAGTAAAGCAAACATAAATAAAAAATAATAAATAGAAATAAACAAAGTCTTTGAGATGTCAGGTCAGATAATAGAAACAGATAAATAGAAACACAACATAATAAGACGTCTGAGATAGAGCAAAAATGATGCTAACAGAGAAGATTACAGCACTAAATGCCTACATAAAAAAGTTGAAAGATTACAAATTAACAACCTAATATTATACCTCAAGGAGCTAGAAAAGGAAAATCAAATGAAATCAAATGAAAGTCAAAGTTAGCATATGAAAAATAGTAACAAAGTTCATATAAGAACTAAAAAAATAGAGATCAAAAATTTAAAGAAAGCAATACAAAGCATTGAGACAATAAAAAGTTGGTTCTTCAAAGAGATAAACAAAATTGACAAGTCACTACATAAATCAACCAGTAAAAGCAGAAATAAAATTCATAGAAACAAAATCAGAAATGAAATGTTAGAAATTACTACTGATACCAGAGAAATACAAAAGATTTTGAAGACTATTATGAATAGCAGTATGCTCACAGATGAGAAAACTGAGAGTGAATAAATACATTTCTGGAAATGTACAACTTCCCAAGTATAAACAAGGAAAAAATAGAAAACCTAAACTGACCAATAACAAGTGGTGAGATTGAAGTAGCAATAATAATAATAATAATAAAAAACTCTCAAAAAAGAAAAGTCCAGGACCAGATGTATTCATGGCTGAATTCTACCAAACATATAAATAACAACTAATATCAGTCCTCCTGAAACTATTCCAGAAAATCAAGGAAGAGAAAATTCTCCTTAAGTCATTCTAAGAGGCTAGTACCACCCTGATACCAAAACCAGACAAGGACACAACAACAAAAGCAACGAAAATTATAAACCAATATTCCTGATGAACATAGAGGCAAAATTTCTCACCACAGTACTAGTAAACCAAATATATTAGGACACCAAAAAGATGACACACTATAATGAAGTGAGTTATACTGCAGGAATGTAAGGATACCTCAATATATTGAAATCAACAAATATCATACATCACATAAACAGAATTAAAAACAAAAAACATATGATCATCTCAATAGACACAGAAAAGCATTAGATAAAATTCAGCATCTTTTCATTATAAAAACCCTCAATAAACTAGGCATCAGAAAAACATACCTCAAAATAATAAAGGCCATGTATGACAAACCTATTGCCAACATCATACTGAATGGGGAAAACTTGAAGGCTATTCCTCTAAGAACTGAAACAACACAATGGATGCACAGTTTCACTACCTCTATTCGATATAGTACTGAAAGCCCTAGGCAGAACAATCAGGCAAGAGAAAGAAATAAAAGGATTCTAAATTGGAAGACAGGAAATGGATTTTTTCCTGTTCGCTGATGATATAATCTTGTATCTAGAAAAATGTAAAAATGACTCCAAAAAGCTCTGAGATTTAATAAATAAATTCAGTAAAATTTCAGGATACAAATGAGCATACAAAAGTCAGTAGTGTTTTGATACAAATCAACATACAAAAGTCAGTAGTGTTTTGATACAATAATAATTATCCAGCAGAAAACCAAATTGAGAAGGCAATCTTATTTACAATAGCTACCAAACAAAGAGAAATACTTAAGAATCTATTTAATCAAGAAGGCGAAAGATCTCTACAAGGAAAACTATCAAACACTGATGAAAAAAATCATACATAACATAAACAAATGGAAAAGCATATCATGACCATGGATTGGAAGAATGAATATTGTTGAAGTGACCATAATACTCAAAGTAATTTACAGATTCAATGCAATCCTTATCAAAATACCAATGTAATTTTCACAGAATTAGAGAAAATCTCTTTTGTAATTCACATGGAACCAAAAACAAAAACAAAACCATTAAAAAGGCCAACTAGCCAAAGAAATTTTAAGCAAAAATAATAAAGCTGGTGGCATTACATTACCTGACTTACAATTACACTACAAGGAGATAATAACCAAAATAGCATAATATTGGTATAAAAATGGACACATAGATCAGTGGAACAGAATAAAGAGCCCAGAAATAAAGGCCACATTAGTTACAGCCAAATGATCTTTGAGAAAATTGACAAGAACATACACTGGGGAATGCACAACATTTTAAATCAATGGTGCAGGGAAAATGGGATTGCCATATGCTGAAGAATGAAACTGGACTCATCTCTCTCTTTTTTTTTTTTTTTTTTTTTTTTTTTTTTTTTTTTTTGAGATGGAGTCCCCCTCTTGCCCAGGCTGGAGTATAGTGGCACAATCGTGGCTCACTGCAAACTCTGGCTCCCGGGTTCAAGTGATTCTCCTGCCTCAGTTTCCTGAGTAGCTGGGATTACAGGAATGCACCATGATGCCCAGCTAATTTTTGTCTTTTTAGTAGAGATAGGGTTTCCCCATGTTGGCTAGGCTGGTTTCGAACTCCTAACCTCAAGTGATACACCTGCCTCAGCCTCCCAAAGTGCTAGGATTACCACCATGCCCAGCCTATATCTTATTATACACAAAAATCAACTTTAGATGGGCTAAGGATTTAAATGTAATACCTGAAACTATGAAACTACTGGAAAAAATCTAAGGAAAACTTTCAGGACATTGGTCCAGGCAAACAAATTATGACTAAGACCTCAAAAGCACAGGCAACAAAACCAAAAATAGATGAATGGAACTATATTAAAATAAGAAGCTTATACATAACAAAATAAATAATTGACAAAGTAAACAGATCAATTGCAGAAAATATTTTCAAACAATGCATATCTCAGGGGATTAATATCCAGAATTTACAATTACCTTGACATAACAACAAAATAACCCCATTAAAAATGGGCAAAATCATTAATAGACATTTTGCAAAAGAAGACATACAAATGGCCAATAGGCATATAAAAATACTCATCACTAATCATCAGAGAAATTGAAATGAAAACTACGAGATATCATCTTTTACCAGTCAGAATGGCTACTACTAAAGAGACAAAAAATAACAAATATTAGCAAGATTATGGAAAAAAAGAGAACTCTTATACACTGTTAGTGGCAATGAGAATTAGTACAACCTGTATGGAAAACAGTATGGAGGTTTCTCAAGTAAGTAAGTATAGAACCACCATTCAATCTAGCAATCTCACTACTGCATATGTACTCAAAGAAAAAGGAATCATTATATTGAAAAGATACCTGCCCCCACATATTTACCACAGTACCATTCACTGTAGCAATTACATGGAATCAACATACATATCCATCGGTGGAAGACTGGATAAAGAAAATGTGGTATATATACACACAATGAAATACTATTCAGCTACAAGGAAAAAAAAAATGAAATTATGTCTTTTGCAGCAATATTGGTGCAATTGAAGGTAATTATCTTGAATAAACAAGTCAGACACAGAAAGACAAATACTGAATGTTTTCATTTATAAGTAGGAGCTATATAATGTGTAAACATGGATATAGAGTGTGGCATGATAGACAGTGAAGACTCAGAGGGATTGGAGAGTGGAAGAAAGGTGGGTGATGAGTAATTATTTGATGAATAGAATATATGTTATTTGGGTGATGGATACCCTAAAACCTCTATCTTCACAACTGTGCAATCCATGCATGTAACAAAATTGTACTTGTACCTCATAAATGTATACAAATAAAACAAAATAAAAACAATTTTTAAAAAAGTAAGGTAGTTACCACCAGCACCAGTGTATTAGTCCATTCTCACCCTGCTATAAAGAACTACCTGAGACTGGGTTATTTTTTATTTATTTATTTTTTTGAGACAGAGTTTCACTCTTATTGCCCAGGCTGTAGTGCAATGGCTTGATTTCAGCTCACTGCAACCTCTGCCTCCCAGGTTCAAGTGATTCTCCTGTCTCAGCCTCCAGAGTAGCTGGGATTACAGGTGCATGCCACCATGCCCGGCTAATTTTTGTATTTTCAGTAGAGACAGGGTTTCATCATATTTGTCAGACTGGTCTCAAAGTGCTGACCTCGGGTGATCCATCCACCTTGGCCTCACAAAGTGCTGGGATTACAGGCATGAACCACAGATGTCTAGCAGTGAGAATGGGTTATTTATGAAGAAAAGAGGTTTAATTGACCCACCATTCCATAGGCTGTACAGAAAGCATGGCTTGGAGGCCTCAGGAAACTTACAATTATGGTCAAAGGGTGAAGGAGAAGCAAGCATGTTTTCACATGGGGGCAGGAGAGGGAGAGAGATAATGGTGAAGTGCTACACACTTTTAAACAACCAGATCTGGTCACAACTCTATCACGAGAGAAAACTAGGGGGATGTTGCTAAACCATTAGAAACGACTCCCATGATCCAATTGCTCATGATGCTGCTTCCCACCAGGCCCCACCTCTGACACTTGAGATCGCTATTCAACATGAGATTTAACATGGAGCCAAAACATATCAAGCAACATCACCTTGGAGCTTACCAAAAATGTAGGATCTTGGGCTTCACCCCAGACCTGCTGTACCAGATTCTGCATTTTAACAAAATCCACGAGTGATTTGTTTGAACAAGCTTCAGAAGCACTGAAGTAGAAGTCACAGCAATATCTAGAAAAAGAACAGATATACAGATATAAGCAAACTCTGAATGTGCTTCTATTTACATACATTTAAGTTTCCTTTTAAGACTTCATGTCTAAAACACCAAAAGCAACGGCAGCAAAAGCCAAAATTGACAAATGGGATCTCATTAAACTAAAGAGCTTCTGCACAGCAAAAGAAACTACCATTAGACTGAACAGGCAACCTACAGAATGGGAGAAAATTTTTGCAATCTACTCATCTGACAAAGGGCTAATATCCAGAACCTACAAAGAACTCAAACAAATTTACAAGAAAAAAACAAACAACTCCATCAAAAAGTGGGCAAAGGATATGAACAGACATTTCTCAAAAGAAGACATTCATACAGCCAACAGACACATGAAAAAATGCTCATCATCACTGGCCATCAGAGAAATGCAAATCAAAACCACAATGAGATACCATCTCACACCAGTTAGAATGGCGATCATTAAAAAGTCAGGAAACAACAGGTGCTGGAGAGGATGTGGAGAAATAGGAACACTTTTACACTGTTGGTGGGATTGTAAACTAGTTCAACCATTATGGAAAACAGTATGGCGATTCCTCAAGGATCTAGAACTAGATGTACCATATGACCCAGCCATCCCATTACTGGGTATATACCCAAAGGATTATAAATCATGCAGCTATAAAGACACATGCACACGTATGTTTATTGCGGCACTATTCACAATAGCAAAGACTTGGAATCAACCCAAATGTCCATCAGTGACAGACTGAATTAAGAAAATGTGGCACATATACACCATGGAATACTATGCAGCCATAAAAAAGGATGAGTTTGTGTCCTTTGTAGGGACATGGATATAGCTGGAAACCATCATTCTTAGCAAACTATCGCAAGAACAGAAAACCAAACACCGCATGTTCTCACTCATATGTGGGAACTGAACAATGAGATCACTTGGACTCGGGAAGGGGAACATCACACACCGGGGCCTATCATGGGGAGGGGGGAGGGGGGAGGGATTGCACTGGGAGTTATACCTGATGTAAATGACCAGTTGATGGATGCTGACGAGTTGATGGGTGCAGCACAGCAACGTGGCACAAGTATACATATGTAACAAACCTGCACGTTATGCACATGTACCCTAGAACTTAAAGTATAATAATAATAAAAAATAAAAAAATTTAAATTTAAATTAAAAAAAAATAAAATAAAATATCTTCACTGGAGAGAGGGAGGAAATACAGAGTTCTTGCTCAAGAGTACAATGTTTCACATAGACAAGAGAAAAAAGCTTTCATGTCTATTTCACACCAGTGTGACTGTAGTCAATAATAGTGTATTGTATATTTCAAAATAACAAAGAAAGTACATGTCAGACCTCTCACCACAGAAAATTGTAGGTAAGTGAGGTGCTTTATTCTTTATAGGTAACTGAGGTGACGTTAATTAGCTTGATTTGATTATTCCATATCGTATACATATTTCAAGACATTACATTATGCCCCATAAATGTATACAAGTATGAGTTGTCAATTTAAAATGATATTAAGAAAGAGTCCGTATTAAGGAAATTAATGCAGAAAAATAACTTTGTTCTTAATGAAGTCATCTAGTCCCTAATCGTTATTCTATCATTGAAATAAAACTTTAACATAAAAATTGTTATTTCAATCAGAGAGATATAAGAAATTGCTCATAAAGTGTTGAAACATATCATTGAGCAGAAGAGAGCTAAGAGAAGTAAAGCAAGGAACATCCTAAGAAGCTTAGTCACACCAAAGACTGTTGGAGTATGCCGGGCATGGTGGCTCATGCCTATAATCCCAGCACTTTGGGAGGTCGAGACAGGTGGATCACAAGGTCAGGAGTTTGAGACCAGGCTTCCCAGCATGGTGAAACCCCATCTCTACTAAAAATACAAAAAATTAGCTGGGCTTGGTGGCGTGCACCTGTAGTACCAGCTACTTGGGAGGCTGAGGCAGGAGAATTGCTTGAACCAGGAGGTGGAGGTTGCAGTGAGTCAATATTGTGCCACTGCACTCCAGCCTGGGCGACACAGCGAGACTCCATCTCAAAAGAAAAACAAGAAAACTATTGGAGTCAATAATCAACACACTCTACTGTCACTACAGTAACCACCAACAACTACCAGCACCAGCCTCCATGGACAAGAGCAGATTTGTGTTTTTCTTCTGCCTTCTAATGAACCAAGGTTCTCGTGAGCATATTCCAATTTAAAGCCAGTTAGGAAGTACATTCAAAATATCTGAAGCTTCAGTAGTACAAAGTGAATTAATAAAAGTTTTGAGGCTAAGAAATAGTGAAAAATAATTCACATTAGATGTCTCTGAATAGCAAAGAGCTTTTTGCCTTTAAGATTTCTGGAGCCTTCTTTCCAACTAAAGAGGGGAAAAATTGTGTCCCTCATTATTCACAGAATACCTTTTGTATATCTGAAACATAATTAAAATATCCTCTGACTCAAAACATGGTTTCACTTCATGTTTTCCAATGCAAAACACTCACTGACTCATATACTACATTTTTCATGCTTAATGGGGTTTGGGGAGATGGGAGTTAAGAATTGCCACTGTCTTCTGTCAACTTGAAACCAAGTACCTTCATCTGGCTTTCATTTTCAGAAATCTCAGTCACCTCCACTTAATACTTCCCATTCTGAGACTTTTAGACCACTTTACTTTCTTTAAATTTTTCCAGGGTTCTCAAATTTTACTAAATAATTAAATCATACCTTAAAAAAAAATTCAACAGCCTGCCAATTTCCGAACCTCCTTATCAGGAGTAGACTCCATTTCAGTAACCATTTTCTAGGAGCATATCTGTAATTTGTTGTCAATAATTGCTTTATTAAACATCTTGAACATTTACATATTCTTTCTTTCCACACTTTTTTATTCAGAGCACATTATACCTTCATTTCACTATGCTTGCTTTTTGACCACATGCTTATATAATTGTCTTTCCATTTTCTCAGTTCATTAGAACTGTAGGGTAGACAAAATTTCGCCCCTACCCTTTTAGAGTCTCTGACTGTACAAAAGAATTAAACTGATATGAGACAGGTTAACAGGAGAAAAGCATACAATATTTTCTTTTTTAAAAAAGTAAGTGTTATATCACATGGAATAACTCATAAGGAAATGAAGACCCAAGGAAGCAGTTAGCACTGCACACTTATATACTAAATTAGACAAAAAATGCTAAATTATGAAAACATGACAATACAAAAGGACTTGAACTAGAGCAGGTAATTCTGAAAGGTAACCAGAAAGATACAATTTAACAAAATGTATTCATAAATATGTTTTTCGCTTTTAACTCCTCGTCTCTGGTTATAGGAATAACCTCCTGCTATAAAAAGGACATTTTTCCAACAGTATAAAAGTGTTCCTATTTCTTCACATCCTCTCCAGCATCTGTTGTTTCCTGACTTTTTAATGATCACCATTCTAACTGGTGTGAGATGGTATCTCATTGTGGTTTTGATTTGCATTTCTCTAATGACCAGGAATGATGAGTTTTTCTTTCACATGCTTGTTGGCTACATAAATGTCTTATTTTGAGAAGTGTCTGGTCATATCCTTTTCCCACTTTTTGAGGGGGGTATTTGTTTTTTTTTCTTGTAAATTTGTTTAAGTTCTTTGTAGATTCTGGATATTAGCCTTTTGTCAGATGGGGTGGCATATTCTGCCATTCTTCAAATTCTTCAGAATTCATCTTTTCACTCTTTACTATCTTTTAAAATATTTTCCTATTCATCTTACTTGAGCATGCAAATATTATGGTCATCAGAAAGCAATTCTCAAAGAACCATACACATGGAACTTCATCATGCTGCATTGAGTATGCACCTTTTCATGATGCACTTAGTAATTAGGAATAGAAGTTTTCCCAGCTCTGTTCAAATGAAATTGAAATATTCTTAATTTGATTGTCATGTCCTTCTTTCCTGTTCTTATTTTATTTCAAGCTTTCTGCTTGAAAACACACTGGCAAATATTACAAAATGTGATTCTTGCTCTGTCTAGCTATTACCTTTATTTTGTTAGGTTTGACCCTCTGAATAGAGACTATTTAATGAGATTGATTCAAATACATACTGATAACATGTTGCAGCAAATGATGTTTCTCTTCTGATAGCTTTCTCTTTACTCCTATGTGGGGCAGACAGGAAGTACCAGGCTTTTGGAAAGTAGGGGGATGTATCTTCCAATTCTTATTAATTATTAGACAAGGACTGTTTATCTACTAATGACTGTGAATTGGAAGATATATCTCCTTACTTTCCTGACCCTGATATGAAAAGACTCTCAGGCATATTCTACGATGTCTCCTGGAGTTCTTTAACAGGTGGTCAGTTGTCCAGAACAGTAACCTTCTCAGTGATACTCCTTTGACAGACTTCTTTTATTTTCTCTCTCACCAATGTTTTCTGAGATCAGTTGCAAAATAAGTTACTTGTCTTTGATTCTTATTCTCAGGGTCTGTTTTCTGGGTAAATCCAAATCAAAACAATGTATCAAAGGAAACTTAAAAGTATTAAAACACTATCTGTATTGATTTTCATAATTTTTTCTGTTAGAAAAGTAATTTCAAAATTAAAAATTAAAATGAGTTTTCTGGAAATAATTTCTAGTTATTTGTAACAATTAGAATAAGACATTTGGATGATAAAACTATGTGCATAGAAGACAGTTGTGTTTTAAAGTAACTTTTACATATTTATGTTTTTATAATAAAATATTCACAAGATTGGATCACAGGATAAAATAATATACTTCAAGGAAACCTTATTGTGACTATGTAAAACACCATTATATACAACTTAAGACCAGTTCAGCTTGTATTAGTATCAACTCTACCTTATATGTGTCTGGTATATCCCATGGCTACTTGTGGCTATTTAGTCTTTTCATGAAAAATATTGCATTTTTTCTGCCTTAGCAACTCAATTAAAAAAAGTTAATAAAGCAAGATACATTGGGAAATGAGAGTGTTGAGAAGGTTTCAGAGTTACAATAACTTGCTCTTTGCTCTACTTTTCTGCTGTCTCAGTTTACACTTTTGTCACCTCTAATTTGGGCCAACATAATAAATTCAATCACGTTTAACAAAAATTTGAGCAATAGTTGGTGATGCACCACGAGTTCTTATCAGAGACTTATGGAGAAATTAATGAAATTTAAAAACATTGAGAAAAGGAATGTGACAAGTTTATTCTACTGTGAGACAAACAAGCATGCAATCTGACTTATGTACTTTTCTAAAGATCTTGTTCCAAGGTGCTAATATTTGAAAAGGTGTTTGTTTTAAATGAAAACTATAAAAAAGTAGTCTCATTTCTTCTATTTATAAAGCATACTGAGATGGCCTACTAGTCACAGTGCTTTGCAAGCATGCATTTGTATTTGTCAGCACATATATACTGCTGAGGAGCCATATCCATGTTTGTATGCTACACATTCAATTATTTTTCATACTGTATTTGCATTTCTATAGTGCCTGTTGACAATAAAATAAAATAAAATCCCTTCAGTATTTGGAAAGATTATTTCAGGTTTTAGTTTATCACATGTTGATGGATAATATGTCAACTGGGCCGTATAGTACCTAGATATTTGGGTAAATATTCTTCTGAGTGTGTCTGTGAGAGTGTTTCTGAGTGAGATTAGTGTTTGAGTACATATATTAAGCAGATTGCCCTCCTCAAAGTGGGAAGGCCCCATTCAATAAATTGAAGGCCTGAATAGAATAAAAGACTGAGTAAAAAAGATTTCTTTCTTGCTGCCTAAACTCTTCCAACTGGAACACGGGTATTTTCTTGCCTTCAGAATTGGAATATGATTGGAATATAATTCAATATACCATTGGATCTCCTGGGTCTGTACTTCTCAGTCTTCATAATTGTATAATCAAATTTCTCATCATAAATCTCTCTCTCTTCCTCTCTCTTTTGGTGTGTGTTTGTGTAACCTATTATACACAAATATAGATATTCTATTTATCTATATCTTTATAGTTATAAAAAGATACATAATAAATAAACAGATATGCAAATATATACACATCCTATTAGTTCTGTTCCACTGCAGAACCCTGAAGAAAACACACATATTATATTTAGAATACTAATAGGAAATATCAAGTAATTAGAGTAAAACAATACTGGTTTGTAAACTTTAAATAAAACAGATAAAAATTATTTGGCAAAATAATGAAATGATAACTGAAGAATAATAAGAACTACAAACTGAATTAGACCTACAAATTAGAAAAACAAAATGAAATAATATTCTGAAGAAAGCTTGATTTGAAAACAAGAAACATAATTAACAACAAAAAATAAACAGCAGATATTATTAATGACTGTTAAATTTATAGAACCTAATATTTCTGAAATTCTCAGAAAATGTATGGAATGAGCGAGATTTTCATGGCTTCCAGAATCTCAAAATGATTGCTCATAGTATGGGAACACCACAATATTCTGTGATCTAACTTGAAGGAGTGAAAGTAGATATTTCTCATGTATGATTATCAAAACATTTGCACTTCCAAATTTAATAATTGTATTAACTAATATTTGAATATTCCAAATTTTAGGATAAGTGGTAAAATCACATCATCTATCTGCCCTTATATTATTCTTATACTCATAAATGTATTAAACTACCATGGGTGCCTTTAACCACCCATAACTTCTAAAATAATCCTAGATCAATGGAAGTTATTTTTACACACTGGTATTTTCTTGTATGCATCAATATTGCCATCATCATTAGATGAGATTAATTCAACATACCACAAATAGTATATAATCTACCAAATGAAAGTGAAAGTGGAAAACAAAATGGAAGGCAAACTCTTAACAAATGTGCCTGTTAAATAAAAATGGAAAACATAGGATGTTAAAAAGCTTAATAGTCTTAATAATGGGAAATGGAGTAAAGAGAAATACTGGTCAAATAAAGAAAAATTAGGAACACACACTGAAATATATTTCCAAAAGGTCTTATTAGCTTTTCTAGTATCTGTACTGAAAACAAGTGAACAGAAACAGGAAATAATTTTGATACATTTTATTTAATTTAGTTATATCTAGAATATTGTTTCAACATTCAATTAATGTACATATTGATGGGATATTGTACTTTTTTTCCGATGACATCTTTGAAATCTGGTGTACATTATATGCCTACAGTATATCTCAATTTGAGAACTCTACATTCCAATTGCTCAATAGCCAGATATAGCTACAGACCACTATATTGGACAGACAGCTCTAGGGAGTTTTCTAAGACCAATTATGTTTTTATTACATTTTCTGAATATATTTTATCATAAAAGACACATCTCACCTCTGACTGTTGTGGATTAACATGGTAGCAGAAACTAGTATTAATTATAAACATATTTTCTCATTTTAATATGAAAAAAATTCTGTTTTGGGGTGTTATTATTTTTAATGTCATTTACATTTGTTTTATTTATTAAATTTTCATTTTTATTTTAGATTCAGGGAGTACATGTGTCGGTTTGTTACAAAAGTATATTGTGTGGTGCTGAAGTTTGGGCTTCTGTTGATTATGTCACCCAGATAGTAAACATGGTAACCAATAGAATGTTTTCAGCCATTGCTCTGCTCCCTCGCTTGCTGCATATAGACTTCTCAGTGTCTGTTGTTCGCATCTTTATGTCCATGTAAACCCAAGACTTACCTCCAACTTGTAAGTGAGAACATGCGACATTTGGCTTTCTGATTTTTGTTACTTTGCTTTGGACACCAGCCTCCCGTTGCATTGATGTTGCTACGAAGAACATTATTTTGTTCTTTGTTATGTATGGGTAGTATTCCATTGTATATATATATATGTCCCATTTTCCTTATTGATGCCTAGGTGCCATTGGTGGGCTCTTAGGTAAATTCTGTATCTTTGCTATTGTGAATACTACTCCAATGAGCATACGAGTACATGTGTCTTTTGGCTGGAACAATTTATTTTCCTTTAGTTATTTCCAGTAATGAAATTGCTAAGGTCAAATAGTAGTTCTGTTTTTCTCTCTTTAGCTTTAATTCTTTGAGAAATCTCCAAACTGCTTTCCACAGGGGCTGAACTCATTTGCATTTCCACCAACAGTGTATAAGCATTCCCTTGTCTCCACAACTTAAATAACATGTTATTTTTTGACTTTTTAATAATAACCATTCTGACCTAGTGTGAGATGATGTCTCATTGTGGTTTTGTATTTTCTATGATGTATTTTCTGTTTTGTATTTCTATGATGATTCATAATGCTGAGGATAGTTTCATACGTTTGTTTCAGTATGTATGACTTCTTTTGAGCAGTGCCTTTTCATGACCTTTTCCCACTTTTTAATGAGGTTGTTTGTTTTTTCCTTGCTGATTCACTTAAGTTCTTTGTAGATTTTGGATATTAGTCTATTGTCAGATACATAGTTTCCAAATACTTTCTCCCATTCTTTAGGTTGTCTGTTTACTCTGTTGAAAGTTTCTTTTGCTGTGCTGAAACTCTTTAGTTCAATGACATCATATTTATTGACTTTTTATTTTGTTGCATATGCTTTTAGAGTCCTCATCATAAATTATTTGCCTGGGACAATGTCTAGAAGAGTATTTCCTAGGTTTCTTTCTAAAATTTTTAAGATTTGAAATTTTGCACTTAAGTTTTTAATGTATCTTCAGTTAATCTTTGCATATGGTGATAAGTAGGAGTCTATATTCATTCTTCTACATGTGATTAGCCAGTTTTCCCACACCATTTATTAAATAGGGAGTCCCTTTCCCACTGATTATTTATGACAACTTTGTTGAACATGAGTGGACTACAGGTGTGCAGTTTTATTGTAGGGGTCTCTATTATGTTCTATTGATCTATGTGCCTGTTTTTGTACCCATACCATGCTGTTTTGGTCACTGTGGCCTTGTAGTATAGTTTGAAGCTGGGCAGTATGACATCTCTGCCATTTTTTCTTTTTGCTAAGGATTGCCTTGTCTATTCAGGCTCTTTTGTGGTTCCATATAAATTTTAAAATAGTTTTTTTTTTTTTTCTAATTCTGTAAAAAATGTCATTGGTAGTTTAATAGTGTTGAATCTGTAGATTGCTTTGGGCAGTATGGCCATTTTCACAATACTGATTCATCCTATTTATGAGCGTAGAATGCTTTTCTGTTTGTTTATGTCAACTGTCATTTCTTTTAGAAAAGTTTTGCAGTTCTCTTTGTAGAGATACTTAATCCCCTTAGGTGCATTCCTAGGTATTTTACCTTTGTGGCTATTGTCAATGAGATTGCATTCTAGATTTGGTTTTTGGCTTGAAGATTAAATGTATATTAAAATGTTATTTATTTTTGTACATTGATTTTATGTTCTAAGACTTTGCCAAAGTCATGTATCAAGTCTATAAGTCTTTTGGCAGACTCTTAAGGGTTTTCTAGGTATAGAATCATATTGTAAGCAAAGAGAAATGATTGGAATTCTTCTTTTCTTATTTGGGTGCCTTTAATTTTTTTCTCCTGCCTGATTGCATTGGCTAGGACTTCTAGCACTGTATTGAATCAGAGTGGTGAGAGCTGACATCCTTGTCTTGTACCCTTCTTAAGGGGAATATTTCTAGTTGTGACCTCTTTAGTATAATGTTGGCTGTGGGTTTGTCATAGATGGCTCTCATTTTTAATATTTTGAGGTATGTTCTTTTAATACCTAGGGTATTGAGGGTTTTTATCATTAAAGGAATGTTGAGTTTATCAATTTTTTTTTCCAAATCTATGAGATGACCTTTTTTTGTTTTTATTTTTTTTTGTTTGTTTATATGGTGAACCACATTTATTGATTTACATATGTTGAAACATCCTTGCTTCCCAGGACTAAATCCCAATGGATCATGGTGTAATACTTTTTGTTGCGCTACTCTATTCACTTTCCTAGTATTCTGTTGAGAAATTTTGTTTCTATGTTCATCTTGGATATTGGCCTGTAGTTTTTGTGTGTGTGTGTGTGTGTGTGTGTGTGTGTGTGTATATATATGCACAATTTTAATATCAGGATAATATTGTTTTTGTAGAATGAGTTAGCCAGGAATCTTTTCTTTTCAATTTTCTGAAATAGTTCCAATGGGATAGTTACCAGCTTGTTTTTGGAGAGTTGGTAGAATTTGACTGTGAATCCCTCTGGTCCAGCACATATTTTGATTGGTAGATTTTGTATTACAGTTTAAATTTTAGTACTTGACATTGATCTGTTAAGGATTTCAGTTTCTTCTTGGTCCAAATTTGAGAGGTTGCATTTCTAAGAATTTACCCATTTCTTCTAGAATTTTTAATTTATGTCCATGTATATATAGATGTTTATAGTAGTCTCCAAGGAACTTTTATATTCCTGTGGAATCAGATGTGATGTCAACTTTGTTATTTCTGATTATGTTTATTGGGATCTTTCTTCTTCTTTTCTTTGTTAATCTAGCTAACAGTCCATCAGTTATGTTTATTCTTCCATAGAACCAACTCTTTGGGTCATTAATTCTTTGTATACTTTCTTGGGTCTCAATTTCATTTAGGTCTAGTCAGATTTTAGTTATTTATTTTCATCCTCTAGCTTTGGGTTTAGTTTGTTGTTTTTCTAGTTCCTTTAGGTACAAAGTTAGTTTGTTAATTTGAAATCTTTCTATCTTCCTGATAAGGGCGTTTGGTGTTACAAACTTTTGTTTTAATGCTTATTTTGCCATATCCCAAAGGTATTAGTATGGTTTGTCTCTATTTTTCTTTGTTCTATTTTTTGTTCTACTTTTATTCCACTGTGGGTTGACAAGATGCTTGATATGATTTCAAGTTTTAAAAAACATTGTCAAGACTTACTTTAGAATTAAGTATGTGGTCAATCTTTGAGTTTTTTCTATGTTCAGATGAGAAAAATGCATATTCTGTGGTTTGGGGTTGGACTATTGTGTAGATTTCTATTTCATCTAATGGGCTAAATGTCAAATTTAAGTACAGAATTTCTTTGTTAGCCTTCTGCCTTGATAATATGTCTAATGCTGTTAGTGGGGTGTTCAAGTCTCCCACTGTTATTACGTGACTATCAAAGTCTTTTCTTATGTTTATAAGTAATGGTTTTATAAATCTGAGTGCTCCAATGTTAGAGGCATCTGTATGTAGGATACCTAAATCTTCTGTTGAATTGAATCTTGTATTATAATGTAATAACCTTATTTTTTAACACTATTATTTAAAGTCTATTTTATCTGATCCAAGAATTGTGGCCTCTGCACTTTTTTTTTTAATTGTGTAATAGTTTTTCTCTGTCATTTTTCTTTGAGCATTTAGTCCATTTATATTCGAGATTCATTTTGATAGATGAGGTTTTATTCTCATCATAGAATTGATAGCTAGTTTCCTTGCAGTAACAATTGTGCAGTTGCTTTATAGGATCTGTGAGCAATGTGCTTGTGTATGTTTCTGTGATAGCAAGTATCATTCTTTTGTTTTTATGTTTAGAACTTCCTTTAGCATCACTCATAGGGCTGATTTGGTTGTGACAAATCTTCTTAGTGATTGCTCGTCTGAGAAAATTGATTACTCCATCGTTTCTTAAGCTTTGGTTTGGCAGGATATGAAATTCTTAGCTGACATTTTTTTTTCTTCTTTAAGAATACTAAAAATGAGCCCCCAACTTCTTCTGGATTATATAGTGTCTGCTGATAAGTCTGCTGTTAATGTAATGGGCTTCTCTTTATAGGTAATATGACCCTTTTCTTTAGCTGTCTTATTATTTTTTTACATTGACTTGAGTAGTCTGATTACTATGTTCCTTGGAGATGGTTATCTTGTATAGTATTTCACAGAGGTTCTCTGCATTGCCTGTATCTGAATGTTGACCTCTCACGCAAAATTGAGAAAATTGTATTGAATTATATCCTCAAATATGTTTTCCAAGTTGCTTAGTTTATCTTCTCTCTAAGAGATGCCAATAAGTTTTATATTTGGTTGTTTTCCATAATCCCACATTTCTTGAAGGATTTGGGTTTTTCTTATAATAATAATTATTATCACTTTACCTGAGTAGGTTGATTTGAAGGACCTGTCTTCTAGATCTGAATGTCTTTCTTCTATTTGATCAAGTCTGTTGTTATGGCTTTTAATTGTATTTTGAAATTTATGTAGTTTATGTAGAATTTTTTAAATTCTTGAAGTTCTTCTGTTTATTTATTTAAGGTGGCTATGTTGTCTTTCAACTCTTGGATTGTTTTAATGTTTTCTTTGGACTGGGTTTCAACTTTCTTCCATATCTTGTTGAGTTTCTTTGCCATTTATATTTTAAATTATTTTCATTTCAGAGATTTTATTCTGGTTAGGATTCATTGCTTGGGAGCTAGTGTAGGTGACCAAACACTCTATTTTTTTGTATTGCTAGAGTTGCTTTTGTGCTGGTTTCTTTTCATCTGAGAGAGCTGATGCTTCCTTTTTTTCAATTTGCTATTTCTTGGATAGAGCTTGTTGATTTTTCATTCTCTTTCCCTTGAAGGTATAACTGTAGTATATATTGTGTGATTGATTGGCTTTGTTTCTGGGTGTTTTCAGGTTGCCAAGGCTCTGCAATTTTTCCTTCATGGCAGATAGGTTCATGCAGTGGCTTTCTCAGATGTTGCTATTGTAATAATGTAATTTTGTTTGGTGATGTAGTTTAAAAATCAATTCCTCAACAAATACAACCTACTAAGATTGAGTTATGAAGAAGTGGAAAATCTGAACAGACTCATATTAAATAAGATGATTGAATCAGTAATAAAAACCTATCAAAGGAAATACCAGGAATTGGTGGTTTCCCTGCTGAATTCTATCAAACATTTAAAGAATAACTAATACCAATTATTTGCAAATGCTACCAAAAAATTGAAGACAATGTAATAACAGATTTTATGTTTGCAGCATCACACTGATACTGAAGCCGGACAAGGACAATAGAGAAAAGAGAATTACAGACATATCTCCCAAATGCATAAATCCTCAATAAAAGGCTAGAGAACTGAATCCAATAGTCTCTTAAGAAGATTATTCACCATGATCCATTGGAATTTATTCCCCAAATGCAAGGATTGTTCAACATCTGCAAATCAATAAAAATGACACATCATATTAACAGAATAAGGGTCAAAAACAATATCAGCATTTCAATAGATGCAATAAAATGTATTTGACAAAATTAAAATTGTTTTCATAAGTTCTCAACAAATTAGATATACAGGGACTGTATTTCAACATAATAAAGGCCATATGACAAGCACACAGCTAACTTCATACTAAATGGAAAAATGCTGAAAACCTTTTCTCTAAGATCTAGAATATAACAAGCATGTTCACTCTTGACACTTATATTCAACATGGTTCTAGAAGTCCTAGCCAGAGTAAGCAAGAGACATCTATATTTGACATGAAAAGTTATTTTGTTCCTCTCTATTTGTAGACAGCATGATCTTATATAGAGAAGACCCACAATACTCTACCAAAAAACTATAATTACAACTAACTAAAAGATTAGTAAAGAATACAAAATCCACCTACCCAAATCTGTAGGGTTTGCGTGTGTGTGAATGTGTGTGTGTGTGTGTGCTAATAATTAACTCTCTGAAAAATAAATCAGGAAAACAATTTTATTTAAATAGCTATAAAACATTTACATAGTAATACATTTAACAAAGAAGGTAAAAGATCTCTGCACTGAAAAGTATAAAAATGGTAATAAAAGACAATGAAGATGACACAAATAAAAAACTCCCATGTTCGTGAATTGGATGAATTAATATTTTAAAAATTTCCATACACCCAAAATTATCTAGATTCAATGCAGTCCCTATCAAAACACCAATAGCATTCCTCACAGAAGAAATAAACAATCTTACAATTTTTATAGAAACACAAATGACTTCAAATAGCCATAACAATCTTGAGCAAAAATAATAAAGCTAGAGGCATTACACTACCTGACTTAAAAATATACTACCAACTATACTAACAAAAGAGCATTGTACTGACAAAAAAAAACCAGATACATATACCAATAAAATAAAATAGGCATCCCAGAAGTAAATCTATGCATATAGAGCAAACTGATTTTCAACGAAGTTAACAAGAACATATAATGGTGAAATGAGTCTCTTCAATAAATATTTTGGGACAACAATATGTACACATGCAGAAGAAAAAAAAATTAGACCTTTATCTTGTACTTTAATCTGAAAATAAGCTTAAAATAAAGACTTAAGTGTAAGACCCAAAACAATAAAACTACTAGAAGAAAACATATAGGAAAAGCTCAAGGATATTGGTCTAGGAAGTGATTGTTTTAGATATGACCAAAAAGCACAGGCAGTAAAAGCAAAAATAGACAATTGGGATTGCATTAAACTAAATATATTCTGCACAGCAATGGAAACAATCAACATAGTGAAGAATCAACCTACATTATGGGTGAAAGTATTTGCCAACTATACATCTAATAAGAGGTTAATATCAAAATATATTAAAACTCCAAAGAATTCAATATCAAAAAAGCAAAGAACACAATTTTTAAAAGTGCAAAGAATCTGAATAAATATTTTTCAAAGAAAATCATACAAGTGGTCATAGGTATATGAAACAAAATGTTCAACATCAGTAATCATCAGGGAAATGAAAATTATAACCACAATGAGTTATTACTTCAACCCTATTAGAATGTCTATCATCGAAAGGACAAAGATTAGTGTTAATAGGGATGTGGAAAAAAAGGAACCATGCACAGTGTTGGTGAGAATATAAGTAAGCACAGCCATTATGAATAATAGTATTGGGGTTTCTTACAAAATTAAAAATAAAACTACCATATAATCCAGAAATCCTGCTATTGGTATATATTCTGATATGGTTTGGTTGTGTCCCCACCCAAATCTCATCTTGAGTTGTAGTTTCCACAATTTTCACAGGTTGTGGGAGGGACCTGGTGGATGATAATTTAATCACGGAGGCAGTTCCCTCCATACTGTTCTCATGGTAATGAATAAGCATCATGAGATCTGACGGTTTTATAAGGGGAAACCCCTTTTACTTGGCTTTCATTCTCTTCTCCTGTCTGCTGCCATGTGAGATGTGTCTTTCCCCTCCTGCCATGATTGTGAGGCCTCCCCAGCCATGGGAACTGTGAGTCCCTTAAACCTTATTCTTTTGTAAATTGTCCAATCTTGGGTATGTGTTTAACAGCAGCACGAAAACTAATACAGTAAATTAGTTCCAGTTGAGGCACTGCTGAAAATATGCCAAAAATGTAGGAGTGACTTTGGAACTGGGTAACTGGCAGAGATTGGAACAGTTTGGAGGGCTCAGTGGAAGACAGAAAAATGTGGGAAGTTGGGAACTCCATAGAGATTTCTTAAATGGCTTTGACCAAAATGCTGATGATATAGACAATGAAATCCAAGCTGACATGGTCTCAGATGGAGATGAAAAACTTGTTGGGAACCAGAGCAAAGCTGACTCTTGTTAGGTTTTAGCAAAGAAACTGGAAGCATTTTGCCCCTTCCCTAGAGATTTGTGGAACTTTGAACTTGAGACAGATGTTTTCGGGTTTCTAACAGAAGAAATTTCTAGACAGCTAAGCATTGAAGAGGTGACTTGGGTGTGTTAAAAGCAGTCAGCATTAAAAGAGAAACAAAGCATAGATGTGTGGAAAATTTGCAGCCTGAAAATGCGATAGACAAGAAAAAACATTTTCTGAGGAGAAATTCTAGCTGGCTGCAGAAATTTGCAAAAGTAATGGGGACTGAATGTTAATCACCAAGACAATGGGGAAAATGTCTACAATGTTTGTCAGAGACCTTTGAGGTAGCCCCCTCATCACAAGCCCAGAGGTCTCGGAGGAAAAAATGGTTTCATGGGCTGGGCCCGGGGCCCACTTGTGTGCAGCTTAGGGACTTGGTGCCCTGCATCCCAGACTCTCTGGCCATGGCTAAAAGGGGTCAAGGTACAGCTTGGGCCATAGTCTCAGAATGTGCAAGTCCCAAGCGTTGGCAGCATCCATGTCATGTTGAGCCTGTGGGTGCACAGAAGTCAAGAATTGAGGTTTTGGAACCTCTGCCTAGATTTCAGAAGATGTATGGAAATGCCTGTATGTCCAGGCAATTGTTTGCTGCAGATGCGGGGCCCTCATGGATAACCACTGCTAAGTCAGTGTGGAAGGGAAATGTAGGGTTGGAACCCGTACACAGAGTCCTCACTGGGGCACTGCCTAGTGGAGCTGTGAGAAGAGGGCTACCATCTTCCAGATTCAAGACTGGTAGATCCACTGACAGCTTGCACTGTGCACCAGGAGAAGCTGTAGACACTCAACTCTGGCCCAGGAAAGCAGCCAGGAGGGAGGCTGTACTCCACAAAGCCATGGGGCAGAACTGCCCAACACCATAGGAACCCTTCTCTTGCATCAGTGTGACCTGGGTGTGAGACATGGAGTCAAAGGAGATCATTTTAGCAGTTTATGATTTGACTGCTTTGCTGGATTTCAGACTTATGTGGGGCCTGCACCCCTTTTGTTTTGGCCAATTTCTCCCATTTAGAAAGGCTGTATTTACCCAATGCCTGTACCCTCACTGTATTTAGGAAGTAACTAACTTGCATTTGATTTTACAGGCTCATAGGCAGAAGGGACTTGTGTCTCAATGCGACTTTGGACTGTGGACTTTTGAGTTAATGCTAAAATGAGTTAAGGCTTCAGGGGACTGTTGTGAAGGCATGATTGGTTCTGAAATGTGAGGACATGAGATTTGGGAGGGGGCAGGGGTGAAATAATATTGTCTGTCTGTGTCCTCACCCAAATCTCATCTTGAATTTTACCTCCACAATTCTCACATGTTGTGAAAGGGACATGGTGGGAGATAATTGAATCTTGGGGGGACGGTTCCCCCATATTGTTCTCGTGGTAGTGAATAGGTCTCATGAGGTCTGATGATTTCATAAGGAGAAACCCCTTTTGCTTGGCTCTCATTTTCTCCTTTTGTCTACCTCCATGTGATACGTGTCTTTCCCGTTCTGCCATGATGGTGAAGCCTCCCCAGCCATGTGGAAGTGTGAGTCCACTAAATCTCTTTCTTTTTGTAAATTTCCCAGTCTTGGGTATGTTTTTATCAGCAGTATGAAAGTGGACTAATGCATATTCAAAGCAGATGAAATCAGTACATCAAAGAGATATCTGCACTGGCATGTTGATTGTCGCATTATTCACAATAATCAAATTATGAAATCAACTTAAGTGGTCATCAATGGGTAAATAAAGAAAACATAGCTTAAGTAATTAATATATAATTATATGTAATTACACAATTAAGTAATCTTCAGACACTTAAAAATATTCTGTCATTTGAGGAAAAAAAAACGGCTTAACCTGGGAGACACTATGTAAGTGAAATAACCTAGAAACAGAAAGACAAATGGCACATGATCTTACTCATCTAGAATCTAACAATGTATACCTTATGGATAGATAATAGAATGGTGGATATCAAAAGGTTGAGTGTTACATGGGGGTGTTTGGGTTGATGATCATAGAATATGACATTTCAGATAGGAGGAATAAGTTCAAGGGAGCTATTGCACAACATGATTACTATATTTATCAATATATTTTATTCTTGAAAACTAATGAAAAAGTAAATGTGAAGTATTATCAAAAATAATAACTATAAAGTAATAGATATGTTAATTAGATAGAGTAGTCATTTCATAATTTACACATACTTCAAAATGATATGTTGTAAATGGTAAATATATGCAATTTTAACTATCAATTCAAAAAATAAATATGTATATGTAAGGAAAAATTAAAGCACTTTATTTTTCAACTTTTATGTCTAGTTCTCATATTGTGATGAATCAGTCAACCAATCTGTAGGGAGCAGAATATAATTTCCCATTTTCACCATTCTTCATTTCTTCTGGCTACCAAGGAATTTTTGCCCTTTCTTCTGATTATGATTATTCCTTCATCAAGCTGTAAGTCAACTCATAGGACCTCCCTTTTCCTTTAATATCTCATGAATTTTCAAAATGTTAGTGAAAATTAAGTATGTTTTACATTGCTTTAAGGTAAAACTTAGCCATCTGTTACTTGGGCTACTGCATTTTTCAAAATCAGGTTTTGCTAACTTCCCCTTGTCACATTTTTTATAGTTACCATACCAATGTTTCTAAAATGTATTTCCAATAATTCCAGTCACTTGGTTACATACTTAGAATACTTTGTAGCTTACTATACAAAAGTTACTAAAGACCTTTATGTTGAATTAGAAGCTTTTTTATGTTATGGCTCTTTTATGCACCTTCAAATTAGGTACTTGTATCCTCTCATGTCCTGGACCAAAGACTCTATCCATTCTCAGCTACACTATATTAACTGTTACGCTTCTATGCTTTTGAAGATGTTGTTGTTATTTGTCATCTTTTCCCAAACCTTGTTTTCATGCAATGAATATCACTCTGCTTCTGTTTTTCTTTTGTTTTCTTTTGGCAATATTTCTATTATCTTGGTAGATTATTGTGGAAAGGCACACACTCAAAAAGAAAGTAATCTCATTGCATCTGCCCTGTGATTTATGCTGTCTTTGCTAGAGAAGACTACAGACTAATGTAGTATTTTCTATTGCTATCAGGTGAAGGTTAAGACACAGTTTAGGTTCACAGGGAATGTACAACAGTATTTATATATAACCTGGCTCCAGGACTATGGTAGTTTTTCTCCTCTCTAGCCTTTCCTCAGAACATCACGCTTTCCACCATCTTAACTACCTCATCTTAATAGGATCAAATGATAAAAAAAAAAAGTCCAAAGCACATTAGAAGCCTTAAAAAGACAGATGCACTTTACAAGGTAGAAGATAAATTCTGATACCCTAATTTTCTGTACCAAATATGTGTTTTAAAGTAAATTCCCCCCCAAAAAAACAACTCATGCTTAACAGAGACAAAAGCAGTTGTGCTTACATGATGGTCCTTAAGCCTGTTACAGTTAGTTGAAAATTATAAACCACACCTATATTCATAGTACTGAAATAATAGATGCTCATTTTCTAAAAAGATATTTATCAGAATACAGAAGAGGTAGATTACTAGACTGTCTATTATATAATAGTGCTTCAATAAAGGTATGACCAATTGCATGTCTGAAATGAACTATGTTATTAAACAACTAAGTTTAAATTTTTGATTTGAGATTCTACAATTAGAAAATGATTACTTAATTGAAAATACAATGTTAGAGAGAAAAATATCTTATCCATTACTCAAAGGATTTAGTGTGCAAACCTTCTGGGTCATAGAGATAAAGAATAACTTAGGAAAACATGAGAATTATTAGAATATCAAATACACATTTTAATTTTTGGAAGGTCTTTTTTTTTTTGTTTTTTTAAATTTAGGAGTGAGTTAACTTAATCTCCAGGTATGTGTGACTTTTAGTGTGCTCCTCCCTTCAGTTTTCTGAGTTTCTGCCTTGCAATGTTTTCTCTGGAGACTGAAATATTTTCATGTTGTTTAACTAACTAACTGAAAAAAAAATATCTGGGTTATTAGTGAGAATATTGTTAAATGAAGAAAAAGTATGAGGCCTCCAGTTGGCTGTTAGCACCCTGTCACTGTTTGGCCTGTGTGAGTCCGCTTCTTTAGGAAGGCTATCATTCTGACTTAGACCTCGCCTCTGATTTTTGCTTAGCTATCTTCAAACATTTTACCAATAACACAGTATTTCGTATCAAGATTTTATATTTTGAATTGTAACATGAAGATGCAAATAGATTAATAAATTCTCTTTTTCACATTTATGAACATTGACTTTTTTCTTACACAAATTAGTCAGGATCCTGCCATATTCACCTATGTGGCCATTGTTTAAAGTTGATCATTTAATTCTGGGTTCACATATCCCAGGCTTTCTCTATGTCTCTTACTAAATTATATTAAATGTCACTGTATATTTTTTGTCCTTGAAGGTTATCAGAGGGGAAACTTGAATAAAAGTATTTAAAGTAAAAGTAGCTCCATTCTCAATTAGAAACTCTATAAAATTAAAAATATAAAAATCCCTATTCTACTAATCTGCATACAATAAATGAAGCAGACTTAATTCAATGACCTAATCAACAAAGGCTTATAAATTCTCATTAGTAACAACTGAATCAGCATCATTTATGATGATCCTAGTAAGCAACTTATATTTGATTATATCTTATATTTACTCTTAGAAATACATGAAAAAAAGCAGAACAGTATAGTGGTTCTTGTATTAATAAATCATTCATTTTATTACTCCTGAGTATCTTTCATTTTATCCTTTACACATTAACATCTTTTTAGCTATTTTTTACCTGTGAAACAAAAATCACTTTTCCTAGATGTTATTAATGCTGATGACATATGAACAAATGTTTTGACACTTGACAATTTAGGAAAAAATGTGCAATTTTTTTTAAAAATTAATGTTTAAAGAGCATGCAAGTAGAATTTCAAATATTTTCATGTTTAAAAACATAGTCAATTGAAAATTTTTGTCAAGAAACCTTCATATAGTGAACATTATATTAATTTTGTCCACCATAAGTGATCAAATATATTTGACATACATAAACTGTTAATTACATTAATATTAGTGTAAACGTCTTTATTTTGTTTTAATTGTGGCCATAAACGCCATCAAAAGTAACATTTTCCATTTTTAAGTTGGTATATGCAATATCATGACCTTTGGAAAAACAAATTTCAAAGCTTTTCTTTTATAGAAGATAATTGTCCTGAGATTGAAGAAAAAAGAATGAAATATATAGAAAACTACATTTAAAAAGCTTGAATTTATCATTAACAGCAACTACTAAATTTGCACATTTAGATGTTGGACGTGTGAGTAAAAAAGGCCTATAGTCTCCTTAAAAATTGAATAATTTGAAGTATTAACAATTTCAGTTATATTATAAAATAATTATTACCAAAGTTTCACCTTTGAATTTCCTGTATGCACTAAGAAGGAGATAACTAATATTGCAATTTTAAGACACGGTCCATTTATTTCCAAATGTACAGAGAAAAATACAGGGACCTCCCAAACTGTCTTTTGAATAACAATCTGCCTTCAATATTGTGTTCTCCAAAAGCCTTTTTTTTTTTTTTAACACTAAACAGATCTAATATACTGTATATGAATTCATCATGTATAATACATTAAATTACTATGAAGTGCATTTCTGGATCTAATTATTTATATTTCTAAGATTTACTCCTGCATGTTTTTCCAGCTATGATAATGTTAATGCAGGTTAGATGATGACATGCCTTTTCATTACTTTTTACTAAAAGTGTATTTTTTACTTTGATTTATTTTTATTGAGAAGCATATATATTAATTCTGTTTTGGGTACTCTGATGTTATTTATCTGTGTGGTGTTATCTTTCATCCATTTTGAAGAAATACCACCCATTAACTCTTCAAATATCTTCCTGAATATGTCTTCCATGTTTTTAATGCTCATGTGTTGTTCCTGTTGTATTGTGCAATCTGTGCACTTTAATTTGGATATTTCTATTGATTTACCTTATAGTTCTCCAATTTTTATTCTATTTTGTAGCCAATTCCATCTATTGATGGCGTGTTAATTGTATATTTTGTATTCTGGGATACTCATTTGAATAAAATTCTTTGAAAATTGAACAACTTTTAACCTCTTCTGTACATATTTTCATCAATTTCTTGATCTTTTAAAGCCTTTGTCTGATCATTACAATATCTAGATCACCGGGGATATTTTAAATGTTTTCTCTTGGTTGTAAATTATGTAATTACTGATATCATTAATATGTTAAGATTTAGTCATTTAACAGAGTTCAATATTTTCTATAAAATGCATGCATAATTAATAGCAGGTGGCCAATTACATATAAATTCTTACAACATTTAATTTAGTTGTTACTTAAATGGTGTTGATGGCTTATAATTGTTAATGTTTCATTATATAAGTAAATCAGACAGGAAAAATAGTAGACTCTGTAAGATATAATGGGCTAATTTTTCCTGCTGCTTCATATGTTAGAAGAAAAAACAGACTTTAATTTAAAGACAATTCAACTTTGAGTTAAATTCCTCAATTTGAGATTTCCATTCATTTTGTTAATGTCTTGCAAATATCTTACAAACTTTACTACTTCAAGCATCAGAAATCACCATTTTATTGCATTGTAGATTTTAAACCCTAGGAATCACTTTAAAAAAAAGAATAAATAGTCTCCTTTTTCAGATGAGCAGATTAATATTCACAACAGTCACATCATATGCTTTTAATGCTATACAGCAAAAACTGCAATTCTGATTTCCAGATTTTTAATCTTATATTTTACTACATCATAGTTGTAAGATTTTATTTCTAGTTCAAATACATTTTGTATTATATTTGTTAGTATTTCTTATGACAGAGTAATCGTGAATTTTTTTTTACAGGTACTGATCATTCCACTGATAATTCTATCTGCCATGTAAGAGACCAAGTGTGGAGACTGTAAGATCAAAAAATTAAATTGAGTCCTACCATGGAAGAATTTTAGCCTGGAGAGGTGCCTCAAGCTCAAAAGAATCTTATGTGAACATGAAATATACACTTGTTGTGTTAAATCACAGAGATTTGGGGATTGTATGTTGCTATAGGACATTTTTTTTCTAGCCAGGCTAATTCAATGTTTTAAAAAATTTCTGTTTGAAGTCTAGAACCTAGTACATGAGAAAAGAATGTGAAATATAATTAAATTATATGTTACATTGTAAACAGGATTCAGTATGGAAAAAGCAATCAGAATCTCATCTATGTTGTTGCTGCTTGGCCTGGTCAATGTGTTGTGATCAGGAAATATTTGTATGTGTTATGTGCCTTCTATCATATATATATATATCACATAGAATGATATATATATAGAATATATATATGATAGAAGGCACATAACACATACAAATATGTGTTATACACATAACACATACAAACATATATAAATATGTGTGTGTATATATATATATTTATTTCTAATTTAGTGTTAAAAATCAGTTTTAAAAGTATAACTATTTTATAGCTTAAAACATTAAAGCTCAAAAATTAAGCAATTCACTGGTTACACAGCCACTAGCTTTTAGAGCTAGAAATCATATCTGTGGTTGACATTACTAATTTTTACTAATATCTGGTTCTTGTCCCCTGCCAGCTAAATAGTGGATTATTCTGCACTCAGCATTAAAGTATTCTGTGATTGTGTGATAGGCTTTAGCCAAGGAAATCTTTCACTTCTAGTCCAAAGCCTTTCATTGTTGGATCTTTATGCTCTATCCTTGTTGTCCTCTATCATGGTAATTCTAGAACCTTGTACTTATGTGGCAGCATCACAATATGGTGGAACTTCCACTCCACTGAATATCTAATTGGCTACAATGTATTTATGACAAAAGATAAATACATAGCATGAATTTTAAAAAATCCTTGTATTTAAAACCACTGAGAATTTATAATTTATTAGGACGTTATATCCTAGCTATACTGATGTAATGCACTATCGAAATCTTCTCATATAAAGCTTTTCTCTTCCACAAGGTTATTGTTTTCAGAGAGCATGATTATGTTCCCTGTACATAGTTCATCCCCATGCTTTTTTTTAAAGTATATGATATATAAACTCATGGTACATGATAATTCGCAAAAGATGTATGTTTCAAATCTAAAAATCAGTGTTAAAAAATAAAGTTTATAGCAAATAGCTGAAATTTAGTTCCCGGCTATTTTAAGTGTATTATTTATGTATATGGAGTGTAATCAGAATGTCCAAGAATTGCATTTATTTAAAAAATATAAACAGAGTATGATGTTAAGACAGAACTATTGTCCTGATTGCTCTAATAAGCAAATGTTCCTTGTGAAATATTGAGAAAATGGAAACACTTAAATTACTGAGGACGAAGAAAACATGCTATGTGTGTTATTGTATTTCATCTTCATAGTAAATCTAAGATTCCATCACTCTTATTATCATTTTATATATCAAGGAATAGAGCTAAAGAATTATATAACTTTATATAAATTTATATAGCGTGTGAGCATCAGTATGATTTTAAAACAGATTTTACAAGTAAATTTAGAATTATGCTATAAACCTTATACATAGAGCTACTAAACAGAGGCATATTTCTCCTGATGGCTCTGATGTTGCTTTCTGTGTACGGTTAACAGATATTGGGAAAATCCTCTTCCTTAATCATCTTTTTCATAACATGCTGAATCAAAACTCAATGAGTTTCAACAAAATATTTATGTGGTATAATACAAAGCTAATTCTTTCATCTATTTGTCAGAAGTTGGCTTACTTTTTCTAATTTGTTAAACAGCTGGTGATCAAGGTTAAGACACATTTAGCTGCAATAACAAAATTTACAACTAAGATTATTTATAATAATAAATGAACATATTATCATATGCATTACAAAATATGGAAGTGGTATGTGTTTAGCATTAGTTGACTGACAAAATCAGTGTGGCCACTGGTACTTCTTTGCTCATGGCCATGGGCACATTCTGTCTTTGTTAATCTTGAATAAAAGTCCACTCATCGATATTGTTGTGCCCAACTTACGTTAATACCCTTGTGTGTGTGTCTGTGGTGGGGACGGGGTGTGTATCCAAACAGCTTTGAGCTATTTTACTTAACCAGGGTTCCTGGATCACCTGGCAGGAATAGTAGGATTATCATGATTAGTTTAGAATAAATGAGAGAGGAAGAAGGAAGAAATTGGTCAAGCAGGCAGGCAGGGTGAGTCGTCAGTACAACTTCTTCAAACCACAAGCAGCCTCAAAATCAAGCTGCAGTCCCCAGATAAGAAAAAGCCCAAGTACTTGAATTGCAACGCCTATTCTGTGAACCTAGATGAACAAATGCCACTTCTCTTTCGGACACATTTTTCTCACTTTGGCCAGCCTTTGTCTTGCTTCATGTGCTTCCTCCAGATTCGTCCTTACTTTTCATTGATTATATATATATATATATATATATATATTTTTTTTTTTTTTAAATACCTCTCTTCCTGTGATTGGTCCTGGGCCAAGGTTCAGGGCCAACATTCCAGGCCAAGTCTTCACTTCTGCCTCCAATTGGTTCTTTTCACTATCGTGTCTCTTCCTGAGTGATTCTTTTTCCAAGATGGCACAGAGACCAGTAAGCACATTCCTCCCACTCTTCAGTCCATTAAACCCTGGGCACTTAACCCCACAGTGGTTCTGGTCCCCTTGTTCTGGTCCCCTCTCCTTGTTGAGAACGTTTCTCTCACTTAAGAAATCTGACTCTGTCTTACTCACTGCCTAGTGTCCACATGCCTTATTCTTCTTGGTTGTGGAACGAGAACCCCAGAGCTCACAAGCAGTGGCAGTAAAAAAGCTGTAACACTCCCTCCCACTCGTGGGACAACAGGAGTGAAAAACCTGCAACATAATCAGAGTTCATCTTTGGAGCTAGTGATAAGCTTTGATTTCCTCAAATAATCAGTGCTATTAAGCCCTTAGAAAACTGTATGGTTAGCTTACATTAAGTAGTCCACACAATAAAACATTTTGGAGAGTCTATTATGAGCAAAGCTCTCTACTAGAAATTGAGGATATACTAAAGAGCAAAATTGACATAGTCATTGCCCCCATGGAGATTGCCTTGTGCTAATAACTGCCAATTACAATTGTCACAGTGTAAGTCTATGTGCCATGTGCTTTATAAATTCTTCTCAATTTCAACAAGATTTTCACGAAAAGGGTATTATTTTAATCTCCATATTAAAATAAGGAAAGTTAATTTCACTAGCTTTAGGTAAAATGCACAAGACTGCACAGTTATTAATTGAATGGGCCAGGCTTCTAATCCACTCAGTCTAATTCTGCTGCCTGAATATAGAACTTATCAGTACTATCTAACCTTATTTATCACATATATTTCAAACTGCATATACCCTTAAAAGGAGCTGTTATCTTTGGGACTGTCCGTTTTGTCTCTACAGTCCATTCGTACTACATGTGTATTAAGTGAACAGTTGCTTAGAGTTGCATAGGTAGTGTACCCAATTTGTGTTTACCAGAAATTTGGACATGTTCAATATTATGTTTATGTGTATTTTGTTATTTAAATGAAAACCGAATGGGTTGTATATGTGTTGTAGTAGAAAGAATACAGTTGGTGGAATCTCATGAACATGAGTTCATTTCTTGATATTTTTTCCTTGTAACAGCTCAGTGACCACAGACAATTCAATTAACATTTATAGATTGATTCCCAACTTTAGATAAAGAGATATGAACAGTAATATATAGGTATTAATCAACATTAAATTACACCCCCAAAAATTTCTGCTCAATCTGGCATGCTACATTAAAGAATTCTTACTTATGCTTCCGCTGCTTTTTCATTTTCTGTTTTGACAGTCTTGCTTTAGTTCAAACATTTGATTAATAACGTTTATATTTGCTTAATGAATGCTAGCATAGTAGTTTTGTAAGTTATTTTCTAGTTGACTTGGATTTGTAAACCAACTTTGAAGTAGGGATCCTTATCTAATCTAGAAATGGGGACTCAGGTCAGAGTGGGTCTGTCATAGTTGCTAGATAACGTGATGACGCTTGTTGGTAGAAAGTTGTTATAGAGCCACCATTATAGACTAACCAAAAATGTGAATCCTAGTTTATTTAAATTATCATCTGACTTGGAGTCAGAAAACAATATTTTAGGCACATTATTTATCATTTTGAGTCTGTTAACTTCTACCACGAAATTTCAGGGAAAAAGAATAATTAGCATTTCTCTTCACGTGGGATAGCTCAAATTATCTCATGTGCATAAAAATTCTTTATGAATTGTGTAATAAAACAAATGGAAACTAGTGTGTTAGAATTTTTATCAACATTATTAATAAAACCTGAAATTACAGTACACTAAGAAGAAATAGGCAATGTAGGCAAAAATGTATCAGAGTATTACCAAGTTCCTATAAATAAGGAGCTTTATTACTTTGGACCTAATGTATTCCTGAAATAAATAAAAGATATCAAAACTGTCATCTTGCTTGCTACATAGTTTGGTTTTAAATTTATTTGACATTTCTCTATGTTTAACATTAAATTTAAAGAGTTATGTATCATAAATATTTTAAATGAAAGCTCACCTTTTTCAATGTAGCAAACACAATAATATTTGAAAAAATATACATGTAAACATAAGCATTTTGTTGACCAAGTATGGAAAATATAATAGAAACTGATGATACCAAATCATAAATGTGTGTGTATGTATTCTTGTTCTTTTAAAAAAGCTCTCCTCTTATGGAAATCAGACATGAAATCAATTTCCAATATGATTTTACATAAAGAGATATAAAAGGTAATACAGATTTTTTAATACCTGGGCCCAGATTAAAAAATTAAGTGCTTCAAGATTTCAGCTGTCACTTACTGCTTTCCACTAGGGTTTACATTTGTCATCTATGCTATACTGAGAGAAAAACTATTTTTTTTTACTACAAATGATTACATAGATGACAACAAGATGAAATAAAATCAAAATATATCATTTATGTTTAGAAAAAAATACATGTTAAGGCTTTATGTTTTTAAATAGTCTGTCCAGGTTAATAATAGTGATAATGACTGATATATTCTCAAAATTCTTCAGAATTTTTGTTGTCCTGGAAACTTTGCTCATCATCTTGCAAAAATAAATAAAATAATATATAAAGTTTGTAATATTTAAGTATTTTGACACTCAAAAATAGTGTTTCATTTTAATTATACAATTTTACATTTTATAGAATAATTAGCTTCCAAACTTGCATTAACATATGCATCACGGAGATACATATTTCATCAACACAATATTGGATATAAGATGTTCAGAAATTGATAACATTTTCTTTCTCCCTGTGAGGAAAGTTTTGGTATAAGTTTTATTTCTAAGATTAGAGAGTGTGCATCAGCATCTAATGGTATTCGAAGAAAATTTATTTTATAGAGATAAAAAATTAAATATAAATTAATATCATTTCAAAAACTCTAAGATTTGGTTTAGATTTCATTTTATGGTAGTGAATTAAAGTTGCATGGTTCATTCTTTTAAAGATCTTTGTATTAATATTTATTTTGAAGAATTGAATTATTCTTGACTGAGGAAAAGGATGTTGTATTCATCAAATCTAGTAATAGACCTGACCAAACATGACATTAGTGGAATAAGTACCATTTCATTTATGGTTATATTTGAAAAATATAAATCATTCAATAAAAATTAAAAATACAAAGATAAATACCAAAGTTACAGAATCAGGCTGAGTCAACTGATTGTCATAAGTATACTTTACCCAATTGCAACAAACATTTTTAAATGTTTCATATGTAGATTATATATTATGTATTTTATAGTAAAAGCTTAGTTTGACCTATATTTGGGAAAATCTTAAGTATTTTGACATGGGTTGCTGCCAATTTAACAAGTTTTGGGTTTGAAGAAGTTGAATAACTTGGTAGTATTTACGTGGGAGGTATATGTGTGTATACAGAAATTTAACATTTAAATAACATTTTGTGTTCAAAATGTATTTATTTGAGTACCTACTCTCTTTAAATTCATATATGAAAATATATTAAAAACTTTTACAATCTGAAATATTTAGAACCAACTAGAATAACTGAAGAGATATTTCATAGTATTTGGCTTATCCTAATATCTTACCATAGTTAGTAGTAATCTGAAAACCATACAGCTATTGTGGATCAAATGTATATCTATGAACTAAATAAATATTAAAATTGAGGATTTTGGCTGGGTGCGGTGACTCACGCCTGTAATACCAGCATTTTGGGAGGCTGAGGCGGGTGGACCAGGAGGTCAGGAGGTCAAGACCAACCTGGCCAAGATGGTGAAATCCCGTCTGTACTAAAAATACAAAAATTAGCCAGGCGTAGTGGCAACTGCCTGTAATCCCAGCTACTAGGGAGGTTGAGGCAGAGAATTGCTTAAAACTGGGAGGCGGAGATTTCAGTGAGCCAAGATTGTGCCACTGCACTCCAGCCTGGGTGACAGAGTGAGGCTCTGTCTTAAAAAAAAAAAAAAAAAAAAAAAAAAAAAAGGATTTTTTTTTTTTTTTCATATAAGAATGGAGAATTTGTGAATTCTGGGTTTGTTGCATACCTCTGGACAATGAAAACAGTATTTCTTGATGCAGTAGAGTTGTAAAGTTCATTTGTAAGAATTTTGTAATACCCTGATCCTTTTTTTGCCTACCTATGTCTACTTCTTCTTAAGAGATGCTAAAAATATAGTTAAGTTCTAAGTTCTTATTAGCAAATCATTTCAACTTTGTAAGGAAAACAGAATTTCTTAATGGTTAATAATGATTACTATATCCTACAAAAAGAAATGCTTGGAAAAGTAATTATATGTTCAGCAGTAATATTCAACAGAGTTAAAGACCATAGAAAAAATATTTTGTAAATCAATAAAATTGTACTTTCATATGGGATATATGTTTTTCTGACTTTGATGTGGCATTTAACAGCAGGATGTACCTTCAGAGAAATAGACATCTTTGCTCAACAAATGTTGATAAAAATGATGAATTTTAGTTTAACTGTCTCAAAATCTGTCACACAATAATAACTCAAATTTGTTTCAATGATTTGTACATTTAATTTAAATGCACATTAAGAAATATTAGAAAGTAACATAAAAACATAAACCAGGATTTTCTCTTTCACAAAACTATTGAGCTCTTAAAACTTAAAAAAAAATAGTGAAAGCAGAAACATAAAACCAAGTATCTTAGCATGAGTGTATTTTAAACTACTTACTAAGTGACCTCTTCAATGCTGCTTAGCAGAACTATTAAAATGAAAACGAAAAAACATCCCTGCTACTAGTCACATTTTGATGTCTTCCAATGAGGTACTTTTTTTTTTTTCCTGGTAAAACAATGCCAGGAATATAGAATATTAAGTCTTTGATTCATCTTAATCTTGTTTTGGTTTCACATAGCAGTCACTACATGGTTTCTTTGTCCACGGGCATATTAATTTCATATTGTGTCTTTGATAGAGCTTAACTGTGTCCCCACCCAAATCTCATCTTGAATTGTAATCCCCATATTTTCATGTATCAAGGGTGGGAACAGATGGAGGTAATTGGATCATGGGGGTGTTTTCCCTCATGCTGTTCTTATGATAATGAACAAGTCTCATGATATATGATGGTTTTATAAGTATCTGGCATTTCCCCTGCTTGCACTCACTCTGTCCTGCCACCCTGGGAAGAAAATGCCTGTTTCTCTTTTGCCTTCCGCCATGATTGTAAGTTTTCTGAGGTCCCCCGAGAAATGCTGAACAAATCAATTAAACCTCTTTCCTTTATAAATTATACAATCTCAGGTATTTCTTCATAGCAGTGTGAGAACAAACTAATACAGCCTTACTCAAAGAATTGCCACAAAAGATCTAATTATACCTTGCTTTAAACAAGTCTGGGAGATAACTGCTTCACCCTTAAATATGTTTTGTCAGTGCATACCTAGTAAAATGGGCACATAGCACAAAAGTTATATTTGAAATATCCTTGCTCTAATTTAGAAATTCTTAAATACAGCAATGTGTCACTTAATGATGGGAAAACTTTCTGAGAAATGCCTTCTTAGGTGATTTCATTCTTGTGTGAACATCACAGAATGTACTGACACAAACCTAGATAGCGTAGCCCACTACACAGGTAGGCTATATGGCATATCATATTGCTCCTAGACTACAAACCTGTTACAGCATGTTCAGGTACTGAATACTGCAGGCAATTATAACAGAGTGGTAAGTATTTGTGTATCTAAACTTATCTAACTGTAGAAAAGGCACAGGAAAAAAAAATACTGCATGGCTGGGTGCAGTGGCTCATGCCTGTAATCTCAGCATTTGGGGAGGCCAAGGTAGATGGATCACCTGAGGTTAGGAGTTCAAGATCAGCCTGGCCAAGAAGGTGAAATTCCATCCCCAATAAAAATATTAAAAATTACCTGGGTGTGATGGTGCCCGTCTGTAATCCCAGCTACTCAGGGGACTGAGGCAGGATGATTGGTTGAATCCAGGAGGCGGAAGTTGCAGTGAGCTGAGATCATGCCATTGTACTCCAGCCTGGGCAACAAGAGCGAAACTCAGTCTCAAAAAAGAAAAAAACAAAAAACAAACAAACAAAAAAACACTGCAGCACAGTAGGTTTGTTTACACCATCATTACCACAAATAATGAGTAATGTGTTGCACTCTGATGTTATCACGGCTGCAAAATCACTACGTGATAGGATATTTTTCAGCTCTGCTATAACTGGATTGGACTGGCATGTAAGTGGTTCATCATTGCTCTCTCTCTCTCTCTCTCATTCCCAACACAGAAATTTGTGTCTTACTGTGGTTCAGTTTAATTTTCTTCTTCATAGAAAAGATTATTGCAAGTGGCAGCGCACAAGAAAGGAGAAAATTCTGCTTGGCTTGTATTGTTGTTAGTTTTCAGTGAAAGAAGAGAAAGGACTGGACATTAAGACTAACTGAATAAATTTACTAAAAAAGTTGAGCAATTTATATTGTCACAGAGTTAGTTAAAATTTGCACTATTATTAATAGTATAGGAGAACTAAAATATATTATGTAAATGTATTTGTTGGTTATTCATTTGGATGTTTGTGGCAGAGACGTAAAATAACATTGGCTTAAGCGAGGTAAAATATATTTCACTCTCTCATAAAAATACACACGTTCAGTGCAGTCCTACTCCATGAGGTAACCCTGACTGTTTCCTTCTGCATATCACCTTCATATTCATATTCCTGAGATGTTTCACTTTCTCTGTGAGGTTCAGAATGGCTTAAACTCATGTTTATATTCCAGTTTAAGTGAAGAGGGAAGTGAGAAGAAAAGGGTCTCCATTCTCTTTTTAAGGACATCATATCACTTAGACTCAGCTCCAGTTGACCAGAATGATTAAACATAGCTTTAAGAGGGCTGAGGTTCGAGAATTTTATTTTGAGTAAGCATAAATAACAGTAAAAATTACAATGCTTAGTATCATGGTAATTGAGGTTATAACAATCCTATCATCTGTCAAAAACAAACAAAAATGCTACATAAGCTACATTAGGTGCTTCATATTAATATAATTTAATTAAAAATGATAGGCATCAGTGATCTAAAAAGGTATGAGACAGAGATGTAAAGAATAGAAATTTTAGCAAGCAGCTATCATTTTTATACCTGAGGGAACAAAAACAGAAGAGGTGCAGTTTCTAAAATCTAGGAGCATTGTTGAAGGGCCTCCTCCCCAGGAGATGTGTCCACTTGAAGAATTCACACTTTGGAGAACAGACTGTGACTGTTGGAGAAGAGATCATTTAGGATAGAGCTAGAAGCTTGAAGGACCATTAGCTTAGAGAAATAGGAAGAAGTAGGAAGACAGCTGGAATGTAACAGGAAAATAATGCAATTTCTCCTGTCCTCCTAATAAGAAAACAGTTGCAAAAGAACTTTGGAATGCAGCAAGCTCGAGTCTATTACCAAAGAGTGGGCTGATTCTGACTAGCATATTCCGAAGACAAAATTACCGTATTTGTTTTCCAAAAACAAGAGAAACAATAGCTACTATATCCATTTCCAGTTTTTATTAAATCTGATTTTTAATACAATCCCACTCTTGTATATTCCATAATTTGAAGACTAACATTTGAAATTAACCTCCACTACTTATCTGAAATCATAGAGAAATAAAAAAGAAGGTAAACACATAGTAGATGGACAGATAATAGATAGACAGATAATAGATGGTAAGTAGATTAGATAGATAGATCATCAAGAAAGGGAGAAAATACACAAATTAATACTTTTTTGTTTGTGTCCATGGTAATAAAGCTACAGTTTGTTATAATAACTTTATTCATCCACCAGTTATTCCATATTTTCTTTATTCTCATCTAGTACCTCAACTGGTCAGGGTTCTATATCTGATAAGGTAATCATAACTTTATTCCCCAATACTCTAGATTTCCAAGTGTCTCTGCCTTTGTAAGGTTACATTTTTTTTAAATTAACTTATGTGGTTGATCATCAAAGTACGAATAAAATCCCTAAAAAACTTCCAAGTTTCAGATATAGTTCTCCTTGTTCTCATTGTGTGTCAGCAACCCAAAAAGTTCCCTCTGGCAATTGTGATCAGTTGTCATCCCAGGCAGTACAGATACCTACTTTTTTTCCTAAATATTCAGTGGCACGTGGAGCCTCAAATTGCAAAGTTCTAATCTCGTGTTCCCATTCAATGGAACCATTATTTCCTCTATTAAAAACATTCCTTTTTTGATAACCCTGAACTCTACACTAGTCAATGATAACCACAAATAACGTTTTTCTATATAGAATTCAGGATTCTGACAAGTGGGAAAGATACAGGGACAGGAAACTTTTCTCAGAAGAGAGTAATTATCCACAGAAGAGAACATGGCTTTACTCAAAAACCCTAAGCACTTGCACCATAATTTTCTGAATGTGGCTTGGTAGTTACTCTGTGGAGTATCCTGTTTTACCGTAAATGCTTCAAATACCACTGGATATACTTAATTATAAAATCTGATAGGAAGAGAAGTCTAAATATCCTTCAGAGCATTTTCTTGCTTTAGGTCTCACGGAAAACTGGAAATCTTATGAGCTTTTCAGTAAATACGACAGACAAATACACACAAGTGTTGCATATGGTATCTCAAATTTTAATATGCTCAACACATTTGGCCCATTTCTTGGTTGTAAGGATTACAAGATTCAGAAATATATATATAGTTACTTTAGAGTAACTATTCTGGCATGCCAGGTATCACTGGAACCTGAGAAACTTAATTGGCATTACAGGTTTTGGCAACTTCCTGAGTTTTAACTCAGCTTACTGTGTACACATCTTACAGAGGCATCTTTGAGCTTGTTACTTTCCTATCATCAAATTCTATCAACAGGTTTATTTTTTCCTATCATCAAATTCAGTCAACAGGTTTATTTTTGCTATTGAGGTTGTCACATGACTTGAAACTTAAATCATCCTCATCTCTTTACATTCAATAATTTTCAAACAAATCTTTATAACCTTTTCTTTTGTTTAAACAAAAATGTCTCCAAAGTTTGAGTCATTACTTAGGGACACTGAAAATATTTCAAAAACACTGAAGGTGTGCTGGTCCTCAGTAAAGTGGACCAGAATAATAGTTTAGTGTAATGTCAGCCTGACTATAATATGGCAAGAAGCAAGAGTATTGACACAGCCCCAAAAGAGTGTGAAGTTGCACTTCTGTCTCAGCTAGTAAAAAGAAAATGCTTCTGCTGTTCTTTGCAATAGTTACATAGAAATGTGTCCAGGTGTTTGGTGTTATAATACATTTCACCTGCAACCGAAGTCACCATCTAATTAAGTTCATTACAATTAATAATCCTTATCTATGATTCAACAAACTTTTGCCCAGGCCAAAGAGGCAGAAAATGGAGAAGGAGAGATGTCACCCTTACATTTCCAAGTCTTTGATTGTGCCAATGATCTCTGAAATTCAATGAAGACAATATATTACAAATAACTCATTATTCTGGTAGGGAGAAATTCCTGGAATTTACATTGACCCTTCCTCAAATAATAGTCTTACTCCATGGGTAAAGGGGATGATGCAGAGATTTCACCATTTGTCGAGCAGGCCTATGGTAGTTATACACTTAGGTACTGGCAAAATAACCCAAAAATATATTTGTAGGCCCTCTGAACTTGATGTGAGACAGCTTACAGTGAAACTCCATATATATCATTTGACCTCCAGAGGATCACATCATAATTTTGGATCACAGTGGAGTTTTGGAACCTAGGATTTAGTGTAAATTCTTGAAATGCAAGAATATTTTCTCTTTCCTCTATACACACACAGTCATCTCACAAAATGACCATGGGTTTATTTAAAGATAGCTTAGAATAGGTTGAAGAAAATGATGCCACATATTAGTCAAAGTCCAAACAAGGAATTATCTTTTTCTATCTTCTAATCTCCTTGTACTTCCTTCCACTGGCAAAAATTAACAGCTAGGGTCGGTTGCCAAGGATCTTCAAAAATCCAATTTGCATACACCCAGCTCCAGAATTACAGAACAGCACATAGACAGATAGGCTAGGGATTGAGATACAATAAAAACATAACCAGCAGTGCTAAGCAACTAGCCATTTCTGTCATAATGAGAAATTGATAGCATAAACCTTAATTATATAACTGAGAAACAATTTATTTTTATTTACTTAAATATTTGCATCTAAACAACTTTCTTGTATTATATACAGGCCACCATTCATGCAGAATATATTAGGTATTAATTGATGGATAACATACTACTCAAAATTTAGTGGTGTAAAATCACTGCTTATGGGTAAGCTACACTTGTTTTTAAGTTTCAGTTGGACTGACTGACCTGTTTTTGATGAGCTGCAGATTGGGTAGGTAGCTCTAAATATATTGGCTCAGTCTCATATCTAGAGCCACTGGGACAACTGGCCTTTCTTCCTCATAGTCTATTAATGTTCAGCTAGCTAGAATAGGCAAGAAATGGTGGTGGTTTATTTCTAAGTGAGTGAACCAAATCATTCACGATTTTATGATGATTAGGCTTGACACTGGCAAATAATCCCTTTCTCTACATAGTCTCGGTCTAGCAAATTAAAACCAGAACTGAGAAAAAAGGGGTAAAAAAATAAACTCTACTTCTTAATACAAGAAGCTGAAAGACATGTTGTTAAAAAAAAAAAAAAAAAAAAAAAAAAAAAAAGCACAGTGGCAATCAACCTCCATTAACTCCATTGCTTGGTATATGACTTTGTCTATTCTTCTCCCATACTGTATCAGAGTTTCTGGGACAAATGGCATACAGAAAAAGTGATGATATGTTACTTTAGAGACTAAATCACCGAATCTTAAAAGATGGTGTAGCTATTGTCTCGCGCTCTCTCTCTGATTATTTGCTCGGAAGCATATGTGGTGAGGAAATGAGTTGTACTGCCAACAGTGCTCAGAAGAAGATTCTCAACCAAATCAAGTATTCAGTAATGGCAGATCTGGCCAATATTCCAACTGCAATCTTGTGAGATGCCAAGAGCCAGATTTATACAATTAAGCTGTTCACAGACTGCAGAAGCTCAGGAAACATTTGACGTGATGTGTTGCTTTATGCTGCTAAGATTTGGGATAATTTATTACATAGTAATAGATAACTAATCCAGGTGTGAATATGAGAATACGGCTATTTTTTGGCAAACAAGCTAAGACACAGAACTTTGAGAGATGTAATTCATTTTTTGAAAATGAATTCAGGTATTAGTTAATCTTGTATAATTGACCAGTACAGCTTATCTGCAACAAATATGCCTCTAAGTTCTTCTACTTCAATTTCCTGAATGCATCATAGTTTAGCTCATTGGATGCCTTTTCCAAAGCAAAAAAAATAAATTTAAGGAAAAATTTGGTTCCATATCAATGAAAAAAATATTATCACGATCTAGAAATAAGCAGCTTGAGGAATGGGCGAAATATCAAAATTTGAGCAAATGTTAAAGGACTCTGAGATAAAGTATAAAGACTAAATTCATATTGTGTTTTGAAGAGACTGATGTAGAGACTTAACATATAGCCCTATGGCAAAAATAAAAGGACTAAGAGTTATTAAACATTTCTTATGTATCGATTGCTTTTTAAAAAAATTAGTCTAAATCTAACAACAAAAATCTTATGTGTTATATTACAGATATGAACACTGAAATTCAGAAATGTTACAGCACTAATCCAAGGGCTATGTAAGTAATACTAAAATTCAGAAGCATTACAGGGAAAAAAAAAGACTTTATTTGATAACAGCTTGATGAAACAAAATACAAGGAAACTCATAAGGAAAAAGCCAAAATGCATATATGACAAGCTGGGATATAAAAGAATGGAATATCTTTGAGATAAAAAATTCAGCTTTCTTGATATACAAATAAATTTTACACAGCAATTTTTTAAAAAATTATGAAACCCCAAACTAATATCTTATTACAAAAATATGTAAGTCACTTGTAAGTATATGAAATGGGTTTTCAAAAGGAAAAGTGCAAATCAAATAATAAAATGTTGTCATCTATAAGATTTTTAAGAATTAAAATTTATTGGTGTTGGCAATGAGGAAAATTCAGGCAATACAATACCTTGTAGAATAGTGTAAATTGGTAAATATTTTCTAAACAGGAATTGTTGTATATTCATAGTTTAAATACATACAATATGGTGTTAAACAAAACATACTACTTGTCAGAAATTTAAATAAGTTGCCGACATGAAACTAAAATTCTAAATAATTCGATTGTAAAGAGAAAATGAAGTGCTTCCTAGAAGAGGCATTTTTGTCTAAATAATTTTCACGGTTAGATCATTTGCCCACCTTCCCTTCTACCTTCTAGAATTCGGAGTAAAATGGAACAAGATGGTAAAGTTAACAGGGTAAATAGTTTTTGTTCATTGAGAATATGCAAATTTATCATGGAGAGAATGGATCCGCCACCTCTGCAGTTGGCTGAACTAATGCCATTTAACTTGAAAGAAGACAGTGTCCTGCCAGTGTCAGGAGTAGAGGAGAGGAGGATGAGGTTTAAAAAGAGCTGGATGTCCCACATTAGAGAACTATAGGGTGGAGAAGCACCAGAGTCTCTGAAAAATTGATATATATTTTCCACAATAGAGTCTATCTACATAAAAAGTACAAGGGCAGGCAACTTGTCTTTATTCTTATCTCAATAAAAATGGAATTATAATTTGGTTCAGTTAGGTAAAATCATCATTCTCTTTTTTATTAGTCCCTATTCTACTTTTCTTCAGTAACCCCAGAGGAGTTGGAACCTGAACAGGGATTGTCTGTATGTACATGTGCACACACTGACCTTTTTGGTCCCAAAATATCTCTAATATGTATTTGGAAAATAGCTTTGCAGTAGCTTAACATTTTTAAATTAGGATGTACTAATTATTGCTAGCTAAAAATAAATAAATAAACAAAAGATATGCTAATGATGTCAGTAAGCTGTAATAGGGATGATTCAACATCACACAGTTGAGAACATTGACTAATCAAGAAAAACACCTTCATGTGTAATCCTAGCAATTTGAGAGCCTTAATAATCCATACTCTAAAAGGTGCTACTAGCTATGTGTGTAATGATTTTCTCACTGTAGCATTGTCTGTAACAGAGAAAAATAGGAAGCGAACAAGATATACAACCATAGTAACTTTGAACCTCATTTATCCTGGTGACATATTTTCATACTCTAAAAACAGACTTAATTTGGAAAAAGAGAAAAAATAACTGTGGTTCACTCCCAGAATTTTTATTATAATTTCCCTTGTGTTACTCATAAAATGATTGTCATAATAATAAGAAAAACCTACCAATGGTTTCATCACTGTCTGAAATATTAGAGTCAGTATATAGTCTACTCATGTAAACAGTTTGACAAAACAACAGGTTTATTTTTGCTATTGAGGTTGTCACCTGTCTTGAAACTAAAATCATCCTCATCTCTTTACATTCAATAATTTTCAAACAAATCTTTATAAGCTTTTCTTTTGTTTAAACAAAAATGTCTCCAAAGTTTGAGCCATCACTTAGGGACACTGAAAATATTTCAAAACTAGATACACTAAAGGTTTATTTGTATGCTTAAGCTTTACATTTAAAAATTGAAAAATCACATGCCCTAATAAAATACAAAATACCGTGTTCCACTCTACCTTTTCATCCCTCCCACAACACACACACACACACACACACACACACACACACAAAACAGAAAGAAACCAAACCCCACAAATAATTGTTTTTTTAATTTTTCTTAAACATCCACTAATCCCAAGTTTTTACAAGTATGTGGCTACAGCTCAACCCATGAAGGAAAGCTTATATAGAGAGTATCAACTGTTTTAATTACTAATGATATCGGTGTTTGTATAAAAAGAGAAACATAAATTGAATTTAAGAGAGGTATAATGCTACCGCAACTTTGTAAGTCAAGGTAATGGAATCAGGCACTGATACTTCTTTTCTTAAAAGTCTTCAGAGAAGTTCTAGAGGTAGCCCTGTTTGTTTTCTGTCCTGTTTCTTATCATCAATATTTGTTAATGCAAATGTCACTTACCAAAGCTTGATAAATTGACCTCTAAACTTTTGCTTCATTCCCTTCAGTAAGGAACTCTGACAATAGGGCCTATTACGTCTCATACTATTCATATGTCTTTGCTTCCGATGTTTGCGGACTGGCAGCGATGTATCGCTAAATCACAGCTACTTGCCTGTCTCAGGCACAACCTGTTAATAGCACTTCCTACAAAATTGAACAGGCTGTGGACCTCATTAAGATTTTAAATAAAATGCATCTGTGAAGCACTGATTCACTTTGGCATCTGAAAACCAAGCCTTCAATTCTGTAATTCATTTCTTGAAAGAGAATATTGACTCGCAAAACTCTAGGGATGGCGAGAATTCTTTCCCCAACCCTCAAAGGTTTGAGTCTACTGAAATAAACTGACAATAGATGGATAAACAGAAGAAAAGACGTACAAAGTCATTGATGCGCATAATCATGAGAGTCATACAAAATATGAGAATCAAAGAAACACCAGATGGTCGAAGTTTATAGGGAGCTTCACAGGGGAAAGGGAGATGGGGAAAATGTAAGTAATTTTGAGAAGTTGTAAATAGTTTTTAGAGAAATTGAATGGATCTAAAGAACAGACAATAGTTTGTAAATGATTCTCTTTAGACACTGAATGTGATCAAATTATGGAAGGTGAGAGGTAGAACTGCATTGAAAACAAAGTTTGTCTTGTTATGCGTATAAAATCTCTTAGTTTCTCTGGGCTTCCCTCAGAAGAGTAGATTAAAAGTCTGTCTGGGCATGATGACAACTTTTAGTCTCTTCTTTTTTCTGGTGGTCAGTCCAACCTGCTTATTTGATAAGATTCCTGTGGAGAAGTTTTTAAGACAATTGCATTCCTTTTGGAAGAATGAATGATTGTAAATGAATTATTTAATTCACTTATCTAATCTAATGTCTTTGCAGTTATTCAAATTGCCTGACTTGTAAGTCTTTGTAGCAGTATTCAGCAAATTGCATTTTGTGGAAATTCAAGTTTCCCAAGCTACATTGTTTTGCGGAGGGAAGAACTATTCCTCAATCAGGTAAAGGAACTCCCAGAAAGAACCCTTCCTACCTTTGGGAGAGGGGCAAGAGAAGATTAGAAAGTCCTTCTAAAACCTGATTTTCTTTCACTCAAAAGTGCTCAGAATGCCAACGCATCATATTTTAGGGTATCATTCTTATCATTCTTTGTGCCCCAACTATGCAAAATTAAATATGGATGTGAACTCAATTATTTAAACTTATGTTAGTTAAATATGCACGTAATATGTGAGCAATATGTTTATGATTTACTGCTATCTTTTAGGAAAATTAAACATCAGATAAGATAAATAACAAGAGAAATCAGAAAAGGGAGAGGTATAAGAAAATATAGGTTAAGAATAAACAAGTAGACGGTGAAAGATCTACGAAGAGAAGTACAATAGCAGAAACAGTGTCAAGGAAAGCAAAGATTATGAAAGAAGTCAATAGTGGATAACTAAGAGAAAGCAAAAGATAAACCAAGGACTATGAGAAAGATGGAAAGGTAATTAGTAAGTTCTAAGTTATCAGTCAAAGCACATTGCTCCTAACATGTATTTTTAATTAAACAATGCATTTTTGTAGAATTTCACACTGGGTTTTTATAAATGAATGATCTAATTACCCTCTTTTCACAGTTTTTCAAATTGCCTAACCAGAAAATCTTAAAAGCAGCATTTGTAAATTGTATATTGTGAAAATTCAGGTTTCCCCAGAAATGCCTCAATGCTCTGTTAAAGTAAATCTTTAGACAAATTAAATGTAGAAAATTTTAATTGATCAAAGAGTGATTCACAAATTGAGCAGCCCCCAGACCAGAATAAGCTCAGAGCAACTACAGGGCTGCCACATGGTCAGATAACATGTAAGGACAGAAAGTGAAAGGTGATGCAAACTGCAAATAGAAGTGAGGTACAGAAACACCCAGATTGGTTACAGCTCAGCATTTGCCTTATTTGAACCTGCTTTACAAACTTAGTTGCCTATAGTTGACTAAAGTTTGGCTGTTGTTATTAACTGAGACTCAACTACTTATTACAAGCATAGGTTAGTCCATTAACACATCAAGTTGAGTTACAGTTCATAATGCATGGGAAAACCTTCAGGCCAAACTTAAAATAAGTAAAGGAGGGCAACTTTAGGCCAAACACAATTTACCAGCTATAATGTTTAATTCTAATTCAATTTAATTTTAAATATTTTAAAACATAAATAAAAAACACAAATGCTCAAAAATATTATGTACAAGTCTGTAACCCATTGTGATCTTAGTGCTCTGCTGCTGGATTAACTGTTTATTTATTTATTTATTTATTTATTTATTTATCTGAGACAGAGTCTCACTCTGTTGCCCAGTCTGGAGTGCAGTGGCACAATCTGGGCTCACTGCAAGCTCCGCCTCTTGGGTTCACACCATTCTCCTGCCTCAGCCTCCCTAGTAGATGGTACTACAGGCGCCCGCCACCACGCCCAGCTAATTTTTTGTATTTTTGATAGAGATGTGTTTTCACCATGTTAGCCAGGATGGTCTCGATCTCCTGACCTCGTGATCTGCCTGCCTCGGCCTCCCAAAGTCCTGGGATTACAGGCCTTAGCCACTGCACCTGGCCCTGTTTATTTTTATTTTTATTTTCATTGCAGAAATCAGGATAAAGTTTCTCTGGCCATTTCTGTTTAAATAAATTACATCTTTTAAAGTAGAAGGCATAATGTTAAAAAAAAAAAAAGCATTTATATTTAGAACTATTCATCTGAGTGAATCAAGATTATTTCATAGTTTATGAATTTAAAGAAAGAGAAACCTAATTCAATATTCACATTAAAATAAACATTATAAATTAATTGTTTAAGTATAAAATAAAGCATCATTTATTTTGATTAAAATTTACTGAAAAGTTTTATTTCGAAAACAAACAAACAAAAAGCCCAATTGAGTACCAGTAGAGCAGTTTTAAGCAATTAGGTCAGACTTCAGCCGCAGAATAGAAGTGCTCCTGTTTTACTATCTCTCTGTGAAAGAAAGGCATTTTGATTTTCCGCTTCATATTCATTTCAGGAACTGGAAAAAAATATTTTAAAAAAATACACTAAAACTAAAACAGCTCATCATATTGCTTCCCCAAGGAATTTTTGACTTATAGACAGCAAATTAAGAGCAAGCGCAGGGTCCTTGTGTTTATTTATTTCAACATACAAAACAATTTTCCTTTTATAAATGAGTTTAGCTAATGTGCCTTTGAGATGATTCATAGTTCACTGACAGCTGTTTACCTTCAAGCCCACCTCAGATAATTTACCCTTCTCTCTAGTCGCATTTGAATTCAACATAAACATGCTCAGTAAATTCTCTTGGTAAAAAGTTAAAGGTTAGATTGTCTTTTGGCAATGGATTTCCAACCAGGTGGAAAGCAGAGAAAGAAGTTGCAGATACTTCCAAAAGCAAAATTAAAGACAGGCAATTTTAATTGGCCTCTAGGTATGACTATTATTAGTTAAATTCTGATTAAGTGGTATAAATTACATTTTATTAGTATGTACCTAATATTAGTCAGATTTACCATACTCTATTTTCTTTATGTTTGTATAAATCAAGATCACTAATTTATTAAAATATGCAATGCGATATAAAACCCAATTATATAATTCATATATTTAAAGTTTTCAATGTGAATATCACTCAAAAACCTTTCTGAGGATATTATTTACAGAAAGTTCAGAAATTATGCGTACTCTTTAAGGACACATTAGAAAACTGTAGTTTGCTTTATTTTCTTATAGTGCTGGATTAAACATAATAGGTCACATATTATGGCTTAGAAAATATTTTGAGTATCATAAATATTTCATTCTCCAAACTCTGTAAGATACACTGCAAATTTTCTTATTTCCATTTTAAAATAAATAATGCTAAAAAGCTCAGTGACTTGACCTTTGTTACACTACTGGTAAAGTAAAACTGGAAACTATACATACATACTTCAACACTTTAAACCATACTGCTTGTACAATATATTTTTTCTAGCAGAAATGCCCATAGTAAAGCACACATTTTTGTTTTATTTCTCCTGGTTCTAAAATACTGGGTTTGCTGATTTTTAATTTCTATACAAATGTAACTCATGAAGATATGTTTCCCAAAGACTTTTTTGATTTGTTTTGCTCATTATTATCATTTGAGGATCTTAATTTACCTCCTTCAAAAAATCTTTGATAAGGTTGGTTGTTGGAGTGGGTTGTAGGATGTTGTCAGGGTAGCCATAGAGAAAATAAAAAAAGATTCATATTTTCACTGACCTCTTTACATATTTTGCTGCAAGATTGTACTTACACAGTTCTAAAGAAAGTTTTGTTTGAGTGTTGTATGATTGAGGCCAAAATGAACTTTGTTTTTTTTTTCTGAGTTTTGGGCACTAGGAAAAATATTACTCTAACAGAAAAGAGAGATACTGGAAGAAATCTGTATTTTTTTGGAAATCTTAATTTGGGGTAATATTAATTTGATTTTAACTGATAGAGATTCGATTAATGCCAAATGCTGCTTTTCTGCAACATGGTGTGAGGATTCGTAACCCTGGCATCACCTCCAGAGACTGCGCTTCAATTACTTGGTTAGAGCCCAGGCACTGCTATTTGTATAAGTGTCCCATGAGAGGCTAAAATGCCGCCATGGTTGAAATCCAATGGTGAAACTGATATTAGTTTTGGGGCTGAAAAACCTGGGCTTTCTCTCATTAAACACAGGTGTGGGGCATGCTGCTATTTAACTTTTTAAAAATATCAGATCCTTTCTCTGTAAAATGAGGTTATTAAAGCTTATTTTGAATAATTTCTGTGAAGATTGTTAGTTATCCATACTGTCCTGTTTTGTTTACCATTACATATTGGATTTTTTTTCTTACTGATTTTTTTTAAGGAAAAACAAATCTAAATAAAAATTTGGAAAAAACTCAATTTTTAAAAATGGAATGCCAGCAAAGGAGAATAGGTGGAAATGAACTATTTTCACACAACACAGAGCAACATTTCTCATAAAAGTGTTTGAGATATGGGACTATCTCTAAGTCCCTTTTCTCTAGCAGTCTTATCTCCAAACCCCTTTGCTCGTTGTAAACTGTACTCCCAGTGCTATTTCTCTCTCATTTTCCTCTGTTGTTTCTCTTTTCCTCCAACTTCCATACTTTATATATTTTCTCTTCTATGTAGATCTCCCTTTTTGTTTATGTCAATCTATTTAGCATCTCCCAGCTTCTCTTAAACCTCCTTTACACAAATTAATATAATCTTCACTGTAAAGGCCTAGAAGCTTAAGTGTTCAGATAAAGCAAAAACAAACAAACAAAAAAAAAACACAAAAAAAACAAAAAAAAAAAAAAAAAAACCAATACAACTCTTTAATAGCCACTTACAAAGTAGATAATTTTCAAGAATACAAGCTCTTTAATGGCCACTAATTAAGATATAAAAACTGAAAGTTACTATCCCCCCCCAAAAAAGTTTAAACTATCTAACCAAAAGAAGATTCCTGTTTTCTGAAGCAGAGAGAAAGTGGCCCAGTTGTTAGAATTTAAAGCAGCTTTATTTCAAGTAGATAATTTTCAAGAATTCTTGGCCAGGCGCGGTGGCTCAAGCCTGTAATCCCAGCACTTTGGGAGGCCGAGACGGGCGGATCACGAGGTCAGGAGATCGAGACCATCCTGGCTAACACAATGAAACCCCGTCTCTACTAAAAACATACAAAAAAATTAGCCGGGCGAGGACTGTCACAGCCTAGCGGGCGCCGTCAACACATGTAGTCCACTAGCTACTCGGGAGGCTGAGGCAGGAGAATGGCGTAAACCCGGGAGGCGGAGCTTGCAGTGAGCCGAGCGGGGATAGCGCCACTGCACTCCAGCCTGGGCGACAGAGCGAGACTCGGTCTCAAAAAAAAAAAAAAAAAGAATTCTTATATAGCTAGCATGTTTTTATAGATGAACACGGAGGAGGCTGAAAAAACTACTACACCTCGAATACTAATTAAGGATATAAAAAGGCTGAAAGTTACTATCCCCCCGGCGTGGAAAAAAAGTTTAAACTATCTAACCAAAAGAAGATTCCTGTTTTCTGAAGCAGAGAGAAAGTGGCCCAGTTGTTAGAATTTAAAGCAGCTTTATTTCAGTCTGTAGGCAATAGTAACAGTATAAATTTGGGGGCATGTTTCTTAAATGAATCTATGCTTGACTTCTTTAGAGGTATTTTCAGTTGCTGAAATTTTATTTGAAAAACAATTTAAATTATATAAGCATAGTCTGGATCATCTTTATTATCTTAGCCTTACAGAGCAGTTCTATTCAAAATTTACTGTGCATATAAAACACTTGAGTTCTTGTTAATTTGAAAATTTGATTTAGTAGTCCTAGCATGAAGCATAAAATCTGCATTTCTAAGAAACTCTAGGCAATTCTCATGATGACTAATTCCTATACTGTGGGTCTGTGAACCACCTGTTTTTGTATGTTCCTGCAAACACCCCCCCGGGGTGTCCTGGGGACCCAGGGGGCGGGGGTCACACCAGAGAAAGGCAGGGGGCCTGGCCGGCTCCTGCAGGATCATGTGCGGCTGCGACTCCCCACACCCAGCCCTCTAATCAAGTCATGTGAGCCCCCAGGGCCTTCCCTGCTGCCCCTGGGCGGGCTCCCCACTGCTCCAGCTGCGGAGCTGGTCGTCATAATTTTACATATACTTTGCAGGAGAAACAAAACAACACCAAGAAACAAAGAATTAACAGTATTTTGATGATGAAATATGTATTTTTAAATAATAACTTGGGCCCAAAGTGGAACTGTTTGACTGTCACAGCCTAGCAGAAAATAACAGAAGCAGACGCAGTACATTTATAACGTCAACACATGGCTCAGTGACATCTCACTATAAGATCTACATAAAAGTTTCAAAGGAGTTTAAAGAATGATGGAGTGAAATATGTTAGCATGAGGGTATTATTATATGTGTGTGTGTGTGTGGTGTGTGTGTATAAACAAAAAATATATATAGAGAGAGACCAAGTTAAAAATAAAACCGTTTGATAAACCCTATGACATATTTATGTCAAAAATGTAATTTATTTTAGTGATAAAAATCAAACATCATATTTAAATAATTATGTTCATTTGAATATCAGAAGTTTTGAAATATAGTTTGTACAGATTTAAAATGAGTTTGTACTTTATGGCTGGATATGTTATAATAATGGGTACTTTATATTTAGTAATAGATTTGTGAATAAGTCTTACAATAAAAATACTTTAATTCAAAATTATGGATATGAAAAAAGTATACATATAAAATATCCAGAAAAAAAGTGGGAAGGGAAGTTAAAAATTGATTTTCATTTAAAAATAGATAGAACATTCTGTCATGTCTATATATAAAAAAAAAAACTCATTCTGGCTGGGCATGGTGGCTCACTCCTGTAATCCCAGCACTTTGAGAGACCAAGGCAGGAAGATCATGAGGTCAGTAGACTGAGACCAGCCTGGCCGACATGGTGAAACCCTGTCTCTACTTAAAAAAAAAAAAAAATACAAAAAATTAGCCAGGCATGGTGGCACTCACCAGTAATTCCAGCTACTCAGGAGGTTGAGGCAGGAGAATCGCTTGAACCTGGGATGCGGAGGTTGCAGTGAGCCAAGATAGTGCCACTGTACTCCATCCTGGGCAACAGAGCAAGACTCTGTCTCAAAAAAAAAAAAATCTTCTATATAAAAAAATTGCTACTTAAGATACATGGTAGGGTAATTACTTTCCTTTATAGTTTTAATTTATTTTATTATACATCAAAAGGGTAAGATGGATCTTTTAAATTTGAAAATTTATTTGAAGTTAATTTGCATTTCCATCAAACATTAGATTTTGCTGTTTGTATTTTTGGTTGTAGTAAGAAGAGTGATTTATGCTATTTAAAAGTAATTTTTAGTGAGAAATGAGATGTTTACCCCTAGAATTAGAAACGAGACGAGGATCATCCTTCTTAATTTTCCTTTCAACATCTTACTGGAAAAGTGCTATATAATGTAATAAAATTAGAAGAGGGAACAAAATATATACAGACTAGGAGCAAAGAAATGAAGCCATCTTTGCATATCACATGATTGTCTAGGTAGAAAATGGTAAAGAATAAATAAGAAACAAAAACAAAATAATTCTCCTGGAAATAATAAGTGATCGTAGCAAGGTTATAGGACACAAGCTTAATATACAAAGGTCTATCACTTTCCTATATACCAACAGTGAACAATGTGAGCTTTGAATTAAAAGCACAGCATTACTTACATTAGCATAAAACACAAATGAAACATTTAGCTCTAACAAAATTTATAAAAAATCTATACCAGTAAAACTACAAAATTTAAGGAAAGAAATCCAAGATCGACTAAAACCAGAGATTTTCTATGTTAACGGATAGGAAATCTCCATATTACTAACATGTATGTTTTCCTAATGTGATCCAGAAATTCAATGTAGTCCAAATGAAAATTCTAGCAAGTTATAAAGTTTATATAGAAATTTATTTTCCCATTAAAGCAAGCACAACACTGAAGAAAAACAAATGGAGGACTTAACACTACCTGCTTTAAGACTGACTAAAAAGATACAAGGATCAAGACAGTGTGGTATCAGCAAAAGAACAGACAAATAGATCAATATAATAGTATAGAAAGTCCAGAAATAGAAACATACACACAAATACTGTCAACTTATATTTGATGAGAGAGCAAACAACATTCAACAGAAAAAAATATATAGACTGCCACAAGTGGTGCTAGAAAAACTGGCATGCACATGTAAAACAATAACAACTAAACAACCACCAAACAAATCTATACACAGATCTTACAACTTTCACAAAAACTAACTCAGATTCAATCATATAATTAAATGTGAAATGCAAAACTATAAAACTTCTAAAAGATAGCATAGCATAAAACCTAGGTGACTGTGAACAATGGTTTTTTAGATAGAACACCCAAAGTATTAGCCAAGAAAGTGAACAAGTTGAGCATTGTTAAAAAAAAAAAAAAAAAAAAATTGATCCGTGAAAGACATTTTTATTACTAAGAGAAGAAAATGCCAACTAACAGTCAGGGAGAGAATATTTGCAATTCATACCTGATGATTTACCTATATTAGTCTTTTCTCATTATTACTATAAAAAACTACCTGAGTGAGATTGAATAATTTATAAAGAAAGGAGGTTTAATTGACTTACAGTTCTGTAGGCTGTAAAAGAATCATGGCCGCGGAGGCCTCGGAAAACTTATAATCATGGTGGAAGACAAAGGGGAAACAGTCATGTCTTATTTGGTGGGAAAAGGAGGAAGTTAGGGGGAGGTGCTACACACTTTTAAAGCTATCAGATCTCATGAGAATTCACTATCATTAAAACAGCAAGGGGGAAATTCACCTCCATGATCCAATCACATCCCATTAGGCCCTTCCTTCAACATTGGAGATAACGATTTGAAATGGGATTTGGGTGGTGACACAAATTCAAACCATATTAGTACTATTATACAAAATATACCAAAAAAAAAAAAAACCCTTAAAACTCAACAGTATGAAAACAAACAACACAATTTTAAGAAGACAGAAGACAGACAAAAAAGAAACCAGTAAATACATCTAACCAAAGAAGATATAAATAGCAAATAAGCATTTGAAAAATGATCAAAATTATATTTCATAAAGGACAATGACAATACTAAATTCCAGTGAGAATGTGAAAGAACAGGAATAGTTTTTTACTGCTGATAGAAATGCCAAATGGTACAGCCACCATGGAAGACGGGTAGGCAGCTTCTTTCAAAACTAAACCAAGGCTTGCTATACAATCCAGAAATTACACTCCTAGATATATATGCTGAGTTGAAAACTAATGTCCACACAATACCTTGCCCATAAATGTTTGCAGAAGATTTATTCAGAGCCACCAAAAATTAGATGCAGTCAAGATCCTTTCCAAAGGTGAATGAATAAACAAAGTGTGGTACTTCCACACAATGAAAATAGACTTTAGTGATAAAAACAAATGGGCTATGAAGCTGTACAAAGACATAGAGGAACCTCAAATACATATTGCTGAGCAAGAGAAGCCAATCTGAAAGGCTCTAAATTGTATGATTCCGATTATATAACATTCTGGAAAATACTGCACTCTGAAGACCTAGAAAGATCAGTGGTTGAGAGGAGTTTAGGTATGATAGAAAGGATGAATAAATGTACATAAGGCATTATTAGGGCAGTGAAAGTACTCTATGATACTGTAAAGGTGGATTCTTGACTTTATACATTTGTGAAATTTCATAGAACTATACAACACAAAGTGTGTAACCTAATGTAAACCATGGGCCTTAGTTCATCATGTATCAATATGAGTTAATCACTTGTAATTTGGTCATCAAATATACCACACTGATGCAGGATATTAATATGGAGCAAACTGGCAATGTAGGAGAGGCAAAAGTATATGGAAGCTCTGTACTTTCTGTAAAATGATTTTGTAGCTGAAAACCGCTCTAAATATAGTGTATTCAAAATTATTTTTGGCAAAAATGGAAAAACCAGGCTTTTCTTCAAGAGTACATCAGATAAACACATCATGGTATATCTATTCAATAGAATACTTTCCCATAATTACATGAAATATGCTCTTTATTCATATACCAACATGGATGAATATAAAATACATTTTTATAAGTGAAAAAAAAGCCTGATGCAAAGACTACATGTTGCATTCCATTCGTACAACATTTTGGGATGATAAAACTATATTAATGGAAATCAGTGGTTTTCAGATATTGGAGAACAGGATTGATTGCAAAAGGGATGCATGGGCAACTTAGAGGGTGATAGAAATGTTCTATGTAGTATTAGACTAACAGATACATGCTTCTAAGAATTGGTCAAAATCGATAGTTTATAAATTGAAAAAAAAAACATGCAGGATGCCAGAGACCTCAAGATGGAATGCAACTGTGACAAATTAATTAAACTATATTTTTATTGTACGAAATAACCTCTCTGAAGGGGATGGGGATAACAAAGGAACTGATCTATGTAACTTTGGAAAATAATGTTTTGATTGTAAATGCTAGGTCAAAGACAAAATGTACCATATAAACACCGTACTATGAATATATTTATCATCTGGCAGGAGAGAATATGAGTTAACAATTGTGAACCTTCTTTACACTTGAGGTGGGGTTGAACAAATAAGTAAATGAATGAAAGATGGTAGGAACCAGGTGTCTTATAGTCATAGACAGAAGCTACAGATATTCAAGAAGATAAGTCTAGGATAAACCCTTTTGTCCTGAATTTGAGGCAGAGAAATGAAAAAGGCATATTATCAACTTAATATATATAGATACAGATTTATTGACTAACAGATACAGAAATAACATAAAGTTAAGATATGTTAGGATACAGCATATATTTCCTAAATCTGTCTGCAGAGGAAGCAGTGACCTTACTAGCAAAAAATGCACCTACCACTTAGATCTTGGTTTCTGAATACCATTCTCCAATTAGAGGAGCCAGAAAATTGCTGTTTCCTAGGTTTAGGACAGAGGAAATAAAATAAATATGTGCTTAAACAATAGAATGAGAGCATATCAAAGGGAAACACAAGTTAAGCTAAAAGAACTCCCTATGACCAGACTTGGAACAATTTAAGCAACAAAATAAATAGTGTGGCATTGGATTACAACTCAAGATATAAAGGTAGGAACAGGAAAAGAACTAAGAAAAATATTGACTTTCAAAATTATGAATAACACTGAGCAGTGTATGGGGCAATGGACTGCTGAAATTCATTTTAATTTTGCTCACACTTTGACATTTTAATGCGTGTTTTCACTTCTGATTTAAGTTCTTCATTACAAAATGGTTCAGATTCACTGGCAGGGTGTGAAAGACTCCACCAGTGGTCAATTTCAAGGATGAGCTACATACTGCAATGTCATGTCAGATACAATTCTGTGTTCTCTGAACTAGGTTTCCAGAGTAAGGTTTTTTGTTTGTTCATTTGTTGTTGTTGTTTTTCCTCACCCCATCATTTAAAGGCAGGCCAAAGTTTCCACTCATCATCATTCACAAGATAATTAGCAGTTTAAAAAAATAAAGAATTTCCTATACTAGGTGAGTCAACCATAATTCCAGTTATGAGAGATGACAGCATTCTGGCAGCCCTTGCCGTCTCTCAGCGACTCCTCGACCTCGGTGACCACTCTGGTGGTGCTTGAGGAGCTGTGGGAGCCACTCTCTGGGTTGGCCAAGACCAGAACAGGCTGCCTCTGCTTACAGAGATGTGGAGGGAGAGGCGCAGGCCGGAACCAGGGCTGTGGACTGCTCTCACAGGCCAGCGCCAGTTCCGTGTGGGTGCGGGCTTGGCGGATTCCACACTTGGAGTGGCTGGCCAGGCTCTCTGCAGGCTCTGGGCAGTGAGGGGGCTTAGCACCCAGGCCAGCAGCTGCAGAGGGGGTGTTGGTTCCCCCAGCGCTGCCGGCCTGCCCTCACCTTGCTCGAATTCTTGCAGGGCCTCAGTTGCCTCCCGTCGGCACAGGGCTCGGGACTTACAGACTGCCATGTCCGAGAACCCCACTCACAATGGGCTCCCACATGGCCCAAGCCTCCCAGACGGGCACTGCCTCCTGTTCTGTGGCACCTGGTCCCATCCACCACCCAAGGCCTGTGGAGTGCAGGTGTGGCCGCAGGACTGGCTGGCAGCTCCACCCTTGGCCCTGGCGCGGGATCCACTAGGTGAAGCCAGCTGGGTTCCTGAGTAGGGTGAGGACTTGGAGAACTTTTATGTTTAGCGGGAGGATTGTATATGCACTGGAGGATGTATATAGCATTCTGTGTCTAGCTTGGGTTTCATGGATGCACCAATCAGCACTCTGTATCTAGTTAATCTGGTGGGGACTTGGAGAACCTTTATGTCTAGCTGAAGGTTTGTAAACACACCAATCAGCACCCTATGTCTAGCTCATGGTTTGCAAACGCGCCAATCAGTGCTCTGTGTCTAGCTAATCTAGCTGGGACTTGGAGAACTTTTACATCTAGCTAGAGTTTTGTGAATACACCAATTAGCACTCCATGTCTAGCTCAGGGATTGTAAACGCACCAATCAGCAGTCTGTCAAAATGGACCAATCAACTCTCTGTAAAATGGACCAATCAGCAGGATGTGAGTGGGGTCAGATAAGGGAATAAAAGCAGGCTGCCCGAGCAAGCAGTGGCAACGAGGTCAGTTTCCCTTCCACACTGTGGAAGCTTTATTCTTCTGCTTTTTATAATAAATCTTGCTGCTGCTCACTGATTGGGTCCACACCGCCTTTATGAGCTGTAACATTCACCACAAAGGTCTGCAGCTTCACTCCTGAAGCCAACAAGACCACAAACCCGCCGAGAAGAATGAACAACTCCAGAGGCATTGCCTTTAAGAGCTGTAACACTTACAGTTAAGGTCTGCAGCTTCACTCCTGTCAGCGAGACCAAGAACCCACCAGAAGGAAGAAACTCCAGAAACACCTGAACGTCTGAAGGAACAAACTCTGGACACACCATCTTTAAGAACTGTAACACTTACCGCGAGGGTCCGCGGCTTCGTTGTTGAAGTTAGTGAGATCAAGAACCCACGAATTCCGAACACAGTTAGAAATTTACATGTTGAATTTCTGCCTTGACACCAATCCAATAGTAGTGGTAAACAGTAATGCATCAAAGGTTTGCTTTTAATAGTTCAAGGAAATTAAGTATATGTAGCAGTATATACTTTGTTACAAAATACTCTCTATTTTTCTGTAATACTTATTTCTTTTCATCTATTTTTTGTATACTCTCAAGATTAAAGTATAATGAGTTATATGTAAATGCACTTGTGTAACTGGGAAGGAATATATTAAAAAAATAACTAATCAAAACTAGTCTATTATTTCTTCAGTATGTTCATGAGTTTCAAGTCTTGACTGAGATATACCAAAAATCTCACACATGCTTGAAAGTGTTCCTTCCAAATTAAAAAATGAAAATATAATCCAAATATTTTAACACATTTTATTGTCTTCACTTTGTCGAATGTTGAAATCAGAGATCCACACAAGCAGAGGAGCAGCCTAGATTTCATACTAGGAATTAAATTTCTAAATTAAATAATACAGTGCTAAAGCTGTAGGTCTATGTGCGCAGTCTTTCTTGCATGTTTGACAAATAAAGTTGGCAGTGTTCTATGGTTGATTTTTGTATTTGCAAGGGAAGTAGCACATTTTACATGCAGATATTGAGATTTGTTTTGGTGATTTGCAATATTTTGTAGACAAGCACCTAACAGAGCACTGCACAAAAGTACAATGAATTATTCAATAATGTTATTGAGTTAAAAGTATCACATAGTGCAATGTGGTCTTTTCTGATAAAAAGTGTTTGCTCCCATGCATGGCACAATGAAAGTGTCATAGTTGGACTGGGCATGGTGGCTCATGCCTGTAATCCCAGCACTTAGGGAGGCTGAGGCGGGCGGATCACGGGGTAAGGAGATCGAGATTATCCTGGGTAACATGGTGAAACCCCGTCTCTACTAAATATATATATATATATATTTATATATATATATATATATATATACAAAAAAAAAAAAAAAAAAAAAAGCTGGGTGTGGTGGCGGACACCTGTAGTCCCAGCTACTAGGGAGGCTGAGGCAGGAAAATGGTGTGAACCTGGGAGGTGGAGTTTGCAGTGAGCTGAGATTGTGCCACTGCACTCCAGCCTGGGTGACAGAGCGGGACTCCATCTCAAAAAAAAAGAAAAAGAAAAAGAAAGTGCCACAGTTGGACATACAGCATTATAATGAAGATTGAAAATAAAGAAGAGGGTTTAGGGTTTGGTGGAGAGTTAGCAGTTATTATTCTCCATCTAACAGCTTTACCATGTTCTACTGGTGGGTTACTCATTTTTTTAGTTTAAACAATTGCATATTTTAGTCAAATATGAAATGTTCAAGCATTAGAAATAAATGTTAAAACAAAGCCAAGTCAAAATTTAAAAATCAACATCAAATAATGAATTTCTAATATACAAAAATTAAATATTTTTACTCAAAAATTATATTAGATCTTTTTTATTAAAAACTAGATTAAAAGTTATCTTTTCAAATTTTAGGTATAATTTTGAACTTTCTGATCATTTTGGAATTTGAGAAAACAAAATTAATATTCTACATTTTTTTATTAAATTATCTTTTATTTAAATACTCAATGTCTAATATCACTGTATGTCCAATAATTTAAGGTTATTTTAAGTGATAATTGGCATGTTATAACCCCAAACAGTTCTAATCTATTGTTCTGTCTTTCCTTATTACATAAAAGATTATTATCATTACTTAAGCTAAAATGAGAATGTTCTCTTCCTAAATTTTTTTAGACATTATGCTGTTCTTAATAGTTGTCTAGTGGTCAACTTTTTTACTATATATATAATTACTTTTAAATTACTCACATTTTTTGAATGTTAAATTTATTGGTTTCATAATTTTAGTTAATTATGGCTGCAATAATAAACCCTTATTCTTCAATTGACCAGTTAATTATTCATAGATAATTCCCATAGTTTACAAGTTATATCTAGAATTCTCATCTATATTCTGATAATGAATATGTATATATATATATATATAAAATATATATATTCTCATCTATATTCTGGTAATGAATATAGATATTTAAAATGATTTAAATGATAGTTTTTGCTCATAACTGACATTGTTATTTAAATTAAATTAGATATAAGCTATGTAATCCTTGATGGATGCAAAATCAAGATTGAAATTAAGGCACAATCCAAATCGAGTAGAAAATAAAGTGTGTTCAAATATCAAGATTAAAGTCAATACTTTCATTTTATGTTGACATTAATTTATGTACCATTCAACCTCTGTAACTTCTGCATTTACAAAATGAGTTTTTCTATTGCTCTTAGAAATTAAGAGCAATAGAAATTACAGTCTGAGAAAAATTAGCTAACAATAAAGTTTATTAAAATATCCATTTCTACTCTTCAGTTTACACATACACATAAGCAAATTCACAAATATGGGAAGATTTAATAATAATATTAATAACAAAAATAATGTTAAATACTGTAATATCTTAACTGCCAGTCTAAGACTGATTCAAAATGAGATGCTGAAGATTCTTCCCCTGACTGTAATGGAGAAGATAGTATCAGATTAAAGTGCCTACTGATAACAACAAGAAATGCTGGGTAAATGAAACAAAACAGCTGTGTAGAAGAATCAGAAAGTCACCACGACAGATAGGATGTGAGGAATTAAGCTCCTGGAACAGAGGAAAACATTGGAATATGAGTCCTATAGTTCTGATTGCAGGGTTATAGTGGATAGCCGTGGAGTGTAATTTACAACAGATTCACGGGCCACAGAGATAAAATGTTGTTTTCAGAGCTACTAAATAAGTGGCAAATTAGGGGTTAATATTAAGGAAAGTGGAACTGCAAAGAATGAAGCACAATATCCTCTGTGCAATCTATTATGAAGAAAATAGCTGATTGATGAGTTTCAAATGCATGGAGTGAGAGGTGGAAGTTTCCAAGCATAAAGCAGTTCCTAGAAGACTGAAAGCCCAAGCAGGTACTTTGGCAGTTTAAAAGTTATAGTACAGGCAAAAATTCGACATCAGCATTCAACCAAGAGAAGAGACTTAGTAAATAATCACTGTACTTAGTGGAGATGCATGAAGGTCAACCTCTAGGAGAAAGAAGGAAAAAAGAAATAGGTATTGTATCACAAGGACTGGAAATTAAGTCTTGAATCAGTAGAATGTCTGGTGGGGTCAAGGAAATTTACATATACTATTACTCTTTCAGAAAAATATTAAATTTTCTCTGAGCAAGTTTCATATAATTCAGACACTGGCAATTGTCTGGCCATCAATCTCAAAATTACAGGTTCACCAGGACATAGGAACAAATGAGAGAAAATCAGAGAAAAAAATATATAAATAAAGCAGACCAAAAATCATTCCTCGAAATGGAAACATCAGCTACAAACTTCAAAATAATTGCTGCTGACAAGACCAGTAGGTGCTAAAATTACTGAACAAAAAGTATTATGGAAAAGACGATACTTATATTCTTTCAAAATATCCTTTTACACCTCAAATTATCAAACACTAATAACAAAGAGACAATATAACTTCATGGTGGAGAAACTCGACAAGCACCACTTTATCAATGTACTCAAAGTTAGTATTACCAGAAATAAGATATTATGATGACGTCATACAACACCTGACATGATTCACTGAGAAAGGCACAACAGGGCTTCTGTGGTACTCTTGCCCCTCAAAAAAGAAAAAAAAAAAAAAAAATCAATCTCATTATGAGAAAACATCACACAAAACCAATTGACGGGGAAAATGGCTGATGGCTGGCCAATGCTCTTCAAAAGTGCCAAAGTCTTGAAACAGCAGGAAAAACCAGTAGGTTAATTAGTAGTATTTTTTTCAATGTAACCTTTCTTCTTCTCATTTTTTTTTTTTTTTTTTTTTTTTTTCAGGGTCTTGCTCCTTCATATAGACTAAAGTGCAGTGGTGGGATGGTGGCTCAAGCAGCCTCTCCCTCCCAGGCCAAAGTGACCCTTCCACCTCAGCCTCCTGAGTAGCTGGGACTGCAGGCTTGTGCCGCCATGTAGGGCTAACACTTTATTTTTTGTTAGTGGGGTTCTCATTATGTTGCCCGGCCTGACCTTCCTTCTTTCAGTAACCTTATATGGTTATGGGAGATGTTAACATTAAAAGAAGCTGAATAAAGAAGAATACTTTCTTTATACTTTTTGCAACTTTTCTAAAGTTCCAAACTATTTCAAAATAAAAAGTTTAAAACTGTTGTGAGAACATATTAATAAATTAAAAAACTTTCTTGAATAGCATCTTTTTATGTATATAAGGTTATTTTAGTCTAATGCATGCACAGTGACTTAACATATGTGTATTAAAGATAAAATGAATTCAGTACCGTATACCTACAATAAAATTAGTTTTCTGAGGGCAAAGTTTTTGTCAGGCTGGGTGTGATGTTTCATGCCTACAGTCCCGGCACTTTGGAAGGCTGAAGTGGGAGGACTGCTTGAGCCTGGGAGGTGGAGGCTATGGAGAGCCTATATCACTCCACTGCACTCCAGCCTGGGCAACATAACCTGTCTTAAAAAAAAAAAAAAAAAAAAAAATTGTCAGGTTTGTTCATCACTGAACCTATGGAAAGCATAATACTTTTCATACATTCAGTATAGTACTTCCCATACCTTGGGCCCTAAATAAAAAAAAAATTGCCGATTAACTGACTAAATAAATGAGTGTCTTTCCCCAAGGAAGAATAATTACAATATTCCTTTGGAAATTTTGCAAGCCTTCTAAATGATAAGGCGGTGTTGCCTTCTTCTCTCCCCCTCGTGGGCACACACTCCATTACTCTCATGCTTAGGTAAGGAGAATTCTCAGGGATACAGCTGATTTGTTTTCTTATTTTGAGAAATAATACATTTATGTGATGGAATGATCCTTTCCAAAATGGACCACAGAATTTTAGGAAAGTTACAACAGTGTTCGCCTCTCATTTTTTAAACAGTAGCTGCTGAATTAAAGATTATCAACAACAAAAATGAACAAACATATATTGAGAATATAATGAAATGTAGTTGTATGATGAGAGAGGAAATTGAGGAAAAGCAAGAAGTAATAATAAGTTTTTACTAAAGACTGAGGCTGACCTTTTGTGTTCCTAATATTAGTTATACAGCCAATACAGACATGGGAACTCGATTACTTCAATGGGGAGAGAAGGTAAGTTGCTGCAAACAGGAAATACAAATATACTTGGTGAGGATGAAAGAGTGAAAAAAAAAAAAGGGAAAAGAAGGAGGAAATGCATATAGGTTAGAGAATTTTAGAAGTCCATATTTAATGGTTCCCTGAAATCTCCAGGTCTTCCCTCTTTCCCCAGATAGTTGATGAGACTTCTCACCCCTGTTATAATTAGAAAAAGCAAAGAAGTTGGACTAAAGAAACAATTTCAGATTTCCGTAACACTTACATACATAAAAACACACACATGCACACACAGACCACACACTATTTTTCAGTTTTGAAACATTTATTCCTGCAGTAAAATTTTTTTAAACTTCATCTTGGTCATGATTTTATGTATATTCACTTTAAGAAAAAGTTGGTGTTCCCTCCTTCATTTTAGCTGGGGGCATCTTTCTGTATAGCCCATATATATGTGTGCCATATCATTTATAATAGCCACATCTTTCTATATTGTTTGACTCTAATATTATTTATTTAATAAGGAAACTGAAATCTTATGAAAAACTGAAATATTATGAGACCAATCCTGATAAATTCTTGGAAGCTATCTTTCTGTGGAGTCTGTTCACCTGTAACACATTTCTACCATAAAAATTAGTTCACAAGCAACTAATACGTAGAATGATATCAGTATAATGTAATTATGAACTTCAGCAGAGGAAGGCAAATTTATTCATCAGGTTAGCTGCTGCATTGGCATCAGTGAACATTTTAGTTCAATTTTGAGAAAAATAAGAGCAACCATCTGTACTAGGATTTTGTCCCCAGAAAGGTACACTGTGAGTCTGGAGTGGTTATCTCTTCCTTGCAGGTTGCCTTGAATCCCACGGAGAAGACCTGGGTGGTAGTGGGTGCAGATAGCAACAGAGATTTAATGCAGCTTTTTGTTTACATTATTACTGTTCATTAAATCCTCTGGTTTAAAAATTGCATAGATTTTGCATGGATGCCTCTATTTTCCCATTAATTTGACTTATTATTTCTCATTATTTGTACTTATTAACCTCAGTTTCTGATTTTATAAAGCACAAGCTTTTTCAAGAATGCATAATATTATTTTCAAAGAGAAACCCCTCATGTACCATATTCTATTAAATATTGTAAGTGTGTCAAATAGCAAGCGAACACGAACTCTTTCCCAATGTAAAATATTAGTTTTACAGATTTGAAACTCTTAGCCTCTATTTGGTAATTGAGTCTGAACTATTCTGAATTAAATGATGTCTTTTCATTTACAAGGTGGTATTCCTTTCCATCCTAATAAACAAAGATTCAAATCTATAAGTAGTGAAACATCTAGTTTATTATGATTACTTACAGCATTTTTCCCTTTCTCTGATTATTGCTTTTTAGAGGTTTCTGTCTTAGTACTTAATACTTCAGTAATACTAAAACAACTCTATCTTGTGGGAGAGCATTTGTATCCAGGGTCTCAGAGAAAGTCTAGGATCCTTTGCCCTCTTCTTACTTTCTTCTCCATCAGCAAACATTATTTTAGGATAGAAAAAATAAAATATGCATTTAAATAGTGAATAGATCTTTCAACCTCAGTATATCCACATTAAAACTCATAGCCTTTGTCCCCAAACATGATTCTTTTCCATGTATTTATTTGATCATTAGCAATTAACTCATCCAATAAATACCTGTGGAGTCTTTGTCATGTTGTCAATATTGCACTGGGTGCTGTCGAGAAACAGTTTGCTAAGCATTGTTTCCTATGCCTTCACAAATTTGCAGTCTGTTAGAAGATGCCTCCTTTGAGGAATTTGACATTTGAGGTGAGACCTGAAGGATGAGTAAATATTAACTAGGTGAAGGAAGGAGCAGAAGAAAATTAACTCCTGGCATCCTGCCAAGCAGGAGCTGAGGCAGAACCAATTACAGTATGCCAGAAGAAATGAAAGGTGGATAGTGTCCCCGGAGCGCCAGGTGTAAGGGAAAGAGTGCCACTGGGCAATCATGGAGACATGAACAGAGATGCCCAGAGCCTTAGTAGGGATTAGTAGGCCATATCAATGAAGTTTAATTTCATAATTAACTGTCATTGAAAGCTTGTGAAGAGTCAATTATTATGTAATTTTTTTCACATTGTGTTTTGAATCCATATATGTGCCAGCATTCTGAGATACAATTATTATCACCATGTAGAGAGCCAGAAACCAAGGGGGGTTAGGTATTTTAGACTGATTTTAGACTGCATATATTCTAAGTAAGAAAACTCAATTTAAAATATAGGGAATACAAATCAGAATTTTTTTTTTTTTTTTTTTTTGATAAAGAGTCAAGCACTGTCGCTCAGGTTGGGGTGCAGTGGCGTGACCTCGGCTCCCTGCAACTTCTGCCTCTGGGGTCCAAGCAATTCTCCTGCCTCAGTCTCCTGAGTAGCTGGGATTACAGGACATGCCACCATGCCTGGCTAATTTTTTAAATTTTTAGTAGAGATGGGGTTTCACCATGTTGGTCAGGCTTATCTCAAACTCCTGACCTCGTTATCCACCCACCTCAGAATCCCAAAGTGTTGGGATTATGGGTGTGAACCACTGTGCCTGGCCAGAGTACTTATTCTTTTAGCCACTAGCATCCATCTTCATTGTCTTGGCAATGGAAACCCATGATAGTATTTTAGGCAGAGGAGTAGGAGTAATCCTCATATTCTGTTCCCCTCTGTCAGTTCACCAGCACCTTTATATTTAACAGCAGCATCTCCTCCTTACTCAGAATCTTAATGGTTTTAACTACAAAACATAGCTCTAATTCGCCATCTTGAGCTAAATCCATGGAAACTATAGTTAGCTTTGTGTTTGACCTATTATGTGTTTCTAATGCCCTCCATTACAAACAATATATCCAATATTATTGTCCTAGTCTAAACTCTTCTTCACCAGCAGTGTGAATCATCTCCTTTAGTAGCAAGGCTGATTATGTCAAATCATACTTAAACACTATAAGCTCCTTTACATTGCACGTAGGGTGAAATCTTCATCCTTCACTCTCTTAGAAGATCTGTAGAATTCATTCATTGACTCTGACTTCAGCCCAATTTTCTGCCAATCTCTCTTTCACTCATTAAGCCCCAGAGACATCAGGGTTTTCTCCATTTCTCAAACATCGAGCATGTTCCCGATGTATCGTCATAGACCAGGCTCTGTGTTTACTAAAATGCTACCTCTCCGTGCCCACCACATTTTCCTACTGGCACTCATTCATCTATCAGGTCTCAACACACAATTATTTCCCCAAGGACATATTGTGTTATATTCTGGGCTAGTTTAAGATTTACTTTTTCTTACAAATTTCTGTTTTGTTTTGTCTATTTTATCCTCAAAAACTAATTACTTAAACATAATTGTTACTAAATGATTTTTGTATAATTAATTTTCCAATGACTTGTTTCCTTTCCATTTGTTTCTTGGTAAGTTTCCATGAGAACAGGGGTTACATATCAGTTTTGATAACTATTTTATCAGCATTGTACAGCACTCTTGGATACCAAGATACATGTTTGCAAACTAGATATGGTTATTAATTCTATCCTGTATTTGGCAATAATAGGAGATTGAGCTTCAAATGTGAATTCTGTAAATTCAGCGCAACGCTTGCCTCACTGTGCGAGAATGCTATGCATGCTATCTAAAAGTGAAAACAGTTTAAATGTCAGAATAAAACTACCAAGTTTTCACATATGAACTCTCTACCCCACTTGTATTTGCAGTTAAATGTTGAAAACCGGTTACAAAGTATGAAAATCATATTAGTATAGCTGGATGGAGTGAATAGAGAAAGCCCTTCCGACTAGCAATTGCTATGTTTGTTATTAAGGATTATTTGTTTTAAATCTTCCAAATGTAATTAAAATTGTATTGTATAACAGAAGGCCCATGATCCAAAGGAAAATAAAATGGTGATATGGACTATTTACAGATGATCTTACAATGTAGTAAGAAATACCATATAAATTAAGAGCAATAAATATCTAGTTTTCCAAAAGTTGAAGGAAAAGGTTTAAAGAGCTAATGTTTTCTTAGGTCTGAAAAATATGTGTGCATGAGAAACAGGAAGTTTTGCTCCTGAAATTATTATTCCTCCCCTCATTTATTGCCTGTTGCTAAAATGGCACCAGGTCAAAATAATGAGATACTTTGCTGATAGTATCGCTATAAATACATAGATTTATTGATGGAATTATGACACTGCAGAAGCTTTTCAATTAGTATTAGAGTCATTAACTAGGCAGGGAATATATGGATAGTGGCACTTTTTTCAATTATACTTATAAAGATGTATTACTGCACATAATAAGAAGTAATAGAAACACTTGCATATAACAGTGTTTAAATGAAATACCAATAAAACGCTGCTTTTTTTCCTCTCAAACAATGTAGCTGATAGCATTTTGCTACTCCCACAACTTTAAATCTTGAGGATTGGATCTGTTCCCTGAGTGATCTTGGCTTCCTGCAAGTCATTGAGTTTAGTGGTATTAACAAAGTCATGTAAAATTATTTGTGCCAGCTTTTCATAGCTTGTTATTTCATATCATTCAAATATCTGCTCAAATATCAGTTCATCAAAGAAACTTTCTCTTACTAGCCTCCCGAAAATTTCCACAACTTTATGAATACTACTTACTGTTCCACTGTTTGAACTCTTAGGGGTACAAGTATCCAGGTTTGTGGAATTTAGCAATTCTTACCCTTTGGCACATGGTGAGGTAAGCGTTGCACAGAATTGAAATTACTTGCTTACATTATAGCATGCTAACAATAATGGGGTGACTTAATAGCCCACATATACTGCTTATTAACAACTGGTAATCAAAGAAATCTCAGTAAAATTAGCAGTTTTTTTCCCATAGACAAAGAATATAATAATAGTGGTAATAATAAAGAGATAAAAAGAGACACAGTAAAACTAAAAACTAAAACCAAATGTCCCCAGACCTTGGCAAATAAAACTGTAAATATAGGCAGATTGTGAAGATCCAAAAATTAGGCTATGCTGGGCTACCACGACTCATAGACTCGTAGATAGTCGTTCAACATAATAGAAGAGTAGATCATCTAACAGTCCAGGGTAATTGGTGAGGGGATGAGGGCATATTTTCCATAGTCATTCAGGGCCCCATGCTGAGGACCAATGTGCTATCTTCAATGTAAGACTAGTCCAGACCACCAGATGATTATTCTGTTGCCAGAATCAACCAGAGAAGGAAAAGGACAGGCCTGGAAGAAGCATACATTATTTTTGTTCTCATTCTGTTGACCTGAATTCAGTCATATTACCACAACTAACTATAAAGAATTATAACAAATTTGGCTCAGTTGTCTTCCCAGGGAGAAGAAACAGAGATTTTTATGGTCAATGAGCAGACTCTGCCACAGTAGCATAGATTGTTGGTATGTTGGTGATAGCTTGTACAAAATCTTCTGTAACTCAGAACATGTTCTGCAAAACTCCATATTCTATAAAATTAGTAGGATGACTACTTGTCCCAGGTTGTTTGAGGTTCTACTAAACACGTTGTCCCCAGAAACTATCCAGTTATTATCCCCTTTCTCTTTCAAAAATGCCCATGTTAATTTTGTGAATTATATGGCAACCCTACTTATGAGAAAATAATGGGATTAGCACAGACCACTCAAAACCTCAGCCCTAATAAACAAGAACAGTCATTAAAAAAAAAAAAAAAAAAAAAAAATGCCAGCACAGTTACACTTCCACTAACATTAGTAGCCAGCATTATAATCAGTCTATCCATTGAAGACTTAGTCCTTGGGTCTCATGTTTCTCTTTTAGTTAATATTCAGCTTCACGTAATCTGTCATACACTCTTTCTGTGTGGTTATTCAATATTTCAAACCTAAAATTAAAAATTTACCCTGAAGCTATGATTATCAAAATACTTTAGCTATACTTACGGCCATCTATAGTAAAATAGGATTTATTAAATAGTATAATGGACATTTGTAAATACTTTTCACTTCTAGGATGACTAATAATTAACATGTGAATCAGTAAAAATATTGAGAAGTCACTTCCATGATTATGCAAAGTAGAGAAAACAAAGGATCCCATGTAAATAGGTCCTCATGCCTGTAATTCTTATGGGTTATGAGCAACCTCACACTGATTAGAAGGTTCATCAAATTTTTCTGCTACAGTATTGTTACATGTGACTCATGTGAACCTTCAAGATTTGGGGAAGACACAGCACTTGAAATTCATTGAGCCTCTAGAATCGTTTTATAATTTTTTTTTTTCCTAAATGGTAATAACATTTCCCAGCACAGCAGAATTTATGCTGAGACTTGTTTTCATTATAACATACCATCTGGCAGTAGGGAGACTGATAACGCTTGCATACATCCTACAACTGAAGAATTACTACAAAAAGACATCTAATGATTATGAATGACCATACTTACATCAGTTTCCAATAGAAAGTTCATCAGTATCTGGCCGGGCATGGTGGCTCACGCCTGTAATCTCAACACTTTGGGAGACTGTGGCAAGTGGATCACCTGAGGTCAGAAGTTCAAGACCAGCCTGCTCAACATGGTGAAACCTCGTCTTTACTAAATATACAAAAATTATCCAGGCATGGTGGCAGGCACCTGTAATCCCAGACACTCGGGAGGCTGAGGCAGGAGAATTGCTTGAACCTGGGAAGTGGAGGTTGCAGTGAGCCAAGACTGGGCCATTGCACTTCAGCCTGGGCAAAAAGAGTGAAACTTTGTCTCAAAAAAAAAAAAAGTAAGTTTGTCAGTGTCTTGTTTTGCCAAAATTTATAGTGTAAGTTTGGGAGTAAGTGGCTGAGCTGAGTGCAAGAAAGCCCATTTGAGAGAAAAAGCACCTTTTTTTTTTTTTTTTTTTTTTTTTTTTTACCTTGATGTTGAACTTCTCAAGGATGCTGTCAGCAAATGGTCAGTCAACAAATGAAGTACGTTGAACACAAAATCCTTTAATGTATGAGTACATACTAGAAAAAGAAAAGTAATTGTGTAAGTGAAAATATAAATATCAATGTGGCAGAGGTTTTGTTTATTTTCTCCATGAAAGCTGTGCTTAATAGTTTGAAAGAAAAGTAGAAAAAAATTAAAATATACAAATCCTATCAACTAATCCTACGAATGGTGGAGTCTAAGAAAATTAAGAGGGATAATAAAATAACACCTTTTGAGGCTAGGGAATAAAATGTGTATATTTCAAAGGGATTTTGCTGCAATAAATGAATATGCTGAACAGAGTGTTGTATCTCAGGGAACACAGGGGTGTTTGACTGTGAGTGTGTGGAAAAGAGATGAGATCTGGGTCACAGCCAAGGGAACATAAAGAAATAGTAGGTAAAGTGCAGCACAGCCATGATAGAAAGTAGTATGCATTCCATTGACTATATGCAATATGATTATAGGTGTTATCTAGGCACTATGTTTAAAATTATAATTTAAATATGTTTGTTTTAAATTGAAGTACAAGAGGAATATATAATACCTCAGTATGTCATCAAGGTAATTATTACATAAAACAATGATAGTAAAATGAATTTATTTAACATATGAATTAAATAAGATAACAGTGAGGCAGTAAAATAGGTTCTGGGGGCAAGGGACATGAGACCAATTCACACTTCAGCTATAACAGGAAATATCCTCTCCATAGGGCGTACACCGTAAATAACTTTGTAAATTTACTTCATCCTCTCCATTTACATAGGGTGTACCCAAAGTAACCGATGAAATCCTCTAGGAGGTATTAAAACACCCAAAAATTCTGTAACGGGACCTTTGATCCCCTATGTTCAGGCCCACTCCCACACTGTGGAGTACACTTTCATTTTCAATAAAACCCTTCATTCCTTCCTTGCTTTGTGTGTACGTTTTCTCCAAGTCTTTGTTCAAGATACCAAGAACCTGTACACCCTTCATTATTAACAATAGTACAAGATGAAAGCTATATTTTATTGATCTTAAAGGAGGTATTCCAATGAATCAAGTTAGGGCAACACTCAAGTTAGAACAAATATCCAGGGTATTCTTTTGGTGAATGATTAATAAGTGTAGTTTGGATGTATTTAAGCTGAAGGATCTTGTTGAGGATGGTGGGTAATGAATTTAGTAAAAAAAAAAAAAAGTGTGACCTATTTGCCTGATAGTGGTTTTCACAATAAGTTTTGGGCAGAATGTGGAAATGAATTTTTCCTTCAGCAATATCAAAATGGTGTATTTCCAGGTATTTATAAATCTTCTTTAGGGGCAGGAGTGGAACACTGTTACTCCTGTAGACCCCATGCTCTTCTTCTTTTTTAAATATTTATTTAATTTAAAAAATAATTGATATAATAATGACATATTTATCGGGTACAATGTGATATTTCAATGTATGTATATATTGTATAATGATTAAATTAGGATGGTCACCTTTTCCATCACTTTTAAAATGTATCTTTTCTTTATAATGACAACATTCAAAATCTTTACTAAACCAACTTTACTTTGCTTGTGTAGATGCAACCTGAAAATGATATATTATCTTGTTTATGTGTTTCTGTACTCAATTTGCTAGTATTTTCTTTAGATTTCTAGAATCTATATTTGTGAATGAGATTAACCTGTGATTTTCTTTCCTCATACTGTACCTGGCTTGTTTTGTTATCAAAACATAAAACGTGTTGGTGGTTTTTCCTTTTGTTAATCTGCCAACCAGTGTAATTATTTATATAAGATTAGTGTTTGGATTTATTTGAAACAATATCATAAGTGCCTTAGCCTATTTTTATTTTAGTAAAAACATTTTAATTTACATTTAAGGACATGTTCATGTCAGGTTCTTTATTTCTTTTGGATTTTGAGTAGGTAATAACATATTTTGTATGTATATCTAGAGAGATGACATAACAAGTTAAATATATATATATATATGATTTACTCCAAAATATCAAGTTTATTAAAATAAAGTTTTTTACAATTTTTTTTTTTTTTTTTTTTTTTTTGAGACGGAGTCTCGCTCTGTCACCCGGGCTGGAGTGCAGTGGCCGGGTCTCAGCTCACTGCAAGCTCTGCTACCTGGGTTTACGCCATTCTCCTGCCTCAGCCTCCTGAGTAGCTGGGACTACAGGCGCCCACCACCTCGCCTGGCTAATTTTTTGTATTTTTTAGTAGAGACGGGGTTTCACCGTGTTAGCCAGGATGGTCTTGATCTCCTGACCTCGTGATCCGCCCGTCTCGGCCTCCCAAAGTGCTGGGATTACAGGCTTGAGCCACCGCGCCCGGCCTCTTTTACAAATATTATATCTTATTACTGTTTAATGTCTTCAGTCTCTACGTCTATATTATTTTACAATACCTAATATTGTTTATTAAGCCATATATATACACACATATGTATGTGTGTATATATGCATATGTGTGTTTATATATGCGTAAAATATATAGCTCAGTCAAAGCAATATTTAAAAGGAGCATTTATACTTGAAATTATATTTTTAAATTAAAATTAATAAAATATATGTCTATATAGCTATATTAAAATATATTAATAAATAATATATGTATCTATAAATATATACACACCTATATATTTTCCTTAATATTGACAAAGATTTGTATACTTAATTCATCTTTTAGGAACCACTGTTTTAACTTGCTTGCTCTTTTCATATAAAATTATTGTGGCATGATTTTCAGCTCTTATTTTTATTATTTTCGTTATTGTATTATTTTTTTGTTTTACTGTACTCTTCTAACTTCCTGTTAAATATTTGGCTCATTTAGTGTGAACCACTCTAATTTTCTTTTATATCATTTCAAGCATAAATGCTCCTTTTAAGTACTGTTTTGGCTGAGCTATATATTTTATGCATATATAGATTAACACACACATATATACACATGTACACATACACATATACATACACATATATACATATATACACATGTATATAAACACATACATACATGTGTATCCTTAACAGGCCAAGATATTTCTATTCTATGTAGTAAGATTTTTAAAGTAATCAGTTCTTAAAATATGTTTTCGATGTATGTTTATGTTCATATACTTTTCAAGCTATATTTATGTAATTGATTCTAATTTAACTGTACTGTGATAAAAATGTCATATGTAGCACTGTTCCTGTTATTTATTTTTAGAGGCTAGATCATGTTCACTTTTCATAAATCATCAAAATGTTTTTTTTAAATGGCTTCTATTTCCCAGTGTCATGGTGCAATGTCCCATATATTTTTATTAAATCAAACTTACTTGCTTTTTTATCATTAAGGTCACCTAGATACTGTTACGTAATAAAAAGCTTGTGCCAGACTGTAAATTAAACCACTGCCTCTTTCATTGAGAATGTCTTAAAATTAACCAAAAGAAAAAACATGGTAACGGATAAAAGTGTGCTTAGTGAGGGAGTTCGTTTATGTTCTAGCCCTAGCTCCAGAACTTGTTACAGATCTATAAAGGTTTGGAGAAAGCATTGAGTGTGGTCTACTCAGTACAGATCACACTTTGAGGATTACTTGGGCAAGTTAGATTTTGCTAACAAACATCCCCAACCTGATGTCTACAACAAAGACATGAAGTAATTTAGGAAATAGTAGCTCCCAGCTCATGTCATCCTCACTCAGGGATCCAACTTTGGAAACAATGAGATGGGAAAAATAGAAAGTAGTGAGTCATACTCTGGGCCACGAAGGCTTTTCTTCAGCAGGGACTCTGCTCTTTTCATGGACTTGCAGTAAAAAACACCAAAGTGCTTAACTTCAAGGAAGCAGGAAAGAAAACTATAGATATTTAGTGACTAACATGAATTACCTGCATGAATGTCATGTTTTTGTAATAGCCAATGGCTATATATTTATCTTTCCATTATTGAAAGAATATTAAAATTTCCCAATATTAGTACAGTTCTCTGTCAAAAATTGTGGGTTTTAAATTTATGCGTTTTTCAGACCCTGTATTTGGTGCATCCAAACATAGAATCTGGATAATTATAAGTGCATACTATGTAGTGAACGTATTTAATTCAAGCATAAATTTTACTGTAAAATAATGCATATTGACATGACTACTCCAGAATTATTACCATTATTTGTCTGCTACATATTTTATATTGTTCTCTTATGCTGTTCCATAAGACTTTCAGTTTTGCTGAGGTTTCACATTTTAAGTGTAAAAGTAAATTCAATTTAGATGGATTCATTTATCAATAAAAATGTAATGTCACAAGATTCTCTTTGTTTATATAGTTGGTACTTTTTCATTTTCACTAATTTCTGGTTTTTATTTCCAGTATCTTATTTTACAACTTGTATATTTTAAACACCTTTACATTTGCATTCCCCTTTATCTTTTAAAATATTTTTCCTATTTTAATTCCTTCCTTCTCTTACTTGAAACATTAACAATTTCAATATTAATTAACCAATATCTTACACTCTTCTTGGCTAGAGATCAGAACAATTTAGATAACGTACTAAACATACAAGTTGTACTAGTTGGGCAGGGCGCGGTGGCTCAAGCCTGTAATCCCAGCACTTTGGGAGGCCGAGACGGGTGGATCACGAGGTCAGGAGATCGAGACCATCCTGGCTAACCCGGTGAAACTCCGTCTCTACTAAAAAATACAAAAAACTAGCCGGGCGAGGTGGCGGGCGCCTGTAGTCCCAGCTACTCGGGAGGTTGAGGCAGGAGAATAGCGTAAACCCGGGAGGCGGAGCTTGCAGTGAGCTGAGATCCGGCCACTGCACTCCAGCCCGGGCGACAGAGCGAGACTCCGTCTCAAAAAAAAAAAAAAAAAAAAAAAAAAAAGTTGTACTAGTTTAGTACTTTAGTTCAAACTTTGTCCTATTTTGTCCGGAATTGGTGGGTTCTTGGTCTGGCTGACTTCAAGAATGAAGCCGCAGACCCTTCCGGTGTTACACTTCCTAAAGATGGTGTGTTCAGAGTTTGTTCCTTCTGAAATTCAGACGTGTCTGGAGTTTCTTCCTACTGGTCAGTTCACGGTCTCACTGACTTCAGGAGAGGAGCTGCAGACCTTCGAGCAGTGAGTATTATAGCTCTTAGAGGCAGCACATCTGGAGTTGTTCATTCCTCCGGGCCAGAGTTGTTTGTCCCTCCCAGTGGGTTCATGGTCTTGCTGGCTTCAGGAGTGAAGTTGCAGACCTTTGTGGTGTTATAGCTCATAAAGGTGATGCAGACCCAAAGAGTGAGCAGCAGCAAGATTTGTTGCCAAGAGCAAAAGAACAACGCTTCTCCAGCATCTAAAGGGACCTGAGTGGGTTGGCTGGCTCTGACAGCCAGCTTGTATTCCCTTATTTGGACCCTCCCACATCCTGCCAAATGGTCCATTTTACTGAGTGCTGATTGGTCCGTTTTGACAGAGTGCTGATTGGTGCATTTACAATCCTTTAGCTAGACAGAAAGTTCTCCAAGTCCCCTACCTGATTAGCTAGACACAGAGCCCTGGTTGGTGCCTTTACAAACCTTTAGCTAGACACAGAGCACTGATTGGTGCATTTACAACCCTTTAGCTAGACAGAAAAGTTCTCCAAGTCCCCATCCGTCCTGGAAGCCCAGCTGGCTTCATCTCTCACTATTAGATATATTATTATGTCAGGTAGTTATTGTTTATTTGGATTTACCAATGTCATTACTCTTTCTTAAATCACAGATTTTCTGTTTGAAATCTTTTCCCTCTGCACCCAGGAACTACTTCAGAAAATGTTCTCTTTTAAATGGGTCGTGTGTGTGTATCCGTGTAGCAGACTTTTACATTTTGTGTAAAAGATGTCTTCCATTCATATTATGTCTTTTTGTAGGTATTTTCATGCATTTTTATTTTCTACATGTTTACTATTTAAGACTATATTTAAACTTCTTAATTCATTTCTTTTCCTTAACCTGATAATTATTGTTTTCTAACAGTTGTAGAGAATTATCAGAGAATTATCAGCTGTTGTTTCCTCAAACGATGCCTCTCATTTTCTAATAATTTCTAATAATCTTATTTTATATATATATATATATATGTATGTATGTGTGTGTGCCTCATGTTCTTATATCTGTGTCTCCTATGTTATGTTTTAAATATTTCATCTAGGTTTTTTTCTATACAACATTATAGATGAATTTTTCAGTTCTAATTTCTAGTTTGCTTATTTTTTATTAAAATAATCTTAATTCCTTAATCAGATCGTCCCTGTTATTTGCTTTTGTAATTTATAAATCATACTTTTCCATTTTGGAAGTTTTGTTTTTTTAATATTCATTTTACAAGTCTGATACCTGAAATATCTATATTATGCTTTTGCCGCTTCTTGTTTCTGCTGCTTCTCAATCACGGTGACTTATTTCCCCATGTATTTCACAATTTCTATTTTCTATCTGCTTATATCATTTAGTCTGAGTTTTTCCATATAAGCTTTTGCTTAATATCTGCAAGTTTTTTGTGGTTGCTATCAAATTGGATACATTTTTAACTATGTTTCTCACTTAAGATTTTTGATAATACTCAGACACCAAGAAATTGGGTTGAAAGTTTGCATTTGGGGCAGATTATGATAACCAGTTCTTAGAGACAATTCTTCTGTTTCTCTACTCAGTTTCCTTGCAGAGTGATATTTATTTCTTATCCCAAGTTATGATGCAGTCCAGCTCTTTGTGGAACCATCCGTGTTCTGCTATGTTGTTTTGGATTCCATAATGCAAAGCCATCCTGGCCTTATTACTTTCTCTATATTTCATGAGTTCCTTGATAGGAAAACTCCAAGTGTCCAGCATTTTACAGCGACCCTCAGGATAAAGTTCATTGAAGGCATTATTCATAAACTCTGAGTTTCTAATTTTATTTTAAAGCCAGCATATTCATCATTTTCAAGGAAGCTTGTAGTTGTATTTTAAAATATGTTTTAGTCAGCACATTAATTGTTTTTGCTGATGGAGTCATTTAGCTCATTTCATTTTTGTTATCTATTAAATCCATGTCTGTGAATATCTACTGTTATACCAATGAGGTCATATTTGAAGGAATAGGTAGATCTTATATATCATTTTACCTGTGAACAACATTAGATTTAGCTTTTCTTTCCAACCAATAGCAATCCATTTCCTGTCACTTCCTCTCCCCAAATAACTACGTAACTACTTGTAGTTTTAAACAAGAACCATGTTTTCCTTCATTGTCTTGCATGTGTTTCTGTCAACATGTCCATAGTTTTATCTGGAATACTATTCTTCCTTTATTAAACATAAAAATGTACACATATATTTATATGTGTGCGTATGTATATTTATATATTTACTGGATTCATTGTGCCTGGTACTATCCGATTGCTGAGATACTATACAAATCTTGAACACATAGAAAAAGACTACCTTTAATTCTTCTAAGACTATGTTGAAAAGACGGACATTTGGAATCAATCACACCAGTATCAAGAAGAGTATTAAAAAAGGAAAAAGATTTTATATTGTGGGATGTAAGAAACTGTTGCACCAATCAAATTGTTGTTTCCCAGATCCAGATCAACCCTTCTATGTCCTGACTTTAATACAAGAGAAGGACCTTGTAAATATTTCTTGTTTGTAAATATTTCTTCTTTGTCAACTGGTGCAACATTAGACCTTGAAAGTGGAGGGCACCAGAAGAACACTGAACAAGGAAGGAACTTCTCTTTGTGGCTGTGATCATTTATTTTATGCTCCCATGGTGAAGTTGGCAGCAGCAGAGTATTCAAGCCAGGCTCCAGATTCCATGGAAGTTTCGTGTAGGAGACTCAAGAGCACCCAAATTGAAGAAAGTTTTAGCAGTGGCCTTGGAAGAAGATTCCCAGTGTGTTTCATCAGTGAGCAGCAGGCAGATTCTCTGAGAGATTTTCCATCACTCAGCAGGTGCCCTTCTAGGGAGGCTCATTGTCAACTTAGTCAGTGGATTTCTAGAGTTTTGCCTGTACCTGAGTGGGAAGTTTTCTACTTCTCTGTTTCAATCTATGACATCTCAGTAAACATCTTTGATATCTAGTAGGCCACACCATACCTGTTTAATAAAGTTTGAATCTCAGATCATTTTTTAAGTTTGTCTCTTTAGCATTTGTCCTTGATCCTAGAGGTTATACATTATTCCTTACACTTGTTATTTCTGTATTCTATAGCTTTGTCTATGCAGTTTTTTTAGTTAATTAGGTATAGCTAGTTAATAATTCTTCATATTAGATGCCTCTTATTCCATTTGCCGATACAATTTCTATCTCCTTGATGAAACTGCCCAATACAAAAAGGCACGTGACAGCAGAAACCTCTATTATGCTCTGTGACATAAAGCATAAATTAAAAAGATTACTCAATTGATCTTGTAGGATTTTCATCTTGGAGTAGCAACATCCTACTTATCCTTATACCTGAGAATAATAAAATATGATGATATAGAAATATCATATATATATATGAAGTAATATATTTCAGCATATTAGGCATCAATAAATGAAAAACAGCAATCCTTGAAACACTGGGAACAAATCACACTCTACCTTAATCCCAGTTCACTTCAAAGATATAGCACATGGAAGGGAAAACAAAGCAGAGCCTATTAGCTGCCCTGAGTTCACGTGATAACTCTGAGAACTCAGAGAAAACAAAGTGGGTGGAATTTTCTGGGCAAAGTATCAAAGAGAAGAGAGCTGCACAGAGAAGAAAACTGAAAAATAGTTCTCCCCCTCTTTTCTCCTCTTTCTCCTCCTTCTCATCCTCCTTCTTCATCTTCTCCTTATCCTCATCCTCCCCTTTTACTTTGTCCTTCTTTTTTTCTTCAAAATAAGATACAATCGTCCCAGTAGCATTTGTTAAAAAGATTATCCGCACATAACTGGGTTGACTTTGTATATTTGCAAAACATGATATGTGAACACAAATGTGAATCTATTTCTGGACTCTGCATTCATTTGACTTGATCTATCTTATGACCAGTACCACAAGCTCTCAGTCACTGTAGCTTTATAACAAGTCTGTCTAAAGCTTTCTTCTTTCTCAAAGTTACTTTGGCTAATGAATGTCCTTTCCATTCCATATAAATTTTATAATCAGCCATTTGTCCAGGCATAAGGTGTTAAATGGTCAGTTAGGGCAACGAGTCAAATGGAAAGTAGCAAACCTTTATTCACTTACTACAATAGTACAGGAAGGAAAGAGACAAAGGAAAAAAAAAAGGATTTTTTTTCTTTTCTTCTTTTTAATTTTTATTTTAGGTTTGGGGGTATAAGTGAAGGTGTGTTGCATATATAAACGTATGCCATGGAAGTTTGTCGTACTTGTTATTACATCACACAGGATTAAGCTCAGTACCCAATAGTTATCTTTTCAGTTCCTCTCCCTCCTGCCACTCTCTACTGTCAAGTAGACCCTAATGTCTGTCCAATCTTCCTTTGTATTCATAAATTCTTATCATTTAGGTGTCATTTACAAATGAGAACATTCAATATTTGCATTTTTGTTTCTATGTTAGTTTGCTAAGGATAATAGTCTCCAGCTTCATCCATGCTCCTGCAAAAGACATGCTACTATTGTTTTTATGGCTGCATAATATTCCATGGTGTATATGTACCACATTTTCTTTATCCAGTGTGGGTAGTTAAGTCAATTCCATGTCTTTGCTATTGTGAATATTGCTGCAACTAACATTCATGTGCATGTGTCTTTATGAGAAAATACTTTATATTCTTCTCGTTATATACCCAGTAATGGGATTGCTGAGTTAAATGATAGTTCTGCTTTTATCTCTTTGAAGATTTGCCATACTGCTTTCCACAATGGTTGAACTAATTTACACTCCTACCAACAGTATGTAAGGGTTCCCTTTTCTCTGCAACTTTGCCAGCATCTGTTGTTTCTTGGCTTTTTAATAATTGCCATGCTGTGTGGCGTGAGATGATATCTCATTGTGGTTTTGATTTGCATTTCTCTAATGATCAGTGATGTTAAGCTTTTTTTTCATGTTTGTTGGCCACATAAATGTCTTCTTTTAGGAAGTATCTGTTCATGTCTTTTGCCCACTTTTTAATGGGGTTGTTTGTTTTTCTCTTGTAAATTTGTCTATGTTCTTTATAGATGCTGGGTATTAGACCTTTGTCAGATGCATAGTTTGCAAAAATTTTCTCCTATCCTGTAGGTTGTCTGCTTACTCTGTTGATAGTTTCTTTTGCTGTGCCCAAACTCTTAAGTTTAATTAGATCCCATTTGTCAAATTTGCTTTTGTTGTGATTGTTTTTTATATCTTTGCCAAATCTTCGTCTGTTCCTAGGTCCTGGATGGGATTGCCTATGCTGTCTTCTGGGGTTTTTATAGATTTCTGATTTACACTTAAGTCTTTAATCCATCTCGAGTTAATTTTTGTTTATGGTGTAAGGAAGGAGTCTAGCTTTATTTTTCTGCATATGGATAGCCAATTATCCCAGCACCATTTATTGAATAGGGAGTCTTTTCCCCATTGCTTGTTTTTTTCAGCTTTGTCAAACATCAGATGGTAGTAGATGTGTGGCCTTATTTCTAGGCTTTCTATTATGTTCCATTGGTCTATGTGTCTGTTTTATTTAACTGTACCATGCTGCTGATTGTTTCCCTAATGCTCCATTTTTTCCCAAAAGAATGACACTGGACAAGGCTCTGTCAGATGACATGAAACCCAGGAGAGAGGAATAGAATCATCTCAGTGCTGAAAAGCCCTACATACAAGGATCCTGTTGTATTATGAATCCAGGAAGAGGGCGGGTGAGGGAGAGGAAGAAGGGCTAGGAGTGGAAAAGTACTGACTAGGAGTGGAGGAAAAAAGTGCCTTAGTCAAGTCTACCATTATGCCTCAACAAGACTTCCTTTGAGGTTCTTGAAAAGGCTTCAGCCAAAGATCCACAACAAGGAGACCTGCAACAGGATTCTCCTAGGCTAAGAATGTAGACATCCATATGAGCATGGCTTTTCTGGTGGATGCCTTAGTGCTTGACTGTAACTCTCTCCAGAAAACTAAAATGCACTGACTGTGCACCAAGTCTGATGAGGAGGACAACTTTCCCTATGAAGTCTACCAGTAAAGTCTTTGCAATTGCCTAATTACAAAGATCAGGTTTAAAGAATTGCACATAGGATTCTGCCCCAGAATCAGACTCTTCAACTCCATCATTTGATTCTTCAGGGCCTGAGCCTGAAGCATAGGCTACCTCATAGGAATCAAAACAGTTCGATTTAAAGGGCTATGATTAATTACACTAGTGAATTTGTCTCACACAATAGTTAATGACCAGAATGATGACTAAACTTTAAGTAGGCTAATCAGACATGCCATGGAAGAATGAATATATCCATATGTTCCGGTCATTATTAAGTCAGAAAAAGATGTCCCAAAGCCCAATAGAATCTATTCTAGAGATCCAAGAGACCAATTGATATGCTTTGGCTCTGTGTCCCCACCAAAATCTCATCTTGAATTATATTCCTATAACTCTCATGTATTATGGGAGGGATCTAGTGGGAGACAATTGAATCATGGAGGCAGTGCCCCCATACTGTTGTCATTGTAAGTGAATAAGTGTCACAAGGTCTGATGCTTTTATCAGGAGTTTTTGCTTTTGCATCATCCTATTCTCTTTTTGTCTGCTGTCAACCATGTAAAACGGGGCTTGCTCCTCCTTACCTTCCACCATGATTGTGAGGCTTCCCCAGCCATGTGGAACTGTAAGTCCAATTAAACTTCGTTCTTTTGTAAATTGCCCAGTCTCAGGTATATCTTTATCAGCAGTATGTAAACAGGCTAATACACCAATCACCTTATGTTTTTATATGATTATTTTTAAAATCTGGCCTGAGGCATTAATCAGTCACAGCACAGCTCTGGCCGGTAAGTTAAAGCTGCCCTAAACGCTTTCTAGGATTGATGCTGTGTCATGATGGTCAGAGTACAAACATAAAGTACAATCCCAGCGAGCATACATGGTGCCACTGTAAATAAATAGTTTACACTGTTAGGGCATCCTGATCAGGATATACATTATTTAGTCAGTCAGGTTAATAGCACCCCCATGATGTTCTTGCACCATGAGGTTTTTTGTCCACTCAGAAGAATTTAATTTAGTTCTTGCTTTCAAAAGGACTAACTGAGACAGTCGGATGTGAACAGTTTTATTTGCTCCTGACATTAGTTTATCAGCCTCAGGAGTGTGAATGACATCTGGAGGTGTTCTCCGTGGAAAATCCAGGAGCTGAGGTCACCCCCTGCTGTCTCATAATCAGCATTACCAGGTGTGATCCTAGTCTCAGCAGTCACTTTGAACTCCATGTGTTCACAGCAGTTTGGAAAAGTAGTGCAGGGAGGTGGTGGTGGTGGTGGTGGTGGTGGTGTGTGTGTGTGTGTCTGTATGTGTGTATGTGTGTATTTCCCCAGAATGAACAGAAAACTGTCAGAAGCTGATCTGAAAAATAAAGATCATTAATGTGCTGGCCTGACCCTACCTCTCACCCCATCACACACATCTCCCCAGGTGTCAGCTGGGCTTTGTTTGTTTGTTTGCACACTGCCACTTTGATTCTTCATTCAACAATCAAAAATTTTAACTTTATTAATTTTCTGCTATTCTCACCAGACATTTTATTCAAAAGAGTTACATGCAAGATGTAAAATAAAAGCAGTTTAACATAGATAGTTTTTATACAGTATATCCAGAAAGACACAATATGTTTAAGAATTGGTCAAGACAAAATTCCGATAAATTTAAAATGGGTTTGCATAACCTCTTTCAGTCCTTCCTGTTTAAATTCATTCTGGTCTGCTACCAATTTGAGCCTTTATAAAAGGGTAGAAGAGAATGAAAGGCCATGGTAGGGTCAGACATGCAGAATTACATATCAATAATTATAAAAAAAGGTATAACATTGAAAAGGGGGTGGCAGCAGGGTCAAACATAAGTAGCAAATGAGAAGTGCCTTTTTTAGGGAATTGCTGCAAAGAGACCCCACATTGCTTCCCCACGATGGGCAGCCAGGCTGGTTTTCTTGTTTCCTCCCAATTGTCACTTAAGCCTATCATTTAATTGTAAATTGAAAGGTTAACCATCCCTGCAACTTGGGATTGTTATAGAACATGGGGATTGTATCGTAGGATCCATAAGCTCAGTGATACGTAGCTTTGGCTGCAAATACAGGGCTACTAACTGATGTATTGTGCCAAGGAAACATAAACAGAAAACAAATGTGGACTTGCCAGGCCTGGATAGTGTGACTTGAGTTAATGGAAAACATCAGAATCCAAAAAAAGTGTTGATTCAGTGGAATCCTGTAGATGGGATGGGAAGCCTGAAGTGATCTATTTGCCAAGAAGTCCCTTGCTCACTGGCTCAAGAGATATATCCCTTCGACCAGGATGTGGCAGGTAGGGCAGTTTTGTTTTGTTGGTGTTGATATGGTTTGGCTACTTGTCCCCTCCAAACTTCTTGTTAAAATACGATTCCCAGTGTTGTAGGTGAGGCCTGGTAGGAGGTGTTTAGGTCATTAAAGAGGATTCCTCATGAATGGCTTCGTACACTCCCCACCATAATGAGTTCACATGAGATTTGATTTTGTAAAAAGAGCCTGACATCTACACCCCTCTTGCTGTCTCACACCATGTGACATACCAGCTTCCCCTTCACCTTCTCCCATGATTGTATGCTTTCTATGGCCCTCACCAGAAGCAGATGTTGACACCATGCTTCCTGAATGCCCTGCAGAACCGCGAGCCATTAAAACCTTTTGGTTTCTGAGAAACAGAAAACAAACAAACAAAACAACCCACAATTTTTCTTTATAAATTACCCAATCTCTGGCATCCTTTCATAATAGTGCAGATAGACTACACAGATTGTCTTCTGATAGAGTAGCAGTTTGTGCCTATACGTTCAAGGTAGGACAGTATCTGAATTTCTATGGGCCATTCTGTTACAGATCCAGAAGACTATCAATTGTACATATGCTTGTTCTGGGAGACTAATTCAGTCTCATGTTCAGCTGATAAGGTTGGGTTTGCTCCTTTATCAGCATAGGTTTTGTTGTTGTTCTTTTGAAATAGAGTCTTGCTCTGTCTCCCAGGCTAGAGTGCAGTGGTACGATCTCGGCTCACTGCAACTTCCGCCTCCTGAGTTCAAGCTATTCTCCTGCCTCAGCCTACCGAGTAGCTGGGAGTACAGGCGTCTGCCGCAGCTCCTGTCTTATTTTTGTATTTTTAGTAGAGATGGGATTTCACTATCTTGGTCAGGCTGGTCTTAAACTCCTGACCTCATGATTCACCTGCCTCAGCCTACCAAAGTGGTGGAATTACAGATGTGAGCCACTGTGCCTGGCCTAGCATAGGGTACTTTGTAGGGATCATCCACATAAGTAACAATGAGTTTATAAGTAGCAGATCTGATTTTTGCACAAATGTCTTGTTTCCAGAGGGAGCTTTATTTTATATGCTCGTCTAAGGCTTGCCAGTGGCCTGATCAAATACTCAGACCATGGTGTGACAAAAACCAAGAGTCAAATGAAATATAGCATACTATATTTGTATGTTTAATAATTGGTCAGGACAAAATGGGCCTGGACCATTGATGTGGCCTGAATAGGCATTCCTAGCACATGATGCTCTGCCCATTGTTTATGGGAGACAACACTAGGTGCTGATAATCAGGTCTATGTTTTATTTTGAACAGCATATATTTCTTTTAATGCTTTTTCACATGTCTGTTAATTTCAATTGAATGCTATATATTGTGATTTTTGCCTTTCAGGATGCTATATACATTTATATTTCTATTAATGTCTTTTAGCTTTGTTCTATCATACAGATAAGTTACTGGGAAATAATTTCATTTTTAAGGACTTTGAAGATTTGTAAGATGAGACAACAGCAGCATTTTGTCTAAGGGTAATTATCACGTACTATTGAGGCAAAACCCTTTGACTCCTATCACCAATCCCTTTGAATCATCAGGTTTTCTGTACTATCTGGAGATAGCTGTCACTCTCCTGGCCTGTATAATCTCTTGGTACTGTTTTCACTAATACTTATTGGTGATTTGTTCCCTAACTTCTGGTAGTTTCTTCACATACATACTTGACAACTCCTGACTACCTTAGGAGGACTTAAGTCCATCTATTTAGGACAAATGGATCATAAAACTAAATATAAATTGAAAATTTATACAACTTATAAGAGGAAAAACAAGAAAAAAATCTTAAAGACATTTGCTTAAGTAAACGTTGTTTTATTTCATAAATGATGAAACCACCCAAAAAATACATAAAAGGAAAATTTTGATAAGTTCTAATTCATTAACATAAGAATCTTCTTCTTTTTAAATATACAAGTAATTGAATAAAAAAGCAAGCTACAGGCCGGGTGTGGTGGCTCAAGCCCGTAATCTCAGCACTTTGGGAGACTGAAGCAGGTGGATCACTGGAGGTCAGGAAATTGAGACCATCCTGGCCAACATGGTGAAACCCCATCTCTACTAAAAATACAAAAATTAGCTGGGCATGGTGGTGCACACCTGTAATCCCAGGTACTCGGGAGGCTGAGGCAGGAGAATTGCTTGAAGCTGGGAGGCGGAGGCTGCAGGTTCAAGATTGCACCACTGCACTACATCCTGTCAACAGAGCGAGATTCCCTCTCAAAAAAAAAAAAAAAAAAAAAAAAAAAAATCTACAGGCTGGGGGAGAAAAGATGTACAAATAATATAAGTAACAAAGTTTCTATATTAATAATTCATAAAGAACTTTCTAAACTCATAAATAGAATCCATACAAAATTAAAAATCAATAGCCAAATGCAAAAAAAATTACAGCTACATCATAAGATTATATAAATTTTTGTGTGTAAATATAACCACAGAAACATTTTAAACATCATTTTAAACATTTTCCATATCATTTTAAATAATGCAGTTAAAACCACAATGAGATACGATTATACAACTGCTACAATAGCTCAGTTAAAAAATATATAACAGTGTTGCAAGTATTGTCAAGGCTACTATGAAACTTGAGCTCACACACTCCTTGTAGGAATGTAACATGGCAACCACTTTAGAAATCACTTTGGCAGACTGTTTAAAAATTACATGCATCTAGCTTATAGCCTAGCTATTTCATTCCTAGATATGTGCACAAGACAAATAAAAGCGTGTATCCATGCAAAGACTTGTATATGACTGTTTATGACTGATTTATTGTGATAATCAAAATATGAAAACAAACAAATGTCCACACACATGAATGTATGAACAAATTGTAGCATCTCCATACAGTGGAATTCATCTCAGCAATGTAAATGAAAAGTATTGTTAGTACCTGTACCCACATTTTTAAGATAACTCTTTAAATCATCATATTGAGTGAAATGCACCATACAAAAGAGTATATATTGAAAGATTCCACTTCTGTAAAGTTGTAAAAAACAAACAAACTAATTTATGATGACAGAAATTTGAGCATGTGCATAGGTTCTCATAATTAGGACACGAACATCGTTGGCAGAAGCAGAGGAGACCTTATTTGATTTACACAAATGTTCAACAATCATGTGAAAGAAACAATTGTAAAAATTTCAAGACTATGTTTAGATAAACTATTTTTTATTCAAAATAAATTTCTTTGAGAAAGGCATAATTTCAGAAACAGTGGCATCTCCATTAGATATTAACAAATAAAAGAAAAATGACTACTGTTTATTCCCTGTCATATTTTCTCTGAGTTCTAATTTTATGATTTATGACAGCATTTGGGTTTCCTTTGTTTTTCAAATTTTCACTTTATTTGGAGTGGGGTGAATAAGAAGCTGAAATGTTAAAAACAGTTCAAAACAATAGTAAATAATGACACTTATACATTCCAAAGAACATGGAATTATTACTATTCTTAAATGACACACTCTTATAAAAGTTTTTCCTGTTTTCACAGACAAGCCAATATGAGCAATTTATTGTTATGAAATCATGTGTTTGTAACGTTTGAATACTGAAATTTGTAAATGATATTTCTGTTTACTCCAATAACCTGCCATAGATCAAATTTGTCTCCTTCAGAGGTCCTTAAGAAGGACTAGAGAAAGCCTTCAAAACATAAAATCATAATAAATAAATTAGTTGTACTTAGCAGGTTTAAATGTTTTATGTTCCATTTGTAGTCATACATAAAAACATAATACGGAAGACCTTTGACATTTTGTAGGTCTTTTGTATAATACAAAGTCAACTTAATTCCAATCTTTAAAGCACATTGAATTTGAATTTTAACTTTTTATTCATTTTCTTTTTTTTTTTTTTTTTTTTTTTTTTTGAGACGGAGTCTCACTCTGTAGCCCAGGCTGGAGTGCAGTGGCTGGATCTCAGCTCACTGCAAGCTCCGCCTCCCGGGTTCACGCCATTCTCCGGCCTCAGCCTCCCGAGTAGCTGGGACTACAGGCGCCCGCCACCTCACCCGGCTAGTTTTTTGTATTTCTTAGTAGAGACGGGGTTTCACCGTGTTAGCCAGGATGGTCTCGATCTCCTGACCTCGTGATCCACCTGTCTCGGCCTCCCAAAGTGCTGGGATTACAGGCTTGAGCCACCGTGCCCGGCCTCATTTTCTTTTGAAAACAAATTTTAAAAAATTTTTTGAATTCTTTTTGGAATAGGCTAACACAATTTATGCTTTCTGTTCCTGTTTTTCTTAAAGCTCTCCCCACCCCTTAACACAGGCTTCCAAACATTATCTTTCTAAAGATAATTCTAAGAAACATTATGATTGAGTATCTGAAACATAGCAATATTCACCTTACAATGTGATAATATTTTTGTAGGCATAATAAACCATATTTAATTTTAAAACTAAATAGAAAATTAAGAATTATTCAGAAATAAGAATAATCATTATGCAATTGCTATCATTAAGCAGGGTAGCAATTAGAATTAGATAGGGGAAAGAATTCAGTCTATGTTGGATAATTGAGGAGGTTAATACTCGTGATTATGGTTGTCAAACTTAAGAGCAGGGTATATTTTACACAAAGCGTCCTCTGAGGAGTTAAGTACCAGAAGAACTCTAGGCTGATAATTAGAAGTGAATATACCAAGGTGTCAAGTACTCACTCATACCCATTAATCAGGTGTCACATGAGCAGGACAATAAAACTGCATTTACATAGAAATTCATCAGTTGGTTGTTAATTACATCATTGTTTAAAAATACAAAATTACTGCATATTTTCCAGTGGATTACCATTAAAACTTTATGTTCTTTGATATTGAAAGAGCAGTTGTATACTGTATTGGAATTTAATAATTCTTTCTCTGTTATGAGACCACTTAGTTATCTATAGCCAGTCTCAAGAGCAGAGGTATCCCCAGCCCTGGCTTCAAATTGGGGCTTGTAAACCAAAAATGAAATTCTTAACTTCCTTGATTTCCTAAAGGTCTTATAAGAGACATTTACCATCTACTATCTCTGAAGCCTACTACTTAGAGGCTTCATCTATGTAACAAGAACCTTGGCTTTCACAACCCCGTTTATCCTAAATCTAGCATTTCTTTATGCTGCCTTCAACTATTCAAGCAAAGTTTAACTCTTTCAACCAATTGCCAGTTAGAAAATCTTTGAATCTACCTATGACCTGCAAGACCCTACTCTCCACCCTTCAAGGCGTCTCATCTTTCCAGGCAGAACCGATATTACTGCTTTATGTATTTGCTTGTAACTTCTGACTCCCTGAAATGTATAAAACCAAGCTGCAACCCAGCCACCTTGGGCACATGTTCTCAGGACTTCCTGAGGCTATTTCATGGGTCACACTCATATTTGGTGCAGAATAAACCTCTTCAAATATTGTAGAGAGTTTGACTTTTCTCATCAACAGGCTTAAAGCTAAACCCCCCATTTCTCATAGGAACCAATTTCTTAAACTCCACTACACAGTTTTATTGCCTGAATTTCTATAGCCCTTCAGTTTTAGCTCTGCTCAGTGTTTTGTTTTATTATTATATTTCTGGTTAACAAATATGACTATCTTGTATCTGAACTTTTTTTTTTTTTTTTTTTTTTGAGACAGAGTCTCGCTCTGTCGCCCAGGCTGGAGTGCAGTGGCCGGATCTCAGCTCACTGCAAGCTCCACCTCCCGGGTTCACGCCATTCTCCTGCCTCAGCCTCCCGAGTAGCTGGGACTACAGGCGCCCGCCACCTCGCCCGGCTAGTTTTTTGTATTTTTTTAGTAGAGACGGGGTTTCACCGTGTTAGCCAGGATGGTCTCGATCTCCCGACCTCGTGATCCGCCCGTCTCGGCCTCCCAAAGTGCTGGGATTACAGGCTTGAGCCACCGCGCCCGGCCGTATCTGAACTTTAATTCTATTTTCTTTTCTCTTGCTTATATCTATTATTCTGTGTATCTGTTGAAGTCAGTGTCATTCAAAGTTGACTCTCTACATTTCTTGATCTAGAAATTGCAAATACTTCTCATCTTCCTGTAAAGAAAAATTTCAGTTCTCAGGGACACATGTACAGTATGTTTTTGTTGAGTGGAACATATTTAGAAGAAGCAGAAAGCAATGCTGCTTAATTTTGAACTTGTGAGGAAAGATCTTAAAGCACACACAACACGACGAAGTATACTACTTTGTTACATAAAGAAAACTACTGATATATTTTATTAAATATATTTTCCTTTGAAAAGAGTTAAAAATTTTGTATTTATATGTCTGTAGATATATATATATATATATATATATATATATATATATGTAGATACAGAGATATAAATACCTGTAGAGACAATAATTATAACATGAATAGATAAGTTAAAATCTGGGAGAAGGTTTTTAAATGTATAAATATTTAAAAGGATAGATATTTAAAATACATAAATAATATTTGAAATAAATAAAATAGAAGAACCAATAGAAAATAATGATCAGAATGTTTGATTGTTGACTTTAAGAAGAATAAACTGAAATGGCCAATAAAATATTTTCAAAATATTTTCGAAATAAAAATATTTTCAACTTTTTAATACATTCAAATTAAAAGAAGGTAGCATATCACACCTATCAGATGTCATATACATCAGTGGTGATATTATTATACATGTTGGTCCAGATATGGAGCAAAAAGAAGTATGCTATTCTAGTGAAGAGCAAATTTGTCAAATACTTTTCAGGCTTTTCAGTGTCTGACTTGAAGATTATTTTCAAATGCTATATAAATCTAACTTTTGTTCATATTGTACATGCCTCATGGAAATTCCTGTGTACAATGGAACTTCCATAAAAATATTTATTGGAGTATTGTATGTCATATGAAAATGTTTAAACAATCTAAAATTTCATGAAGAGTACAATTAAATAAAAGCTTATTTACAGGATGAGATTTTTATAGAAAAAAATGAAACTACATATATCAACACATATAAATCTCTTAAAAAATCAAAACAAGTATATTACAGAATATTCATACATGTTGATGCTGTTTTATATATATTCATATATGTTGATACCATTTATAAACAATTAAAAACCTGTTCATGGGTGAATATATTCTAAAAGAATGCAAAAGAATGATATATGCTGATTTAATGGTAGTGGTTATCTCTGAAATGTAGTGAGGAGAATGTAATCAAGGAGATTATCACAGTGATCTCAAGTCCATATGTAGCGTTTTATTTTTCATAAAAACAAGAACAAATAAGACACAACATTAAGACTTTTTAAAGTTTGATTATCTGTAAATAACTATTGATTGTATTTACTTGTATGTTTATATACTTCAATGTTCACTATTATTTTAAATTTATAATACATGCAATAATTATAAAGTCATATATTTAGTATTTAAAATACATTTGTCTTGCAGAACCTTGAGTCATCACTAAGTTTAAATTTTTTTATTATACTTCAATTTCTGGGATACATGTGCAGAACGTGCAGGTTTATTACATAAATATACATGTGCCATGGTGGTTTGCTGTACCCATCAACCTGTAATCTACATTAAGTGTTTCTCCTAATGCTATTCCTCCCCTAGCCCCCATCCCCTGACAGGCTCCAGTGTGAGATGTTCCACTTCCTGTGCCCATATGTTCTCATTGTTGAACTCCCACTTATGAATGAGAACATGCTGTGTTTGGTTTTCTGTTCCTGTGTTAGTTTGCTAAGAATGATGGTTTCCAGCTTCATCCATGTCCCTGCAAAGGAAATGAACTCATTATTTTTTATGGCTGTATAGTATTCCATTGTGTATATGTGCCACATTTTCTTTATCAAGTCTGTCATTGATGGGCATTTGGGTTGGTTCCAAGTCTTTGTTATTCTGAATAGTGTTGCAATAAACATACATGTGCATGTGTCTTTATAGTAGAATGATTTATAATCCTGCTGGGACAAATGGTATTTCTACTTCGAGATCCTTGAGGAATCGCCATAGTGTCTTCTACAATGACTGAACTAATTTACACTCCCACCAACAGTGTAAAAGCATTCCTATTTCTCCACATCCTCTCTAGCATCTGTTGTTCCCTGACTTTTTATTGTTTGCCATTCTAACTGGCATGAGATAGTATCTCATTGTGGTTTTGATTTGCATTTCTCTCAGTGATGATGAGCTTTTTTTCATACCTTTCTTGGCCTCATAAATGTCGTATTTTGAAAATTGTCTATTCATATCCTTTTCCCACGTTTTGATGGGGTTGCTTCTTTTTTTTTTTTTCTTGTAAATTTGTTTAAGTTCCTTGTAGATTCTGGCTATTAGTCCTTTATCAGGTAGATATATTGCAAAAATTTTCTCCCATTCTGTAGGTTGCCTCTTCACTCTGATGAAAGTTTCTTTTGCTCTGCAGAAGCTCTTTAGTTTAATTAGATCCCATTTGTCAATGTTGGCTTTTGTTGCAATTGCTTTTGATGTTTTAGTCATGAAGTCTTTGCCCATGCCTATATCCTGAACGGATTTGTTTCAGTTTTCTTCTCAGGTATCTATGGTTTTTGGTCTTATAGTTAAGCCTTTAATTCATCTTTAGTTAATTTTTGTATAAGGTGTAAGGAAGGGGTCCAGTTTCAGTTTTCTGCATATGGCTAACCAGTTTTCTTAGCACCATTTATCAAATAGGGAATTCTTTCCTCATTGTTTGTTTTTGTCAGGTTTGTCAAAGATCAGATGGTTGTAGATAGGTGGTGTTATTTCTGAGGCCTCTGTTCTATTCCATTGGTCTATATATCTGTTTTGGTACCAGAACCATGCTGTTTCGGTTACCTTAGCCTGGTCGTATAGTTTGAAGTCAGGTAGCATGATGCCTCCAGCTTTGTTCTTTTTGCTTAGAATTGTCTTGGCTATGCAGGCTCTTTTTTGGTTCCATATTAAATTTGAAGTAGTTTTTTTCTAGTTCTATGAAGAAAGTCAATGGTAGCTTAATGGGAATAGCATTGAATCTATCAATTACTTTGGGCAGTATGGCCATTTTCAATATATTGATTCTTCCTGTCTATGAGCATGGAATGTTTTTCCATTTGTTTGTGTCCTCTCTTATTTCCTTGAGCAGTGGTTTGTAGCTTTCCTTGAAGAGGTCCTTCACATCCCTTGTAAGTTGTATTCCTAGGTATTTTATTTTCTTTGTAGCAATTGTGAATGGGAGTTCATTCATGATTTGGCTCTCTGTTTGTCTATTATTGGTGTATGGGAATGCTTGTGATTTTTGCTCAATGATTTTGTATCCTGAGACTTTGCTGAAGTTGCTTATCAGCTTTAGGAGAGTTTGGGCTGAGACAATGGGGTATTCTAAATATATAATCTTGTCATCTGCAAACAGAGACAATTTGACTTCCTCTCTTCCTATTTAAATAACTTTCTTTCTTTCTCTTGCCTGATTGCCCTGGTCAGAACATTTAATATTATTTTAAAAAGGAGTGGTGAGAGAGGCCATCCTTGTCTTGTGCTGGTTTTCAAAGGGAATGCTTTCATATTTTGCCCATCTAGTGTGATATTGATATTGACTGTGGATTTGCCATAAATAGCTCTTATCATTTTGAGATGCACTCCATCAATACCTAGTTTATTCAATGTTTTTAGCATGAATGGGTGTTGAATTTTATCAAAGACTTTTTCTGCATCTATTGAGTTAATCATGTGGTTTTTGTCATTGGTTCAGTATTCGTTATGGATTACGTATATTGATTTGCATATGTTGAACCAACCTTGCATCCCAGGGATGAAGCCAACTTGATTGTGATGGGTAAGTTTTATAATGTGCTGCTGAATTTGGTTTGCCAGTATTTTATTGATAATTTTTGCATCAATGTTCATCAGACATATAGGCCTGAAATTTTCTTTGTTGTGTCACTGCCAGATTTTGGTATCAGGATGATGCTGGCCTCATAAAATCAGTTAGGGAGAAGTCCCTCTTTTTCTATGATTTGAAATAGTTTAAGAAGGAATGGTGCCAGCTATTCGTTGTACCTCTGGTAGAATTCAGCTATGAATCTTTCTGGTTCTGGGTTTGTTTTTGGTTGGCAGGCTATTAATTAATGCCTCAATTTCAGAAATTGTTATTGATTTATTCATGGATTCTCCTTCTTCCTGGTTTATTCTTGGGAAAGTGTATGTGTCCAGGAATTTATCCATTTCTTCTAGATTTTCTAATTTATTTGCATAGAGGTGGTTATAATATTCTCTGATGGAAGTTTGTATTTCTGTGGGATCAGTGGTGATATTCCCTTCATAATTTTTTGTCTATTTGATTATTCTCTATTTTTCTCTTTATTTGTTTAGCTAGTGGTCTAGCTATCTTGCTGATCTTTTCACAAAAAAACATCTCCTGAATTCACTGAGTTTTTGGAAGGGTTTTTTGTGTCTCTATCTCCTTCAATTCTGCTCTGATCTTAGTTATTTCTTGTCTTCTGCTAGCTTTGGAATTTGTTTACTTTTGCTTCACTAGTTCTTCTAATTGTAATGTTAGGGCGTCAATTTTAGATCTTTCCCACTTTCTCAGGTGGGCATTTAGTGCTATAAATTTTTCTGCAAACACTGCTTTAGCATCTCTAGTACCCGGAGATTCTGGTACATTGTGTTTTTGTTGTCATTAGTTTCAAAAAACTTATTTATTTCTGCCTTAATTTTATTATTTACCCAGTAGTCAATCAGAAGCAGGTTTTCTAGTTTCTGTGTAGTTGTGCAGTTTCAATGAGTTTCTTAATCCTGAGTTCTAGTTTGATTGCACTGTGGTCTGGGGGACTGTTTGTTATGATTTCTGTTCTTTTACATTTGCTGAGGAGTGTTTTACTTCTAATTATGTGGTCAATTTTACAGTAAGTGCTATGTGATACTGAGAAGATGTATATTCTGTTGATTTAGGAAGGAGAGTTCTGTGGATACCTATTAGGTTTGCTTGGTCCAGAACTGAGTTCAAGTCCTGAATATCCTTATTAATTATCTGTCTCATTGTTCTGTCTAATATTGACAGTGGGGTGTTAAAGTGTCTTACTATTATTTTATGGGAGTCTAAATCTCTTTGTAGGTCTCTAAGAACTTGTTTTATGTATCTGGATGCTCCTATATTGGGCACATATATATTTAGGATATTTAGCTCTTCTTGTTGCATTGATCCCTTTACTCCTATGTAATGCCCTTCTTTGTCTTTTTTGATCTTTGTTGGTTTAGAGTCTGTTTTATCGGACAGTAGGATGGCAAACCCAACTTTATTTTTGCTTTTCATTTTCTTGGTAAATACTCCGCCATCCCTTTATTTTGAGGCTATGTGTGTCTTTGCATGTGAGATGAGTCTCCTGAATACAGACCAATGGGTCTTGACTCTATCCAATTTGCTAGTCTGTGTCTTTTAATTGGGGAGTTTAGCCCATTTACATTTAAGGTTAATATTGTTATGTGTTAATTTGATTTTGTCATTATAATGCTAGCTGGTTACTTTGCCCATTAGTTGATGCAGTTTCTTCATAATGTCAATGAACTTTACATTTTGGTATGTTTTTACAGTGGCTGGTACCAGTTTTTCCTTTCGATATTTAGTGCTTCCTTCAGGAGGCACTAAAGGCAGGCCTGGTGGTGACAAAATCTCTCAGCATTTGCTGGTCTGTAAAGTATTTTATTTCTCCTTCACTTATGGAGCTTAGTTTGCCTGGATATGAAATTCTGGGTTGAAAATTCTTTTCTGACTTGTAGGATTTCTGCAACGAGTTCAGTTGTTAGTGTGATGGGCTTCCCTTTATGGGTAGCCCAACTTTTTTCTCTGGCTGCCCTTAACATTTTTTCCTTCATTTCAACCTTGATGAATATGACAATTATATGTCTTGGGGTTGCTCTTCTCGAGAACTATTTTTGTCATGTTCTCTGTTTTTCCTGAATTCGAATGTTGGCCTGCCTTGCTAGGTTGGGGAAGTTCCCCTAGATAGTATCCTGCAGAGTCTTTTCCAACATGGTTCCATTCTCCCCATCACTTTCAGGTACACCAATTAAATGTAGGTTTGGTCTTTTCACATAATTCCATATTTCTTGGAGGCTTTGTTCATTCCTTTTCATCCTGTTTTTCTCTAATTTTGTCTTCACACTTTATTTCATTCAGTTGATCTTCAATCTCTGATATCCTTTATTCCACTTGACTGATTTGACTATTGATACTTGTGTATGCTTCATGAACTTCTTGTGCTGTGTTTTTCAGCTCCATCAGGTTACTTATCTTCTTCTCGAAACTGGTTATTCTAGTTAGCAGTTCCTGAACCTTTTATCAAGGCTCTTAACTTCCTTGCATTGGATTAGTGGATGTTCCTTTAGCCTGGAGGAGCTGGTTATTACTCAGTTTCTGAAGCCTACTTCTGTCAATTAGTCAAATTCATTCTCTGCCCAGTTTTGTGCCCTTGCTAGCAAGAAGTTGTGATTCTTTGGAGGAGAAGAGGCATTCTGGTTTTTGGAATTTTCAGCATTTTTGCTCTGTTTTTTTTTTTTTTCTCATCTTTGTGGATTTATCTACCTTTGATCTTTGATGCTGATGGTCTTTGGATGAGGTTTTTGCTTGGGTGTCCTTTTTGTTGATGTTGATGATATTACTTTCTGTTTCTTAGTTTTCCATCTAATAGTCAGGCTCCTCTTCTGCAGGTCTGCTGGGACTTTCTAGAGGTCCACTCCAGATCCTGTTTTCCTAGGTATCACCAGCGTAGGCTGCAGAACAGCAAAGATTGCTGCCTGCTCCTTTCTCTGGAAGCTTTGCCCCAGAGGGGCACCCACCAGATGCCAGCCAGAGCTCTACTGTATGAGGTATCTGTTGACCCCTGCTGGAAGGTATCTCCCTGTCAGGAGTCATGGGGATCAGGGACCCACTTGAGGAGGCAGTCTGTCCCTTAGCAGAGCTTGAGCACTGTGCTGGGAGATCTGCTGCTCTCTTCAGAGCTGGCAGGCAAGAATGTTTAAGTCTGGTGAATCTGTGCCAACAGCCACCCCTTCCCTCAGGTGCTCTGTCCCAGGGAGATGAGAGTTTTATCTGTAGGCCCCTGACTGGGACTGCACCTTTCTTTCAGAGATGCCCTGCCCAGAGAAGTGGAATCTAGAGAGGCAGAGGGGGTACAACAGCTTTGCTGTGCTGTAGTGGGTTCCACCTAGTCCAAATTTCCTGGCAGCTTTGTTTACACTGTGATGGGAAAACCACCTACTCAAGCCTCAGTAATGGTGGAGGCCCCAGATCAACCATGGACTGGTGTGCTGTCAGCATGAATTTCAAGCCAGTGGATCTTAGCTTGTTCAGTTCCGTGAGGGTGGGATCCACTGAGCAAGATCACTCAGCTCCCTGGCTTCAGCCCCCTTTCCAGGGCAGTAAACTGTTCTGTCTTGCTGGAATTCCAGGCACCACTAGGGGAAAAACCAAACAAACAAACATGAACAACAACAACAACAAAAAACTCCTGTAGCTAGTTCAATGTCTGCCCAAACGGCCGCCCAGTTTTGTGCTTGAAACCCAGGGCCCCAGTGATATGTAGGCACCCAAGAGAATCTCCTGGTCTGAGGTTGTGAAAACCATGGGAAAAGCATAGTATTTGGGCCAGATAGCACCATCTATCATGGCTTCTCTTGGTTAGGGGAGGGAGTTCCCTGACCCCTTGAGCTTCCTGGGTGAGGCGATGCCCTACCCTACTTCTACTCGCCCTCTGTAGGCTGCACCCACTGTCTAACCGGTCCCAATGAGATGAATCGGTTATCTCAGCTGGAAATGCAAAAATCACCCACCTTCTGCATTGATCTCGCTGGGAGCTGCAGATCAGAGCAGTTTCCATTTGGTCATCTTGCCCAGGCGTCAAGTTTCTGTTTTTGAAGTACTGAGAATGTTAGTCAGCAACATATAACAATTAATTAAAATTCCATAATAGAAAGAAAAAAGCTTGAAATCTGATTGCTCTGTTATCAAATACTAACTCTACATTTAACTTATTTAGGACATTCATGACATGAACATTCATAAGGATGCCCATTTATAAGTAAGCCACTTTAAAAAATTTATTTGTATTTTTATTTTTCCGAGACAGCGTCTAGCTCCTTCACCCAGATTACAGTGTGGTTGGCGTGATTATGACTCACTGCAGCCTTAATCACAGGGGCTTAAGTGATCCTCCCACCTCAGTCCCCCCACCCCAAGTGGGTGGAAATGCAGGCAAGCACCACCATGCTCAGCCAATTTTTCCATTTTCGGTGGAGACAGGATCTTACTCTGTTGCCAAGGTTGGTCATGAACTCTTGGCTTCAAGCAATGCTCCCTCTTTGGCCTCTCACAGTGCTGCTATTACAGATGTAAACTACCAGGCCAGTCAGATTTTTAGACTAAGTTCTTTTTGTGTTGTTTTGTTTTAGGGGTAGATAGAGTCTTGCTCTGTTGCTCAGGTTGGAGTGCAGTGGCCCAATCTTACCTCACTGCAACCTCGAACTCCTGTGCTCAAGTGATCCTCCTAACTTAGCCTCCTGAGTAGCTGGGACTACAGGCATGTGTCATTATGCCAGAATAAAGGCACATTAAAAAAAATGTCTTCAGTAGAGCCCCCATAATGCTAATAAAACAAGGATGAGAAGATAACAGAATTTTGTCAATGAAAGATCAGAGATTTCAGGATTAAGATGTTTGTCTATGCAAGATCTTTATATCAGGGATGGATGCATGTTTTGGGTCATTTCTTAACAGTCTCATTCATTTAAAAATATATACTAAGTGCTATTATACCTTTATGGACTTTGGCAGGCAAGATATATTGGAGAAATCTTATTCTTTATTTATAATGTAGGATTAATCTATCATATGTGATACAAGTAAAATTAACAAAGCAGCAATAAAGTGGTAGAGAAAATATTTGTTTTAACAGTCAATGAGCTAGTTGAATTAGGGATCTTGATTCTCTATACCAGCCCTGATCGTTTCACAGAACATAAGTGAGAAGGAATCAGCATTACAGTTTTTAAGACATTGTATTTTTTTGACTTTTCTTTTTTTTTTTTAATTATTATTATTATTATACTTTAAGTTCTAGGGTACATGTGCATAACGTGCAGGTTTATTACATATGTATACTTGTGCCATGTTGGTGTGCTGCACCCATCAACTCGTCAGCACTCATCAACTCGTCATTTACATCAGGTATAACTCCCAATGCAATCCCTCCCCCCTCCCCCCTCCCCATGATAGGCCCCGGTGTGTGATGTTCCCCTTCCCGAGTCCAAGTGATCTCACTGTTCAGTTCCCACCTATGAGTGAGAACATGCGGTGTTTGGTTTTCTGTTCTTGTGATAGTTTGCTAAGAATGATGGTTTCCAGCTGCATCCATGTCCGTATGTTAACCTCAATTCTACCTAATAAAATATTTGGATTCATGCAGTGAAATGCTATCATGAAATAGCCCAAAAAAGGCATTTTTTTAATCAGTTGAAAAAGAAACAGCAAATACAAAGATGCTATAAATTACAAAGCTGTAACTTTTAGTAGTCTACGATAATATTTGACAATATTATCACCTACTTTACTTTGAAAAGCATACCACATGCAAACTGAGCTTAAGTTTGGGGCGCTGTTGAAGGTCAGAATTTTGGCATATAAGGCCACCTCCTGTTTCTTTTAATAAAGCCTAATTGAATTCCTCATTAACAAGCTGAAATGAATATGAGTTTATTTCTGCCAAGAAAAACATTTTTCTTTCTAGTTCTCCACATCTAAATTATCGGATGATCTTTTCATTTGAGTCTTCATAAGATTAAAAAAAGCTAATTATTTCTGTATTTCAAACTGAATATCTTCTATGATGTGGCTTTAAAAATTAAACCTCATCAAAAGATCAGCCAATGGATGCAAAACTTTCTCAAAAATGTCAGAATAAATGCTTTCTGTTAGACACTATGGAATGCTTCAGAGAATAAGATCAGATTAACAATCTCATTTATAACTAACGTTCTTTAAAGAAAAGTTCTCAATATAGCCTCCATTAAACTGATAGAAGAAAGATGAGATCACAGAATGCTATAAATATAAAATCAGAATTTTTGAAATTAAGATATATATCTACACATGGTCTTTGGCTATGTCAGAGGTGAATGCAAGTTTTGCGGGGAGTCAAATGTATGCAGTACATAGCTAATAGGCCATTGAAAAGAATAATACAAAATTATGAATACAAAATTAGGTTCAGAGTCTTGGATGGAGCCCATGGAAGTGAGGGATCTTGACACTTAAACTTCATGGTAAGCTTCATGGTAAAGTTTTTCCTTGAAACAGTTAATTTTGCATGGAGTTGGCTGTAAGTAAATAAGTAAACAGTGCATCTCAAATAATTATTAACCATAGGCCACAACAACCTGTGATAGTGTGAAAATAAAGCCAAAATCTGTACAGCTAAAGGACACTTTGAAGTACTTCAGAGGATAATGGATAAAGAGTACATTAAAATTTCCCACTATAACTGTAGACTTGCTTCCTTTTTGCCATTAGTTACTCTAATTTTTTATTTATATATTGTAAGATTACCATATTAGGGCCACGCAAATTTATATTTTTACCTTTTAATTGCATTAGCTTTTTGCTTCATGATAATGTTATTTTTATACATGTTCTCTTTTAAGTATTGCTTTGTCTTTGTCTCTTCTTATTCTGGGATTCTAATTACACATTTCTTAAAGCCCCTCATTGTATCCTCATGTCTTTTACAGTCTCTTTTACATATTTTTTTTTGTTTCTTTACATTTTATTTTACATAATCTCTTCTTTCTCTAGTGAACTAATTATTCAGATATTTTGGAATCTTTAGTAAGTTAATTTACTAAATTTTTTATTTTTTTCAATATTGTGGTGTTGTTTTGGAGATAGTTTTTGTTTAGTTCTTTGCTTGTACTTTCTACTTTTTTGCCAAATTTGTATATTTTGGAAAACATACAAGTATACTTATTTTAACAACCGATTCTAATAACTTCATGTCTGAATTTCTTGTGTCTCTGATTCTATTTTTTTCTTAAATTTCAATCATCTGATGTTGACTCCTTGTGGTTGTATTTATTTTTACTTGTATGCTGAAACTTATATACAATTAATTGTAGAAATAATGTCAGACTTTTAATGAAAGTGTTTTCTTTATGCCATGAGTTGTGTTTGTTGCAGCCTGCAGTCCCTGATTGGGCTGGTCTATATTCAACTTACCTTTCTTACTCAATGTAGCCCTCTGCATCCAATCAAAAGTGTTTTACCCTCTGATTCTGTCTCCTGAACATAGATATTTCAAACCATCCTTCCTGCTGACAAAGACTAAAAACGGTGGAAAATAACTAGAAAACATCAAGACAGCTATTGAGGGAGTGAATAATAATGTGATCAGTATTTAGAATTAAGAAAACACATTTAAAAAGACAATGAAGTGTTTTTATGGAGTTTGGGCCAGTTTTCTCTTAGGATTCGATTCTACATGGCACGGCAAAACTGAGGAGCTGAATAGTATTTTTATGATTTACTCATAATTTAAAATATTTTAATTTAACTCCGTATCACAGTGTGAGCAAGTAAAGAAACATAATCCATTTTAAGAATAAGTCTGCAGGTGGCAATTTTATAGCCTTTTCCTAACACATAAAGACAGGAAACAACAGTAACCATATTAAGACCATATGTCAGCAAGAAGGACATGAGCTCATAATTATGAGGCCACTTTCATATGAAATCTTAACATCCAAATTGTCATTCTGGTATTTATCCTTGAAGTAGACAGACCACTGTCTAACATACACTCTTTTACAAACACAAGGGCAAAGAAGTAGCACGCATATTCCAATTTGTTGTTTTTTTATTCAAGATGTCTCAGATAAGATAGTGAGAAAGATTTGCTGCATTAAATTATTCTGCTTTTGCTATTTGGTATGTGTGTTTTAGCACTGAATCCTGGCAATAGTGATTACAAAGGAACTTTATTCTGTTTGAAAAAATGTTTATTAAACTGTTGATTTTTATTACAGTAAATCTGCTTTTTTGATCTTAAGCTATTAAGCTCTGATTTATCTTTCACCCTTTAAGCAATAACACTTATTTGAAACACCATTTTCCTCCTTAGAGCTGAAATTAACTTTTATACCACAAATGATGGTGATTTTTTAAAATTTTAGTGAAATTTTATTTCTAAGTGTACTTGATAGTAAACCACTCACATTAAACACTTAATGTCAGACAACATGTCTGCATAAACAAGCAGGTGAATACATGTTCCTTCTTTAACTGAGCTATATAAAGATAATGTGTCCTAATCATAGTACAAATATGTCACTGAACAATCAAAACCCTTTGGTATGTAGTTGACTTTAGGTATATATACAAGCATTTGCCTTCTAGTTCTGGACATGTGGTAATGAAACGGGAAATGTTCCCTTGTCCGTCTAGCAGAGCATGCAGTGGGGCTGTGGCTCCCTTCTTCAGTGCACCTATGCTTACACCTCTAGGCGGAGCATACATATGGGCAGACTGTGGGGCTCCGACTCCATAGCATCGGCTAGGGATGAATGTTTACAACTGTAGCGCCAGTGGTCATGTGTTACAGTGTCTTCCTTCAGTTTAGCCGTCCATAGGTGGCTTGTGTTAGTTTAGTTAGACTCCCTTACTTATCGCAAGGACAGAGGACTTTCTGTATCCCAGGGTTTCTTGCCTTGGTGTACCAAAGAATCGGATCACACGTGGGCTTGGAGAATGAGTGCAAGGTTCTACTGAGTGGTGGTAGCTCTCAGCACATGGATGGAGAGTCAAGCCAGAAGAGGGATGGAGTGGAAGGTGGTTTTCCCCTGGAGTTGGGCTGCCCAGCAGCTGAGCTCTCCTCATACTACCCTGACCAACAACTCTGTGTCATTATTCCCGTCAGCCTGCCAGCATCTGCTGGTGTCTCAGTGTGTTCTTCCAGCATGCTCCTCTCAACATCCAGCTGCTCGTGTATTCCTCTGCTGGTGTGTTCCTCTCGACGTCCAGCCACTTGTGTCTCTGTCTGCTAGAGTCTAAGGGTTTTTATAGGCATAGAATGGGGGTGTGACAGGCCAGGGAGGTCTTAGAAAATGCAACATTTAGGCACAAAAACAGGAGAGCCTGTTCTCACCTTGGCATGTGGGCACAGGCCCCAGGGTGGAGACCTCTCCAGGGACCCCACTCTTCTCCTCCCAGCACTTCCCTACCTCTTCTAGTATCAGTAATATTGTTTCTTCCCACCCCCAAGAAGTTGGGTATTGGCATGTGGTGTTTATAGATGCTGAAGAATTTGAGGGAATGGCTACTGTCATTTCAGAGCAAAAACTTTCAAGGACATTACACTATGTGTTATAATGCTTTGCCCACCAAAATGATAGTATTAGGATGCATGGGGATGGCTTGCATCAGCCTGGATCTTTGAAGGACAATCACAGGCATTCTCCCCAAATCCATTGCAGACATATCACATGCATAAGAAATAAACACTACTTATTTTAAGGCAGATATTTTAGAATTGTCATAACTGCAACAAATCTTGTCTATTTTGAATTATGTACTACCAAAGGCTTCCCATCTTCCACATCTAAAAGCATGTAGCTATAGATCTAGTTTATTTGGGAACTATAATTATATTCTTCAATGGCTTTCTTTCATCTGACCACAATTTTTTTTAAAGATGCATGAACACACAAAAGTCATATTTATGTATTTTAATCCAGCTTGAACAGTAATACTAATAGAATTTACTATAATGAAGACCATTGAAAAAGCAAAATAACAGTAGGTGAACAAGAGTTACTTTTGAATCGGAGAAAATGAAAGTTAGGTATGATTTTAGAATTATATATTTATAATAGCTTAAAGCTCAGACATACCACAGATATCAGCTTTTTTTTTTCCTCTTAACTTCTTTATTTTGTAAATTGACACATTGGATCCATTGACTTTACTAAAGATAAATCAGCAGTGGGAGGGCTAGATCTAGAACTCTGTTTTCAGTATTGCCAATCCAGTGCCCTCTTCAGACAAAAAAGTGAAAGTCAGTTTAACTGCTTCTAACGTTTAACTGCTTGGTTTATTAGTGGGCCTTCATTTACTCAAAATATATGAGTAGATAAAAGAGAACTGAAATAATTTTCTATAACTTTCTCACATTAGTTCCAAGTCATTCTAAATGACAAATGTTTTATGTGAGAAAAAAAGTAACTCCTGTCCAAATTTTACACCTGATGGAGGCTGAACAAAACCATTAACACCTAAAACATACATAAATAATGGATAAATTGTGAAGAGAGAAGTGTAGGTGAGCTCAAGAGCAAGAACATAATCTGCCATAAACATAGAGGTATCCCAAAGGCAAAGTAAGAAATAGGGGCTAAATATCAAGATTGCAAGTCTCAAGACCCATAGATGGTTGAGTAGCAGGATGTTATTCTCTACATAAAGCAAAGAAAACTCTCAGGATAAAGCCCTCTCTCATTCATAAATTAGGATTAGAAAAATTCTACTCATCCTAGAGATATATTCTAGAAATTGGTTGCCCATTCTGGATGTAAATGGAATAACACACAAGGTTTATGAAGCCTTAGACACTAGTCTGCATGAGGATGGTAACAAAATTTGCTGTGTGCATGTATACTGAGACTCCAGGTTAAGGAACAAACCCCAAAATTGGTCTTGAACCAATAAATGCACAGAGTACAGACTGAGATAAATGGGAAATTACCCCACAATATTTTATTTATAAACAAGATAACGTGAAAGATTTTTATGTCTGTTACCAAAGCACCAGGGGTTCGGTGTAGGTCCTTCTGCTTGCCACACAGAAAGCCAATCACTAAGACAATGAGTATTCCCAGGAAAGAAGGTATTAATCTGGTGCTGCAGCCGAGGAGATCAGTCTCAAATCCATCTCTCTGACTTACTTAAGTTAAGGGTTTTTACAGCAAGGAAAGAATGTGACCGTGTGAGGAAACAGGAACTAGGGAAGGGCAAGGAAGAAGAGTTGGTTAACAACAAGCAGGTTGTCAGTTAGGAAAGTATGAATTGGGAAGAGAAAGGAAGCAATCATGACAAATGAGAAGCCTAGCATCTCATTGTCTGGGTGCTGTGATATAGTGAGTTTTCTTTCTTTGATACTTTTCAAAAGGTTGAGGGTCTTCTGATAAAGGAACTCAGATAAAACAAATGGAAGTTTCAAGCCTTAAGACCAGAAGGATCAATTTCTATGTTTATCAAAAAAAAAGTTGATGGGACTATTGGGTTGGTTTCGGATCTTGCTGATGTTCTGTTAAACACATGCACATTCATACACATACATACATACGGATATGAGTACATCCTCTAACATTCCATTTATTCAGTGGATAAAAGAAGCAGCACAATTGTTCTAGAGTATCTGAAAATAATATTAAAAAATACAGAGGGCATTATAAAACTAGGTTAAGCTTTTTTAAAGACTAGAGCAAATAAAATGCAAAAAATAAATCATTAATAGATAATAATGACAATAAAAGATGATTAATAGATAATATTATTAATAATTAATAAAGAAAACTATTTACAAATCTTCTAGTTAGAAAATAAAAGAAATGTGTGAAAATTAAAATAAATAATAATTAAAATAAAGTAAACATTTAATAAATAGTTTAAAATAGACTAGTAATACATAAAAAGAAAAGTAAGGATTTGAAAATTATGTCTAAGTCTGAGGAATCTGTGTCCTAACCAAAAAACCACGTGTGATTTTTCAGGCTGAATTATGGTTAATTACAAAGGCTTGATGCACAATCAACACTGACAGTCTCAGAGGGGAGTTGCAGTCAAGGACTCAGGCTTCTCTTGCAAGCCATGCTCTTACACACATTTACGTTCCTAGCCAGGCACCTTTATCTCTAGGTCTCTTTACCTGAAGTTTTGCCACCACTGATAAGACCTTTTTATGGAAGAGGAAGAGTAGAACTTTTAAGACACTGTTTCCCAATCTTACATAGTAGTCAGAGCTTTCTACTCCTAGCCCTTCCTCCCATTTTTCTTGCCCTTATTCCCCTCCCCACCCTGTAACCCACAGAACTGCAGGATCCTTTTCTTCAAGGTTCTCTTGGCAGTGAGATGAGCCTCACATCTGTGTTGGAGAGTCAAGTGAAACTTGACTTTCACTTGACCCTCCACTGGTATGCTGTTCTGTGGGGGAAAAATAAAACAAGGAAGAGTCTACATTTTTTTTGGTTTAGCCTCTTGCTTATACTATTACAATAAGTAATTAGAAACTTTACCATTACTTCCATTTTTATTCTGCTAATCTGACACCTGGCAGCTCAGCTATCCCTCTCCAGGTGGTTCAACTCCTGTCAAAGTCAATAGGACAAGGTTCTACATAATAATGTATTAAAATGACAAATACAAAAAAAGTTAAGAGATGTGAAAGGTGAGATAAGAAAACTACATCTAAAGAGTCTTATGAGGTAAGACTAGAGTGATAAGTAACAACATATACTAGTTATTTAAAAAGGCAAATATATCACTGGCAAAACTGGACAGATTTTAAAGAGCAAAGAAGAAATAAATGATGAAAATGTAAGAAAGGACAGCAGTAGATTATTTATAGTATTAAAAGATTTTCAAAGCTAAGAATAATTAAAACTAAGAATAATTTTATGCTAGTAATTTCGACAATATAGATGAAAGAGATAGAGAATATCTAAGTTACTCGTAATAACCCAAATGATAGAAATAGATAAATGGCCTAAGCAAAATTTTAAGATGACCCCACACTCATTGATGTGGAAGTCCTCAAGGGGGTCTTTTTAAGGAATATTTAGAGTATAGAGATGAAATAAGTCATAGAAACTTAAAGCTGCTGCAGCTTCTCCTGTTAATCTTGAAGAAGCAAATTGCCTTGTAAAGAGATGCAGAATTCCGTGGGCAGCTTCTGAAGGATGAGGATAGTTCTCAGTTGACAACCAGTCAAAAAATTGTAACCTCAGTCCTACAACCTCAAGAAACTAAATTTTACTAACAGCTTTAATGAGGTTGAAAGAAGACTTCAAGCCTCTGGAGATGCTACTGTTATGGCCAACACTTGATTTTAGGCTGGTGAGTGACCCAGCTAACCCCTACCTGAATTCTTGACTCACAGAAATGAAAGTTAAAAACTGGGAGATACAACAAGAAAAGAAAACTTCAGGCAAACATGCTTGATGAACATCAGTGCAAAAATCCTCCATAAAATACTGGCAAACTGAATCCAGAAGCACATCAAAAAGCTTATCCACCTCAATCAAGTAGGCTTCATCCCCAAGATATAAGGTTGGTTCAACATATGCTAATCAATAAATGTGATTCATCACATAAATATAACTAAAGAGAAAGTATTACATGATTATCTCAATAGGTACATAAAAGGCTTTAAATGAAATTCAACATCCTTTCATTTTAAAAATTCTGAATAAAATAGGTATTGAAGAAACATACCTCAAATAATAAGAGTCATATATGACAAACCCACAGCCAATATCATGCTGAATGGGTAAAAGCTGGAAGCATTCCCCTTGACAACTGGCACAAAAAAAGAATGATCTTTCTCACTACTCCTATTCAACATAGTATTGGAAGTTCTAGCAATAGAAAGAAATGAAGAAAATCCAAACAGGAAGAGAGGAAGTCAAACTATATTTGTTTGCAGATGGCATAATCCTATATCTAGAAGATCACACATATTCTCAGCCTAAAAGCTTCGTAAACTGATAAACAACTTCAGGAAAGTTTCAGAATACAAAATCAATGTGCAAAAGTAACTAGTATTTCTATACACCAACTAAAGTCAAGCTGAGAGCCAAACCAGGAAGAAATCCATTCACGATTACCACAAAAGGAATGAAATACCTAGGAATACAGCTAACTAGGTAGGTAAAAGTTCTCTCCAAGAAGAGTATCAAACCATTGCTTAAAGAAAGCAGAGATGACAAAAACAAACAAAAAAATCCATGCTCACAGATAGGAAGAATCAATATCGTGAAAATGGCCATACTGCAATAAGTACTGTATAGATTCAGTGCTATTTCTATTGGACTACCATTGACATTCTTCACAAAACTAGAGAAAACTATTTTAAAATCCATGTGGAACCAAAAGAGAACCTGAATAGCCAAGACAATCCTAAGCAAAAAAAAAAAAAAAAAAAAAAACAAAGCTGGAGGCATTATGCTACCTGACTTCAAACTATACTACAAGGGTACGGTAACCAAAACAGCATGGTACTAGTACAAGAACAGACACATAGACCAATGGAACATAATAAAGAACCCAGAAATATGAAAACACACATACAGCCATCTGATCTTTGACAAACCTGAAAAAAACAAGCAATGGAGAAAGAATTCCCAATTCAATAAATGGTGCTGTGATAACTGGCTAGACATATGCAGAAGATTAAAACTGGATTCCTTCTTTACAATATATACAAAAATTAACTCAAGATGGATTAAAGACTTAAATGTAAAAGCCAAAATTATGAAAACCCTGGAAGACAACCTAGGTGTTAAGCCTAGTACTCATTAGTTGTTTTTCCTGATCCTCTCCCTCCTCCGACCGTTTACCCTTTCATAGGCCCCAGTGTGTATTCCCATCTATGTGTCCATGTGTTCTCACATTTAGCTCTCATTTGTAAGTGAGAACATGTGGTATTTGGTATTCTATTCTTGTCTTAGTTTGTTAAAAATAATGGCCTACAGCTCCATCCATGTTCCTGCAAAGTAAATGATCTGATTCTTTCTATTGGCTGCATAGTATTCCATGGTATATACATACAACATTTTCTTTATGCAGTCTACCATTGATGGGCATTAGGTTGATCCATTTTCTTTGCTATGGTGAATAGTGTTGCAACAAACATACACATGCATGCATCTTTATAGTAGAATGATTTATATTCCCTTGGGTCTACACCCATTAATGCGGTTTCTGGGTCAAATAAATATTTCTGTCTTTATGTCTTTGAAGTATTCCTCTCTGGTATAAAGGTTTGTCTGTCTTTATGTATCTGAGGAATTGCCACTCTGTCTTTCATAACAATTAAAATAATTTACACTCCCAAAAGCAGTTTATAAACGTTCCTTTTTCTCCACAACCTCGCCAGCCTCTGTTTTGTTGTTGCTGTTGCTGCTGTTTTACTTTTTAGTAGCCATTCTGACTGGTGTAAGATGGTATCTTATTAATGTTTTGATTTGCATTTCTCTAATCACCAGTGATGTTGAACTTGTTTTCATTTCACAAAAGTGTCTAAATATCTGCTGATTTTTTGAAACAGAGTCTCACTTTGTTGCCTAAGCTAGAGTGCAGTGTCGTGATCAAGGCTCACTAAAGCCTCAACATCCTGATCCAAAGTGTTCCTCCCACCTCAGCCTCCCAAGTAGCTGGGACCACAGGTCTGTACCATCACAATGAGCTAATTTTTATTTTTATTTTTATAGAGTCCTAGAGAAGTCCCCCCATATTGCTTAGGCTGGTCTCTAACTTCTGGGCTCAAATGAAACCCCCACCTCAGCCTCACAAAGTGTTGAGATTAAAGACATGAACCGCATCTGGTCCCCTTATCTTAACTAATAGGAACGACTGCCCCTTCTTTAACAATTACTAGTTTATTCTTGGCCTAGTCTTTCCTTCATTATAAGTAAGATGAATTAAAATGATCATAGAACGACCCTTGCCTCTTGATAGCATCCAATATAGAGCAAAGCCCTGCTACCCAAAGTCCATTTCAATCTGAATCATCCAAAGTCCAAAAATTTAATAATTCCTTTGTAACATCTTCTTACTAAAATGCCCCACATTTCCCCCTGGTGTGTGTCTCACCTCCTCACAATGTGTAATAATCCAACTTGGTCAAGTACACGTGTGCTCCCAGGGGTCTTTACCTGGAAAGCAGTGGCAAATACCTCCACTCTTTGACTTCTCTAGTTCCAATAGCCTGTTGCTCCAAGTCACTCAGTCAGAAACTCCCATTGTTATATTCTATGCTTTGTGATTGTCAGTAGCTCTAGCACTATTTAAAAAATCTCAATTTCAAGCATCCCACTTTAATCAACACTTACCTTTTTCAAACACTTTCTAATTCGTCTCTTTTTAGTGCCTACATTCCAAAAATTTTTTTACTTCCTAAAAGTCTGTAATTAATTTACTTGACCCAATTTTTTTCTATCTCATTAGTCATTTCTGTACTGATCTTTTCTAGATATTATTCATGCTTGGTCCATTTTGTATTCTCATCGTCCTTGTCCACTTATACATTTATACACAGTCCTTGCTCCATTTTTTCCATTAAACATATTTCATATAACTGCAACCTTGATAGAAACTAAATTCTCTATCTGTTCTATTCCTTTCCCCGAGCAGCAGAATGTGCACATACATGAAAGATAACTGATCCATCCATCCATATAAAAAATAACTTTTCTGACATAAATAGGTAGCTACAAAATTTATGTTTCATACTTTCTTAACTCTCCCCCAAAAATATTTCACATGTCTTTGTCTCTTTGAACATCCCGTACATATTCTGTCTTCCTACCTCTGCAGATAATTTCCTTCTATTCTGCAAGGGACTGAATATTTATACCCGCCCCCCACCATAGCTCCTACCAAATTTAGATGTTGAAATTGTAACCTCCCAATGTGATAGCATTACAAGATGGTGCCTTTAAAGGATAATTAGCTCATGAAGGTAAAGCCCTCATTAATGAGATTAGTGCCCTTATAAAAGGAATGCACTTTCTTTTTGCCAGGTGAGAATACAATCCTGTTGTGCAACCCCAAAGAGGGCTCTCACTGGAACTGAACCAGGCTGGCACCCTGGTCATTGGACTTACAGCCTCCAGAACTGTGAGAAATACATTTTTGTTGTTTAGAAGTAACTCAGACTGTGGCAGTTAGAGCAACCTGAACTGGTGAAGCACTATTTCAATGAGATAATTTGAAGTATTTAGAAGAGTCTAATTTTCCAGCCATCAAATTTAGCAATGCAACTGTACCTTTACCAATATATTCTATAATCCATTCTGATGTCACAAGTTTTTATTTTATTCAAAGCCCCTTCTTTAGAGCTGTATCTTGGATCTTCTTTTTTTTTTTTTTTTTTTTTTTTCCATCTTTTCTCAAATACTTTTTTCCTGCAATTACCTCTTCTCCCTCTGGTATAATTAATTGTCTTCTTTTTATTTACTCATCCCATCAGGTTAAATACATGTTGTAATATCTTTCATCTTAAAAAAAATTCTCTGATCCCACATGCCATTATTTATCAATGTCAGTTCCTCTTTATAGCAAGTATGCTTGAAATGTTGTTTTATTTGCTGTTTCAATATTTTACTTCTAACTCTCCATTAAAATATATTTTATTATGAAATATGTTATATAATCAAAATGACAATACATACAATATTTCCAGAAATTGAAGATGATATTAATTGTAGGATGTATCACTGTTTTATCTACCAATAAGAGAGCATTAACAGTAATGGGTACAACTATAATATAATAACAATATTGATTGGCAGATACATAGCAATGGTGGTAATGTGAAAAATGAACATTTTAGAAATGCAGTACCATATTATCTTTATTAAGATAGTAGAATAATTCAGCAAATAATATTCTCGTGCACATATAATAAAAAGAAGGACTCTGGTTTAGGGTTGTACTGTTGACTGCTTTCAAGCCCCTACCACTCCTCTTTTCTTTATGCTTCACATCTGGGCAATCTGTGGTGGAAGGTGGCACAGTCTCTTAATTATGATCAAACTAAGTGAAACTCAGCTGTAGGGGGCAGGCTCCACTATGGTATTCTGGTCGTTTTCCACATATCAGAATAGGCCACATAGGCACAGGCTTGACCCACACCTGGTCTGAATTTTCGCTGGAGTATGGTGTGATCTGATCTGCCTGGAACATGAGCAGGATCCTTGTAAGAAGCTGTTTTGAGGTAATCTGCCACTAGCCTGTTTGTCTTACTGGGGAAGCTGGGGGAAGGCAGTGTTTCTGAACCTATCAGTTTCTGAGGTATGGGAATATTGGCCTTGCTTTCCCCCTCAGAGTGGAGCTATACAATTTAGACTCCTCAGCAATTAATTATTCTACTACTCATGTTGTGGTAATTAAGCACTTTTGTTGTGATGCCAGCCTTCTTGGTTTATGGCACCAGGATCACAGAGTTCCATCATTCTTTCCCTTATTCTTTTTTTTGCTATTTATGCACATAATAAACTATGCTAATGTAGACATTACTGAGGGAATGAGTCAGTCCTTGGCTTTTCCAGTCTGTTGCATCTGTAAGCTTGACACCAGCCTCATCAGCTCCACCTTCCAGCCAACATAAAAGCCCAATACCACCTGCATCTTCTTGCTTTTCTTTCACTTTAGACTTAACGTGGGACCTTCTACTTCTGTCAAAGACAGAATTAAAACAAATTTAGATTAAAGATCTCAATCAGCATTATTATAAATTGGGCAACATTCCATTCTATGAAGTAAAACAAGTGTTCCAATGAGCTATGTAGAGATGGGTGCTTTTACAGAAAAAAAAAAAAAAAAAAAGAAAAAAAAAAAAAAAAAAAAGGCCAAAGAAAGCAGAAACAAAGGTCAAAGTGCAGATTGGTCATTTTGAAAGTTGTTTTTCCTGGAAGGTGGGGTCAGGGACACAGAATAATAGAAGAATAACTGGTTACCATCAGGTTACTTCAGGTTTTATTTTGTTGTAAGCATTAAAATGGAGGAAATTTTGTTACCATGCCAATTGAAACCGGCCCGCTTGAGAAACTAGACAGTTTTCTCTCTCTCCTGGTCTCCCAGAAGGCCAGGTAACAACTCAGTTTCGGTTTGGTGATGGGGAGCCTCAGCATGAGTGACTGTATTTTGATTTTTAGTATAGTCTACTGCGGCTTAGTGGAGTAGCTTAGTCTGCAACAATGGCAATTGTCCTGTAATTTTTATTTGACTCCTCGTATCCATCAATACTCATGTATCATTCATCTTAAGACTCATAAATTTCCAGACAGTAGGGTATGCCTGGATATCCTAGCAGGGGATGTTAGGGCCTCAAATAACACAACAGGTATACTTCTGTAAAGCATGATTGTTATTTTCAAAAATATAGCTGGGAGCTGTGATTATGCCACTACACTACAGCCTGCATAACAGAGTGAGGACTAGTCTCAAAAAAAAAATAATAATAAAATAAATAAAAAAGTAAAGAAAAGAAATAGAACTGGGAATGTTATTGTTTGGTCACAGTGAATGGTTGTTAAAATATACCTAACCACTAGCAGGTAGTTTGTGTGAATTCCCATCATTCCATATCTTTTTTCAAGCTTTGGAAGAGTCTTCTTTCTTTTGATTTTAAAATGCTTAAAGGCATTCTTGATATTCTCTCCTGGACATTATAAAGTATTTTTTTTTTTTTTTTTTTTTTTGAGACGGAGTCTTGCTCTGTCGCCCAGGCTGGAGTGCACTGGCCGGATCTCAGCTCACTGCAAGCTCCGCCTCCCGGGTTTACGCCATTCTCCTGCCTCAGCCTCCCGAGTAGCTGGGACTACAGGCGCCCGCCACCTCGCCCGGTTAGTTTTTTGTATTTTTTAGTAGAGACGGGGTTTCACCGTGTTGGCCAGGATGGTCTCGATCTCCTGACCTCATGATCCGCCCGTCTCGGCCTCCCAAAGTGCTGGGATTACAGGCTTGAGCCACCGCGCCCGGCCTGGACATTATAAAGTATTATTTTTCATATTTAAATTATTACTTACATTAAAATTGTATAATTAGTGAAAGCTATAGATTGTGGTATATAAATGCATCCAATTTTTTTGACATTGATACCCAGTTATTCCAATAAAATCTATTAATACTCTTCTTGCTTTGCTGATCCATAATGCCATCTTTGTAATGACATATGCCTTTCTTTTTGTATCTGATCGAGTTTCTTTCTGGGGTGAAAATTCTGGTTTATTTAAATATTCAATATAGTAAGGGGGTATTAAATTAATTAGCAAAAGTTTATTTAAAACAAATTTATTTAAAACAAAATTGCCACATTTGAATAAGTACTATCTCTAGTCTCATTATTGGTCATAAAAATTTTTAATTTTGTTTTTGTTTCTCCTCCTGCCATAAACACAGCCCCCACATACCAATATACCCATGTGTACATATATACAAATATTTATATGATTGAGAAAATTATATATAGTACTGTGTTGAATAATTTACTTTTTATCAAAATAACATTTAAAAATATTGCATTTGTTAACCATTTGTAAATTTAGAAGAAATATTTTTTTAAAATATTTCACCAGCAAAAATGAACTTATTGTGAACTTATAAACCTAGAGAGAAAATGACTGTGGTGTGGCAGATGGTGTAGACCGCCATCACCTATCTTCTTGCTCACCTCTCCTTTCAGCTCCACCTTCTTTTTATCTTCAGCTGTGAGAGATCATACTGACTTTGATAGCTCCACGCCTCAAGTACTTGACCCTCTATTTCTCTCCCCAAGAGCTTTAACTATGTATTCCAAGCTTGTTCAATAAAAGACAACTGCAACCAAGATGTGTGAGAAAACTGAGAATTCCCAAGGGCAAACTCTAAAGCATGGGGGCTCAAAGCCAGCCAAAGAGTGACCCAGTCTGTCTGTATTCTGGTGGACAATTCTGAAAGGTGTTGATACTATATCACATCTTAGAGGCAGTCAATGAGATGAAGCCTCGGTTGCCCACAGTGGAAACTTACTCCTTCGTGCAATGTTCATTGTCTTTAAAATGTCTCATTTTACTCTCCTCATACTCTCATTCGTGAGTCTTGGCATCACCTACTAACTCTCTTCCCCTAAGTTCTTATTTGGAATCTGCTTTCGTGGGAATTAAAATTAGGACACACACCATCATAAAATGTACAATAGCTTCAAAGAAATAATTAATATAGTCAAGTATATATCAGATGTAATAAGACAGATTTATTAATAAACAGTTCATTGGAGAAGATAAATATGATAACATGACTAGTTCATTCATAAAATAATACAGCTAAAATAGGAATTTTTACTAAAAGAGAGAGCAGAAATTCTGATTATATATATGCATGCATGTGTGTGTACACACACGTTTCCACTTAGTGTGTATACATATATACACAATATGCATGTGTATTTATACACATACACACACATATATGAAGAGTATCTACATAAGTATTATATATTCTTTTTTTTTTTTTTTTTTTTTTTTTTTTTTTTTTTTTTTTTTGAGACGGAGTCTCGCTCAGTCGCCCAGGCTGGAGTGCAGTGGCCGGATCTCAGCTCACTGCAAGCTCCGCCTCCCAAGTTTACGCCATTCTCCTGCCTCAGCCTCCTGAGTAGCTGGAACTACAGGCGCCCGCCACGTCGCCCGGCTATTTTTTTGTATTTTTTAGTAGAGACGGGGTTTCACCGTGTTAGCCAGGATGGTCTCGATCTCCTGACCTTGTGATCCGCCCGTCTCGGCCTCCCAAAGTGCTGGGATTACAGGCTTGAGCCACCGCGCCCGGCCGTATTATATATTCTTAATGAGAAAAAGCATGTTGATTGCATGTAAAGCTTTAGTAGTGCAAGATGAATAAGTTCTAGAGATCTATTGTACAACACAGTACTTATACTTAACAATACTGAATCATGCACTTAGAAAATTTGTTAACAGCCCTGTTAACACCAGCCCTGTTAACTCTCCCTTTTTGTGGTTAGTGTTTTTACCAATAATAGGAAGAAAGGCCCAAAAAACCTTTGGAGATGATGGATACATTTATTATTTTGGTTGTGGTGATGGTCTCATGGTTATATGTGTATGTCCAACCTCATCAACATGTATACATTGAATATGTGCAGTGTTTTGTATCAGTTATACCTCTGCTATAATACAACTGTTAAAAAGAAGAAAAGAAATGAATTGAAAAGTTAATTTATTACAAACCTAAAAATATAAAATACCATACAAATAAAAAATAAAAAATAAAAGTTCATGTACTGCCAGGCACGGTGGCTCAAGCCTGTAATCCCAGCACTTTGGGAGGCCAAGACGGGCGGATCACGAGGTCAGGAGATCGAGACCATCCTGGCTAACACGGTGAAACTCTGTCTCTACTAAAAAATACAAAAAACTAGCCGGGCAAGGTGGCGGGCGCCTGTAGTCCCAGCTACTCGGGAGGCTGAGGCAGGAGAATGGCTTAAACCCGGGAGGCAGAGCTTGCAGTGAGCTGAGATCCGGCCACTGCACTCCAGCCTGGGCGACAGAGTGAGACTTCATCTCAAAAAAAAAAAAAAAAAAAAAGGTCATGTACTACAAAGAATTTTCTTCATTCATAGACTTTATTTTTAGAACGTTTTAGGTTTACAAAAAAGTAGGCAGAATACACTACATAGCATTTTCATACTGGTTTCTTTCACTTAACAATACATATTTAAGGTTCATCTATGTCTTTTTATGTTTTTAGAGTTGATTGGTTTTTATCTTTGGGTTATATTCTACTGTATGGATATATCACAGATTGTTTAGCCATTCACCTACTGAAAGATGTCCTGGTTGCTCCAAAATTCTGGCAATTATGTATAAAGCTTCTACAAATGTTTGTATGCATGTTTTTATTTTGACATTAGTTTCCAACTTACCAAATTTTCAATTTGGGTAAATAGGAAGAAACGTGATTGCTGGGTTCAATACTAAGAAAAAGTTTAGATTTATAAGAAACAACCAACCTGTATTCCAAAGTGGCTATGTCATTTTGCATTCCCAGGAGTAGCACATGAGAGTTCCTGTTACCATACATCTTCACCAGTATTTGCTGTTGCTAGTATTTCGGATTTTAGCATTTCTAAACATATGTAGTAGAATATCATTTTTGCTTAAATTTGCAATTTCCTATAACATAAGAAGTTGAACATCTTTCCATATGCGTATTTTTTATCTTTACATCTTCTTTAGCAAGATATATGTTCAGCTCATTTTTGATTAGTTTTTTTTTTTTTTTTTTGTACTTTTTTATTTTAAGTTAAGGAGTATCTCTTCAGGATGTACACGTTTGTTACATAGGAAAATGTGTTTCATGGTGGTTTGCCGCACAGATCATCCTATCACCTAGGTATTAAACCCAGCATCCTTTAGCTATTCTTCCTGATATTCTCCCTCCTCTCCCTGCTGACCCTCTGACAGGCTCCAATGTGTGTTGTCCCCCACATTATGTGTCCATGTGTTTTCATCATTCAGCTACCACTTATAAGTGAGAACATGTAGCATTTGGTTTTCTGTTCCTGTGTTAGTTTGCTGAGGATAATGGCTGCCAGCTCCATCCATACCACTGCAAAGGACATGATCTTGTTCCTTTTTATGACTGCATAGTATTCCATAGTGTATATCTACCCCATTTTCTTTGTCCTGTCTATCATTGAAGGACGTTTAGGCTGGTTAAACGTCTTTGCTACTGTGAATAGTGCTTCAGTGAACATACATGTGCATGTATCTTTATAATATTTTATGTTCCTTTCGGTGTACAGCAGGTAATGGCATTGCTCGGTCAAATGGTATTTCTGCCTCTAGGTCTTTGAGGAATAGCCACATTGTCTTCCACAATAGTTGAAGTAATTTACAACTCCTGCCAACAGTATAAAAGCATTCCTTTTTCTCCACAACCTTGCCAGTATCTGCTCTTTTCTGACTTTTTAATATTAGTCATTCTGACTGGTTTGAGATGGTATCTGTATTAGTCCATTCTCACATTGATATGAAGAACTGCCTGAGACTAGATAGTTTATAAAGAAAAGAGGTTTAACTTACTTATAGTTTGACATGGCTGGGAGGCCTCAGGAAACTTACAATCATGGTGGAAGGGAAAGCAGGCACGTCTTACATGGCCACAGGTGACAGAGAAGTGAATACACAAGAAAAATACTGCACTTTTAAATCCATCAGATCTCGTGAGAATTCACCCACTACCACAAAAACAGCATGGGGAAAACAGCTCCCATGATCCAATCACCTCCTTCCCTCTACAATGGGAAATTACAGGTCCCTCCCTTGACATGTGGGAATTACAATTTGACATGAGATTTGAGTGGGGACACAGAGCCAAAACATATTCATGTCTCATTGTGGTTTTATTTTGTATTGCTCTAATGCCCAGTGATTTTGTTGAGTTTTTATTCATATGTTTGTTTTCTGAATGTATGTCTTCTTTTGAGAAGTGTCTGTTCATGTCTTTTGTCTAATTTTAATGGTTTTTTTTCTTGTAAATTTGTTTAAGTTCCTTGTACAGGCTAGCTATTAGACCTTTTTCTGATGAATAGATTGCAAAAATTTTCTTACATTCTGTAGGTTGTCTATTCACTCTTCTGATAGTTTATTCTACTGTGCAATTTTTTTTTGTTTGTTTAATTAGATCCCATTCATCAATTTTTGCTTTTGTTGAAATTGCATATGGTGTCTTCAACATGAAATCTTTGCCGGTGCCTATGTCCTATATGGTATTGACTAGATAGTCTTCTAGGGTTTTACACTTAATTATTTAATCCATCTTGAGTTGATTTTTGTATACAGTATAAGGAAGGGGTCCAGTTTCAATCTTCTGCACCATTTATGCTTGTTTTTGTTAGGTTTGTGGAAGATCAGATGATTGTAGGTGTGCGGTCTTATTGCTTGGTTCTCTATTCTGTTCCATTGGTCTATGTGTCTATTCTTGTACCAGTAAGACGTTCTTTTGGTTACTGCAGTCTTGTAGTATAATTTGAGGTTGGGTAGCATGATGCCTCCAGCTTTGTTCTTTTTACTTAGGATTGTCTTGGCTCTTTTTTGGTTCCATACAAATTTTAAAATAGCTTTATTCTAATTCTGTGAAGAATGTCAATGGCAGTTTAATGGGAATAGCATTCAATCTGTACATTGCTTTGGGTAATTTTTGCTTTTGTTGCAATTGCATATGGTGTCTTCAGCACGGCCATTTTTCACAACATTGATTCTTCCAATCCATGAGCATAGAATGTGTTTTCATTTATTTGTGTCATCTCTGATTTCTTTGAGCAGTGGTTTGTAGTTGTCCTTGAAGAGATACTTCATTTTTCCTTGTTAGTTATATTCATGGGTATTTTATTCTTTTCTGGCAATTGTGAATGGTTGTTTATTCATGATTTGACTCTTGGTTTGCCTGCTGTGGATGTATATGAATAATAGCAATTTTTGCACATTGATTTTTGTTTCCTGAGACTTGTTGAAGTTGCTTATCAGCTTAAAAATCTTTTTGGCTGAAACTACGTGGTATTCTAGATATAAGATCATGTTATCTGCAGACAAAGATTGTTTGCCTTTCTCTCTTCCTATTTGAATTCCTGTATTTCTTTATCTTGCCTGATTGCGCTGGACTACATTGAATAGGAGTGGTGGAAAACAGCATCCTTGTCTTGTGCTGGTTTCCAGGGGAATGCTTCCAGCTTTTGCCCATTCAGTATGATATTGGCTGTGGGTTTGTCATAGATGGCTCTTATTATTTTGATGTATGTTCCTTCAATACCTAGTTTATTGAGAGTTTTTAATACAAAGCAATGTTGAATTTCATCAAAGGACTTTTCTGCATCTCTTGAGATAATCATGTGATTTTTCTCTTTAGATCATTTTATGTGATGAATCACATTTATTTATTTGTGTATATTGAATCAACCTTGAATCCTGGGGATGAAGCCTACTTGATTGTGGTAGATAAGCTTTTTGATGTGCTGCTGAATTTGGTTTGCCAGCATTTTCCTCAAGAATTTTGCACTGATGTTCATTAGAGATATTGGCCTGAAGGTTTTGTGTGTGTGTGTGTGTGTGTGTGTGTGTGTGTGTGTGTGTAATAGTAGTAGTAGCAGCAGCAGTAGTAGTAGTAGTAGTAGTAGTAGTAGTAGTAGTAGTAGTATCTCTGTCAGGTTTTGGTATCAGGATGATGCTGGCCTCATAGAATGAGTTAGGGAGGAGACCCTCCTTTTCAATTTTTTGTAATAGTTTCAGTAAAAATTGTATCAGCTCTTTCTTATAACAATAGCAGAATTCAGCTGTGAATCCTTTTCTTCCTGGACTTTTTTTTGGTTGGTAGGCTATATTACTGACTCAATTTCAGAATTCATTATTGGTCAATTCAGGGATTCAATTCCTTTCTGATTCAGTCTTAGAAAGACGAATGTGTCCAGAAAATTGTTCCTTTCTTCAAGATTTTCAAGTTTGTCTGCATAGAAGTATTTGTGGTATTCTCTGATGATTGTTTGTATTTCTGTGGAATCAGTGGTGATATCTCCTTTTTCATTTCTGATTGTGTTTAGTTGAATCTTCTCTGTTTTATTCTTTATATTCTAGCTAGAAGCCTATCTATTTTCTTAATTTTTTCAAAAATCTAGCTCCTGGATTTGTTGATTTTTTTGAATTGTTTTTCATTTTTCTATCTCCTTCAGTTGAGCAATAATCCTAATTATATTTTGTCTCCTGCTAGCTTTGGAGTTTGTTTGCTTTTGGTTTTCTAGTTCTTTTAGTTGTAATGTTAGGTTGTAAACTTGAGATCTTTCTAGCCTTTCGATGTGAGAATTTAACGCTGTTAATTTTCCTCTTAACACTGCTTTAGTTGTGTCCCAAAGATTCTGGTATGTTATCTCTGTTCCTATTAGTTTGAAAGAACTTCTTGATTTCTGCCTTAATTTTATTATTTACCCAGGAATCTTTCAGGAGCAGATTGTTCAGTTTTTATGTAGTTTTGTGGTTTGGAGTGAATTTTTAAATCCTGAATTCTAATTTGATTGTGCTGTGATCTGAGAGACTGTTATGATTTCAGTTCTTTTGCATTTTCTGAGGAGTATTTTACTTCCAATTATGTGATCAATTTTAGAGTAAGTGTCATGTGGTGATGAGAAGAATGGATATTCTGTTGTTTTGGGGTGGAGAGTTCTGTTGATATCTATCAAGTCCATTTGATCCAGAGCTGAGTTCAAGTCCTCAATGTCTTTGTTAATTTTCTGCCTTGATAATCTGACTTATATTGTTAGTGGGTGTTAAAGTCTCCCACAATTATTGTGTGGGAGTCTAAGTCTCTTTGAACTTTTCTGATAATTTGCTTTATCTGGCTGCTTCTGTATTGGGTGCATATATATTTAGGATAGTTAGCTCTTCCTGTTGAATTGAAGTTTTTACCCTTATGTAATGCCCTTTTTTGTCTTTTTTGATCTTTGTGGGTTTAAAGTCTGTTTCGCCAGAAAGTAGGATTGCAACCCCTTCTTTTTCTGCTTGCCATTTGCTTGGTAAATTTTCCTCCATCCCTTCCTTTTGAGCCTATGTGTGTCACTGCATGTGAGATGGGTTCTCTTAAAGACAGCATACCAATGGGTTCTTTATTCAGCTTGCCAGTCTGTGTCATTTAATTGGGGCATTTAACCCATTCCATTTAAAGTTAGTATTGTTATGTGTGAATTTTGTTCTGTCATCATGATGCTAGCTGATTATTTTTCAGACTTGTTTATGTGGTTGTTTCATAATGTCACTGGTCTGTGTACTTAAGTGTGTTTTTGTAGTGGCTGCCAATGGTTTTTCTTTTCCATATTTAGTGCTTCCTTCAGGAGATCTTGCAAGACAGATTTGGTGGTAATAAATTTCCTTAGCATTTATTTGTGTGTAAAGCATCTCATTTCTCCTTTGCTTATGAAAATTAGTTTGGCTTGATATGAAATTTGGGATGGAATTTCTTTTCTTTAAGAATGTTAAATACTGGACCCCAATCTCTTCTAGCTTGTAGGGTTTCTGTTGAAAAGTTCCCTGTTACTCTGATGGGTTTGCCTTTGTAGGTGACCTGGCCTTTCTCTGTGGCTGGTCGACATTTTTCTTTCATTTTACCCTTGGAGAATCTAATATTGTGTGTCTTGGGGATGATTTTCTCGTGGAGCATCTTACTGGGGTTCTCTGCGTTTCCTGAATTTGAATGTTGGCCTGTATTGCTAGGTTGGGGAGGTTTTTCTGGATGATATCCTAAAATATGTTTTCCAGCTTGGTTCCACTCTCCCCATCTCTTTCAAGTACCCCAAATCAGTCATAGATTCGGACTCTACATAATACTATATGTCTCAGAGGTTTTGTTCATTCCTTTTCATTCTTTTGTCTCTATTCTTGTCTGCCTATCTTTTTCAGAAAGATGACCTTCAATTTCTCTGCCCAGTCCATTCTGCTATTAATACTTGTGATTGCACTGTGAAGTTCTTGTAGTGTGTGTTTTCGCTCTAACAGGTCAATTATATTCCACTCTAAACTGGTTATTTTGGCTGTCAACTCCTGTATTGTTTTATCATGATTCTTAGCTTATTTGCATTGGGTTACAACCTGCTCCTTTAGCTTAGTGAAGTTTGTTATTATCCACCTTCTGAAGCTTACTTCTGTCATTTCAGCCACCTTAGCCTCATCTCAATTAGGAGTCCTTGAAGGAGAGGTGTTGCAGTCATTTGCAGGAAAAGGGGCACTCTGTCTTTCTGAGTTTTCAGTATTTTTTGCATTGATTCTTTCTCATCTTTGTGGGCTTATCTATCTTCCACCTTAGAGGTTTCTTCTCTTTGAATGGGGTTTTCATGGTTTGTTGTTGTTGTTGTTTTCTGTTTGTTGGTTTGTTTTTCTTATAACAGTCTGGCTATTCTTCTATAGGGCTTCACACTTTACTAGGGCTCCATTCCAGACTCTAGTTGCCTCAGTTTTTTTTTTTTTTTCCTGCACCTGGCAATCTCACCAGTGACGTCTGTGACACAGAAAATGTAACAGTCTACTCCTTCCTCTGGAAACTCTATCCTGGGGGTTACTGACCTATTGCCAGGCCCAACACGACTGTAGTAGGTGGCTGGAGACCCCTGTTCCAAATTCTTACCCAGTCAGTAGGAATAGGATCAGGGACTTGTTTAAAGAAACAGTCCAGCTGCTTTTTAGTAGAGCAGCTGTGATGTGTTGGGAATCCCTTGAGCCCTTTATCCATTTGGACTTTCCAAGGCCCACAGCCTGAACCAGCTGAGAACCCCAAAAGGCCAAAGTGGCAACTTGCCCTACCCCTCAGTCACTCTGTCCCAGGTAGAACACAGGCATGAGTGGCCAGATGCCCTGGCTGGGAGGACTCACCCTGTGAGGAGGAGTGGACTGGTTTCTCACTTAAAGAAGCAACCTAGCCACTCCTTGACAAACCAGCTGTGTCATGGTGGGGAATCAATTCTGCCCCTATCAGCTTTGACTTTCCAAAGCCCACAGGCTAGAATGGCTGAGTTGTCCACCCGCGGACCTCCCCGGGTGGACAGCTCCCTTTCCCTGACAACTCCATCCCAGAGGGAGATCAGAGCTCTGCCACTAATACATGCTGGTGGGCATGGCTGGAGGGTCTGTCTCAGAGATCCTCCTCAGTGAGCAGAAATGAATCAGGTCCCACTTAAAGAAGAAGTCTGGCCACTATCTGCCAAAGCCACTGTGTTGTGCTGCTCCGGGTACCCTTCTTCGTCCAGATGTTTGGATTCTCTAAAGCCCGCAGACTGGAACGGCTGAGTTGACCAAACAACAGAGAAGGCACCTGCCCCACCCCCCAGGGCTTTGTTGACTCTCAGGCTCCACCCTGTTGCTTGTGACTGGCTGGAATTCCAAGCCAGTGCATCTTATCTTGTGAGGTGTCCTGGAAGTGGGGCCCACGGAATGGCACTGCTCAGCTCCCTGGATTCTGCCCCATTCCTAGGGCTTGTGGGGAACTCCTGCTTTGCCTGAATTGAAGACACCTTTGTGGAGGATCCCAGGGAAGGAATATGTAAAGCTCTTGAATCTCTGTGCTTGGCTGAGCAGTTGCTCTGTCAAGATTTCACACTGTTCTGTGTGTCAGACCCCTGGCTTTGGTAGTGTGGGCTCACAGAGGGATCTCCTGATTGCAGGTTGCAAAGATTCCTGAGAGAAATGTGATTTCCAGGGGTTGCAGTCACTTATCGCTTCCCTTGGCTGGGAGTGGGGGTTCCTTTGGTTCTGTGTCACTCCTGGGTGGGCCATTGTCCCATCCTACTTTTCTTTGTTCTCCACATGTCCAGTTTTTTCCTAATCACTTCCCAATCCGAGAACCTGGATATTTCAGTTGAAGGTGCTGTATTCACTTGCCCTTTTCATTTGTCTCTGTGAGTGCCACAGACCACAGCTGTTTCTCGTTGGCCATTTAGCTCCTCCTCCAGTTTTCTTTTTCCTTTTTTTAATCTTACTGTTGAGTTTTAAAAGATTTTAACATGAGTTTTACAGACTTTCTCTTAGTTTGTGGTTTGTCTTCTTATTTTCCTAACAGTAGTGATCAGTAATGATGGCCTTTCTTTCATTCCTGATATTAGTAATTTGTGACTTGGCTTTTTTCTTGGTCTAACTAGAGATGTATAAATTTCATTGATCTTTTCAAAGAAATAATTTTTTGTTTTACTAGTTTTTCCTATTGATTTCTTATTTTGAATTCTATTGATATCTGCTCTAATTTTTACTTTTTCTACTACTTATTTGGATTTTGTTTGTTTTTCTTCTAGTGCCCTCAGCTGGAAGCTTAGATTATTAATTGCTCTATTTTTTGAAAACGACAATTTGTATTAATATGTGCAGATTATAAAGAAAATAATTTAGAAAAGTTAAATGAGAATTGTAGCATATTATTTTCAAATTATGAATATTGATTTGAAATGGAAAAAAGTCTTACAACCATATTCTAAATTTATTATTAGTTACATTAATAATTGCCTAAAAAAGAATATGTAGGCAGTTTTTTAAAAATACTATAACCTTTCCAATATACTTTATCAAAAAACAGGTTTAACACAGTGAGAAGCACAATGTATCCCTTCATTTTTCCCACCAATATATCAATAAGTAAATGGCCTTAGAATTCTTAATATTAGAAATTTATTGTACGGTATGATCCGAAATGACTCCCATTTTGATAAGTTAGATATATGTGGGTAAATCCCCCACTTATCTGCCACGTATTTAGATCTTTCTAAATATAGTGAATAGTGGATATGTTTCTTACATGACTCTAATTTTTCTAAAATTATATATCAAATTAGTATTTTATAATTATTATAATCTCTCTCAAAGTGTATTCTATTACAGCTATAAGAAGTATTTGTATTTTACTTTAGGGTTTTGATAATTATTAGCATTAAGATTTTTCATTAACTTTGTGGTTTTGTTGTGGTTGAAGGCAAACATGATTTATCTCGTAGTGATCTAGAAGTACTGGAGGCTGATCCATTTCCAATAACTGTGTCTATGGAGATGGTGATAATCCCATCTGCACCATTACAAAGACTAAATATTCACATTCAAAGTTCTAGAATTCTGTTACAGATGTCTTTATCTCATTACATGGTTACTAGGGGGTTGTTTCATCTGGTGTACTTTGATACTATGTGTACCTTAACAAGCAATCTGGAATAAGCCTTCTGTTTATAGCACTAGAAAACAGAGCATTGTTATATATCATGGCTACTGTTAATTACACTGCTGTGCAAGGCATCATTAAAGCTGGAAATGCCCAAGGCATGTCAGGAGAATTTGTTTTTGCTTAAGCTACTTTTAAGACTTAGATTTAAATAAACAATATATGTGACAATTAAGTATAGCACTATGCATCATTGCTTTCGCAGCTCTGGTTGAGACTAATCTGTTGGCAAGTTCAGGTTGTTGGTCAAATTTAACTTTTTGTAGCCAGAAAAAATTTCCATTATTTCAATTAATTTCTGACAATTTAATTTCACTTTAATTGAATACACTTGCATTTAATATTCACTACATACACAATTTGAATTAAGTGCAGTGAATAGTAGACACAACTTCTGCCACAAAAATCTTTACAATTTGTGTTACCTACACATATTAAAAACTAATTATAGTGCAAAGAAGACTGAAATAATTTGGAAAATAATTGCTGAATATTTACATTGTGTGTCTCTGTTTAAACAGTGATAAAATGAAAGGCGATGAAGTTCTTGCTGTGGATTGCTTATCATGTATATATATGTATATATACACACACACACATATATATATAGTTAAAATGACATTAAGCCAGGCACGGTGGCTCACACCTTTAATCTCAGCACTTTGGGATGCCAAGGCAGGCAGATCACATGAGGTCAGGTGTTCAAGAACAGCCTGGCCAACATGGTGAAACCCCATCTCTACTAAAAATACAAAAATTAGTCAAGGGTGGTGGCAGGCACCGGTAATCTCAGCTTCTCGGGAGACTGAGGCAGGAGAATCACTTGAACTCAGGAGAAGGAGGTTGCAATAACCTGAGATGGAGCCACTGCACTCTAGCCTCGGCGACAGAGTGAGGCTCCATCTCAATAAATAATAATAATAACAATAAAATAAAATTGAAAGAAAAAAATTGCAAGAAATCATCAAACTTAATTTTTATTCAAAGAGAAAGTAATTAAAAGGAAAACATTAACTTGGCATATTTGGCTATAAATGAGAAAAAAATGTTACATGTGATTATTAAGAGAATGATGTATCACTCTCATATAGAATAGTGTATATATGTATATATAGATACATATCAGTTCTGTTACATATTAGCTGTTTAGTCTTAGACTAAATATGCAGTTTTGCAAAATCTTGCTTTCTTCATTTTAACACTTAGCTTTCTAGCTTCTTTCAACTCTAAAGAAATTAGTCTTTTCGTCTACTTCCCTGAGTTATTCTAAAACCTAAATAAAGCATTATGTTATAAAAAATGTTTAATAAAGGCTCGGCTTATAAGGAAGCACTCAACTGCTCATCATCATTATATTTTAACTTACAATAGTGGTCTAAACAAAATAGAATATGTAATCTAGGCAAAGCCCAAAAGCTTTTAGTATAGAGACTTCTTCATAACCAAATATGGTAATTAAGTTTCATCAAATTCTCATAAGTGCATTTGCCTTTTAAAATTTTTAATAACCGAAAGTACATTTTAACTTAAAAAATCTATCTGTAATTGTTATACATTTATATTTAAGAATGCAACTAAGTTTATATTTGATGAATTTGAAAGAATAGTAACAAATTTATGAATATTTATTAACAATGCTATCTTGATTTTTTATCAGTGATACTGATTGTAATCAATATGAATTCCAAATGAGAATTTGAACACAAAAATAAAATAATTTTCCATTTTAATAGAAATAAAATGGAAGAATTTAGGATAAAGCTTTGGAGAGAGACTTACTGCGTTTGAATCCAGGTTCTGCCTCTTATTAACATGATGACCTTTGGCAACTTATAACCTCATGGTATGTTAATGTCTCATCTCTAGAACAGAGATAATAGCATACCTCCCTCAAGGTTTATTGTAAGGCATAAGTAAATTAATATATGTAAAGCACTGCTATTGACTGAATGTTAACGCCCTTGCCAAAAAATTTATATGTTGAAATCTTCCCCAGTGTGGTGATACTAGGAAGTAGAGGGCTCTTGAAAGTGGGCAACCGTAGGGGCACCTTGCAAGGTGATTAGAGCCCTTATTTTTTATTTTATTATTTATTTATTTATTTTGTTTTTTGAGACACAGTCTCACTCTGTTGGCCAGGCTGGAGTGGCAGTGACATGATCTCGGCTCACTGCAACCTCTGTCTCCCAGGCTGAAGCAATTCTCCTGACTCAGCCTCCCAAGTAGCTGGAATTACAGGCATGTGCCACCACGCCTGGCTAATTTTTGTATTTTTAGTAGAGATTGGGTTTCACCATGTTGGCCAGGCTCGATCTCCCAGCCTCAGGTAATCCACCTCGATCTCCCAGCCTCAGGTAATCCACCCACCTCAGCCTCCCAAAGTGCTGGAATTACAGGCTTGAGCCACTGGAACCGGCCAATTAGTGCTTTTATAAGAGAGACTTGAGAGAGACCCATAGCCAGTTCTGCCATGCGAAGTTACAGTGAGAAGATTGTTGTCTATGAGGAAGTAGGTCTTCACCAGACACCAAATATGTCAGCACCTTGATCCTGGACTTCACAACCTCCAAAACTGAGAGAAACAAATTTCTGTTGTTCATGTCACCCAGTCTCTGGTACTTTGTTATAGCAGTTAGTGATGGCTAAAGCTGATTTGTGTCAGGTCTCCATGTAGCCTGGTATATTTTCATGTGGTAGACCATTACAGCAAAAAACCCTGCCTGTATAGTATATGTCAAAAATGTTCATTAACAAAATATCATTTCTCAAAAATGTTTGAACAATTTATGTTAATGCCTCAAACAACTGTGAAACTAATATTTTAGATAACAATTTAGTACAACATACTATTTGTATTTGTTTTACATAAATTAAAAAAATACCCCAAGACCAAAGATGTATAGAGATTATTCTAAATTTTATAGGTATTGTTTAAATATGACTTAAGAACTGTATTACTGACATGAAATCAGATACTGCTTGCCCACTCTGAATGTCATTCCTGGTAGGCAAATAATTATATCTATGTGAGTTTCATTCCCCTCTTTTAGGAAAGAATGATGGAACATGAATAATATTTTAAAGTTAATAAAAGTTAAGAGAATGATTCAGTCATTATAAAACCTATATTGAGCATGTGTTATGTACCTGATAACATACCAGGTGTAGGAGATTTACAAAGAAGGGACCTAAAGTCAAATAGAGATGGGAACAGTTCAGGAATTATGGTACTTTAGCTGTGTCTTAAGTGACACACAAAATGTCAATGATCTAGGAAGCATTCTGTGCAAATATAGAGGGCCCAAATATTCTGAAAACATTTTTTCCCAACCATGTGACATCTGAGGTTTATTTAATAACAGTGCAGAACATAAGAACCATAAATTTATAGTAAATTTTAAAAGCCATACAACGTTCAAACAAGTATGAAACAAAACATTGTTAGGACATTATAAAATAACAGCTTTATTAAATGAAATGGGTTATATTATGGGAACTGTACCATCAAAATCTGGAGCCATGACTTGTATCAAATTTTACTTTAGTTAATTTTCTTCCTTTCTCTTTACTTACACAAAAAATAGAAACTTCTTAGAATTATAAAATTTAGGAGAAAATGGCAAGTGTTTTCTATCTGTGTCACACAGATTTGTAAATGTAGGTGCTATAGGTTCCAGAAATTAGGGAGAGTTCTAACTAGAAAAACAAAAGACAAAGCAAAACAGAAAAATGGCTTGTGTTCCATGAGAAGATGTCATATACTATTACTCAAAAAACGTATGGGGTTTCCATGTTTTTTGGAATTTCGAGAATCATATATTTCGTTTACCCAATGCCTCTATCACAGGTTGCTATGATTCCAGAATTTCCAATCTCCTTCACATAACTCTATTGCAGCAGTTGTTACCCAGTGCTTCACTCCCAATCTGCACCACATCTTATGTTCTACATAGCAGATATAGTCACATATAGTTTGTGTAAAAATAATTTATTAACAAAAGGAAAATCATAAGATGGATTAAATAACTATTTTTGTTATTAATAATACCAAAGAAAGATGGAAAAGCATAGAGAAAATCTTTAGGTTTGATGCAATCTGGAAGATAACAGAAATCTTGAAAAATTAGTAAATATGAAAAACATTTTCCAGTTAGAACTTCATTAACTGTATGCCAGCTTATAAATCAATTTTTCATTGATTAATTAATGCAACATATATTCGATTAATATGCACTATGTGCAGGCATAGTACTAAATGAATGGATAATCATTCTTGCAATAAAATAATTAGTAGTCTTCCAAGAATTCTAAGAGAATTTTTAAAATGAGGAAGTAGAGTTAAATTATCAAATATTTTGGTAAAATTATAAAGAAGCTGAAAGGGGAACTTTTAAAATAAATTTAGAATTGTTGCTGTATTTAAGATTTAATTGAAAATAATTGCCTCAAATGATATTAAAGTGATAAATTTGTTAATTTTAGTGATTGGATAAACGATTAGAATATTCATAGAGTAAAAGACAGTTTTTTATTTTCAATTAGGAAACAGAAAACTGAATTGATGTTGTCAAATTGGTGATTTTCTTTAATTTTTAATATATCATTGAGGATAAAATTTAAATTATAATTATGTGTATCCTAAAATTCATTATACTTGAAATGAGAGTACTAGAAATTCTATATATCACCACTTTTGTCTTGATAGACAAAAAAGTATAATTTTGCATTGCTGTGTGTTTAACATTGGCAAAGTAACATCTTATAAAAACAAAATTATGGTATTTAACAAATTCACCATAAACATAATTATATAAAGCATTTTGTCACTTATAGTGCTCCACTGTTTTCAAAGAGACAATATTATTAGAAAATGTATGTCTCTACATTAAAAAATAGATTGAATTACATGCAAATAGTTTGGATAGGAATGATAAAGCAACTATTAAGATCTGTATAAAAAATCCTGATTTTTAAACTTATGAATAACAAAAAATATTTTTAAATCCACATTATCTTTACCTTAATATTGTATGAGATACACGTGTATTCAAAGTAATCTTAGGCCTCATATTCATTGTGCTTCAATCATTTATTTTTCTATTCCATTGAGATCAGCAAGAAGTATACCTACACTGTGTGTGCACATGTGAGTGTGTGCGTGCACGTGTGTGTATATGTATGTGTGTATATATTCCAAAGCTGATACGTTTTTGAGGTAATAAATGCAAAATGTTTTGGAGCTGTCATCATATATTAAGCTCACACATTAAATGAGCTCTCCTTTCTTCACTATTTCTTTAGCTCTGTGTAAATTAGGACTTGTATAAAATACAGCTTAGTTAACATGGATATGTAGATAAAATACTACCTTTAATACGTAGGTACAAAAATACTTTAGCATCTAGATAAACTGTATAAAACAGATTTTAACAAACATGAGACATCTCTGCTCATCAGCAGAAAGTAAAAGAGGAATCTACTGCCAGAAGATGCATCTATGAGATTAGAAAACATTTACACTTAATCTGAAAAATAATGTGACACATTCATGATTTCATTGAAATATTTAAGAATTCATAGTTAAGTAATTCACTTCCAGCAAATTGAAGTGAAATTGAAGTATTTAACTAGAGACCTTTAAAATCCAGCTTTTTCATTTTTATACTTAATAGTAAAAAATAGATTGCTTTCTGTGCATTTTTCCCACTGTTTTAACTGTATTTAATCTTTAGTAAATTCTATATGTGAAGTTTCAGGATGAAATTGTTCTCTGATAAACTTTTGTTAGAATCTACTGCAGTAATATGCTAAAATCCCATACTGATTCTATTTTCAAGAATTTTCTAACTTTGCAGATTATTAAATATTATTCATATCAATTTAATAACAATTTGAGAAACTGTGCAAAAGGATGTATAGTATTGAAGGTAAGTATAGAATACTAAATGACTGTACTCTGTATGCATATATTTTTTTTTCAATAAGCTTTATTTTTAGGAATAGCTTTAGTACACAGAATTTAGAAGATAGTAAATGGTGCCCATTTATCTTGTACTCAATTTCCCTTATTATTAATACCTTTTATTAGATATGTTTGTTACAATTAATGAACCAGTATTGATACATGATATATTCAGATTCTCTTACATTTTACCTAATACCTTTTGTTGTTTGTTGTTTGTTGTTGTTGTTGCAGGATCTCATTCAGACACAACGTTTCATTTTGTTGTCATTTCTCTTTGACTCTTCTTGGCTGAGATAGTTTCTAAGATTTTCCTGGTTTTTGATAACACAAATACTTTTGAGGAGTATTGGTTAGGTATTCTATAGGATAAGCCCCCATTGAAATTTGCCTGATGTTTTTCTTATGATTAGACTGAGGTTATAGATTTTTGAAAGGAAAATCACAGAGGTAATGGGTCATCTTCCTCCAGCATATTAAGGATACATATCTTCAACATGATGTATAATTGTTGATGTTGACACCTGGCTTAGGTAGTGTTTGTAAAGTTTCTCTACATTTTCTCTTCATTTTCTTCCACCCTTTATAGAAGAAAGTCACTATATGCTTTTCACACTTAAATAGTGGGGAGTAATGTGCCCCTTCCTGAAGTTAACTGTCCACCTTATCCATGGTTTCATTTTTCATAGTTTCAGTTACCTGTAGTCAACTATGGTCCAAAAATATTACATGAAAAGTTCCAGAAATAAATAACTCATACAGTTTAAATTTTGTCCTGTTTTGAGTAACAGTGATAAAATTTTGCACCACCCCAATCTATCCCATCTAGACATGAATCATCTTTGTGTCCAGCATGTCCATGCCGTAATGCTAATGCTATCTGCTCAGTAGTCACTTAGTAGTCCCCTAGGTTATCAGATTGACTGTCATGGTATTGTAAAGCATGTGTTCTATTAACCATTATTTTATTTAGCAATGTTCAGAAGTACAAGAATAGTGAGGCTGGCAATTCAGATATGCCATAAACTATAAAGTGCTTCCTTGAAGTAAAAAGTTGGAAGTTTTTGACTTAATAAGGAAAGAAAAAGTATCCTATTCTGAGATTGCTAAGATTTAAGGTAAGAACAAATTTCTGCCTGTAAAATTGTGAAGAAGAAAAAGAAAATTCGTGCTGTTTTGCTGTTGGACCTCAAACTGCAAAATTCATGGTCCCAGTGCATGATAAGTACTTAGTTAGGTGGAAAAGGCATTAACTTGTGGGCAAAAGAGATGAACAGAAAAGTGTTCCAACTGACAAAAATAAAATTGGGTTTTGTAGTACCTGTGGTTTCAGGCATCCACTGGGGGTCTTGGAATGTATCCTCCACAGATAAGGGAGACTACTGTGCATAGATTATTTAGAATTCTACTGCACGAGTGATTTATCTACTATATCCTGATTATTAATTTATTCAACCATTTATTTATATGAGTATGGAATCACACATATTTATTTCATTTTACACTATGGGACATTATTGAATACTACTTTATTAATTTTATTGCTCAAATTACTCTAGCTTTGACCAATAGGAACTCTTTCATGGGCTGGTTCCTGTGCCACTTTGATATATCTCTATCAATGTCTGTTTGTGGATGGGAGGGTGGATGGGTGTGGGTGTGTATGTATTGAGCACTGCCTTAATTCCAGCAATACAGGATGCTCCAGGATTATCTTTTTTATTTATTTATTTTGCTTCGGTCCTACAGCCAGACTTTCTTCAAGGATTCCTGGCTCCTTTTATTGAAGAATAATATTAGAAACCAAAATCTGAGCGGTAGATACGCTCTTTACTAGCACAGTGTCCCTACATGCTTTGATTTATTTTAAACAGGGAAAATATATCAAGCTCTGTGTTTATTGTTATGCTGTGGAAAAAAGAAAAAACTGAAAGTGAAAATAACACCAATTTATGGAGCACCCCTACAGCTTCTCAGTGCTCTGTAGTTTAATAATTTAGGAAATAAATGATTTTATATTATAAGATAGTGTTATAGACAAAGATGAATGAATCAAAAATTTTATTGATATGAAAATTTTAAAGAACACTCAAGAGAAAGAAAGTTTTTTCTAAACCTATAGAAACTATGACTAGCAGGTGAAAAGAAGGTCTGGATCAATGAAAAACGACTGACAAAATGAAAGCTATGGTGACAGGAAGGTGACTGGAAATGTCTAAAGAATTACTGTTGTTGAAGTATATGGTAGGCTTTAATTTTGTTAAGTGTCTATTATATGCCTCTGTAGCATACACCTTTGAATACTATTATTATTATTCCTAATTTGTCCAAGTTGTTGGTTTGTACAAAATTGTTCAACTTTAAGAAGCAGAACCAGTAATCCTTGTGTTTTAGCTTTTGGGGTCACAGCTATATAATGAGCATTGCTTTAAAATATGTAACTCATGTAGAAAGGCAATGCCCTAACTATGCATAATATTGCTCTCATGAATATGTTTCTTTAGCTGTACCTTAAAATGTTGTTTCAACATGTTTTTCAGCTTTTAGGTGACTAGCGTATGGCAGAACAAGTCCCCATTGTCCCACCTCCTTGAATTAGTATGCATATCTTGGGCTAAGAGATGTTATACAAACATCTGTGATGACAAATTAGACAACCTGTGAGCCAAAGGACCAAAGCATTGACCGAGGCACTGAATCCAGAGAAAGAAAATCTCTATTTAGGATCCATATTGTTCTTAACACAGCAATGAAAATAGAAAATTTATCACCCAAACTATTTATTTTTGCCACTTCGCACTGAACCCCTGTTCTGTATGCCCTGGACTTTGGCAAACACTAATTTTCAAGACTATGGTTTTGCTTTTTCCTATAATTTCAACTAACAGAAACTATATGTATAATAGATAACATATGTAGTCATATTTTTCTCATTGCATTAAGCATAACTCTTTGGAGATGCATCTATATTGTTCCTCAAGAGTTCACTTCTCTTTGCTATGTAGTGTCCCATTTTCTATATGTAGCACAATTGACTTTCCCATTTTTGCCTACCAGTCTTTTTCAGATTTTATCGATTATGTATAAAGCTATGGTAAACATTCTAGTGCAAGTCTTTGTGTGGATATATGCTTTCATTTGTCTTGAATATGTGGGTGTGGGTGGGTGAATATGTGGATGTGGAATGCCCAGGTTAAATGGTATGTATTTAAACGAAACTCTTAACTCCTAACTCATTTCCAACATGACTCTTCCCTCTCCCTAATAAAGCTTCCCAAACACGCAAGAAAACAAGCTTTTACAACATAAGTCATCAAATAGTAGGCCTATGTAGTGCTTTTCATGTAACAGATATCCAAAGACTAAAGCTTCAAAAAGAATATATTCTTTTGTAGTCTATGATAAAATTATGACTGTATACAATGTTTTCTTTTAAATCAGTGTGAGGCTTAAATGAGTTATTCTCTTAATAATATTTTCTGTCCTTTTTCTATCTGCATATGTATATTTCACTGAGGTAATAAATCTACAAGATATGTTGTTTCTCTTACTTTAAATTATCATGGTTTAGTAATGAATCAAGAGGAGTGCTGAGATTTGACCTTAAGGCATCTGCACATTTTAAGATGTTACTTAGGTGAACCTGAAAGATTCTAAGCATAGCACTGTCAGAGAGAGAAGAATGACAGGTACAACTCTGTTTATCATTTTTCTAGTTACTATAAGATCATTCATGAAGTTCCTAGCACTCATTGGATAAATTCTGATGTTTTATACAGAACAAATCAGTGCTTTAAACTCCTTTGTATTGGTAATATTTATGAACATAATTAACCCCAATGAAGCTGATACTTCCAAAAGATGTTTAACAGACTATGACACTTTGATCATTTCCTGTAACTACTACCCTAAACTTTGTTATTTTGTTTTTGCAATGACAAGAAGTCATTTAGTAACAAAAATAGGCATTTAAAGACTATTTGTTATCATACCACCAGAAAAAAAAATAAGTCAATGTAGATCATCAAATAGCTTAGCCATTCACATTTATCTTGTTAATCTAAGTTTAAAACGTGTCTATCAACTAATGTATTATTAAGCTGCTACATTAACATAGAAAATTTAGGGAAAGATTTAGAGAAAATTAAGCTGGTAAGATCCTGTTTCTAAGCCCGTGGAAGAAAGCTCATGAATACTTACCAAGACGGTCTTAAAGTTCCCCTCATCTTGACTAAACTTTAGACAGGCTTCCCCTAACTTAAAGCCCCTGAATTCCCTTTTCTTAGAATATTTACTTTAGAGAACTTACAAATTATTTATCTAAAAATTTGAGATGTAAATCTTTTTAATAGCCTCTTACAAGCTTGACAACCTGGTGATGTTTTTATTCAAGGACTTTGGAGCCATCCCTTTGAAATGTAATCATGAAAAAAAAGAATGTTCTTGTCTTCAAATTTCTGTGAGAAAGTGGGAGCCTAACTTTGGCAGGCACCTGGCTCCAACTTTAAAACTACCTCTAGACTTGAAGATACAAGAAAGTTTACTTTTCCTTTTGGTAAAGCCAATTAGCAAACACAACCTAAATTCTTTACCACGCCATCTCTTGAAAGTTGCCATCTTTTGAGAATCTTTAAATAAAAAAAATAAAATAACAAGAGATTCTAAAGAATGAAAGAGACTTTGTTAAGTAGCCAAAATATATTTTACTGATGTCAGAAATTGTAAGGTGTTTTTTTTTTTTTTTTTTTTTTTTTTTTTTTCTAATCTATTTCTAATGACTACTATCAGAAAGCTCTAGGGAATAATAAAAGAAATATGAAACTAAATCCAAGTATACACTGCCTTGTAGTCTATTAATCATGTTGAGTAGTATTGTTGATAGCAAAAAAATGAGGCATTTCTCCTCAGCGACATGCAAATTGCAATTGGTTTTGCAATCAATTGGTGCATTTTCTTCCCTTCTGGTCTACCATAGTTCAAATTTTTATACACAGTCTTCTTCCAGCATGAATAAGAAAATGTCACAGGCATAAACTATTGTGATACTTACATACATAAATAAATACATTTTAACTTAATACCTATTATGTAATGACACCAAAATTTTTAGAAATATACTGGGATTTGTAAACTATTTAATTCAATCCTGTTTTGTAATATGTGAGGAAACTAAGAATAAATAATATAACAAAGGTCAAAACTATTGATTAATGGCAGATTTAGTATTCTCATCTAGAATCTAGCTTATAGTACAGTTCCATTTTCATTTTTACATGCTGGATATAGTACTTTATAAACCTTTATCAATCTCTTTTGAAATCAATATATTTCATTCAATATTATGTACTATATATATGTAGGGTTAAATGGAAATGAAACAAAAACAGTAGTCTACACTGCTAATATCAGGGCTTACTTTATATCTCATTCACAAATAAAACAGTGATTATTATTACCATTATCATGGAAAGTTTTATCACACTTATTAATGACTCTACATTACTTATTTCATTTAATTTCAAATAACATAGCTCATTTTAAGCTTAGTAAGAATTCTTAGCTGACCCAGATATCCTCACAAAATGGACAAATTTGCATATATGCCTATATTTGTGTGCATGCACACGTATTTCTGAATTTATATAAGTATATATGTTTATGTATGTATGAGTATATATTTCCTATCATATTATATAAAATATATTTGCATGCATATACAGTATTTCAGAGTTTATTTGTTTGGCTTTAAGAGTATTTACTGCCTGTTTCACTTATAAAGCTTTTATGTATTACAAGAACTTTTGGCAGAATAATTATCTGTGTTTGTATATCTCCTTCATTTGTTTTGTTTCAATTTCCATCTGAAAAAGGCAACTTTTTCCCCAGAAGCATAAGACAAAAACAACCAATAAACAATTTTCAGAAGGGTAGATTGCAAAAATGTCTTCCCATTCTGTAGGTTGCCTGTTCACTCTGATAGTAGTTTCTTTTGCTGTGCAGAAGGTCTTTAGTTTAATTAGATCCCATTTGTCAATTTTGGCTTTGTTGCCATTGCTTTTGGTGTTTTAGTCATGAAGTCCTTGCCCATGCCTCTGTCCTGAATTGTATTGTCTAGGTTTTCTTCTTGTGTTTTTATGGTTTTAGATCTAACATATAAGTCTTTAATCCATCTTGAATTAATTTTTGTATAAGGTGTAAGGAAGGGATCTAGTTTCAGGTTTCTACATAAGGCTAGTAAGTTTTCCCAGCACCATTTATTAAATAGGAAATCCTTACCCCATTTCTTTTTTTTGTCAGATTTGTCAAAGATTAGATGGTTGTAGATGTGTGGTGTTATTTCTGAGGCCTCTGTTCTGTTCCATTGGTCTACATATCGGTTTCGATACCAGCGCCATGCTGTTTTGGTTACTGTAGACTTGTAGTATATTTTGAAGTCAGGTAGCATGATGCTTCCATCTTTGTTCTTTTTGCTTTGGATTATCTAGGAAATGCAGGCCCCTTTTTGGTTCTATATGAATTTTAAAGTAGTTTTTTTGATTCTGTGAAGAAAGTCTTTGGTAGCTTGATGGAGATGCCATTGAATCTATAAATTACCTTGGGCAGTATGGCCATTTTCAATATATTGATTCTTCCTGTCTATGAGCATGGAATGGTCTTTCATTTGTTTGAATCCTCTTTTATTTTGTTGATCAGTGGTTTGTAGTTCTCCTTGAAGAGGTCCTTCACATCCTTTGTAAGTTGGATTCCTAGGTATTTTATTCTCTTTGTAGCAATTGTGAATGGGAGTTAACTCATGATCTGGTGCTCTGTTTGTCTGTTGTTGGTGTATAGCAATACTTGTGATTTTCTGTGCATTGATTTTGAATCCTGAGACTTTGCTGAAGTTGCTTATCAGCTTAAGGAGATTTTGGGCTGAGACAATGGGGTTTTCTAAATATGCAATCATGTCATCTGCAAACATGGACAATTGGACTTCTGCTTTTCTTAATTGAATACCCATTATTTATTTATTTTGCCTGATTTCCCTGGCCAGAACTTCCAACACTATGTTGAATAGGAGTGGTGAGAGAGGGCATCCCTGTCTTGTGCCAGTATTCAGAGGGAATGCTTCCAGTTTTTGCCCATTCCATATGATATTGGCTGTGGGTTTGTCTTAAATAGCTCTTATTTTTTGAGATACGTTCCATCAATACCTAGTTTATTGAGAGTTTTTAGCATGAAGATGTGTTGAATTTTATTGCAGGCCTTTACTGTATCTATTGAGATAATCATGAGGTTTTTGTCATTGGTTCTGTTTTTGTGATGGATTACATTTATTGATTTGTGTATGTTGAGCCATTCTTGCATCCCAGGGAGGAAGCCCACTTGGTCATGGTGGATAAGCTTTTTGATGTGCTGCTGGATTCGGTTTGCCAATATTTTACTAAGGATTTTTGCACTGATGTTCATCAGCGATATTGGTCTACAATTCTCTTTTTTTGTGGTGTCTCTGTCAGACTTTGGTATCAGGATGATGCTGGCCTCATAAAATGAGTTAGGGAAGTTTCCCTCTTTTTCTATTGATTGGAATAGTTTCAGAAGGAATGGTAGCAGCTCCTCTTTGTACCTCTGGTAGAATTCGGCTGTTAATCCATCTGACAAAGGGCTAATATCCAGAATCTACAAAGAACTTAAACAAATTTACAAGAAAAAAACCACCAAAAGTGGGCAAAGGATATAAACAGACATTTCTGAAAAGAAGACATTTATTCATCCAACAGACACATGAAAAAATGCTCATCATCACTGGTCATCAGAGAAATACAAATCAAAACCACAATGAGATACCATATCACACTAGTTAGAATGGCGATCTTTAAAAAGACAGGAAACAACAGATGCAGGAGAGGATGTGGAGAAATAAGAATGCTTTTACACTGTTTGTGGGCGTGTGAACTAGTTCAATCATTGTGGAAGACAGTATGGCAATTCCTTAAGGATCTAGAACTAGAAATACCATTTGACTCAGTGATCTTATTACTGGGTATATACCCAAAAGTTTATAAATCATGCTACTATAAAGACACATGCACACATATGTTTATTGCAGCACTGTTCACAATAGCAAAGACTTGGAACCAAACCAGATGTCCATCAATGATAGACTGGATTAAGAAAATATGGCACATATACACCGTGGAATACTATGTATCTATAAAAAAGATGAGTTCATGTCATTTGCAGGGACATGGACCAAGCTGGAAACCATCATTGTGAGCAAACTATTACAAGGACAGAAAACCAAAACCAAACACTGCATGTTCTCACTCATAGGTGAGAATTGAACAATGAGAACACTTGGACACAGGGCGGGGAATATCACGCACAGGGGCCTGTTATGGAGTGGGGGACAGGGGAAAGGTTAACATTAGGAGAAATACCTAATGTAAATGACAAGTTAATGGGTGCAGCAAACCAACATGACACATGTATACCTATGTAACAAACCTGCATGTTGTGCACATATACCCTACAACTTAAATTATAATAAAATGATAATAAAAAAGTTCCCTCTCTCTCAAACTGCCGCCTTATTTCTTTCGTCCCACTTTTCTGTCATGAAATAATTTTCATCCCTTCTTATATGTTATCAGCTTTCTTTGCATTTCATCTAAAATATGGTATGACTTTTATCCAGAATAAAGTGTAAGTCTCCTAAATATCTATCGGTGGTAGGAATCAACTACTGTTAGAATGTTTTGTCCAGTGGGCATGAAACAGGAAAAAAAAAAAAAACATATAGGGAAATAAAGAATTTGAGTAAGCAGTTTTTTCCCCTTTTTTTTTTTTTTCGGCATCTGTAAAATCTCTCTATCAAAACTTTTACAAAATATCCCATCACCTTTATGCACACCAAGACTAACAAACTTGCTTTTCTTTAAGATTAATTTAACAGTATCTATGATCAATTGAAAGGTGCCATGGTTCTTGCAGCATGCAATGTAGAAAGGCAGACATTCTGTGGTGAAGACAACAAATGTTTTTGAAAACTAACCCAGAACAAGTGGTCCTATTGCAAACTGCAACAAAACACATGAGATATTTTATTTTCTTCCCCTTATGAATAAAGGTGTATTTACTTCTTTAAACTTTGTGGTGTCTTTAATTCAATAGACATTTATTGACTGTTTCAGTTTTGCACTGTGTTATGTAGAGGAAACAATGTAAGCAAGATGGCATTTTCTCTGATAAGGAAAAGAGATCCTGTATATAAAAAAGATAGTGAAAGGTAGCTAATGACAAGTAGTGGGGTAGAGGGGACAATACAGAGGAAAATAGAGAGAGGAAAATACATGACTGAGGAACTTCAAAAGTTTCATGCTTTTAATGTGGTCATTGGGAACTAGAAGTTCTCCAAGGCATAAATAAGAGACAAGCATTTCAAAGGGTGAAAACTGTGAATAAGAGCAAAATTACACATACTATTTTTAACGATTATAAGAACCATCATTTTTCAAAAAAAAAAAAAAAAAAAAAAAAAAAAAAAGAGCCATCTTTTTTACCTGGAGTCTTTTGAGATAATTGTGTTACTTATTTGTTAAAAAGATCTAAATTATCATTGAATTTAATGCTAGTTTAGGGTATAATCCTTTGTCCACAAATAACTTCCAATTACCTTAAATGGCTCTTTTTATCTATCTATCTATCTATCTATCTATCTATCTATCTATCTATCTATTATTATCTATTTATCCTTAATAACTTACCTACCTATTTAGTCATCCATGAATCTGTCCATCTGTCATTTTGTCTTCTCCTGTTACCCATTATTTTTGCATAAGACATATAAACAATAATACTGTAATGTCTAAAGGAGTTATTGAATTGTACAGCATATCATCTGATAATGCTTCAGAGTGGATCTGACATTTATGATTAGAAAAAGATTTCAATGAGTGATGTAATTTAGCCAAGAGGAAGAAGATGATTACTTTTAATCATCTGAGAAGAAAACATAGACCCAGAACTAAGACTGACTACTTACCGGATTTGTTTGAAATTTGTGGTTTTTCTAAGATTACAGTAGTTAGATAAAAGTTCGAAGAGCGGTTAACAACTACATTTAGAAAACTAAAAAATATTTTCAAATTACCTTCTCAATGAAAACAAGCTTTTTTATCTGTTAAAATACATATTATGGGTGAAATTATAATTTGTCCACCCAAATAGTTGTAGGAAAACGAAGAGTTACGTGTTAACATAATTTCTCACTTTCTAGTTTTCAAAATAAATTTAAAATTAATCTTTATAGATTTTAAAATATTTTATAGAACAAAATTAGTGTCACTCTGTTTTTTCATATATACATGTTGATCAGGTTAAGTAGGCATTAATCCCACAAAGGAAGTATACATAATATAAAACTATTTGGATCTTATTATTAATTTTAGAATATAGTTTATAATTGTGCTTAATAACTAAAATAGTGAAATATTTTTCTTTCGAAAAACATGTGTAACTTGATTATGTAAATACTGTCATTGTGATTCTGTTGAAAATTCTCTATGCTTTAACATAGTGATAAATATCTAGTTTCAATACAATTTCATGTAAAGGTGAACATCTATTATTGTGGCTTACTGACTATCTCCTGTAAGTTCAAAGACTATAGAATTTCTAAGATACAGACATACTATTGAGGTAGGAGATCAGCAGGCTTGTTTTCCAAGCACTGGTGATGACCCCAGTCTCCACACTGCTGATCAGAGCAGGATGTGGTTGAAACAGTGTGCAGTGAAGAAGCAAGCTGAAACCAGCCGATGGTGACAGAGAAAAGCGACCTCTGGTTTCCCTCACTGCTTTTAAGCATAAAGATATTCCTACTGGTGCCATAACAATTTACAAATGACATAACAACAGGTCATGACAATGGCCCAGAAGTTACCTTATGTGGTTCTGGAAACTCCCTGCCCCTTTTCCAGAAATTTCTGAATAACCTACCTCTTAATTAGCATATACTTAAAAGAGGATATAAATACCGCTGCCAATAGCCCATACACTGCTACTCTGGGCACACTGTCACTGGAGTAGCCCTGCTCCGCAAGGGGGAGCATCTCTGCTGCTTCTGCTGCTGCTGCTGATGATGATTATGATGATGATGTTCACTGCTGCTTCAATAAAAGTTGCTAACACCAAAGGCTTGCCCTTGAATTTCTTCCTGAGTGAAGCCAAGAGCTCTCTGGGGCTAAGCTTCAGTTTTGGGGCTCATCTTCCCTGCATCTCTATGAACGTGTAAATGTAGTGTCTTACTTTCAAGACAAATTCAGTAATCATTTCATTTTCAAGGCTTTCCATGGCACACTTAGTACCAGAGTCAGCAAACTTTTCTATAAGGAGCCAGATGGAAAATATTTTCTGCTTTGTGGGCAATACATATGGTCTCTGTCACAACTACACAACCCTACTGTTGTAGTGTGAAATACAATCCTCAGGGACAAGATCGGTAATAACAGAAGCCACAAATAGTAAGAAAACTCACAGGGAATACAGAACTCAAGAAACAATATCAGTATCAGCTGCCCCTTGTTACTTTAAGATTATCTTTCCCTGTATCCTTACCTGTGAATTTTTTTTAGCTTAATAAGGATGGTGTTCTACTTAAAAATCTCCTTTCATTTGCCCCAACTAAGAATATACTCAACCCCTTTTTACCACCATAATAAGCGGATTAATTAAGTTAGCACTTTCTGGTAGTGGTCAAAAAATACCCCTGACTCACACCTTTAGTTTCCTATTTATTACACTTCCAATCTGTGTTACAACTAATACTAAGAGGATAAATCCCTTTTGTTCTGATAGTCTCAACTTCTTTCTCTAAAACAGGCAATACAGTTACTAACGAATAAAAATAAAATTTAAACTCCCTTATATAAATATTGCATTTGATTCCATTCTTTTTACATGTAATATGTTCTATTAAAATGTGAAGACAAAAAGATCCTCCTTATCTTCTAAAACTGTTTTCAGAAGGATGAGTCAAAATCGGGCCCCCCAAATACTTTAGACTGCCAACACTTAAACATTTATTTAGTGCTTCCCCACTTCTTCATATACATATATGTATGTGTGTGTGTATATATATATATCTCAATGTTATTTAGAAATTATATAGAGAGGTTATTATACAATATTCAATTAGTTAGATTTTAAATTTGATTCCATATTCTCCGGTGTGCAGAAAAATTTGGAGAGTGGAGAGAGATTAAGACTCATCTGGCCAGTGGGAGAGCCATAGATTTAAGTTTGGCAAATAAATCACCTTTTATTTAGAATTTCAAAGTGCCGTCTCAGTAAATAAAACACACTGAGTTGAATGCAGATTGAGAGGCATAATCATTATACTTATCATTATTATATAGTCATTGTTTACCTCTTGTATTGTCTTTATAGATATGCTGTGGCTTCCAAGGAGCCGTGAACTATTTTATTTTATCTTTATATCCCAGTATCTGGCACAAAGCTTGGTACACCTAGTGCATTACAAATGTTGAGTAAAAGTATGAAAAATTATGCAGGCCATTGAATGATCTGTCCGAAAGTCTACTTAGGTAGAACTGTGTGACAAAAATAAGAGTCTGCAAACATTTTCTGGATATCTGCGCATGTGAATAAGTGAATGATGCATTAAATATAATACACAATAACACATATCTAATTAATTTAGCTTCTTATGCCTGATAAAACAAGAATGAGAAACTCTAAAAGATATTGCGTTGAGATATTTCCCTCTGGAATCATTTACAAGCTAACAGAAGGATGTAAATCTGGTAATCGGTAAAATTTGCATATTTGTGAAAGAAAGATCTTTGAGATGATAGATCACTAGGAATTTTGCTCTATTTGATATTTCATAAGTTCATGCCATCAGATGGTGAATCCATTTTGGGGAAAAAAATTCCTCCGAGAAAATTTGAGGTTAAATGCTGAAATATAATAATATCCAATGTGAGAATATCTCTTTTGACTTTGTATTTGCATTTTCCTGCACATCACAAACAGGCTTGCACATCGCTCATGAGTAAATTAACATGGTAATAATATTAATAAAATACAAAACTATTTGAAGATCCTTGAAAAATTAAAAAGTCCATCCCTTCTATTATATGAATAGCCTTCTATTATCTGTTAATATCCTAAAATTAAATGTTCCTCCTCAAAATCAAATACAAACCTAAAACATTTTTATTTCCATTGAGTAAGAGTTTCTGACTTAGGGAACAGAGCTAGCAGTCAGTGATCTGACAATATACCCTGGATACTGTAAGAGGAATAATGTGTAAGTGAACACTCAACAGAGGAGAAGCCATAGATAAAATGGGAGTTTTAAGAGCCTGTAATCAAAGATGTGTAAGAAGCAGAGTGGCACATAAAAGGATCAAGAACCTTAATTTTTGACAAAATGTGGGTTAAAAAAACTTACGGATGCATATGATTTAATATTAATATTATTAATATATTCTTTTAAATAGTTTTTGTAACGTTGTTTGAAAAAGAACCAGGACTTTGTGCTTGCTATGTTCTCTATCGGTTAGATAGATCTTCATTTAATTTACTGTCTTATCACTATGTACTCATCAATTACTTTTGGATCTTTTTAAAAACGTCTTCTCTGACTACCTTATCTACAATAATTACTTTTGCCATTCTTTGCTACCTCTTTATTCTACTGTGGTAATAGTGTCATATACTGTCCTATATAGAACTTACAGCACTTTACATAGACACACATTGTGATGTTAGTGATATTGTGTCATTTTTGCTACTGTGTTCTTAGCTGTTGGAATTCATCACAGGTGCTCCATAAATAATTTTTGAATGTTGAATGTTGAATGAATTAATGGAGAAAATTCCCTTTTCAATCTGGTATTGATATTAAATCTCAACATATTCAACTTAAGCAACACATTTCATGTTGCAGGTTCATAACTTTAATGAATAAATGCATTAGCCATGTAATTTTTACATTGAATATGTGTATTTGTTGAGATATTCCTACATATATAATTGCACATGATATTCAACAAATATCTTTGAATCTGTTATGAATAATGCATGGTTTTCTGTTTTTAATTGTTAAACTACAAGTATTTCAATGACAATGGACGTACTTGTTGACAAATTTTATTTTAACTAATAAAAACGAGGTTAAAATAAAAATGACTTACAGTTAAAAATGGCAAAAAAATGCAAACTGCAAAAGTAAAATTATGGTCAATAATAAAGAACATGAATGTTTTAAAAATACCAGGCTATTTTTCAAATTTTCTTGCATAGTTTCATGTGGATTTGGTTCTCAAAATGAAATAAAATAAATATCCAAAGACTATTTTGGCAACTATAGAGATAAGCCAATAGATATATAACATACTCATGCCCAATTAGAAATTGCTATTTTGATCATTTCTTTCATTTCTGTTGTGAAACTAACCTAAGAATATAGATGACACTCTACTCAGGAATGAAACCATCGCTTGCGCCCCAAAAGAAAAAAGATTATGAAAACAAAATAAAGAAAAAAGCCAGTTTTGACAGAAAATATAGCATAGAAAAATAAACTGAATTAAAATACAAATTATCTTTTATATATATGATATTGCTATATGTGTTAAAATGATTATTTTCTGCACTATGATTTTTCTTTTTGTTTAATATGCTATTAAGACATAACACATTCTTAGAAATTAGGTTGAAAGTTATTTACTTGTAGTGAGCTAGATATTTGAAAATTAGCTGCTATTATTTCATTTTCTAATTTTTTAAATTTTATTTTGTAAGAGCACTAAGCATGAGATCTACACTCAACATGTTTTTTAATTTTTTATTTCTAATTATAGTGGGTACATAATAAGTGTATATATTATTGGGGTACATGCAATATTTGGATACAGGCATGCAATGTGTAATAATCAAATCAGGGTAAATACGATATTCCTTTATCATTTATTTTTGTTAGAAACATTCCAATTTTACTCTTGTAGTTATTTTGAAATAAATAATAAATTATTGTTGACTATAGTCACTGTTGTGTTATGAAATAGTAGATAATATTCATTCTAACTGTATTTTTGCTCTCGTTAACCACTCCTACCCACTACCATTCCCAGCATCTAGTAACCATCAATCTAGTCTCCATGAGTTCAACTGTTTTAACTTTCAGTTTTCACATATAAGTGAGAACATGCAAAGTTTCCTTAACAAATTTTTAAGTGTTAAATACAATATTGTTATCTATAGGTGCAATGTTGTATATCAGATCTCTAGAACTAATTTATCTTGCATAATTGGAATTCACCTCCTCCAGTCCCTGACAAACATTATTCTATTCTTTGCACCAATGTTTTTGTATATGTTTTGTATATTTTAGATATTTTATATAAGTGGAATCATGCAATATATGTATTTCTGTGACTGGCTTATTTCACTTAACATAATGCCCTCTGGGTTCATTCATGTTGTTTACATATTGTAGGATTTCCTTCTTTTAAGGCTGAATAATATTCGATTATATATGTTTATACTACATTTTCTTCATTCATCTGTTGATGGGTATTTAGATTGTTTACACGTGTTGGCTACTGTGAATAGAGCTGCAGTTAACGTGGGAGTTGTTATATCTCTTAAGGATTTCAGTTATCTTGGAGAAATATCAAAAGTGGGTATGGTAGCTTTATTTTTTAAATTTTTAGTTTTATTTTATTTTATTTTATTTTATTTTATTTTATTTTATTTTATTTTATTTTAGAGACGAAGCCTCGCTCTGTCACCCAGCTGGAGTGCAATGGCACGATCTCAGCTTACTGCAACCTCTGCCTCCCGGATTCAAGCAATTCTCCCACCTCAGCCTCCTGAGTAGCTGGGAACAGAGGCACTCCCCACCACACCCGGATTTTTTTTTGTATGTTTGGTAGAGATGGGGTTTCACCATATTGGCCAGGTTGGTCTTGAACTCCTAACCTCAAGTGATCCACCTCCCTTAGTCTCCCAAAGTGCTGTAATTACAGGCATGAGCCACGGCACTCGTCTGGGTAGCTTTATTTTATTTTTAGTTTTTGATGACTCTTCATTCTGTTTTCCACAGTGGAAAAAAGATAGATAGATAGATATTCAATTTCTTCCACACCATCTGTTGAAGAAAGTATCCTTTCCTGATTGTGTAACTTGGCACCTTTGTAGAATGTGATGGTTAATACTGAGTGTCAACTTGATTGCATTGAATGATACAGAGTATTGATTCTTGTTGCGTGTGTGAGGGTGTTGCCAAAGGAGATTAACATCTGAGTCAGTGGGCTGGGAAAGGCAGAACCACTCTTAATCTGGGTGGAGCCAATCTAATTAGTTGCCAGCATGGCTGGAATATAAGTAGGTAGAAAAATGTGAAAAGAGAGACTGGCCTACCCTCCTAGCCTACTACATCTTTCTCCCATGCTGGATGCTTCCTGCCCTCTAATATCAGACTCCAAATTCTCTATTTTTGTAACTGGGACTGGCTTTCCTTTCTCTTCAGACTACAGATGGTGTATTGTGGGACCTTGTGATGATGTGAGTTAATACTTAATAAACTCCCATATATATATATATATGTGTGTGTATATATATATGTATATATGTATATATGATATATATAATGTTTTATTATATATGAGATACATATAATTATATATATATTTCATTAATTCTGTATCTCTAGAGAACCCTGACTAAAACATTGAAGATCAGTTGAATATCTACATGTGAATTTATTTCTGAGCTCTCTATTCTGTTCCATTGGTCTGTAGTTCTGTCTTTGTGCTAGTACCATACTGTTCTAATTACTGTAGTTTTGTGATACTTTTTATTTTCAATCAGGAAGTGCAATGCCTCAGGCTTTATTCTTTTTTTTTCCAACATCGATTTGGCTATTGAGTTTTTTTTGTGGTTCCTTATGAATTTTAGAATTGTTTTTCTCTGTTCTTATAAGAAAGGTTATTGAGATTTTAATAGAGAGTCCATTAAAACTCTAAGTCTCTTTGTTTAGTATGGACATCTTAACAATATTGAACCTTCCAATCCAAAAATATTAAATTTCCTTCCATTGTGGTGTGCCTCACTTAATTTCCTTCATCAATATTTTGTAGTTTTCAAAGTACACATCTTTCACTTTCTTAGTTAAATTAAGGCTAAGTATCTGATAATTTATAAATGCCCCACTTTACTTTGCTGATACGTTTCAAGTAAAATAATTTTCATAACAGTCTTTTTATTAATCATATGTATTTAAAAGTAATTGATATATCCTTCTATATATTCTTCAAAAATTAACTGATTTTCTTAAGGAGATGGTTTTAAAACAGTGTTTTACTAGTCAAATAATATGTATTAATTTATATTCTAAACTAGACATTTTGTTGAAATTCAGATATTAAAGTATGAACAAGACAAATGTATTTATTATTTAAAAAAATCTGTGGTCTTTATGGGGAAGATAATTAAAAATATAACTAATTACTAAGAAGTAATATTTTTAAGTTAAAAGAAATAAAGAGGCTGTGAGAAAGGAGTTATATTTAATTGTGTATATATATATATATAATCCAAACAATCTCATATCTAAGTAATTGCTAAATTTTTGCTATTATTTGAATTTCTTTTGCTCTCAAATTTTATGGAACTTGCCCAAAGTAAAAATTCTGAAAAAAGCATCTTTGAAATGCTTTATTTTCTTTCCGCATGTAGGCTAGTCAAGCCCCCCAAAAAAATTCTCCCAAAGGATATACGGTTGATTTAAATTATTCATACTTTTAAATAATAAAAAGTAAATTACTCTTATATTTTAATTAAGTTTACTCTACTACAAGTCTTTAAATGTAACTAATGTAATGTAAAAAAACTAAGCTTACACTTTGTCTTTAAGTCTTCGACCATCCCTTAAATTCTACAACAACATATTTAAATTTAGGAGATTATAAGAAATTATGGCTAGAGAATGTTAAGTCAGGAGAAAAACTAGACTTTCAAAACCTTGCTTTTCTTCAAAATGCAATGTACTCTCTGTGCCTCTGGATGTCGTAAGTATCAAAAGAAATAATTTATGACCAAGCTATTGTGTTTTGTATTTTTTACCTGCTACACAAATACCTAATAAATAATCATTTCACAACTTCTCTTTAAACTATACTATGGTCAATGAATCATGTAACATTTGAGATTGTTGTCAGGTGAAACTGGCACTTACAGAGCTCAGATAAGCGTTCGGCGATGACAGAATGTGAACTCTTCAGTATCAACACCAACTGGCATCAATCTAGAGATTATGTTAAAAAATAAAATAATCTGTAGTGCACTATCTAAACCTAGAAGGCACAGGAATTGGCATCTTTATAGTACCTTAATAGTTATGGTTTGAAATTTCATAGTCCTCTGTCAACACTACAGTTATCTTCTTTGAAAATTTTTTTGAAAGTAAGATTTTTTTATTATTTTTTGCACAATAGTACAACAGATTATACTTGGTTTTGGTGAGATATTAAGTTACACTCGTTGAGAAGAAGAAATATTTTGTCAAGTGCCAAAATAAGCAACATTCTCTCTTCAAGATACATGCTGTTTTATACTAAAAAAATCGGCTTCTTTTAAGTGTGTTTTTGAAAGATAATATACATGTATTAAATTTCTAAAATATGTGGTTGTAATTTTTCACTATTATTATTTAATTTCATTAGATACACAATATAAATTTTTGAGGAATAAATTATTGTAACAATGTGGAGAATCATAAATAAACTCCTAAAATGTCCATTGATTAGGGGGAGGTAATTGAATCATGGGGGCCAATCTTTCCCAAGCTATTCTCATGATAGTGAATAAGTCTCACGAGATCTGATAGGTTTATCAGCGGTTTCCACTTTTGCTTCTTTCTCATTTTCTCTTGCCACCGCCATGTAAGTAGTGTCTTTTCCCTCCTTCCATGATTCTGAGGCCTCCCTAGTCTTGTGGAACTGTAAGTTCAATTAAACCTTTTTTCTTCCCAGGCTGGGGTATTTATTTATCAACAGGATGAAAACGGACTAATCCATAATCATAGAATCTTTCTCCATTTAAGCAAGAGTGGCATTATACATTTTATATAAATGTGTGTGTGTGTGTGTGCGCGCGCGTGCACGTGCGTCTGTGTGCATCTGCTTGGCTTATTTTAAGATCTTAGTCAACTTCTTAAATTTCATCTTTTTCATATCTTTTATTTTTTAAGTACAAAAGCTTACAATCATATTTTCCTAAAGTAATTTCGGTACATTTCACATTTAAGGGCTTATGTTTGATAATATTATTGATAGCAACAAAAAACCTTTTTAGATAGTAGTGTTTTGTTATAAAAAATTATGCTTATGTATTTGGTTGAGTATCTGGCCTTCATTGTATCTATAAATGCAAATTTTAAAATTCAGGATTAATACCAGTTCACCTCATAATTATTGCTTAAAAACAAAGAGCAGGTATATAGGTCTTATGAGTAGGTAATAATTAAATACTGTTAAAGCATTATAGGTGCAATTATATCCAAGAAACAACATTGATGGATTATAATGGCTGAGATCTTAATTAAACACAAGTCAGCAAATTCTAAACAAAAGTTAAATGACTACCACCTTTTCCTAACTCTTTACACAAATCATTAGGCTGTGTCTTTTTTTTTGAACACGAATTTCAACATGAAATTTAAATGCATTATTTAAGAAGACAGAATATAAAAATATCAGTTGAATATTAAAATAATGGAACTGCTATAGTTTAAAATGTGCTCCTTCCAAAATTCATGTAGAAGCTTTATCTCCACTGTGACAGTATTAAGAGGTGAAGCATTTGGGAAAGTGATTAAGTCATGAGGGTTCAGTCATTATGAGTGAGATTAGTGTCTTATAAAAGAGCTGAAGGGAACCATGTTAGGCCCTTTTTACACTTCTGCTTTCTGATATGTGAGAAAACAGCATTTGACTCCTCAGGAGGATGCAATAAGACATCACATTGGAAAGAGAAAACAAGGCCCTCATCAAACATCAAGCCTACCAGCACCTTGATCTTGAACTTCTCAGCGTCCACAGCTATGAGAAATAGATGTCATCCTGTATAAATAACCCATTCTTAAGTATTTTATTCTAGCAGTAGTAAAAGACAAAGACAGGTACTAAATCACCTTTTGAAAAATCTGCCAAAATATTTTTAATGATCCAAACTCATCATTAATTGTACAAAATAAGAATTATCTCCCTGAAAGGTGCAAATTAGGATGCTGGTTTAGTTCTTTATTGAATTTATTTTAGTTCAGGTAATCTTGATCATTTTTGACAAACTCTAATTAAAATAATTTCATTTATATTAATATAGTATTGTTATAAAATATGTAGTTCTCAGCTCTCAATTCAGAAATCTGCTCATTTTTCTGTGTGGCTGTCTAACCCAACACTGGTCTAGTTCACACCTCATATCTCAGAAGGCTACAGAGTTGTAGCCTTCTGGATGTTTGCTGGGCCACTGAGTAGTGTAATTATTTATGTTCATCTTGTAATTGCTTCCTCTATTTCATGATAATTGGGGAAAATGGGTTAAGGATACAGGCAAAGTGTTTAGGTACTACACAAAGAAAATGATTAATTTTATTGTATTCTGACTCATTATTTAGTTTTAAGCTACCTCAGAGGAAAAAAAATTCTCTAATTTTTTAGTAGTCTCCAGTATAGCACATTATCCAGTATTTATATAGTATGCTGCTAAATTTAATGCATTATTGAAAGGAATAATTTGGTGTTTTCTGATATGTAAGCATGGCTTAAAATTACAATTTGAAAGCAGTAGATCTTTCTACTGAATCTACCCGATACTTTAAGTACTACAAATTACTATATAGTAAAATCTCCTTATGTTGTAGATTACTAACAGTTTATTTTAGTTTTTTTTTTTATTTTTAGTGCATCTTATTGGTTTATTTAAAATTATATATTTTCAAATACTGGCCCTTTACTTCCTCCTGTCTAACTGAAACATTGCATCCTTTGACCAATCACCCTATTCCTCCACTCCCTAGCCACCTGTAGCCACAGTTCTGTTCTTTGCTTCTGTGTGTTCATTTTTTAAATAGCTTATTTTAAATAACTATAAATTATCATCGTAAAGGTAGAATATGACTTGCAATTTTAACATATAAAGGCCCCAAAGGCAGAAGGGTAGTGTCAAGTTTGATGTAGTTAAACTATATACTGTATGGGATCTGCGTAAGTTTGCTAGGGCTGCTCTAACAAAGGTAACAGATTGTGGCTAAAAATGAACAAAACAACAACAATAACAAATAGATACTTTATTTTCTTCATGGTTCTTGAGACTAGAAGTCCAAACTCATGTTGTCATCAACTTTGGTTTCCTCTGAGACTTCTCTTCTTGGCTTCCAGATGGCTTTCTTCTCTCCATGTTTTCATAGCATCTTTCCTCTGCAGATGTTCATGTCCAAATGTTCTCTTATTATAAAAATGTTAGGGCCCAATTTAATGACCTCATTTTAACTAAATTACATTTATAAAGGCCCTATCTTTAAATATAGTCACACACTGAAGTATTGGGAGTTAGAACATCAACATATCAATTTTGGTGGGACACAATTCAACCCAAAACAGAACGATAAATATTAAAGTTGGCAAGGAGGAATGCTTATAAATATTTTTTCAACATTACTACTTTTTCTGTGATAATAAATAAGAATGGTACATTATAATACTGTAACAAAATGTGGTCCTCACAATGCAAATTATTATTTATCTACTATTTTCTTATAGAAAGCTTCATAACACAATACCACAAATCAGTAGCTTAAAAGCATACCTAGTTATGATCTCTCCATTCTCTAAGTTTGAACTCTGGGCACAAAATCAACACGCACTCTGATCAGGCTCTCACAAGCCTGAAATCTAACTCTTGGCCAGGGCTTGTTCTCATTTAAGGCTTGGGCCCTATCCCTAGAATATGTGGTTTTTGACAGAATTCAGTTTCAGTTCCTTACAGTTGTAGGACTAAAATCCCTACTTTCCTGCTAGCTTTTGGCCCAGGGATCAAAATTGGCTTCTATTGCTAACCCTTGAGTCCTACCTACTTGGCGCTTTCACAGCATGGCAACTTAACTTTATCAAGACCAGCAGTATGATCTTCTTCATACTCTAAATCTCTGATTTCAGGAAGAAGTTAAGCCCACTAAAAGAGATAATTTCAAGTTATAAAAAAGAAAAATATAATCTTGTGATGTAAGTTACCTAGGATAGACAAAAATTACATTGTTCTCTCTAATTTTAGTAGCAAATATGGACAGACTTAGTGAAATACATTTATGTTTTATATTATATTTTCAAGATTGCATTTCCAGTGATTGGAGCTTTCCAAAGAGGCAAATTATCAACTTTTTTTGTAAAAGCAGCTCTTAACAAATTATTCCAAAGCCCATTTTTTTCCTCAACTTAAGTTTAATCATTGTAAATAATTTGTCAACTCTTAAATACATATTTATTGAAAACTAACACTTATCTTCCTGAGATCACATTAGGTGTTCTATTAATGTACGTAGATACAACATTCTTTTTCTTTTATTATTATAATACTTTAAGTTCTGGGATACATGGCAGAACGTGCAGATTTGTTACATAGGTATACATGTGCCATGGTGGTTTGCTATACCCATCAACCCATCATCTACATTAGGTGTTTCTCCTAATGCTATCCCTTCCCATGCCCCTACTCCCTGACAGGTCCCAGTGTATGGTGTTCCCCTGTCTGTGTCCATGTATTTTCATTTTTCAACTCCACTTATGAGTGAGAACATGTGGTGTTTGATTTTCTGTTCCTATGTTAGTTTGCTGAGAATGATGGCTTCCAGCTTCATCCAGGTGTCTGCAAAGGACAGGAACTCATCCTTTTTATGGCTGCATAGTATTCCATGGTGTATATGTGCCACATTTTCTTTATCTAGTCTGTCACTGATGGGCATTTGGGTTGGTTCCAAGTCTTTGCTATTATGAATAGTGCTTCAATAAACATACATGTGGATGTGTCTTTATAGTAGAGTGATTTATAATCCTTTGGGTATATACCCAGTAATGGGATTGCTGGGTCAAATGGTATTTCTAGTTCTAGATCCTTGAGGAATCACCACACTGTCTTCCACAGTGGTTGAATTAATTTACATTGTTCTCTCTAATTTTAGTTGCAAATAAATGTATTTCACTAAGTGTAAAATGGTTCCTATTTCTCCACATCCTCTCCAGCATCTGTTGTTTCCTGACTTTAATGATCGCCATTCTAACTGGCATGAGATGGTATCTCATTGTTGTTTGATTTGCATTTCTCTAATGACCAGTGATGATGAGCTTTTTTGTTTGTTTGTTTCTAGGCCGCATAAATGTCTTCTTTTGAGAAGTGTCTGTTCATATCCTTCCCTCACTTTTTGATGGGGTTGTTTGTTTTTTTCTTCTAAATTGCTTTAAGTTCCTTGTAGATTCCTGACATTAGCCCTTTTACAGATGGGTAGACTGCAAAAATATTCTCTCATTCTGTATGTTGCCTCTTCACTCTGATGAAAGTTTCTTTTGCTGTGCAGAAGCTATTTAGTTTAATTAGATCTCTTTGTCAATTTTGGCCTTTGTTGACAAGCTTTTAGTGTTTTAGTCATGAAGTCTTTGTCCATGCCTATGTCCTGAATGGTACTGTCTAGGTTTTCTTCTAGGATTTTTGTGATTTTATGTTCACATTTAAGTCTTTAATCCATCATGAGTTAATTTTTGTATAAGATATAATGCAGGGGTCCAGTTTCAGTTCTCTGCATATGGCTAGCCAGTTTTTCCAATAGCATTTATTAAATAGGAAATCCTTTCTCCATTTCTTGTTTTTGTCAGGTTTGTCAAAGATCAGATGCTTGTAGATTTGTGGCATTATTTCTGAGGCCTCTGTTCTGTTCCACTGGTCTATATATCTGTTTTGGTACCAGTGCCATGCTGCTTTGGTTACTGTGGCCTTGTAGTATATTTTGAAGTCAGGTAGTGTGATGCCTCCAGGTTTGTTCTTTTTGCTTAGCATTGTCTTGGCTATAGGGGCTCTTTTTTGGTTCCATATGGAATTAAAAGTAGTTTTTTCTTATTCTGTGAAGATATGCAATGGTACCAGCAAAACTAAGCTTCATAAGCAAAGGAGAAATGAAATCCTTTACATACAAGCAAATGATGAGAGATTTTGTCACCAACAGGCCTGCCTTACAAGAGCTCCTGAAGGAAGTATTAAATATGGAAAGGAAAAACTGGTACCAACCACTGCAAAAACATACCAACTTGTAAAGACCCTCAACACTATGAAGAAACTGCATCAACTAATGGGCAAAATAAAGAGCTAGCATCATAATGACAGGATCAAATTCACACATAACAATATTAACCTTAAATATAAATGGGCTAATGTCCCAATTAAAAGACACAGACAGGCAAATTGGATAAAGAATCAAGACCCATCGTCGTGCTATATTCAGGAGACCTATCTCCTGTGCAAAGACACACATAGGCTCAAAATTAAGGGATGGAGGAATATTTACCAAATAAATAGAAAGCAGGACAAGCAGGGTTTGCAATCCTAGTCTCTGATAAAACAGACTTTAAACCAACAAAGATCAAAAAAGACAATGAAGGGCATTACATAATGGTAAAGGGACCAATGCAAGAAGAAGAGATAACTATCCGAAATATATCCTAAGCATTCAACACAAAAACACCCAGATTGATAAGGCAAGTTCTTAGAGACCTACAAAGAGACTTAGATTGCCCCACAATAATAGTGGGAGACTTTAACACCCCACTGTCAATATTAGACAAAATAATGAGACAGCAAATAAACAAAGATATTCAGGACTTGAACTCATCTCTGGACAAAGCAGATGTAATAGACACCCATAGAACTCTCTTCCACCCCAAATCAACAGAATATATTTTCTTCTCAGCACGACATCACACTTATTCTAAAATTGACCACATAATTGGAAGTAAAATACTCCTCAGCAAATGCACAAAATGGAAATCATAACAAACAGTCTCTTAGATCACAGGGACACTGAACAACCTGCTCCTGAATGACTACTGGGTAAATAACGAAATTAAAGCAGAAATGAATAAGTTATTTGAAACCAATGAGGACAAAGGCCCAATGTACCAGAAATTCTGGGATGCAGCTGAAGGAATGTTTAGAGGGAAATTTATAGCACTAAACGCCCACATGAAAAAGCAGGAAGGATCTAAAATCGACACCCTAACATCACAGTTAAAGAATTAGAGAAGCAAGAGCAAACAAATTCAAAAGCTAGCAGAAGACAAGAAATAACTAAGATCAGAGCAGAACCGAAGGAGATAGAGACATGAAAAATCCTTCAAAAAAATCAATTAATCCAGGAGCTGGATTTTTGAAAAGATTAACAAAATAGATAGACCGCTAGCTGTAGTAATAAATAAGAAAAGAGAGAAGAATCAAATAGATATAATAAAAGATGATAAAGGGGATATCACCACTAATTCCACAGAAATACAAACTACCATCAGATAATTCTATAAACACCTCTATACAAATAAACTAGAAAATCTAGAAGAAATGGATAAATTCCTGGACACATAGACCTTCCCATGACTAAACCAAGAAGAAGTCAAATTCCTGAATAGATCAATAACGAGTTCTGAAATTGAAGTAGTAATTACTAACCTACCAACCAAAAAAAAAAAGCCCAGGACCAGACAGATTTACAGCCAAATTCTATCAGAGGTACAAAAAGGAGCTGGTACCATTTCTCCTGAAATTTTTCAAACAATAGAAAAAGAAGGACTCCTCCCTAACTCATTTTATGAGGTCAGCATCATCCTGATACCGAAACCTGGCAGAGATACAACAGTAAAAGAACATTTCAGGCAAATAACCCTGATGAACATCGAAGTGAAAACCCTCAGTAAAATACTGACAAACTGAATCCAGGAGCATATCAAAAGCTTATCCACCATGATCAAGTCAGCTTCATCCATGGGTTGCAAGGCTGGCTCAACATACACAAATTAATAAACATAATCCATCATATAAACAGAACCAAAGACAAAAGCCACATGATTATCTCAATAGATGCAGAAAAGATCTCTGATAAAATTCAATACATCTTCATGCTAAAAACGCTCAATAAACTAGGTATCAATGGAGCGTATCTCAAAATAATAAGAGCTATTTATGACAAACCCACAGCCAATATCACACTGAATGGACAAAAGCTAGAACATTCCCTTTGAAAACTGGCACAAGACAAGGATGCCCTCTCTCACCACTCCTATTCAACACAGTGTTGGAAGTTCTGGCCAGGGCAAACAGGCAAGAGAAAGAAAGAAAGGGTATTTAAACAGGAAGAGAGGAAGTCAAATTTTCTCTGTTTGCAGATGACATGATTGTATATCTAGAAAACCCCATCATCTCAGCCCAAAATCTCTTTTAGTTCATAAGCAACTTCAGCAAAGTCTCAGGATACAAATCAATGTGCAAAAATCACAGGCATTCCTACACACCAATAACAGATAGAGAGCCAAATCGTGAGTGAACTCCCATTCACAATTGCTACAAAGAGAATACAATACTCAGGAATATAACTTGCAAGGGATATGAAGGACCTCTTCAAGAAGAATGACAAACCACTGCTCAAGGAAATAGGAGAGGACACAAACAAATGAAAAAAAAATTCATGGTTATGGATAGGAAGAATCAATATCGTGAAAATGGCCATATTGCCCAAAGCAATTCAACAACAATATTCTTTTTTTTTTTTTTTTTTTTTTTTTTTTGAGACGGAGTCTCGCTCTGTCACCCAGGCTGGAGTGCAGTGGCCGGATCTCAGCTCACTGCAAGCTCCGCCTCCCGGGTTCACACCATTCTCCAGCCTCAGCCTCTCGAGTAGCTGGGACTACAGGCGCCCGCCACCTCGCCCGGCTAGTTTTTTGTATTTCTTAATAGAGACGTGGTTTCACCGTGTTGGCCAGGATGGTCTCGATCTCCTGACCTCGTGATCCGCCCGTCTCGGCCTCCCAAAGTGCTGGGATTACAGGCTTGAGCCACCGCGCCCGGCCCAACAACAATATTCTTTGTGGTTTTTGAATGCTAAGGAGACTGCCTTCCATCCATTGATGCACTTATAATTTAATATTTAAAAGTCACAGGACATTTATAGGCAGTGAGAAACAAAACAAAATGAAAGTGCTTGAAACCTGGTAAACTACAGCAATCACTTACAATATAGACAAGCAGCAACAGCCTTTTTTGCTTGTGGAAGTATCTCAGTCTTTTTATACTGATATGAATATCGAAAATACTCAGTAAATATTTGTTGGATAATAAGTGATCAGTCATTTATATCAGAAGTATACTTAAGCTAGAAAGAGGAAACATAGAATCAGGCCTGAAACTGAAGCTGGAAATTGATGCAGAGTGAACAGATAGATTAGAATCCAAAGTCTCAGCAATGTGCTAGGTACAAAGATAACTATCCATTCTGGAAGACACAAGGCAAACAAATTAAGCCTTGAAAGGTAAATGACTTGACATCACATGTTAGGCAACGTTTTCTATTGTTCTTCGCCTCAGATTATAAATGTTTGAGTAAGACTTTCTGAACTGCTTTCATATTTTGTCTGTAAGTAGAAAGCATTTGCTGTACTTAAAAGGTACATTTCTGGTATTTAGGAAGAATGTAAATTCAACCTCTCTGGCACTCTATAATTACCTTACTGTAATGTAACTTTCTACAACACCCCGAAAGCTTTTCCTTCAACACTTCTTGAAACTCCTACTGTTCAAGTATAGTTCTGTAGAAATTGCTGCATTTCTCATCCTTCATTGAAAGACAAAATTTTTACTGCTCACGGTTGGCTGTTTGTGTCTCCAAACACCAGAGTAACTTGATGGCTCAGACCAAACATCAATCCTCTTTGGCTTTCATATCTGCACAAACATTCCTGATCACTGGTTCCTCCACCTAGTGACTAATTTCACCATCCCTTCCCAAATATTTCAATTCACTGAAAACTCTTAATCATAAATAAAAACTCCTAACTGATCACCTGAAAACTCCTTTTTTGTAAGTCCACAGTCAATCTATCAATGAATTCTATTAATTCTAAATAAGATCAATCAGTTTTCTTAAAAAAAAAATTCCTAATGCACAAGCGCAAAGCATAATAATGCGACTCTCGGTTGAACACATTTGTTTCCTTATAGATCTCTGTTCTTGTATGTATGACCTCTTCCAGTATATATTTTTTGTTGGCCAGATAAACCGATCACTTTAAAATGTGAATCAGATAACTCCACTGCTTGCTGAAAAACAAGGGGTGCTGGCTTTTTAACATGTACCATAAAAGGTCCTGTTTGATCCTATCCCATCCAGTGTCTCTAGATTTTATATCAGCTATTCCTTTACCTTTTATCATTTTTTTTTTCTTATATCAACCTGACTAACTTGATGGGGAGATCACTTCTAAGAAAGTATTTTCCTGATTATTCTTTCAAAATTGTCATCTTCTGACCTCCTGCCTTCACTTTATAGTCTCTCTCACAGAAGCCATCTCTTTCGTGTCATGAAAATTATCATCATTTGAATTTGGTATTGATCAATATGCTTATTTTTAATGACTTTCTTCTGGAGTAAGCTACAAGCTTAATGTGAGCAAAAATTATTTCTTATTTGCTTATTCCTACTTACCCAGAGTCTGAAACAATAATTAGCACAGCGATAATGTCCACAAAATGTAAACGAGTCAAATAATGGTTCCCTTTTGGTTAACACTTTTAGGAAGAAAGGGATAGTTGTTAAAGGTATACTACAAAGCATTGCCAAACATTATTATACATTATTGCTTAAGCTCTGTTGTGAGTATGTAGATGTTAGTTAGTTTTTACCTGACATAAATGTTTCTATGCCCAACATAGTATATTAAATGTAGGGAAAGATAATTAATTTTATCTACCTGAATTTGCTAAACATACCCATCTTTTTCTATGCATGCTCTCTCAGTGCGATGAACTGGGTCACAACGTAAAGAAGTCAAAGTAATGGTATTTCTTTAATAAGTGCAAATGTGTATATTTCTTCATTGTAATATACAATGTGAAAAATTATCAGTTCAGAATTACTTAGAAAAACTGAGTTTTAAGCACGGTAAGGACAGTTATCATGTCTTATTTAATTGTCATAATGTGTATTATCTATACAACATCGCAACACTCAACTATTGATTTGGTAAATCAATAGATGGATGGATGAATGAAAGAACAGATAGATGGATAGATGGAGAGATAATCACATTTCATATGAAAGATTTAAGATAAGGGTTAGAGATTATGAAGCAAATGGTTTCACAATTTGGTACTCTGAGAGTATTGTGATAAATTAACTTTTAAAAACCTGCAATTCATGAATGTTTTTCATTATTTTCCTGTACACATCTTTTGAAAATGCAAATCTTTACATGTGACCAAAGTACCCTTAAATAAATTTAAAAGTACTCATTATTGTATTTACTTCAATATATTTTTTATTTGCTCATTTTACTTTATTGTTTTGTTTAAAATATTATCTAAGGTTACAAAGTATAAAATAAGCTCTTGGTGTTGACTTCTTTCTTTTTCTTTCTTTCTTTTTTTTTTTTGAGACAGAGTCTCTCTCTTTGCCCAGGCTGCAGTGTAGTGGCGGGATCTTGGCTCACTGCAAACTCCGCCTTCTGGTTTCAACCGATTCTCCTGCCTCAGCCTCCTGCGTAGCTGGGATTACAGGCGCCCGTCACCACACCCTGCTAATTTTTGTATTTTTAGTAGAGAGGAAACCTCATCATGTTGGCCAGGCTGGTCTCGAATTCCTCGTGATCTGCCTGCCTCGGCTTCCCAAACTGCTGGATTACAGGTGTGAGCCACTGTGCCTGGCCTTAATGTTGACTTCTAATAAACAATGGTTTCAGTGACATTCTGTGGCATACCTCTCTATGAAGATCATATAAGACTGGGCGCAGTGGCTCATGCCTATAACCCAAGCACTTTGGGAGGCCAGGCGGGAGGATTGCTTGAAGCCAGGAGTTTGAGGCCAGCCTGGGCAACATGATGAGACCTCAAAAAAAAAAAAAAAAAAGTCGATGTGGTGGCACATGCCTCCTGTAGTTCTAGCTACTTGGAAGGCTGAAGCAGGATGATCACTTGAGCACAGGGGTTCAAGGCTGAAGTGAGCTATGATCGGGCCACTGCACACCAGCCTGGGCAACAGAATAAGACCCTGTCCCAAAAGAATACAATTAAAAATTATACATACATATAATTTAAAATTATGTATATATAATTTTTATTTATTTTTATTTATATATAATATTGACTGAAAGAAGAAATTTCAAAATTCATCTCAAATTAGTGAATCACTCATTTCCTTGTCAAACTTAAATAACACTAGACAATATGAAATTTAAATAAGTTGGTTAGACAGGGAAAATGTTTGAAGATAATTATTTCATACATTTTCACTGGTGACTATAAAATAGTACTTTAAACTCAAGTGCTGGTTGCTGATGGAGTGCAAATCAACTTCAATTGTTTTTGACTTCTTACGGGTGAAATATATGAAGAAATATCACACCAAATGCATTCACAGAAATAGTAACTGAAGATAGATTAATGAGGTCTGAAACTATAAGCACTGAGGAATAGGACTACACAAACAGATAAACACAATGTTACAGTGACAAAAGCAACGACAAGAAACAAATCAATATAATATTCAACTTTTAAAACGAGAGTACAAACAAAAATAGAGGTTTAAGAGACACAGACAATCATCTTCAAGTATTCAAGTAGTAAAGTATGTATGCTTATGAATGAATATATATATGTGTAATATAATTACAGGAAATTAGAGAAAGAAATGGAAGCATCAAATTTCTGAAAGACTATTTCACATGTTAAAAATTGTTATTTCTCTAGGTAAGATTATGAGTGAAAATTTAGTCTTTTTTTCATTCTTATGCATTTTCTTCTTAATTTTTCATGAAATAATTATAACTTTTATAATTAGAATATAATTAAAATGTATTATTTAGAAATAGTTCACAAGACAAAAAACATCTTCAATTTATGATGATGAATGAAATAAAGCAAATGTAGATATCTAAAAGACTAAATTAATAAACCCACAAAATATTGGTACAAAGCATTATTAGTTTGTCATTTGTTAATTATTTCTAATTTAAAAATATAGAAATAATATGCCGATACATATATATTACATTTTAAATGGCTTCCATTAATATATTTTAACTTAGTGATATCGTGTATATCAATTCATAAATCAACTTAAATGTTTGTTGGTGATATTTCTTAGATAGCCAGACTTCAAAAATGAACAAAATGTTTCCTTTTTTACTTTTTCCCTGTTTTTATCATTTCTCCTTTTTTTACTTCTGCACAACATATTATTTTTTCATCAAATCTTTCATATCCTACATTTCCCAGAATCATAAGCACATTCAGACAATTTTGTAGTATTTATTCAATTTAGTCAAATCGGATCAATGTGTATCTCAAACTTGAACTATGTTTCTATCCTCATCACCGATGATACAATGTTTGTGTTTTTAAACAGCTGTAACAAACTTGTAAGGGAAATGAAAGTCTTTTCCAAATTATTCAGTTACTTGTTCAGTACTCCATCACTCATCTATCAATAAATTTACCTATTATCTATGGAAGATATAATCTATCAAAAATGCTTTACCTGTTTTTAGGTCCTGTATAGAAAATTGAAGATATCATGTTATTTTCATATTTTTTATAAAAAAGACCACTCTGTGTATTCTTTTGGTTTTTTTGGGAAATACAGTGGAATAGTAATAATGTAGAGAGAGAAATTACCACGTAATTTAAACTATGTGGATCAGAAATTACAAAAGCTCTTATATAACAGCATTTTAATGTCTTTTATTCTGTCTACAATGAAATTGTAAGATGAATTATACTGAATCATCTATATTCAATTTTTTACATCTAGTTTGATGCATTTTTATTTTTATTTATTTATTTTTAGAGACAGGGTCTTCCTCTGTCATCTAGACTTAAGTGCAGTGGCACAATCATGGCTCACTGCAGCCTCAAACTCCTCAGCTTAAGGGATCCTCCTGCCTCAGCCTCTCGAGCAGCTAGGACTACAGGCATGTTCTACCATGCTCAGCTGATTTATTTATTTTTTTCTGTTTGTTTATATGTGTGTGTGTGCGCGTGTGTGTGTGTGTGTGTTTGTTTTCTCACAGAGACAGGATCTTTCTTTGTTGCCTAGACTAGTCTCAAATTCCTGGCCTCTAGTGATCCTCCCACCTTGTACTCTCAAACCTGAGGCCTTTTTAGTTATTTTGCAAAGTAATTCATCAATAATTTAAAAAATTGTATCATAAGATAAATTCTTACTCATAACAGAAAGGTATCTGCATATCAATAAGTTACATCTTACACTTTATTGCAATTTTCAATTCAAAGCAAGTTAATCTTTACCTTGAATTATTATTCCTAGAAAATCCATGTGGAATTCTTAATTAATTCTCTAATTTGTCTTCTCATCATTTTAGCAGTGTCACTCATAAAGCAAAAGTTTTTACTTTTGGGATTTATTTTTTGTTGTTACTTTTCCTTTTTAGGGATTATGCTTTTGGTAGTAAGAATAAGAACTGTTTACCTGATGCAGCTTCCTAAAGGTGATTTGGGTTTTTTAACCCCTAAAATCTTATGTTTTTATATTTTACATTGAAATCTGTGATCTATTTAGAGTTAATGCGAGTATAAGATGTGAGATATAGTTACTCTGTGTATTAGTTTCTTCTTACACTTCTAATACAGACACAACTAAGACTGGGTAATTTATAAAGGAAAGAGGCTTAATTGACTCACAGTTCCACAGGGCTGAGGAGGCCTCAAGGAACTTAAATTATGTCAGAAGAGGAAGCAAGCACATCCTTCTTCACATGGCAGCAGCAAAGAGAAGTGTAAAATGAAGTAGGGAGAAAGCCCCTCATAAAACCATCAGGTCTCGTGAGAACTCACTCACTGTCATGCACTCACTGTCATGAGAACTGCGTGGAGGTAACTGCCCCCATGATTCAATTACCTCCCACTGTGTCCCTCCCACGACATGTGGGGAATATGGAAACTACAGTTCAAGATGAGATTTGAGTGGAGACACAGGCCAACTATATCACTTTGTTTGTTTTTGCCTATGGATATTCAAATATTTCCATATGATTTTCTCCAAAGGCTATCTTTCCTCCATTGCATAGAATTCCATTTGCCTCTTTGACAAAAATCAGTTAGGAATATTTGTGTGGGTCTATTTCTCTGTTTCGATTCGTTCTATTTATCTATATGTCTATCTGTTGTTTAAGACTTAAAACGAAGGTTAATTATTATGTTTATCTTGAAATCTGAGGAAAACCAGAGGCCCTCTTTTCCAGAGTACAACCCACTGTGGCATTGCACAGCATGCATTGTCTTCCTTTTTTGGGCTGTGAATATATGTTACTAATAAACTACTATGAGGCTCATCTGTACAGTGTTGGGTGCTGTGTGTTTGACCTGTAGCATAACTTTATGATAGTAAGCTCAAAAACCTAATCATGGGATAAAAAGGATGAGATCAAAACACTGTATCTCTGACAATACAACATATTTTTGAATTTCGTAGCTATAAAAGTCTTGAAATCGAGTAGACCAATATATCCCACTGTATTATTCTGCTTCAAAATTATTTTAGCTATTTGAGTTCCTTTGTTTTCGCACCTACATTTCAGAATAATATTGTCAATATCTAAGAATTCTTGCTGGAATTTTGATAGACATATTGTTAAACCCACATACCAATAGGAGGAGAATTGGTAGTTTTTCTATATTGAGTCTTCCAATCCATGGACAGGCTATGTATCTCCATTTGATTAGGTCTTACTTTATTTCTTTCATTACCATGGCATAGTTTCAGCATATAAGTCTTGTAAGTGTATTCTTAGTTTTATACCTATGTGTTTTGTTGCTTTGATCTTTTTTTAAGCAGTTTTAAATGATATTGCATTTTTAATTTTAACATCGATGTGCTCATTGCTAGTTATAGAAATGCAATTTATTTTTGTAGATTGGTCTTGTATTCTGTCGCCTTTCCAAATGAACCTATTAGATCTAGGAACATTTTTTAAAAAGAGAATTATTGGAATTTTCTAGATAGAAAATTGTGTCATCTGTAAATAGTTTTTCTTATTTGTTTTTGATTTGTATCCCTTCTACTGGTCTTTCTTGGTATATTTCACTGACTAGAATTCCCGGTACTATGTCGAATAAGAGTGACTAGTGTGGACATATATTTTCACATTCCTGGTAGAATAAAAGCATTTATTTTTTTCATGGTTAAGTATGTGACTGGTAGGTTTCATTGAGTTGATTTGTTTTGCTTTGTTTTTGTAAATTATCTTATATAGGAAATTCTACTCTATTTCTATTTTTCTGACATTTCTTAAAAATTATGAATGAGTGTTGAATTTTGTCAAATGCTTTTTCTACATCACATCAATTGATATAATATTAAGAATTTTTTTCTTTCTTATAGTGTTAATATAATGGATTACATTTATTGAATTTTGAATAGTGATTTAGCCCTCCATGACTGGAATAAACCCTATTTAGTGATGGTATATAATTCATTTTCTGCTTTTTTTATAAATTTTAATTTCTTTATTAATTTTAAAACTAAAAAAAAAAAAATAGAGATCTCACTAAAATGAGGCCTCACTATGTTGCCCAGGCTGATCTCACACTCCTGAGTTCAAGTGATCTGCCTGCCTTGGCTTCTTAAAGTGCTGAGACTATAAGCCTGAGCCACTGTTCCCAGCCATTAACTCTTTTTATATAATAATTTTGCATCTATATTACTGTAGAATATTGATCTGTAGATTTTTTGTTTCTACTCTCTATCCCTTGCTTTAGAAGTAGGGGAATATTAACTTCATAAAATGAATTTGAATTTGTCCTCTCTAATTTTGTTTCTGCATGAAATTGTGTAGAATTAGTTATTCCTTCTTAAAATATTTATATAATGCTCCTCTGAAACTACCTGGGTCTTGGAATTTTTAGTGCGAGGAATTTTTAAATTGCAAATTTAATATCTCAAGTAGTTATAGGACTATTAACATTATCTATTTCATATTGAGTGAATTGTGATAGGGTATGCTTTTTGAAGAATTGGTCCAATTCATCTGAATTGTGAAATTCATGCATCAATTTGTTTGTAGTATTCCCTTATTATTCATCAGTGATGATATGGTAGTCCCTGTTTCATTCCTGATAGTGATAATTTGTTTTGACTTTTTGTCTTTGTCAGTCTTGTTAGATGTGTGTCCATTGTATTGATTTTCCCCAAGGACAGGTATTTGATCAGTTTTCTTACTTACTTTTTTGTTTTTGATTTTGTTGTATTCTTTCTTGTCCTATTATTTTCTTTCTTCTACTTGACTTATTTTGATATTCTTCTTGGTTCTTGAAGTGGACATTCAGATGATTGTTGAAGACAGTTCCTCCTTTTCGAATGTTAATTATCTTATGTTTCTTCTCAGCACTGATTTAGCTGCCTCCCACATATGTTGATATATTACATTTTCACTTTTATTTAGTTCACTTCATTTTTGACTTATAGATTTTTCAAGGAAGCATTTGGTTTCTAAGTGTTTGGAGACTTCTTATATTTCCATTATTGATGTTTAGATTGATTCAATTGCATTCATAGATTAAATTCTCTATGATATGATATATCCAGATATGCTTTGTGAGTGTTTGAAAAAATGTGTCATCTGCTACTGTGGGATTAGGAGTTCTGTAAGTATAAATTTAACCCTGTTGGTTGATAATTTTATTGATTTTTTCCATATTCTTGCAAATTTTCTAATTATTATATCAATTGCTGAGAGAGTTGTTGAAGTTTCCAACAGTAATTGTGGATTCATCTATTCCTTTTATCAGTTTTTGCTTGATATACTTTACATATCTGTTGTTTGGTGCATAAACATTAGGACTGAGGGCCTGTGTGTGGAATGATGCTTTTACGACCTTATTTAGTGTTCCTTTTAGACTGGTCATTTTCTATGCTCTGAAATCTACTTTACCTGACATTAATATAGCCTGTTTAGCTTTCTTTTGGTTAATGTAACACGTTAATCAAATTAATGCATACAAAGTACAATCAGCCCTGTATCAGTGGTTCTGCACCCATGGATTCAACCAACCTCAGAAAATATTTTAGACAACAATAAAATGGGGCTGAGTGAGGTGGCTCACACCTGTAATCCCAGCATTTTTGGTGGCTGAGGTGGATGAAACATCTGAGGTCAGGAGTTGGAGACCAGGCTGGCCAACATGGCGAAACCCTATCTTTACTAAAAATACAAAAATTAGCTGGGCCTGGTAGCTCAGGTGGCTGTAATCCCAGCTACTTGGGGAGCAGAGACAGGAGAATAGCTTGAGTCCGGAAGGCAGAGGTGGCAATGAACAGAGATGGCACCATTGCACTCCAGCGTGGGCGACAGAGTGAGACTCCATCTCAATACATACATACATACATAAATACATAAATAAAGGAAAACAATAAAATGACAATAAAACAATAAAATAATACAAATAAAAACACATTATAATACAAAATTAAACGTCTACTGAGCATTTAATTGTATTTGGTATTATAAGCAATCTGGTGGTGATATAAAATACATAGAAAAAATGTATGTTGGTTATCTGCAAACACTCCGCCACCTTATAAGGATTTGTGCTTCCAACAGATTTTGGTATCCAGGAAGTCCTAGAACCAATCTCTCATAAGTACCAAGAGATAACTGTATATCCCTACATAGGTATTTTAGTGTTTTCTCTAGGTATTAAATTATATATGTATGACATTGCAGTCTACTCATGTTGGCATTTTACAAGTTTGAATGAAATATAGAGACCTTACACTTTATATCCTATTGTTTTTCTCTGTTTATAGTTGTCTTAACTATATGTGGAATATAGTTAACATATCAGACAGTGTTATAATGTTTGCTCGAACTGTCAAACGTAATTTAGAAAACTGAGAAGAGGAGGAAAATATGGTGTATTTATTTATATTTTTACTCTTTCTCTTTGTTCATTCTTTCTTGTATGTTCAAGATCCCTTCTTATAGCAATTGTTTTTTCTGTTTAGAGAACTTCGTTTAGCCATTCTTTTAAGTAGTTGACTGTTCTTTTCTTTTAGCACTTGAGAAAAAATGTTATATGACTTCCTTGGACCTCTTGTTTTCTGATGAGAATTTCACCATAATCTGAACTGTTTTTCCCTGTAGGTAATTTGTTGCTTTTATCTTACTGTTGTCAAAAACATTTTTTTTTTTTTTTTTTTTGTCTTTCAGAAGTTTCACTATGTCTTAGCATAGATTTGTTTAGATTTATTGTGTTTTTGATTCACTCAGCTTCTTGACTGTAGTTTTCTTTTACCAAGTTTCGGGGGTTTTCAACAATCATCTCTTGGAATTTATTTTCAGCTCCCCTGTTCTTTCTCCTTGTTTCTTTAACTCTGATGCCACAGATGTTCAATTTTTTGTCATCATTTCCCATGTCCCTGAGGCTCTGGTTTTCTTCAGTCTATTTTGTCTCTGTTTTTCATTTTGGGTAATTTGTGGGTAATTTGCACTATTCTATGTTCCAGGTAACTTTCTTTTGTCTTTTTCATTCTGCTGTTGCGCCATTCCATTGAGTTTTATTGTGGATTAGTTATTACATTTTTTAGAACTAAAATTTTTATGTGGTTCTATACCTCTTCTAATTCTTCATTTAAAATCTATTCTTTTCATATATTTCAATTGTGTTTATAAATATGCTTATTGAAACATTATTGTGACTACCGCTTTAATATCTTTGTCAGATAACTCTAACATGTCTTTTATTTAGGTGTTGGCAAATCGTCAATGTTTTTTTCATTCAAGCTGAGACTTTCTGGCTGTTTATATAGCAAGTACTTTTCAACTGATGGCTGACATTTTGTCTAATACGGTATGAGGGTCTGTATCTTCATTAAACCTACTGCTTTAGCTGACTTTCTCTGACACAACAATATCAGGGGAAGGGAATACACAGACTCCTTATTGCTAAGTGGGGTAGATGTCTAGATTGTGCCCTCAGCCTGTGTTGACACCTGAGGAGGGTCTTTTTGACTAGTGCTGAGCTAGGGTGGGATTTAGGGCTCTTAATTAGGCCTTCACTGATACACCTTGTTTGGGATGCTTAGAAGTGCCTCTTTACTACACCCCATGTGGTCACTGCAAAGACTGTAAGAGTTGGGGAGGTTAGTGAAAGTCCTGATTTCCCCAGTAGGCCTTTTTTGACCTACTTCAGTATTTTGGGAGAGAGGTGTCTCATTATTGTGAGGTGGGATTGGAAATATGAGCCTTTTAGCATGTTGTTTCCATTAGCCCCATGCAGGGGTGGGCCCTTGTTAGTGTCTGACAGGTATGAAAGTCTCAGCTCTCTGTTCCGTATTCTAGGGCTTTATCCCAGCAGATACGTCACTCATTACAAGAATTTTTTTTTTTTTTTTTTTTTTTTTTTTTTTTTTTTTTTTGTGGAATATGCCTGTAGTAGAGTAGTTGTTTCAAACTATTTTGTCTTGCTAGGATGCTACTATCTTGCTCCATAAGATAGAGATAGCTGACTTTTTAGGGTGGCTTTTGGTTTGTTTTATGTGTGTGGGGTGGGTGGAGGAGCTGTTAGGGCCTGTTGGCTTTTCTAGGTTGCCTGATATTTTAGCTCCAAGTCTATGACTAAAAGGCAAAAGCAAACCCAAATATCTCACCACGATTTCATTCCTTGATTTCCAAAGCGCCTAGCCAGTTTGCTTTCTTCTCTCCACATTTTAGAGCATTTCTGTTTGTTTTACGTATAACATTTGTTAATATTACTATTAATCATAACATGCATGCATGTATTATAAACTTATTTTGTATATATTACTCATTAAATAATAAAAATAACAACTTTATGTATTACTGGAATTAATTTTACAAACACAGTGTAATAAATTTTGGATTTACAGAAGAATACTTAGAGTACAAACCAATTATAAAAATTTTAAAATATGCAAGAAATATGTCATTAGGATACATTTATAGTATAAATATAAGCATAAAGTAAAAATGCAATTTAATATGAATAGTTGACACTATATTAAAGATAATTACTAATTATAGACATAAGGAGAGAAGTTATAATTTGGAGAAAATTCACAAGGGAATTTCAATGTTTTGTTGGTGTTTACAATTACTGAGGTCAATGTTTTTTTCTATTACCTTTGTACATTTCTGTACATCTAAAATACCTAAAAATGCAAACTTTTCTACAAATTAAAAAAAATAAATTTCTGAATTCACTGCACTGACAAAAGATACTTGTCCTTAGTCAAATGTTACCCTGGATATACTTACTTTGTAGAAAAGGTCTCTCTTTTTTTTTTTGAGACAGAGTCTCTCTCTGTTGCCCAGGCTGGAGCGCAATCTCAGCTCACTGCAAGCTCTGCCTCCCGGTTTCACGCCATTCTCCTGCCTCAGCCTCCGGAGTAGCTGGGACTACAGGCACCCGCTACCACATCCAGTTAATTTTTTGTAGTTTTAGTGGAGACGGGGTTTCACCGTGTTAGCCATGATGGTCTCGATCTCCTGACCTTGTGATCCACCTGCCTCAGTCCCCCAAAGTGCTGGGATTACAGGCATGAGTCACCCTGCCTGGCCAGAAAAGGTGTCTTACAAAGCTATTCTTCAGTTTGTACATGATAACTTGTTATATAACGTGATGTTGAAGAATTCAGCATAAATTTAGATCCAACTTAAATACAAGTACTCCAGAAAATATCTTCTAAGTGAATCGACAAAGATAACTTGGTGATGTGTTGGTTTGATTCGCTAGACTTTTCTAATTGTCAGCTCTCACTAAAAGACACTGAAACTGAAACAGCTAAATCATGAATCTTGATTTGCAGAATCTTCATTTTGGAAAAAATAATTATAACCAGCTTCTGTTTTAACAGGTGAAACTTCACAAAAATAATATATTGATCTCTACTGATTACAGTATATTCAGGATCTCTCGTCTATAAAGTAAGTTTTATTTTCTCTTGAATGAGATGGAATTTATATTCCTAAACATCTACCAAATTGTTCCTTTACCCTATATGAAAGAATACTCACAAGGTCATGGACTTCAACTTGATCGTTACTAGCTGTATTATTATATTAGCCGTATATTATACTAACTGTATTATTTTGCAAAACTTGCAATGTTTATATCTCAACTTCTCCGATTATCCACATCTTCAAAAAAATTGTTAATATCACAAGATTGTTGTTAAATTTAGTTTAGGAAAGGCATGTGAAGTCCTCTTTAATAAATTGTTTCTAAATAACTATCCCTATATATAACTGCTTCTATATATAAATATAAACAATATAAATTGTTCTTATATATAACTACTATAGTTATTTAAAATTGTAATTAAGTTATTCTGAAAAATTCTGAAATAAATAATATATAGGGCTGTAGATTTAAACATCTAGAAAAGTTTTATAAAATTAATGTAAAACTTTAAAAATACATAATTACTTTCATTGTGCTTGAATGAGGACTTTATTAATATGAACTTCTCTGTGTCTATTTCAAGGCAGAGTAGGCGGTTGCCTGCATGACTATACTGGTGTTAACTAGATTTCTGCAAGGTGTAGTTCCAAGTCTAAATATGTGTAGCCTATTAATATTTTTTTGTATTTGGTTAGAAATACATGATGTGTATGCTGATGAAAATTAGAAGGAGGAATCACAATGAGTCATAAATGTACTGAGAAAAAACAGACAGCATTAGGTCTGCAGTGAAAGGAGCACATATAGTTATAAGTAACAGAACTAATGTGGGCTTAGTGTCCAGAACAAGATAACTTTCAAATAAATTGTTTGAAAGACAAAAGTAGAATAGTAGCTATTTCAGCAGTAAGTCAGAGAAGTATAGGATATCTCTGTGCAGCTCTGGGATTTTATGAAATTCTGGTTACCTGGATCAGCACATAGCATAAGGTTTCATTTCCATTAAAATGCTGTTTTCTCTCCTCTATTCTATAAAACCATTGGCTTTGAAGGCTCTATTTTCAAATCCATTTCTTTCTGTTAAGCTTTCTCTTCCATCTGATTTTTTCTTTCAAAGGAATGATATGCATGTGTCATAGGCATTGGACACAAAAGAAATTAGATGAGCCAAACAATAATTTCTATAGTTTATGGTGTTAAGTAAGATGTGGCTGTTTCCCCAAAAAGTAGATGGTTATTATTATTGCTGGTGAAATTATAGCTCCTGTTAATTAAATTTGTTATGTAGATTGTATAGAAATATGCAACATAACATAACTTTATTAACTAATCTAAATATACAATATAAGCTGTAATATAAAGTCAATAGATGGCATACATTTATTATTAATTCATGTTCTGAACATTGTTTTTGCTTTAAGTCTATTTTTCTATAGTTAATATGAGTATAGTAAACCAATTTCGTCTCTGTTATTTGTCAGTAAAATATTTCTACCCTAATACTTCATTTATAAAATAGGGACAATATATTTACTTAACTGAAAATATTATTTTTGAATAAATCTGTAAATTTGTATAAAGTGCTTAGAAGATGTCTCATATTTCAAATACCTTCATTTATCAATGTATAGGTATTTTTGTGTTTTAGGTGTGTTTCTTGCTAAATTAATTTAGATGTATTTAAATGTATCTGATTGATTATTTATTCTAATGCTTTCTGGGTATTTCTGTCTTTAGTAAATTAAATTATTTTGCATTCATTATTAATATTGGTATTTTCATTATTTTTACAATCTTATATTTGCTACTTACTATTTTTATTTTTTTATTTTTTTTACTATTTGAATTCCATGTACCTCCCTGCCCTTCTTCTTCTTCTTTTTTTTTTTTTTTCCACAACCTCCACCTCCTGGGTTCAAGCAATTATCCTGCCTCAGCCTCCCGAATAGCTGGGATTACAGGCATGTGCCACCACATCTGGCTAATGTTGTATTTTTAGTAAAGACAGGGTGTCTCCACATTTGTCAGGCTAGTCTCAAACTCTTGACCTCAGGTGATTTGCCTGCCTCAGTCTCCCAAAGTGCTGGGATTTCAGGCATAAGCCACCATGCCTGACTTTTTTTGCCCTTCTTTAAAGGGTCATATTTCCTAATTTTTTTTTCTTCTAATGTGATTTTAAAATTGATATTCAGTTCTATTATTTAAATTATTTCACTTATTTTTTTCAAATATAGTTGACTTGAGATGTGTATTAGTCTGTTCTCACATTTCTATAAAGAAATACCCAAGACTGGGTAATTTATAAAAGAAAAAAGCATAATTAACTCACAAAAGCAGTAAGGCCCTGGACCTGGCCCAGGAAACCATTTTTTTCTCCTAGGCCTCTGGACCTCTGATGGGAGGGGCTGCTGGGAAGACCTCTGACATGCCCTGGAGACATTTTTCCCATTGTCTTGGCAGTTAACATTTGACTCTTTGTTACTTATGCAAATTTCTGCAACTGGCCTGAATTTCTCCCTAGAAAACGGGTTTTTCTTTTCTATCAAATTCTCAGGCTGCAAATTTTTCAAACTCTTATTCTCCACTTCCCTTTGTTTCTTTTTGTTTGTTTGTTTGTTTGAGATGGAGTCTCACTCTGTTGCCCAAGCTGGAGTGCCATGGTGCAGTCTCGGCTCACTGCAAACTCCACCTCCTGAGTTCAAGTGATTCTCCTTTCTCAGCCTACCGAGCAGCTGTGATTACAAGTGTGTGCCACCATGTCTGGTTAATTTTTGTATTTTTAATAAGGATGAGGTTTCACCACGTTGACCAGGCTGGTTTTGAACCCTGACCTCAGGTGATCCACCCGCCTTTGCCTCCCAAAATGCCAGGATTACAGGCATGAGCCATCACACCCAGCCTCTGCTTCCATTTTAAACATATGTTCTAATTTCAAACCATCTCTTTGTGAGTGCATTAAATTGAAGACTTTCAAAATCAACCAGGCCACCTCTTGAATGATTTGCTGCTTCCACCAGATACCTTAAATCATCTCTCTCAAGTTCAGATTTCCCCAGATCTCTAGGGCAGGTGGAAAATGGTACCAATCTGTTCGCTGAAGTATAGTGAGTCACCTTTATTCCAGTTTCCAACAAGTTTCTCATCCCTTGCTGAGGCCACCTCAGCCCGGACTTTATTGTCCATATCACTATCAGCATTTTGGTGAATACAATTCAACAAGCTTCTAGGAAGTTTTAAACTTTCCCACATCTTCCTGTCTTCTTCTGAGCCCTCCAAACTGTTTTTTCAACTTCTGCCCATTATGCAGTTCCAAAGTCACTTCCACATCCATGGGTATCTTTTCAGCAGTACCCCACTCTCTGCAGTACCAACTAACTGTATGAGTCTGTTCTCAGAACACAATAAAGAAATACCCAAGACTAGGTAATTTACAAAGGAAAAATGCTTAATGGACTCACAGTTCCACATGGCAGGGGGGTGTCTCAGGAAACTTACAATCATGGCAGAAGGTGAAGGGGAAGCAAGGACTTTTTTCACATGGTGGCAGAAGAGAGAAGAGTGGGGAGTAAAGGGGAAATAATCCCTTATAAAACCAGCAGATCTCATGAGAAATCACTCACTATCACTAGAACAGCATGGGGGAAACCTTCTCCATGATCCAATTGCCTCCCATCAGGTCTCTCCCTAGACTCATGGGGATTATGAGGATTGCAATGCAATATGAGATTTGGGTGGACACACACCAAACTATATCAAGATGTTCAAGTATAATTGATTTTTCTATCCCCTTCCAGAGTAGGAAAATGAGTTTAGAATGCTTAAACTCTAATATTCTAATAATTTTACATATTTTACATATTTACATATCCAGTGTTACATATTCTGTTCTACATTAGCTAAAATTTAATTTCATCTAAATTTTAAAACAAATCATTTACTATTTATTTTTATAGTTAATGATAATTTAAATTGAATAGTCAGTTTATAAGTAACATGCCCTAAGAACTCTGATTTCATTTTATGAGAATATACAGAGTACATTTTCTTTTCTATTGTAATATATTTTATCCATGTATTATTTGAAAGCCTCAGAATAATAAAATCCCAGATTTTGAATCTGTTGAAACTATCCTTATTCTAAACTCATTCTCAGATATTCTTACAGATAAACTAGGTTTATTGGTAATTTAGAAATATAATATTTTAATCATTAATTCATATTTTCTCTCTGATATCTCCTAAAATGTTCTCTGTATTTGAGGTTCTGCGGTATCTCTATAAAACATCTAGGTATAGATTTGTTTTATTGTTTATCTGGCATGGGCCTCCATGTACTCCTATATTGAGAAGTCTCCTGCTTTTTTTTTTTTCATTTCTGCTTTGTTTTCTAGTGATTTTTTAAAAATATTATTGATTCTTTTAAATTATTCTTTTTAAAATCAGTCTGAAACATTTGTAAGACAGATGTTGTAACAATTCATTCTATCCCCAATGTTTACTTACCTTTTATTTCTAAACAAAGTACACCTTTTTTGTCTCATGAAACTCTAGATTAAAAAAAAAAAAAAAAAACCTATAACGCAAAAAATTTAACCCCAACTGAGTAACTCCAGAGGCTTGAGGTTTAACCATTATGCTCCTGAGAATAACCTACGAATCTCAAATGAATTTTTGGTTAACTCTTGTACTAATCTGCAAAACAGCCTTGCCATTTTTCTAATTTACGCAGAAGAAAGCAATATTCAGAGGGATTATTGAAATTGTTCTAGGTCATATGACTAGTAATTGACTTTTACTTAGGTCTACTTTGAACAATAGCCTGAATTCTTTTCACTACTCCATATTTTGTGCACTTCATATTCTTTAGGGTCTTACTTTCAATTATAGATGAAAAAGGAAGCATCATTCCATATTTATGAGAAAGACCTATAGAGATACGTAAAACTACGAGAATGTATTTGCATGTTTTAATGCTTTCCATTAGGTGAAAAGAACAGGGGTAATACCTGTGTCACTCCCTAACCTCTAAAAAGCTGTGACATTTTCTGCTACTTGTAACATGATTATGAAAATTAGGAAAAGAAACGTTATTACAATAACGATCTCTACGATTAGCAAAATGATTAATTATAAATTTAATTTAAAAGTGATTATATATTAGAAATGCAGCTTCTTAGTAAGAAAAGTTTTAATTACTAAGTAGTCTGAGATTTAACTTAAGCATGTGATTAAACGCCTAAGTATAAACTCTGTGGATGTGACGATCTACCTAAGAAGTTGGAAGAAATAGTGAAATGGAGAAAAACATGATAGAAAGGCAAGCGTTCATTATTTTGAAGTTGTGTTTAAAAAGCAGAACAGTATAGATTGACCAGAAAGTGTGTATCCTTTACCATAAATGCATTAACTCCATTTATAATACAACTTGTAGAATACATGAAAATACTAGCTAGTAAGTGGGGCCATTTGTGAGAATATTTGTTGTTAAAAACATACTCCTGATTAAAAAGAAAACAGAGAAAAACAATACATAACATTTTCATTCCATTTAGGCTTTATTCATCATTATTCTATTCTCTCTCCTTTAAAAACATACAAGGTTAAAAAAATTCACACTAAATTTAACAAGATTTTGTTTAATATTAAAAAAATCTATAAATATAACTGGATGGATCTGTATGCCTTTCTCATTCTAGAACAGATAGAATACAGCTCAAGTTTAGTCTCTGAATGTTCTTCTTTGAGTAAAAAAAAAATAATTATTTATTAAATAAATATATATTAAGTTCTACCTTTATCTTAGTTTTCAAGGTATTGTCAATGTATTTGTTTACAAAATAGAGAAATATAACTGCTTTTAGGATTCTTACATTCAATTGTGTGAAGACAGACAATACAACAATAAACACATAAAATTCAAGACTGCAACAGGTGCTGTGAGCAAAAATAAAGCTGAGGGGTCTGTGGTTTACTGTATTTATTTATTTATTTATTTATTTATTTATTTATTTATTTATTTATTTTGTTGAGACAGAATTTCTCTCTGTTGCCCAGACTGGAGTGCAGTGGCACAATCTTGACTCACTGCAACCTCCGTCCTGCCGGTTCAGGTGATTCTCCTGCCTCGGCCTCCCGAGTAGCTGGGATTACAGGTGCACACCACCATGCCTGACTAATTGTTGTATTTTTAGTACAGAGGGGGTTTCATCATGTTGGCCAGGCTTTTCTCCAACTCCTGACCTCAGATGATCCACCCACCTTGGCTTCCCAAAGTGCTGTGGTTTTAAATATTTGGTCAAAGAATGTCTCAGGGAGGCATTATCATTTAAACACAATGTAAGAGCCAAGAATGCAAGCATCTGAGGCAATATAGGACAGAGAGACAAATAAATAGAAAGGCCTCAAAGGAGTTGTGTGCATGAGTATGTACTCCAAGAATAGCACAGATGACATTTGGCTGGAATGGAGTGTCATGATTGTATGATATAAGTAGTGGGTAGCCCAATATTATGTAAATATCTACCCACTACTTCTATCATATAATCATGACACTCCATTCCAACCATATGTCATCTGAGCTATTCTTGGAGTACACACCCTTATCGCCCTCACAGGGCATGTGATAGGGTTGTGGCTCGCTGCTTCACTGCCCAGCTGCTCAAACTCCTAGGGGGAGCATGTAGATGAGCAGGTCATGGGAAGCGTTTTTAGGCTCTGATCCCACAGCATCATCTATGGTTGAGTGTTTACAGCTCCTGAGGCCCCAGTGGGCGTGTGTTACAACTTGCTCTTTCAGCTTTGCTGTCTGCAGCCTACTTGTGTTGACTCAGTAAGACCCTCTGCCTTATCTCAAGGACAGAGGGCTTTCTGTATCCTGGGTTCTTGCCCTAGTATGCTGGAAAAGTCGATCACATGTGGCCCTGGAGTATGGGTGCGAGGTTTCCTTAGGTGGTGAAGGTAGTTCCCAGTGATATTGTTGGGGAGCCAGAAAAGGATGGAACGGGAAGGTGATCTTCCCCTGGAGTCAGGCCACCTTGTGGCTGGACTCTCTTCTGACCGCCCCCAGCTGAATTTCTCTCCGCCTCCGCATAGCTCTGCTGTCAATTGCCTGTTGATGTCTGTCGATGTGTTCTGCTCCTTTCAATGTCCAGCTGGTTTTGTGTGTGCTTGCTGCATCTCAGGTTTTTATGGGCACTGGATGGACTCGGGTGAGGGGCAGGGGGTGTGTTGTGGCAGGCCAGAGTGGCCTTGGAAAATGCAGCATTTGGCTGTGAAAACATAAATGCCTGTTCTCACTTAGGTCTGTGGGCACAAGCCCGAGGGTGGAGCCCTCGCCAGGGACCCTACCCTTTTCTACCTAGTACTTCCCTGCCCCTTCCTGTATCAGCAGCAGGTAGGCCCGTTTGGAGGCTCTTTGAAATAATGCGTGTTGTCATGATGCATCCTTGGACTCAGGTGGTGGTGAAGGTAGTAAAGGAGGTAATACAATCAACAAGGGTTTCTAATACCACGTATATGTGTTATGACAGAGAAAGATTTATAAAATGACTCCAAGATTTAATGTATGAGCATATATAATGATGGAGTTGCCATTTAATTATGAGACTAAAAACAGTAGAGAAAGAAGGAGAGTGGGTAGAGATCAGTCTTTGTTTACATATATTCAATTTGAGAAGTCATATAGAATTTAAGGGGAGATACTGAATAAATTTTTGATATGCCACTTCCAGTTTCAGCTCCTCCTTCATTTGGAGGCTGTCACTCTAGTCGTACAACAGGAAAAAGTCAAACAAACTGAAAATCAATATTCGTATTGGTTTTATCAGAGAATTGAGATCATAGGGCAAACTGCCACCCCAACATCTGGACAGACAGATGAATCCAGAAAGTTATAGCCAAGATGTCATTACATGGAATGGAAACCAATGAAGCCAAACCTTGAAAGGAACATTTAAATGGTTATTTTGATGAATTAATGGAGGCTTGTGTGGCCTATGGTGAGAATGAGAAACTCAGGGTTAAAATCTTACATGGGTCACCAGAATTTGATGAGTTTACCTCCAGGAACACACAGTTTCTCACTGAAAGAGACAAGAAATATCTCCCCGTGGTTTGGGCAGAGAGAAAAGAAAAATACAATAGTGATGCATGCCCAGAATATTCTCCATAAAAAAAGGCTTACTCTTTAGGGGAAAATGCTTTACCAGAGACTCATTCCACCTGAAGGAAGGGAATTTATTCCACACCAGCCCCCTGTGCCCTTCCTGTCTCACCTGAGGAGAAGGGGAATGCTAAGAGATGGTTGTAAAGTCACAGGCCAGGGACACAGGCCAACTAAAAGACCTAATTATTGAAGTACAGAATGCATCCCCTCCTTGATAACTTACCATAATATTAACAGAACTCCAGTATTCAGCATAATAACAATGGATTACAGCTAAAAGAATTGTAGTGCACAGATTCTATTTAAGGGGGAATGCTTCAGGAAGCCAAAAGAGAACAAAGTGGGGTGGGGACAAGAATACTAGATGAAAATGAAGCCTCTGGCCCTTGGAGCTAAAGCAAAAATTAAACACGTCCCAACTACTAGCCAGATCAACATGAACCTCACATTAAAGGGCCATATACCTCATTTTCTATCATCTGACACATTGTGTCTAGTTTCAACAACAACAAAAATTATAAGGCACAGTTAAATTCAAGAAAATAAATTGTCTGAAGACACAAAAAGCAATCATTAGAACCAGACTCGGATATGAGACAGATTTAGAAATTATCAGACAAGAAATTTACATGGTGGATATACAAAGAAGAGTACTTCATTGGAAGTAATAATTTGTCAGTTTATAGCTGGTGTTTAAAAGTCATAAGACTGGCTTAAAACACACTTAGAGAGCAAATGATGGACAAGAGATGTGAGGATTTAGTACTATGACTGTCCAATGCTTAGAAATACTAGAAGAAGTCGGACACGGTGGCTCACACTGTAATCCCAGCACTTTGGGAGGCTGAGGCAGGTGGATCACCTGAGGTCAGGAGTTCAAGACCAGTTGGCCAACATGGTTAAACTCTGTCTCTACTAAAAATACAAAAATTAGCTGGGCATGGTGGTGGGCGCCTGTAATCCCAGCTACTCAAGGGGCTGAGACAGGAGAATCGCTTGAACTAGGGAGGCAGAGGTTACAGTGATCCAAGATCATGCCACTGAACTCCAGCCTGGGCGACAGAGTGAGACTCCATCGCAAAAAAAAAAAAAAAAAAAAAAAAAGCTAGAACATCTAGTGAGAAAAGACTACTAGAAGACTACTAGTGATGCAAAAGAAAAATCAGAAAAAAATAGGTTTTGAGATCTAAGTTAAAAGAAAAAAGGTATTTAAAGTAAGTGAGCGTATTCTGCTTCAGTAATTCATGCTATATCAGGACAAAAAGAAACATCAATAGGATCATTGATTAATTTACAAGAGAAGATTCAGTAAGTGAGGGTGGTGACAAGCAAACTGAAGTACATAGAAGAAAATAGACAAGAAGAATTACAAACAGAGAATAAAATGTATTTTGGAATTTTTTTTCCTTGTAAAGAGAAAAATAAAAATAAAGTCTAATAGTTGAGAAAGGTGGGCTGAGGAAACTTTATTTTTAATTCTAGAGACATGATGATTTTATGTTTCTGTAAATGAAAAACGAGAAGGGATGATTAATAATGCAAGAATTAAAGGAGATCAAGTGCACAGGAAGAAGATACCATCTTAGAGAGACAGAGTTATCAACAGCATCCATCCAGATATTGTGATAATTCAGTGTATACATTTTCATTTCTCTGTCTAGTCCTTCCTTAAATTTTACATCAGCATATACTTCGTCCTTGGTTTGTGTACTAAGTTCAGGTTATATTGTACCAGATTGCAGCTATATATTTTTAGAAGTTAAAGTATGAGGATCTATCTAGTTGGGTTGTGTCATCTTCCTATAATAAATACAATACAATTAAACTTGATTACACATCACAAACATAAAAATATATAAACAAAAAATTAAGTGCAGCAAGAAATCACCACCAAGAAAATCTCAAACAAAATGTTCAAATTTTAGCTCATATCATCATCTGCAAGTTGGTTTTTGTTTTTTTTTTCCCTCTGGCTCCAGCTCTTACTATTTGTATTAGACCTAGGCCAGGCCTATTGACTAACACCCTTAAATAAGTGTAACATTGCTGTGAAAAGTGAAGCGCAGAATTTACTGTGTTCTGTAACAGGCAGATCAGATAATCACTTACCAGTAATTCAAACATTCACTCCGGATTGCATGTCCTAAAAATTCTTCTCTCTTTTGATCCCACTGGTCTCTAAAAGGTTGTCTACTGCAGAGATCCTAAGATTCTGAGTTGTATGGGCAGATTTCTCACTGTAAATAGAGCTCTTCAGGACACTGGGTTAGGGTTTGCCTCTGTGGGAGATAAGAGAGGCACCTGGGTGTGGCAACCACTCACACTATGGTGTAATGCTGTAAATGAACAAACTTGGTCAAGCTTTTGTTTTTTGTTTTTGTTTTTTGTTTTTTGAGACGAAGTCTTGCTCTGTCACCCAGGCTGGAGTGCTGTGGCGCGATTTTGGCTCACCGCAACCTCCGCTTCCCTGGTTCAAGCAATTCTCCTGCCTCAGCCTCCAGAGTAGCTGGGATTACAGGTGCCCGCCACCGTGCCCAGCTAATTTTTGTATTTTTAGTAGGGATAGGGTATCACCATCTTGGCCAGGCTGGTCTCAAACTTCTGACCTTGTGATCTACCTGCCTTGGCCTCCCAAAGTGCTTCTGTCTCTGGAATGAAGAAAATAGGAGAAAGGAATAGATGTTTTTGTAGATAGATCTATAAATGGAAGTATTAAGCACAAAATGATCCTTTTTTTTGGTTTTTAGATGTTCTCACTCTCTACAATCTTTTCCAAAAAACCCTCTCCCCCTCTTTCCATCTGCAGAACATATTTTTATAAAGATGTTTTATGAAAATAATTTTTGAAAATTGGAAATTCAGGCAAAATGAGAAACATCTGCATTTTATACACTTCCAGAGATTCATGATGCACATAAGAAACACAGAGGCTCTGAGGATTCTTCCTCTATTGATCCTAATGTAATTTTACATATTTCCCAAATTTGTTTTTTCAAAGGATGTCTTTTTGGTATGAAGTTTTAATAAACCATGAAACTATTTTCCAGCTAAAACATTTAGAAAAATGCTGTCTGGTTGCTTCTTTTTAGAATGAGCTGGATACATTTTGCTAATTCTGTGTGTACCTAGAAACTAATAAGGAGAATCTGAGAGGTAAGACTGCAGAGTAGCTTGCTTTTTGAGCCAGTTAAGAACAGGTTTCTGACTAAAAAAAATTGTGTTGGATATTACTGAAATGCATTTTGGAGTTCAAATTAAATCTCTCTTTTAATAAGAAAAGAAAGAGTCAAAAAAGGCACAAATCTGTGACTAAACAAATTGTAAAAGAATCTTGACACTTTGTTACTTTTTATTCTGTCTTCTGCATGATATATTGCTTGATTCAACTTTGTAGTTCAGTGAGCTATGTATGGTAAGTGATTGAAAACATTTTCTAAATTTTAAAAATGATAAATGGTTAAGAAACACAACTGAGGGTACCATACTTATACAAACTAGTGATTAGACCATTATGGCTTTCAATCACAGAATGTTTCATATTATCTACTTTGCCAACTCACTGTGATTTTATGATAACTTGAACACGAGTAACAATAAAAGGAAACAGTTCTGATTGATGGTGATGGTACTATGAAATTCATTAGGGATTCAAAAGAGTTCAAATTGAGAGTTCAATTCAAAATTCAGCCATCAGAGTCAATGCACTCTTTGAACTCATGAAATTACAATAAAATGCATGTGCACTTTTCAGATGAAACTGTTCCTAAAATACATGTAAAGATCAATGGATTATATGACTTTTATTCATCAAACAGAGAAGCCATGGCTCTCAAATCTTGTTATGCTGATGTTAGTAAAATTATGCTTATATTTATTGATATATATATAAAATAAATGTTAGTCTTCTAGATAAATATATTATAAAATACAACTTTAAATTCTGTTTTAGAGCCATGTTCCACACTCAATGAACAAGTCCTGTGACTTTATTTAAAATTATTAACCAAATAGGAAAAGATACTAAGATACTCTCTCTTTAAAATAAAAATAGCTTGCCTATTCATACTGACATTAGCCAATACATTACTATATTTTTATTTGGAAAATTTTTTATAAACACTATAAAGATAAAAACATATTTAATATTTAACTTTACTATTATGGAACTGTGATAACGAATATAGTTTTACAGCACAAAAGTCATTGCCAGGAATTCGTGTTAGCAACTTGGAAGAGATTTTTTTTTTTTTCACTCAAAATTCTGAAGTCTCTAAAGAATGACCTTCTGTAAGCCATTTAATTCATAACAAAGTCCCTGAATAGCAACAAAATCACAAATCATAATAATAAATACAATAAGGCAATTTTATACAAGTGCACAAACCTGATAATCTATGCTGATAGGTTAGAAAATAATTACTTGCTTCCCTAAAGAAAGGCAGCTGTAAATTATTCAGGGGTTACTCCAGCACTGATGGAAACATTTCCTTTGTTTTGTGTTTGTAGCTTAAATAATTCCCTATCAAGAATTAGAAAGTCTTATTATTTCTGTACAGTTATGAATAGACTGATTATCCTTTAGTTTTCACATCCATATTTATTTTCTTTTAAGGATCTTTTTTATTCTGAATGTTTCTTTTCTTGTTTCCTCAACTTATATTACTTGTAGACCCTGTTAAGCCTTTCCTTGAATAAAAAGACCAATTTTTGAATAGTAAAAGAATTGGTTGCTTGAGTGTTAGGGAAGAATAAGTATATACATATATGTATGTATATATGCATTATACACAAACACACACACACACACACACCTATCTTCCACATCTATGTATCTATCTACTATCTATCTAACTAGCTAGTTATCCATCTTTCTATCTACTTATCTATCTAGCCTCTATCTGTCTAATCTATATCGATCTGAATTGATGAATATATCCTGGGTTTAATTCAGCTTCATTTTTCATATACCTGCTGTATCCCATCACTCTGACAGAACTTTTTCATATTTCTGTTATCTTATTTATTGTTCCTGGTATGCAAATGATCAATTATTATCTCCATGGACTAGTGTGTGTGTGTGTGTGTGTGTGTATGTATGTGTAATGTTTGTGGATTTTCTTTACTATAATGCTACTTGGTTCTTTAGTCTCATGGATACTTACGATAATAAAAGCCAATATTTATTTAGCACTTATTCTATGCCCTCAAAGATTTAAATATTTTATATACATTTTCTCACTTATGCATTTCAACATTGCTCTGAAGTAGATATTTATTTTAATTTGTAAATCAGAATATTATAAAACTCAAAGTAATAATTAGCTTTTATATTCTTCCTTTTTATGTTCCTCTTTATGTACTGCTACATAAATACTTTTGTATTAGAAAAAAAATTGACAAATGACAAGAAACTATGATGTCATAGAAACCTGGGTTGGAGTATTGATCTGTTCATTATTAATGCCATGAACCTGAGGAAGTGATGATTCTGTTAGGAATTTACTCTACATATCCATGTAATGGGAATAATAACACATACCTTGCAGGTTTGGTTTGAGGACAAATAAAAATGCATGTAAAACCTGTAGCATTATGTGTAGCAGACTCTAACTATGAATATTAGTAGGTACTAAGGTTATGATTGAGGTAAACAGGGTTGAATTATTTTTTTTTAACTTGTGTAAGTTGGAGGCAGATGGAGTCTGGCCACATGAATTGTTTTCCCATTACTCTAAATGTCAGATTGCTTAACTATCACATGAACATGATAATATCACCTACCCGATATTATTTTAAGAGTTATTTGAGAACACTTAGAGCATCAGGCACATAAGTATTCAATATCTATTAGTTATATATTCATTAATTGTTATTACTTTAAGTTTTTGTTAAGAAACATACTTATTTCGATGTCTTTAATGCTAGAAATTCTATCTGATGATGTACATATAGTGTTTATTTTTATATTTTCCTAAATTGCAAATGAACATTCAAATCTTTCTGTTTGGTCTGTCAGAACATGGTTCTGTTGGTTGGCATTCTCTTTCCAATTTTGCTTGGACTACCTGAATTACATTACTTGTTTCATTCTTTATAATCTATACAATTCTTTTATTTAATTTTTGTATTGTGAATTGTCAACCCAACTAAGACATAGATAATATGATTAGAGAATCGAAAGAAACCTGATTAACTCCTTCATTTTATATATGCGTAAACTGAATACATATGTATAGAATAAACGTGTTGCAAAAACTCATATTGTCAATGAATTATTGAGCTAGATCAAATTCTTGACAGCTCCATTAGTCAAGCAAGATCATTTACACTGATATTTAAATGAATATAATAATACTAAAAAAAGTAAATACAGTAAAAAGTCCTATAAGTGATAAAATATATAAACTGTTTGGGGACCATTATTTTCTGGCGGTTATTTCTTATATTAACAGATTTACTAGCAAATTGCAACAAAAAATCACTACCTAAAAACATTACCTTTGAGGCTAACAAAGTAAAAAAAAAAATGTATTTTTTGTACACCTCAGAAATGTCATGATTTCGGCCGTGCGCGGTGGCTCAAGCCTGTAATCCCAGCACTTTGGGAGGCCGAGACGGGCGGATCACGAGGTCAGGAGATCGAGACCATCCTGGCTAACACGGTGAAACCCCGTCTCCATTAAAAAATACAAAAAACTAGCCGGGCGAGGTGGCGGGCGCCTGTAGTCCCAGCTACACAGGAGGCTGAGGCAGGAGAATGGCGTAAACCCGGGAGGTGGAGCTTGCAGTGAGCTGAGATTGTGCCACTGCACTCCAGCCTGGGCGACAGAGTGAGACTCCGTCTCAAAAAAAAAAAAAAAAAAAAAAAAAAGAAATGTCATGATTTCAACATCAGCACAGCAATATAATTTTACTGTGTTCTGTCACACCAAAGGGTTTCAAAGGAGATAATGCATGAAGAAACGACATTTTATTTCAGAGTGATAATTATCAGCTATATTCCAGAACAGACAGATCACTGCAAAGCAATAATAGTACCTATTATGATTCAAGAAAACTTTTATGTGAAGTTATTCATATTTGAAAGGTGATTGTATTGATGACAATGATAAAATAATAGCACTTAGTAATAATAGCATGTTCCATTTTTTATTTTCTCCTGAAAGATCTGAAGGTTATATATTTGAAAGTGTCTATTTGTGCAATCATGAAAGGCAAGTAAAATATCAAATTATTTTCAGGAAAAGGAAACGGAATCCTTTTAACAGCAAGCCAGTGTGATTTGAAAACTGAAATACTTTCCTTGAACATTTAGTTACAATTTTGCAATATACTACAATAGAAAAACAAATTTACAACAAAAATAACAGAAATTAGGGCCTTGTAGGGTGTCAAGAATTTCCAAATTGTGGACTTCTCTTGTTTTGTGGCTTATTCTTCAGTTATTCATTTAACACAGGGAATTCAATCATGGGTGTTTTTGTAATTATTTTTTTATTCAGCAGTAAATAATTGTTCTGAGTACTAAAAAAAAGATACGTGATACACCAACATGATTTTTAAAGTCAGAGGAAGTAAGTGACTCAAAAATATAATTTACTGAGTGATCCAAAAAGTGGAAATGTTATAGAAAAAAAAAATCACAGAAGCAATTAGAAAAGTTAAAGTCTCCATTGAAAATGCCATCAAGGGCCGTGCGCAGTGGCTCACGCTTGTAATCCCAGCACTTTGGGAGGCCGAGGTGGGCAGATCACGAAGTCAGGAAATCGAGACCATCCTGGCTAACACAGTGAAACCCCCTCTCCACTAAATATACAAAAAATTAGCCGGGCATGGTGGTGCGTGCCTGTAGTCCCAGCTATTCGGAGGCTGAGGCAGGAGATTGGCGTGAACCCGGGAGGCGGAGCTTGCAGTGAGCCGAGATCGCGCCACTGCACTCCAGCCTGGGCGACAGAGCGAGACTCCGTCTCAAAAAAAAAAAAAAAAAAAAAAAGAAAAGAAAAGAAAATACCATTAAGATCTGATGTATCATATTTAAGATTTAAATAACTAAGTATAATGATATTTAAATTATCTAGACAACAGAAAAATAAATGGCATTCAGCTAAAATCAATGTCTGAAGTTAACATAACTTGAATGTCAAAATCTGATATATAATACACAGAAAGTTATAGATTAATTTTATTATGAACATATATGCAAAAGTTATTCTGAACACTAGTTAAGAGACCTCAACAATAAATCAAGAGAAAAATACATTGCTACAAATGTTTTCCAAAAAGTTCAAGAATAAATCTATATTAAGAAATGTATTACTATCAACAAATTAATGAAAAAATGTGTTCATATTATTAGATGAAAGTCGTTTACTAAAATTCACAGCTTTCCTTTTTGAAACTGTAAATAAAATAGGAATAAAATAAAACTACATGTATTTATTACTACTGATTTCCAAATATCTAGAGATAATATTTTTCTAATTTAGGAAACGAACATTATGTATGTGCTTTACACACAGAACTTGAGAGTGCTAGAACTCTCAGCATTATTATTTGACTTAGTTTTGAAGGTCACAACAGTGCTGGAAGACAATAAAATAATTTAACATTAATCAGATAATTTTTAAGTCATCCAGATTCATGAAAATTGCTATATCATTTGTTTACTTTATCAATAAGTACCTAGGAAGTTATAGAGATAAATCATTTTATAATAGCAGGAAAAGCTGTGCACATGTTTAGAAATAAATTTGATAGTAATATCTGGGAATGACATAGTGAAATTATAAAATTATATTAAAATGTATACAACAATTTAAATGTAATAACATAAAAACATGTCTAAGAATATGGTCATTAAGAATTCAGGTGATAAACATATATATTTTGACATGTTGAATGTATAAATGTCAATTCTCAAGTAATTTTGTATGGTTTAGATTACATTTGAATATAAAGAAAATAATGTTAAGGTATATATACAAAACAAGTTCCCTAGAATTAAAAAAAAAGAGTATTAATGGGAATTTATCATAACAATGACTTATAAAGCTATTCTGATTACATTAGTAATGTATTGACATAGGAATAGACAAAAACATAATTAAAACAAAATATCCAAGGCCAATTAAAATATAATTTGAACTGAAACTATAACACATTTGCTTTACAGGATTTTTATTGTCTTCCCTCTATATCTCTACTTTCCTTTTTGTGCAACCAAGAGTCCACATTCATTCACTGTGTTTAAATTTTGTGTAAGTTTTTAATCCAGGGATTCTCATCCTTGGCAATTTGGGTCAAATAATTGTTGTGAGAGGGAATATCTTGTTTTTGTTTAGCAGGATCTCTGGCTTCCATAACTAGATATCTATAGCACACCTCATTTACCAGTGTAATGAATAAACATGTTTCCAGACATTGCCAAATGTCACTAGAACTGGTGAGGGAATCATCCCTTATTGAAAACCACTGTCTTATTCCATTATTCAAAATAAGTTATTTCATACTGGTTCAAAAAAGTGTCAAATAAATCTTTGTTAAAGGTGTATCTGATAAAGAGTTTATCTTCCTGGTGTTTAAATATATTCAAAATAATCAAGAAAAGACAAATAGCCAATTGAGTAACAAAAACATAAGCAGATAAATCACTAACAAGAAAAATCCCAAATATTAATATGCATATGAAAAATAACTTCAATGATAGGTATAAAATGAAAATAAAAACAGTGATATATATTCTTATTGATCACTTAGACAAATCTAAAAATATTAGGACAATTAGATTCCATTAGGACCACTGCCAATGATAGGGGGTATAGGCAAGCTTTCATACATCATTGTTGGTGTTTGCCACAGATTTTTGGAAAAGGATTTTAAGCAATACTACACATAGAAATCTGTCATACAGACATATTCTCATGCTATGTAAAGATATGTTGAATGATTTCAAATGCAGGCAAAAAACTGTAAACCACTTGGATGTCCATGTATACAGAAATGAATGCACCAAAGTTTTTTAGAAAACTCAAATCTATTTCTTGGTGATAAATTGCTCCAATCACCTTCCTCTTTATGCAGGACATCACAGAAATTTTCACCTACACTCAACTATGCCAAGATCAGGATTCTAAAGCCTTGGCTCCCAAGGTGCTTCTCATAAAGAGAAGGTAGCAGAGACTTGTCATTTTGACAAATTCTTCATATAAGGCTTTAATTATTCCCTTTTCTAAAGGCTAAATGTTGCCTTTCCTCTTCAATGCTTTGCAATAGGGCTTTTCATTATCATTCTTTTAGGATGAGAATGTTGAAGAAATTTAAAACTTGTTTGGCTCCTAGCAACCCAGAAAAATTATATTCTTTGTCAATGAGGTCTAAGTTTCATAGTTTTCCACAATGAATAGAGCCAAAATACATATGGTACACAGTAAATCCAGCAATTAGACAATATGGTCTTTTGTCAGCCAATTGGATAAGAAAATGGGATTGGTGTCAAGATACATCTTTGTTCATTAAGTTCTGAAGATTATACGATGTTTGAGAAAATAAATATTCAGGCTAATAGGTTTTGTTAGTCTGGCTGCCTTCCATAGTAATCAATATTTTGATAGTAGAAAAAAATTGAGATTCGTTCCTGAGGAATATCTTGATAAATGTTTCTTAAGCATTATTTCTTTATCTATACTTTGTCAATGTATTTTCTTAGTGTTATTAATTCTGTTATTTCTCTATCAATAAGTTGTTATGTTATTTTCCTTCTCCCTAGATAGTCATTAAATGGGTATTATAAATGAGGGAGCAATTGAAGCAAATAATTGTATTTAATTTTTTAATGGATTCAGTAGCTTTTCTTTCTATTTCTTGTCTACTGGATTATCCATAATAGTACTAGAGCTATTTTGTTGCTGTAGAATCTATTTGTCATTTTATGAAAAGAAGAAAAAATAATATTACTATACTTCTCTCTACCTTCTGCAAACTCTGTGTACACTTTATCATACAAAGGTTATTTCTATTACATTCTTCATCTGTTTCCTTTACTTGTAACATCTTCCTTTAAGTTATCTTTTGTACTATGGTCACTCCAATTTGCCTAAATCATTTGTGTGATTGAGATACTTTCTTATTTGGAACACTTAAAATACTTTATAGAAAAAAGTTGATATATTTAGGCCTGTCTTTAAATGACTCTGCAGATTGATTCCAGTTTACCTTTTCAGATTAATTGATTTAGTCAATTCATTCAACACATATTTTCTAGTGCTCACATTGATCTTAATTCTATCCCAGTAAGGAGCCGACATTCCCTTGAATAGGAATTACAGTTTTGTGTAACTATAGGTGGAATATGTCTAGAATACAACTCTTGTTTTCCTTGCTTAATTTACTATAAAAACCATCTCAAAGATTCCTTTCTCTTAATTGTTTTCTGATTATCTTAATTGCAGATCATCTCTCCCACCTCCAGACTTTAATAGCACTCCCCTAGTACCAATTTTATGGCTTGTACTATTTTGCATTTTAATAATTGATATTTATGTCTTAGCTTTCTATTGTTAGCTACTGATAATCAAGAAGGGTGTTATATATCTGTTTCATATATAGCAGATATGCATGAAGCATTTGTTCAAAGAATTAATGAAAAAACCTTTCCTCTTGGTTGATGGAAGCCTAGTTTTTATTATGATTGAGAAGGAAAAATATTGTTTCCTTGGTTTTATATTCCAGTTTTCAGTCATTTCTACTTTATTCAGAGTAGCTTTAATAACTTTTATCTTGTTCCGTGTTTTTCTCTTATATCTTTGAAAAAAAAGATGTTTCATTATGTTATAATAAGAAACCACAATCACGATGTCTAATATTGTGATGGATTAAGAAGTTTGTATAAGTACTAATAAACAATTTCTACCACTTTGGTATTTCCTTATGTATTGGGTAAATTTTATTGCGTATTGTATTGAATGCATTATGCATTGTGTGCCTTTGCTTAGAGGGTTTTTTAAATTAATGACTTTTTTTTTCTTTTGTGAAACAGTAGAAAATTTTATTTTAAGATGAAAAAGAAAACTTTTTTTAACTTTTCAACTCAGGTGAAAATTTCTTAAATATATGTGGATGTGGATATTTATATTACAAATAATTAAGAAGCATGAACTGACATATCTTTATTAGTTTTGAAAAATGCTAACATAAGATAGATTACTAACACGTAAGGGCTAGAACTAAATTAAGGCAAAATTAAATTTTTGTGTTACCATAAGCATCATACCTTAACCTATATGTAAAATTAGATACACGGTTCCTATCAACTAGAAGCAAGGTGCGGAGAAACATTACGACCTGAAAGGAATTTGAGCTGCTTTTAGACATAGTATGTTAGAAATCATAAAGAAGATAAAGAATTATCTGACTTAGTGAAAGCTTGGAGTTTATTTGTTATGTGATGCCTGATAGCATTACAAACAGAAAGAAAGTTTCTAGTTCAAATGAGCAGTTTTGTTTTTAAAAATGTTTAAGTCTCAAAAAATCCATATATTCCTGAAATATTTTGCAATATTATGCTACCTCCTCCTAATGATCTTAATTTTTAATAATATCAAAATAATTAGCATTGTCTACCCTCACTGGTTAGACTTATTGACAGTGGCCTCAACTTGTCTTCTAATAAGCAAGTTGTTCTCATGTTCCCATGTTTTCACTACAGTTACATGAGTGAACTTTTATAAGTACTACAGGCGGCTAACTCTACTCCTGGCCAATTTTATCAGAAACTCTGGAATAAGTCAAAACATCATCATCATCATCATCATCATCATCATCATCATCATTTACTTGAATGACTATATATAGTTGTCAAGGTTGTAGAGCCAAATGACAAATATTTTGAAATAGTGAGACAAATTGTTCTCAATCTTAAATAGTAAAATATTGTTAGATGGATTCTTACATTTTGTTATTCTTAGTAACCCATAGGTTCCCCCAATGTCAAGTATCAGTATCTAAAACATTCTTCAAATCAAATACATTCTACATATCAAGTAGAGAAAAAGTGATCAAGAAACAAAATAAAATAGCAGAAACTATAGTTTTTCAACAGGTAGTTTTAATTCATGAGTGAGGAAATTCAGATTGATTGCTGGATGTTGCATATTTAATCATGACTTCGACATAGAAGGACATATTAACCCAAAACAGATTTTATTCAGTGCTTAAATAATACATACACACCCTCAAACTCTCTTCTATCTGAGGATAGGTTGTGTACATTAGAAAACCTCCTTTGTATCACAAGCTTAAGTGCATGTATAGAGACTGAAAAGAAAAAAAAAAAAGGCAAAGTAAGACCAAATAATGACATAATAGAAAGGATGAAAACAAAACAAACAAAAAATTAGTCAATGTGACAGTGTTAATTTAGATAAGAGTGATCAGGTAAGATAAGTTTGAACAGTTGTAACCTAAACGATGAGCAGTAATCAGTGACTTGAAGCTCTGGGAGAAGTGCTGCACCAGAAAAAAAATTGGCAAAGTCTCTAGCAGGAAAATTTGATGTTTTTAAACAATAGAAATATACTAAATATGAAGGGAGAAGAGTAAGACATGGTAAGATCAAAGAGTGAAGCAGCAGCCAGTAGAGAAATGGCTTCTCAAACAGCTGTATTTTAATATGTATTCTACTTGCAAAGCATAAAAAATAAATTTGTTACATACTAGAAAGTGACCTCGGACCTCTATCTTTTAAATGTATATCAATGAGGGCTTTCTTAATCCAAAGAAAGTTGTACCAGGAGATAATTATTTTTTCTAGTGTTAACTGCTTCCATATAATTCCATATACTTGTCATTATAAATCCATAAACTCATGATTATAAACTGCATTTGAAAACTGTATCTGTTTTTTTGTTTAGTTTACACACAGCTGAAATACATCTTACAAAAAGATTTAAGTACTTGGCAAAATTTAAAATTAGAAGATTCCTTATAAATATATATCATTTCATTACTTAAATAAAAAGGGGAATATCTGGTGATACAATCTTGAATTGTAATTCCCATAATCCCCACGTGTCAAGAGAGAGACCAGGTGTAGGTAATTGAATCATGGGGTGCAGTGTCCTCCATGCTGTTCTCGTGATAGTGAGTTCTCACAAGTTCTGATGGTTTTATAAAGGGCTCTTTCCCCTTTGCTCAGCACTTCTCCTTCCTGCCACCTTGTGAAGAAGGTACCTTGCTTCTCCTTTGCATTCTGCAATGATTGTAAGTTTCCTGAGGCCTCGCTAGTGATGCTAAACTGTGAGTCAATTAACTTATTTCCCTTATAAGTTACCCAGTCTGAGGTAGTTCTTTATAGCAGTATGAAAATGAACTAATATAACTGGTGACACTGAATACTTATTTCTTCATTTCTATAAAAATTAAACAGGAAAGTTTTTGGACCTAAGTAACCGGAATCGCACTGAGCTGGCGTATGAATTCTCCAATTTACCACACTTTTTCTTTATTCATATATATAAATATATATCCTGCCTGGCTATTATTGGCACTGATTTTCAGACACTTTTTTGACAAATGCCATGAGAAAGACCAGATAACAATATCCCTGAAAAAAAAATTTAAACTGAAATCATATATATCAAAGAAGCAATCTCAAATAGGCAGATAGATTACTATCATATTTTGCTTAAGCGGTGTACTTCTTTCTTTTCAAGAAGAAAGTTTTGTTCACAGAATTCTGTTTTGCATTGTTCCATTTTTGCTCTTGTAGGTAATATTGCTAGATACTAATGAGCTTGTCACTATAACTGAATTCAATTAGTCTTTATATCCCTTGTTCTAAGATTCTATTGTGAAAATCTCATAAGTTGTGTGATGTCATAGGCACTTCGTGCAAGTAATAGCCAGGATTTTTCAAAACAGGCCATCCATTTCATGAACTATACAGGATAGATAATATAAATAAGGAAGGAAGAATCTTTCTACAATTTTCTCTCTGAACTAGCGTACAACACAGTAGACCATGTGTACAAAGTTTCTAGCAGCTAAAATGATTGTGTAACTATGTATTAAAATGATTATCATTCTCGCTGGGAGTGAAATCATTTTTTTTTCCAGGACCACAGAGATATTTACTGTTGTAAACTTTACTCAGATATAAAACCTGAGGCCCACAGAATCCATTAATTTGCAAAAGAACAAATATTTTTAAAAAGTAGAGACAGGATTTGGATACAAGTGCTTTCTGCTATATCACCCTGTTTGCCAAAGGAGAGTCCCTCCCCTGAGATCTTACAACTCTTCAAATAGTGATTTCTGTTTCTGTCAGAACAGGCCACATTAAGGAGCTATATGAAACAAATCTAAATTTTAGTGGCTTATGATGAAGACTTGTTCTGATTTACTGTATATATCTATAGTGATTTGGCTATGGTTTTATTATTTATTGTGTTTTCTGAAGGACCCAAGTCAATGCAACATTCTCTTTTTAGAACATTTCTTCTGTCATCAAGGCAGAGCAGAAAGAAAACAATTCTGCGATAAACTGACTCTTCAGATTTCTGTTCAGAAGCGATAAATGAATGGCATATGTCACTGAACAAAGCAAATCACTTGATGATGCCTGAGATGAATGATTGGTATGCATTATAGTCTTACAGACAGTGGTGCTGAATGTTTTGGAAAACATGTATTTTGCCAGAAAACCATTAAATGAATTATGCCCCCACAAACATGCACTTAAAGATTACATACATTAATGGAGAATAATTGAACCAATGAACATCACATAATGAAATCTGAGAAGACTTTTAGAGTTAGACCAAAACTGCAGAGTGTAATCAAAACTTAAATATGTAAGTCTTACCAAGCTTGGGGAGAATTCTGACACTAGGAATCATGATGAACCCTGGGCATAAAAATAGAAAAAACAAATGCTTGAACATTAAAATGCTTAGAACTTTTAAGATAAGCTTTAAAAACGTTGAGTAAATAACAAAATAATTTAGTAATATAAAATGTGTGGGTGCCTGGGGGAAAAATTGGAAAGCAATGTAGTGGGCATATTGCAAAGTTCTTTGGATGCCAACATTTTAGAGAGAACACAAACAAAAAGCTGTTATTCATTAACAAAAGCATCAACACTATGAACACATACTCTCAAGATGTGTGTTTTTAATATTTAAAAATGAAAACTTCTTAGCCCTGCAGTTTTGACACAAAGGAAAGTCACCGAACTCAAGTCTCTATGCATGTTTTTCTTTTCCAAATGAGGTTTTCTATTGCTAATCATTTTGAATGCCTGCCAGACCACTTGGACTCTCGATCGGCAGGACAACACAGATGTCTGTGTGCCATTTAACAGCTTTCAGGTGAAATAACATACGAGGCAAAAAGTAGAATTGACATCCAGCATACTGATGAAAAATAATGGACTTTTTATTCATCAAGCAAATAACATTAGAAGCAAGCAGCTTTAAAATTTTTTTTTTCTTGAATGTTTTACCATATATCATGTTAGAAAATTGTAAACTTCCTTTTGAGACAATTTAGCATTGTTTCTTTCCATAATCAAAGATGAATTTTTCTAGATTTAGAATGCTTCATGGATTTTATGAGGGATTTGCTATATTTTGTGCTTTAATCTTTTTTTATGACACTTGGAAACTTTGTTTTCATTTTTTTTTCCATTGCGTTTAATAAAACTTAACAGCAAGCAAAGAATCACATTTGCACATCACTGTTGATTGCATTAAAAGAGACAGCATATTCATTTCATCACTCTTTGCATATGTGTAGCGTTCCTATGTACCAGGTGGGCATAATTAGGTTGGAATGTGGTTTGGCTGACAAATTATTTCCTATTGGCTGCATGATGTCTCTGCTGCATCCCCATAGACAAGAAAACAAATGGCAATATTATTGAGAAGCTTTTGGAAAGTATTTGATAGGCAACCATGGTTACGTTTATGCAAATATAGCTTTAAAACTCCAACGTTCTGAAGTCATATAATCAAGGAGAGCAAAGATGGTCTTCATGAGAAACTTTTCTAAAGTCAGCCAATAAAATTCCATTAAAATAAAAGGATTTGATAAATTTAATCTTGATAGTTGATTTACACAGTTGATCTTTTTTGTGGCAAGTTTGTATATCATTTACAAAGGAAAGCAGCTACATGTGACATAGTTGATATAAATATTCCATATTAACCCTGCAAATGACCCATATATTTCATTTACAATGGAAGCAAGAGTCATTTGTTTCAGCAATTTCTCATGCTACCAAGATGACAAGCCATTAAAAAACAATTATTCAAAAGAATATTAAAGAAAAGAAGAAATACAAAACAAGATACATACAAAAATTATAAAACTCAATGGAAATAAATTTTGGAACTACAAGTGAATTGTTACTGTGCACACAACCAGAGAATAAAATGGAATGTAAGGTCTATTTCCAAATACTAGCATATGCTTAAGCTTATTGAGATGTATTTAGGAAAAGAGTTTTTTCTGCCAGTTTGGTTCCTAGTGAGCTCTTAATAAAAACTGTAACTTAAATTTAAGTGGAACGTTGGATTGACTGTAAAAGTTCCCTTGTTCAAAAATTTTCATGTGTTTCAGAAATGTAAAATATTATAATTCTATAAGTCATTATTAAAGTCAAATCAATATTTTCTTGGTTATACTTTTACTGTAAGTTTTGTATAATATTTTATGTAAGATAACTTTATAAGCTATACTTATAGCAGGTTAAAAGAAATGAAAAACAGTGCTAAAAATGTTAAGACATATTACTTAAGTGCCTAGATAAGAAATATTCCACTAAAATATAATATCTTAGTCATGAAATTAATAAATGTCTTTTTTGTTTCATAATATTGCTTCTAATTTTCAAAAGCAAGGAGACTGTGGAAAGTGTGATTTTCTAGAAATGGTGAAAATTAATCTTAAATAGTTAATTGTAATATATGATGGCAGGTTAGTGCACAAACTGGTTTCCAAACTTAAATCAAATATTTTTCTGGAGTTCTGTAAAGTTCAATCCATTTTAGTCATCGATTTTACAATGCTAATAACTTTTATATCTTGCCTTACTTTCATACCTATTAAGGAATTTCTTATTTATAGCAAGATCAATGACAATTGATACTGCTCTTCATTTTGAAATCCTTCCAAACAAGGCCTGAAACCAGGTAGTGGGTGCAGGTAATTCATTTGGTTGATGATACCGGGAAGCAGAAGTGAGAAATTACACGAGAAAAACAGGGCTTACGGAAAGCCAATAAAGAACATACTGGGCCCGGCGCGGTGGCTCACGCCTGTAATCCCAGCACTTTGGGAGGCCGAGACGGGCAGATCACGAGGTCAGGAGATTGAGACCATCCTGGCTAACACGGTGAAACCCCGTCTCTACTAAAAAATACAAAAAAACTAGCCGGGCAAGGTGGCGGGCCCCTGTAGTCCCAGCTACTTGGGAGGCTGAGGCAGGAGAATGGCATAAACCCGGGAGGCGGAGCTTGCAGTGAGCCGAGATCCGGCCACTGCACTGCAGCCTGGGCGACAGAGCGAGACTCCATCTCAAAAAAAAAAAAAAAAAAAAAAAAAAAAATATACTGATGAGTGAGTTATTGCTAGAGGTAAATAGACCTGATTCCTGCTAAGAAACTTCTAAAAACAAACGTCAGTATCAGCAGCTCACATAAGGATCCCCAATGACATTTACTTCCTTCTCACAATGCTGTACTCCACCTACCCACCAATTTACTGTATTGAGGTGGATCAAGCTTCAGTGGAGATAAAATCTTCAGGCAGAGGAATCAAAAAAGGAGCTTATAGAATTAGTTAGACATAGACAGCATCTGCTGGAATACACATTGAGGGGATTCGTAACAATAAAGCACTGTTGTTAGAAAATAAAATTTGGTATCATCGTCAGAAAAAAAGAAAAGATAAGAAGAGTGGTTTTCTGTATCCCCTAAAAACTATACACACACACACACACACACATTTATATAATTAATACATTTAAAAAATCTAACACCAAACATCTAATTTGTTTCAGAGACCTATGAAATTTACTTTCTCAATATTTATTGAGTTATTTTCTCTCACAACCTTTGACAGCCACTGAAATTTAGTTCTGATCATTTTTCATTAGAAAAATTAGAATATCATGTTTACTGCTTGACATTTTCTCCTGTTCCCAGTTTTACCTCTTATAATGCCATTATGCATTATCCTCTCAGCTATTTTTAAAAATATAACTATAAAGATGAAACTTTCCAGATTTAAAACTCTCTTTGGTTCTCCATTCTTCTGAAGGTGATATCACATACATAATTCTTTATTATGTGGCCCATACCTGCTTTGTCAATATATATTTTTTACCATGAAAGATGTTTTTCATATCGTATTTCAACAACAAATGTTATTTACTGAATACTGACTCATTTTATTTGCAGTTCTCTATAAAATTAATATATTTATGCCTTTTCATATGAGATGACTTCTCATATAATATGCATTTTTGTGGTAATTTTTTCTCTTTCTTCCTCTCCCTCCTTACCTCTCCCCTCTCTCACTTTCTTTCTATTTTTTTAATTTTTAATTTTTGTGGGTAGATAGTAGGTGTATATATTTATGAGGCATATAAAATATTTTGATATAGGCATACAATGTGAAATAAGTACACTTGAAGAACGGGTATTCATCCGCTCAAGCATTTATCCATTGAGTTGTAAACAATCCAATCACAACCTTTGTTGTTGTTGTTGTTGTTGTTGTTGTTGTTGTTGTTGAGACAGAGTCTCGCTTTGTCGCCCAGTCTGGAGTGCAGTGGCCGGATCTCAGCTCACTTCAAGCTCCACCTCCCGGGTTCACGCCATTCTCCTGCCTCAGCCTCCCGAGTAGCTGGGACTACAGATGCCCGCCACCTCGCCCGGCTAGGTTTTTGTATTTTTTAGTAGAGACGGGGTTTCACCGTGTTAGCCAGGATGGTCTCCAATCACAACCTTTAAGTTATTTTAAAATGTACAGTTAAGTTGTTGTTGACGATATTCACTCTGTTGTGCTATCAAGTAGTTGGTCTTGCTCATTCTTCTATTTTGTGTTCCCATTAATCATCTCTACCATCCCTCCAAGCACCACTACCCTTCCCAGACTCTAATAATCATCCTTCTACCCTCTATGTCCATGAGTTCAATTGTTTCAATTATTAGATCACACAAATAAATGAGAACATGTAATGTTTGTCTTTCTGACTTATTTCACTTAACATAATTACCTCCAGTTCCATCCATGTTCTTGCAAACGACAGGATCACATTTTTTTTTACAGCTGAATAGTACACCCTTGTGTGTAAGTACTACATTGTCTACATCTATTCATTTGTTGATGGACACTTAGGTTGCTTCCAAATCTTAGCTATTGTAAACAGTGCTGCAACAAACACAGGAGTGCAGAAATTTCTTTGATATAATGATTTCCTTTCTTTTGGGTGTATACCCAGCAGCAAGATTGCTGGATCATATGGTAACTCAATTTTTAGTTTTTTAGGAACCTCCAAACGGTTCACCATAGTGGTTGTACTAATTTACATTCCCACCAACAATGTCCCTGGATTCCCTTTTCTCTACATCCTCATCTGCATTTGTTATTGCCTGTCTTTTGAATGTAAACTATTTTAACTGGGGTGAGATGATACCTCATTGTAGTTTTGATTTTTGTTTCTCTGATGATCAGCCATGCTGAGCACATTTTTATATGCCTGTTTACCATTTGTATGTCTTCTTTCGAGAAATGTCTAATCAATTATTGTGCCCATTTCTTTGATTATTAGATCTTTACCCATAAAGTGGTTTGAGCTCCTTATATATTCCGGTTATTAATCACTTGTCAGATGGGTAATTTGGAAATATTTTCTCCCATTCTGTGGGTTGTCTTCATTTTGTTGACTGTATTCTTTACTGTGCAAAAGCTTTTTAACTTGATGTGATCCCATTTGTCTATGTTTGCTTTGGTCACTTGTGCTTGTGGGGTATTGCTCTAGAAATCTGTTCCCAGACCAATATCTTGGAGAGCTTTTCCTGCAGTACTTTCATGGTTTGAGAGCTTCTACTTAAGTCTTTAATCCATTTTGATTTAGTTTTTGTACATGATGAGAGACAGGGTTTAGTTTAATTCTTTCGCATTCGGATATACATCTTTCCCAGCACCATTTGTTGAAGAGACTCTCTTTTCTCTAGTGTATGTTCTTGGCAATTTTTGTCAAAAATGAGTTTGCTGTAGGTATGTGGATTTGTTTCTTCATTTTCTGTTGTGTTATGTTGATCTATATGTCTGTTTTTATGCCAGTAGCATGCTGTTTTGGTTACTATAGTTCTGTAGTATAATTTGAAGTCAGGTAATGTGATTCCTTATTTTTTTTTTTTATCTTATTCTTTTTGTAGTTAGGGTAACTTTGGCTATCATGGGTCTTTTGTGGTTGCATATACATTTTGGGATTTTTTTCTTCTTCCTCTGTGAAAAACATCACTGGTATTTTGCTAGGGATTGCATTGAATCTATAGATTGCTTTCAGTAGTTTGGTCATTTTAACAATACTGATTCTTCCAATCAATAGACATGGAAAATTTTTCCAGTTTTTGTTGTCCTCTTCAATATTTTTCATCAGTGTTTTATAGTTTTTATTGTAGAAATCTTTCATTTGTTTGGTTAATTTTTAGATATATTACATGTGGTTATTATAAAGGCGATAACTTTTTTATTTCTTTTTCACAATGTTCACTGTTAGGATATAGAAATGCTACTTGTTTTTGTATGTTGATATTGTATTCTGCAACTTTACTGAATTTGTTTATCAGTTCTCAGTTTTCTTGTGAAGTCTTAACTTTTTCCAAATTAAGATCATAATATCTGCAAACAAGGAAAATCTGACTTATTCCTTTCCAATTAGGATACACTTTATATCTTTTGCTTGTCTGATTGCTCTGGGTAGGACTTCTAGTATTTAACAGTGGTGACAGTGAGAATCCTTGTTGTGTTCCAGATCTTAGAGGAAAGATTTTCAGTTTTTCCCTATTCAGTATGTAACTAGCTGTGGGTCTGTCATATATGGTTTTTATTATGTTGAGGTATGTTCCTTCTATGTGAATTTTCTGAGGGCTTTTATCATGAAGGGATGTCAAATTTTATGAAATGCTTTTTTCGCATCAATTGAAATGATCATATGGTTTTTATCCTTCATTCTGTTGATATATCACATTGATTGGATTTGCATATGTCAAACCATCCTTGAATCCCAGGGATAAATTCTACTTTGTCATGATGAATTATCTTTCTAATGTATTGTTGAATTTTGTTTGTTAGTATTTTCTTGAGGATTTTGGCATCAATATTCATCAAAGATACTGGCCTGCAGTTTTATTTATTTATTTATTTTCGGATGTGTCTTTGTCTGGTTTTAGTATCAGGATAATACTGGCCTCGTAGAATGAGTTTGGAAATATTCCCTCCTCTTTCATTTTTCAGAATAGTTTGAGTTGTATTGGTATTAATTCTTCTTTAAAAGTTTGGTAGAATTCAGTAGTAAAGCCATCAGGTCCCAGGCTCTTCTATACAGGGAGACTTTTTATTATAGCTTCAATCCTGTTATGTGTTATTGTTCAGTTCAGATTTTGGATTTCTTCCTGGTTCAATGTTGGTGGGAGTTGTGTATTTAGGAATTTGTCTATTCCTTCCAGATTTTCCAATTTATGGTATACAGTTGCTCATAGTAACTACTGATGATACTTTGAATTTCTGCAGTTCAGTTTTAATGTGTCATTGTTTTCACTTCTAATTTTATTTATTTGGATTTTCTCTCTTTTTTCTAAGTTAGCATGGCTAAAGATTTGTCAATTTTTTTTTTAACTTTTTAAAAAAACAACTTTTTCTTTCACTGATCTTTTGTATTGTTTTAATTGTAGTTTGTTTATTTCTGCTCGAATCTTTATTATTTCTTTTATTCTATTAAGTTTGCGCTTGGTTTCCTCTTGCTTTTCTAGTACTTTAAGATGCATTATTAGATTGTATTTTTAAAGTGTTTTCTCTTTTTTGATGTAGGCACTTATAGATGTAAACTTTCCTCTTGGTGTTGCTTTTGCTGTATAGCATATATTTTGGTATATTGTACTTCTATTTTCATTTGTTTCAAGAAAATTTTCAATTTCCTTATTAATGTCTTCAATGACCCAATGGTCATTCACAAGCATATTGTTTAATTTTCATGTATTAGTTAGTATAGTTTCCAAAATTCCTCTTGCTATTTTTTCTAGTTTTATTCCATTATGTTCATAGAAGAGGTTTAAAACTATTTTAGTTTTTTTTTTTTTTTTTTTAATGTATTAGGACTTGTTTTGTGATGCAACATATGGTCTATCCTTGAGAATAATCTATGTGTTGAGAAAAATAATGTGTATTCTGCAGCTCTTGCATGATATGTTCTGTAAATATCTGTTAGGTCCATTTAGTCTATAGTGCAGATTAAGTCGAATGTTTATTGATTTTCTGTCTGGAAGATCTGTCCAATGATGAAAGTCGGGTGTTGAGGTCTACAGCTATTATTGTATTGAGTCCTCTCTCTCTCTTTAGCTCTAATAATATTTCCTTATTATTGTTTGGGTGCTCCAGTGATGATTGCATATATATCTAAAATTGTTATATTATTTTGTAAATTTACCCCCTTTATCATTATGTAGTAACTTTCTTTTGTATCTTCTTATGGAAAATCCCATCTTCAGATGTGGGGCATGTGGGACCCAGCATGAGCTCCCTCTCTAAAACATTCCCATCATGTATACCCCAATCACTTCACTGTCCTAGTTTCAGGGCCCATAAGTCTTGGGGAACTCTCTCTCTCATGACTAGAATTGCAGGCGTCTGCACTGGGAATGTGGACTGCCAAGCTCTCTCATTTACCTTTCTCTTCGCTAGGGAGCCTTGGGGCTATCTACCTCACTTTCCCTCTTTAATGCCTGAGATCTTTTCTGTCACTTCGCTGCTGAATTCTAGTGTTCCTTCTTGAAACTCTATTTGAAGTATAATTATCTAGTCACTATTTTTGTTTTCTCTTTGTGGAGCAAGTGAATGCCAGATGCCTCTAGTGAGCTACGTTGAATCTCTCACTATTCTGAATACATCTTGAGTAAAAAGAGAAAATTGCTCATGTTTACATGGTATGAGCCTTGTTTGTTCATTGTATTAGATACAAATGTATAATTTTCATACAGTATAAAAAACCTTTATATATTATTATGATCTGTAAAATAATTACTTTCATCAGATTACTAATATTATTTGATCTCGTTTCTTTATCTTCAGTTGTCTGCCACTATTTTCATATTATATGACATTTAAAAGTGTGACTTGCTAATTCAGGTTTCATGAGTTTGAATCCTGCCTTCTTGGTTTATTAGATATGTGATTATTAGAAACGTATAAACTTTACCAACATTAAACTTACTATATCTAAAATGAAAATCAAAATAATACAAATTCTGTTATGAGTTTGGGGATAATTAAGTGACCCAGAAAGTGATAGGACTAGCATAATAAACAACTGTTACTATTATTGTTTATATTTCATATGTATTATGTATTAATTAATATTAATATGTAAACATTAATATCATATGTATTAATGCTTTCCTTTGAGCTCCTACCAAAAAAAAAAAAAAATTCAATCATCTCCCCCAAAATAAAGTATTGAGCGATTTGCAATGTCATAAAGACGTCGGTGGTCTTACATCCAAAAATGTTAGCATCAATTGAATACATTGAGTGGCAATTTTGTAGACAATTTTAAAAGGTTCAACAATATAAATGAACACAGTATTTCCCTGCTGACCCAATTTGTATTAGTACTCTGTCCTTGTTGATAATCTTAAGGATGTGTCTGATATTCAATGCTCCAAAATGGAGTATCTTAAAGTAAAAATACAAGTGTAAAACCTCTATTCTAAGATAAACAGTTGAGGATATTATAATGGGATTCTCCAATCAACAACCTTGAGGCTTGACCTTACTTAGGTTTACCTCCCAGAGATTATCAATGCGGTCTTGACCAGAGACAACACATCCAAAGGCAGATTTAAACATATATATTTCTTATACTTCACTATTTTCTCTACTGTACAGCATTTAATAAGGTTATACAGCTTTGTCTCTGAGTCTGAGCAGTGTAAGAGCGAAACAAGTAATGGGGTCTAAGGAATATATATAGTTGGCCCTCTGTATTTGTGGGTCCCACATCTGCAGATGCAACCAAAAACATATGAGAGATATTTATTTTAAAATACAACAAAAAAAGAACAAATTTTAAAACAAAGCGTAACAACAAGTTCAATAGTATTTACATTGTGTTAGGTATTCTAAGTAATCTAGACATTACTTTCCCTTGAGTCCATAATTGATTTTTCGTATTATCAGAAGTCAAAGATACATTAAAAAATGTTTTCCTTACTTAATTGAGTGGTGCAAAACAGATTTATTGCACATTGGTAATTTTAATGTACCACTCTTAGAGAGTCACATTTTTCATATAGGGATACTTTAATGCAAATATTTTAAGTATAAGAGCAGCAAGTTTTATCTAACTGTACTTCTAAGTAACCTAGAAGTACAGTTGGCCCCTGTATCTGTATTCTGCATCCATGTATTCAACCAACTACAGATTGAAAATATTTGGGGAAAACAATAAAAATAACAGTACAACAATAAAAATAATACAGATAAAAATACAGTATAACCACTATTTAAGTAACATTTGCACTATATTAAGTAATATAAGTAATCTAGAGACAATTTAAAGTATACTGGAGAGTGTGTGCATGTTATATGTAAGTACTACTCCATTTTATAAAAGGTACTTGAGCATCCCTGAGTATCCTTGTGTGGGGGAAAGCCTGAAACCAATTTCCCATGGATTTTGAAAGATGACGGTATTTTTAGATCTGCTGTTGTATGTGTTGTAATTGGGTCTTTTGTGCTTTCTAACCTTACAACTTCTGTTTTTAAGCCTGAATGTACACATATTGATTAAAATAATTAATGCTATATAAGTTAGCGAGTTTAGAAATCTAAATATTTTGTTTTTTAATCTGCAATATAAACCTCACCTGAGTTATTCAGAAACATAAATGAATACATTTGACAACATCTCTTCTAATTGTATCTCTTCAATACTTCAAATATGTCATCACAAATGTTTTATTATTCTATACTTTACAATTTGTCATATGCTAATTTTCTAAAACCATTAAGAATGTTATCATACATATAAACAAAATGAATAAAATTATTGAAATGTGATGAGTAATTTTTTATGAATAATTAGGAAAGAACTCTTTGTAATAAATACTGTCGATGATATCTTATGGAAAGCAAAAATCTATTTTAAAGACACAACAGAGTCTCAGAAATTCTTTATTCTCTACACATTCATGTGCTGCAGGAAACATTCTCTTTATACTTTCTGTTCTATGAGAGGATTGGTAAGGCTCAAAGGTCATTGCCCTTGATTCCATAATTTATTTTTCATATTATCAGAAGTCAAAGATACATTAAAAAATGTTTTCCTTACTTAATTGAGTGGTGCAAAACAGATTTATTCCACATTGGTAATTTTAATGTACCACTCTTAGAGAGTCACATTTTTCATACAGAGATACTTTAATGCAAATATTTTAAGTATAAGAGCAGCAAGTTTTATTTGAAAAAATATACTATCTCTATATGTGGATATTGCCAAAGTCTGATAACAAGTGGTACATATCAAGAGAAATTTCAACAAAATATATAAAATTATGCTAATAACCAGTAGAAGTTTATATTATGACATCAGTGAGTATAATACTTTCATACTGAGGGAGATAGTTAAAATTAACACATAAAAGATATTATTTTCTGAATGTCAAAAAACAATTGCAATCAAATAAATATCATACAAAACTATTTTATAAACATGTAACCTTGCTTAAAAGTATAGCATTTACCTCATTAACCTAGTCTGAAAATATAGTATTTCTTATAAATAAATACATTTCCTTTATAAGTTCCTTACGTGTATCTTTATGTTGTTTTCTTGATAATGTGCAATGGCTAAAAACATTAACTACATTACAAGTATTTAAAAAAGGCATTTTAATAGTAAACACTATTTTCAGTTTAGGAATATTCATGACATATAATCATTTTATATTTTTAAATACTACATATTTTGTCTTTACAGGAATTTTTATATTATCTTCTTTATTAATATGTAATATTTGTATATATGAGGTACATATGGTATTTTGTTACATATATAAAGTGTGTAATGATCAATTCAGGGTATCTAGGATATCTGTCACCTTGAACATTTAACATTTCTACATATTGAAAACATTTCAGGTGCTCTCCTATATACAATACATTGTTGTTAATTATAGTCACCCTACTGTGGTATTGAACATTAGAACTTAATTCTTTTATCTAACTCTTGTTTGTACCCATTATATCAATCTTTCTTCATTTGTCTCCACCAATGAAGGTCACCCACACCCTTCCCAGACTCCAGTTACTATCATTCTACTCTCTACTCCAGCGATATCCAACCTTTTGGCACCCCTGGGGCACAATGGAAGAAAAACAATTATCTTGGGTCACACATAAAATACACTAATGCTAGCAGATGAGCTAAGAAAAAAAATAAAAAAAAAATCTTATAATTTTTTAAGAAAGTTTACAAATTTGTGAAAGGCTGCATTCAAAGCCATCCTGGGCTGCCTGAAGCCTGCAGGCCCTGTGCAGCCTTCAGGACGGAGGTTGGAGAAGCTTGCTCTGCTCCAGGAATCAACATTGTTTAGCTTCCACATCTGAATAAGAACATGCAATATTTGCCTTTGTGTGCCTGGGTTATTTCACTTAACATAACACCTCTAGTTTCATGCATTTTGCTGCAAATGACATGTTTTCATTATTTCTATATCCAAATAGTAGTCAACTGTATACACATACACCATATTTCCTTTATCATTTTGTCCATTGGTAACTATGTCAATTCCACTAACCCTTTGCTATAATTTTGATGACTGCATAAGTTAAACACTAAAGAACTGGTGGAACGTGTGCCTGAGTACAAGGGCTGGAATGCAAAAACAAACCCATTAAGAACCCACTTGGGTTTTCTCAGACCCTAAAGTCTGACCAAATAATACAAACATTCTTAGACATGCACTTCATACTAGGGCCCACTTAAAATTAAGAAACTTTCTAAGACTCCAGAGAAAGCTTTCCAGACCCCAGACCCCAGTTAAATATTAGATATAGATTGAATGAAACACTCCTGCTTGTAGGTGCACTCCAACATGTAAGCATGAAGCTTAAAATGTATACAAGCACTAGAACAAAAACTTGTAAATTTGAGTTGGTCTGATGAGTTACTCCAACCTTCTCCTTATAATCAGTTGCAGAAATAAACTTCCTTCTTTTCCAGTCTGTGTGAATTTTGTTATTGGACCATGAGAGCAAGCAGCTGGATCTCATTCTGTCCAGTTACAAATATACTAAATTAACATAAGTAGCAAATCATATGTGTGCTGAATATATTATATTTAGTACTAAAGAAACTTAAAAACTTTACTTTTTTTGGTACTTTTAAATATCAAGAATTTATTTATTTGTTTATCTATTTATTTATTAATTAATTTATTTATTTTGCTTGTGTTCATTTCCTCTTACAAGTATATAGGAAACCTTTCTCTTTACTCTCTGGATCTTCACAAAATTGCAAGCCTTGGTGAACAGTAATTGTCTTCTTGGATGATACTTGTGCAAAGAGTGTTTTGAGACATCTATATTCTGGATAAAACTAATTATTTAATACAGGACTTTTTTTAAAAGGACATTCTTTTTTAACTTCACTTCAGCAAAGTTTACCTGTAGGCACATACTATATATGCATTTGAAATATAAAATGTAAATAAATGAGCGTGAATTTTTTCTGTACTTTAAGTGGATTAGCATCTTTTCCATATGCTTTCCATGTAATAACATTCCCCAAAAGTTAAGGGCATCTAGGATACACCATATTTAATAACCTTAGCACCAGCTGTTCATATTCACCGCCAGAAAGGATGCTTTTTTGTACACAGCTTAAAGACAACAAAACAACAAAAAAAGTGATTTAAAAGCTGCTACTAGACTGAAAGGTAAATCAGTGTTCCCGTAATTCAAAATGTGCTTTTTGTAAAAAAGCAAGTAAAAGCACAAAAGCAATTTTACCTGAATATTTAAAGAGTAATTCTATATGGTATGACACTTACTACAACAGAAATGTTTGCTTACTTTCATAGGACTCCTGGAAAGAGGAGCTCTAACAACAATTGTCTTTAATAAATAAGTTTTTTTGCATCACATTTGTGTATGTCCTGAATGTTCTGAGCCCTTCAGATTTGACTTATATTCATGCTAAGAGAAAAAATGCAAATGAAAATTGTATAGCTAATTATCAGAAAAATAAAGTATCATAAGAAAACCAGTAAACTATTTTTTTAACAAACAAAAGTATAGAAAATACTTAATTCTACTTTTAGTTTAAGGGCAAATATTCTCTCATTATATGGATTTATGAAATACAATATTAAGAATAGTAAAGATTATTATTTTACTGACTTTAACTACAAAAAAAAATGCCTTTGAGAAAATGTTTTCTTCCCTAGATCTTGACTTAATCGGGTAATTTTATGTGAGCTAATATTTGTGGCCTGATAAGGCTTTCAAGGGAGCCAATTATGTGCCTTTCTCCCATCAATATTGCGGTATTACAGGTTTTTCTGTGACCTTTTGTACCTTTTTTGTTGTTGTTCTTGTAAATATTAAGTTTTGATCTTTCGGAGAAAACATTTCTTCCTTGACTGTTATTACTGCTGATAGCTAGAAAGGATTACCAGTAGAACCCCTGCTTTAAAGAAAAAGAAAAAGATTGGGCTATAAATGATTATTTTTTATTTCAAAATCCAGCAAACTGAGTTTAACTAACACTAGAGGACTGCAGATAGTCTACTACAGAAAGATTTTTTTTTTTTAATTTCTTATCACAAATAAAAACTTCTGCAAATCATTACTTTAAGTGTTACATAGAGATGCTAGTTGGTAAGGAAACCACTACTAAGCTTGCTCTGGTTTGTACGTTAGTGTGTCTGATGAAAACAGAACAAATAACTGTCGGAGAAAATTCTATCTTCAGTATAATCCTTGAGAATACTCAAAGTACCAGCAAAATTGTAAAACTGTCCAAGATAAGGTTCAGAATGAGCTTTCTGTGCTCACATTTCATTCTCAATGGGACCTGAGGTCCTGGGATTGAAATGAAGATCTGGCTTCTATCAGGGATGAGATGTACAAAATATTTGTATTCATTCAGATCTTTGCAAATAAAATAAAGTAATGGGAACCTTTGATGAGGCAAAAATAAGAAGTCTCCACATTTAGGTTATTGGACATTGTTTCAAAATCTTAAAAAAGTAAATAAATAAATAAACTTTTTTTTCACCCATCAAACGTTTTGGGTTGAGACTTTCGTATGCACTTTAAAAATGTTATTTAGTAGAGTTGATTTTTTAAAGATGTAAAAATAAACAATTTTAAGACAAAACGTGTTTTTTTAATATAAGGTTATAACTACTAGTTTTTGAAGAAAAAATCTGTAGCAACAGTTGCAACTTACTTTTTTATGTAAGAACTTGAACAATGTTTAGAGAAATACAGCAACAAATGTCACATAATTGTTAAACATTTCATGAAAGAATCTTGGCTTGACAAATAAATGCATAAAAAGTGATCTTCCATTGCAACTGTTTGAATTGTTTTGAAATTGTGACTATATTAGATTTACTGTCTGTCATGATTTATGATACCTTCCAAAGGAAACCAAAGGATATAATACTGACTAACGTAAATCCAAAGTGGGGGTTGTTTTTATACTGTTAAACATAAGGGTAAAAGTGTCCTGGAGACTTTTAAGTACCTAGATTTAACATTTTCATATTCTTGGTAATTATCTAGTAAAATTATAGTTCATTTTTTAATATTCTTCAAAATATTCATGTACTTTTTTGTTAAATAAATTTGACTTCTTTCTCTATGAATCTCCTTCTTTGGTATATGCACTCCCCTATCCCTGAGGGGGAAGTGACTATTCACTCATTTAGCAAATCCCTCTGAATTCAGCTTTTGCTCAATGGCACACAAATGGAGCAATCCATATGTTTTTGGATGAAATAAAACTGCTAACCTGGAGCATCTTAGTAAAGGCTTCTAGGAATATAGAAAATGTATAATGTAAAACAATGTCAATTTCCTTGGTTAGAGATTAATCTTGTATTTTATTTATTTATTTGTTATACAACCTAATGTTAAAAGAGTAGGGAATTAGGCTGTCTGGGTACTATCTAAAAGAGGCTAATGATTCTATACTTATGAGAAGTAAATTAACTGTCCTCAATCTCAGTTTTAGTACTTGAAAATGTAAATAATAATCATATATACCTGAAAAGATTCTATGAAAAATAAGTAAAATATTCAAAACATAGGAATATACACAATGACTGGAACATTTTATCATTAATGTCATTATCACTACTCTCCTCACTATTATTACATTTTCTTCATATCAGTCATAACTTAGAGTTTATAATATAGAATTGCCTTTATTGGAATGACTTCATTCAAAATTATATTATTTAAATTTCAGTGAAAAATAACTCCATGATAGTGTTTGAAAACATATTCCTGTGTCTGAGATACTAATGGCCAATAAATCCTGGATTACACTAGTCTGATCTCTTGCCTTCAATCAAAAACAGGATGGGAGTGAAAATCCCTGAAATTGGTTAAAAATTGGGATGTCAACTACCTAACACACATTGAGTTTGTCAAATAGTTTGTATTTTAAAGAAAGAGATTATTATATATTATTTCCAGATTGTTTGGAATATCTGGTAATAGATAAAGGCTCCCACCTTGAAAAACTAAAAATGCCAGATGACATATGGAAATCACCTTTTCAAAAGGAGCAAAGAGTTTCTTAAGAACTAGAGAAGGAGCAATACGGAAAAGTAAGAAACTCACAGAAAGAAGCTTGTCTTTTGAAGTGACTTTTACTCCCAGGCATTTTTCCCAATTCTGAGCATGGGCGAGTAACAGATTCCTCTGCAAAGCTCAGAACATGGAAGAGGTCTGTTGTAGAGGGAGACAGATATGTATAGAGCTTTGATGGAGATTTGAATAGCTCAAGTTCATGATTAATTTACCCTCCAAATGTTTGACATATACTGGAGCTACTTGGGTAGCAGAAAGAAACTGTAGAGAAAGCTTCTGAAAAACAGAACAAAGATTCTCTGGAATAATATAAAATAACAATGAAAAGTGGAGACTCACCAGATGAAGGGGCCCTTACGGAATACACAAGAACGTCTGTGAGAAACTCGAGAGATTCAGGGAGAACTAGAAGTAGAATTGTTACAGAAAAAAAAAAAAAAAAAAAAAAAAAAAAAAAAAAAAAAAAAAAAAAAAAAAAAAAAAAAAAAAACAGGTCTTGTTACATGACCAGGAAAGATTAAGCTCACAGACGCACAGAAGGATGAAGAATGGACATTAAAGGATAAACAACTCAGCAAAATAAGATGAAGTCCTGCTAAAAGGCTCTCCGACTCAGATCGAATCCCAGGTTACCACCCTGGAAGGAGAGGCCAGGCTCCTCCCCGCTGCAAATGACATGAACTTCCCCAGTGAACTTCCCCGGACCCCACCCCATCGTCCCAGTGCACAGGTTGACATTATTCAGAAACAATCAGTTGGGAAAGGTTGGGTTTCTTATGGGAAGCCGGTTTGGTTTTTCAGCCTTCAGGCTGTTTTAGACTTGAAGGCAGGGTTTTGCCAGGGAACAGTTGGCTGCTTCCCGTCTCTATCAGAGTGAGCCTTAACATTGAAACCGTCACTGCAAAATTATAACGGAGACGATTACTACAGTGAAAAAGAGAGCTGACCTAACTGACTCCATCTTTCTTCTAACCTCCAAGCTGTCTAGATCATTCCTGGGCGTAGGCCGAACTAACTTTGGGAAGAACTTAGTTTATAGTCTACTGTTTGAAACAAAGACAGTAACAGCCATTTCCCAAAACAAACCCCCTTCTTTTCTGGGGACTAGGCTGCCTTTGTAGGACTAACAAATTAGCTACAAGATTAGAAATTATGGTTTAGGGGCTATAATTTGCTGCAAGAGTCTGAGCCTCCCCAAATTGCTCCCGGGAATAACATCACCGTTGTAAAGCCTAAGATTAGCGCTTTAGATATTTTGCAGACCATGCATTCTGATGCACCAGCGGACACCACCCAGATCGGAAATCTGGCTCGGCCAGTTCTGTGATCCCACTCCTGAAAAGAAGTCAGTGAGAAAAACCTCACTTCAACCCCACTATGATTCTATCTCCACTCGACCAATCAGCACCCTCCACTTCCCCAGCCCTCCCTGCCAAATTATCCTTAAAAAATGATCAAAATGCTCAGGGAGACTGATTTGAGTAATAATAAAACTCAAATCTCCAGCATAGCCCCACTCCGGGTGAATTATACTTTATTACAATCCCCCTGCCCTGATAAATCAGCTCTGTCTAGGCGGTGGGCAAAGTGAAACCACTGGGCAGTTACAACGGGACAATTATCCAGCTTGTTCTTCCAGCCCAGCCTGCCTGATAGGATGACCACTGTGTCAGGTATAAAGCCGGATGAGTGCAGTGGAGCACTACATTTTTTTAAATATGTGATGCTGGGTGCGGTAGCTCAAGCCTTTAATCCCAGCACTTTGGGAGGCTGAGGTGGGTGGATCACCTGAGGTCAGAGGTTCAAGATCAGCCTGGCCAACATAGTGAAACCACGTCTCTACTAAAAATACAAAAGTTTGTCGGGCATGGTGGTGGGTGCCTGTAATCCCAGCTAGGCAGGAGAATCGCTTGAACCCAGGAGGTGGAGGTTGCAGTGAGCCAAGATCATACCATTGTACTCCAGCCTGGGCAACAGAGCAAGACTCTGTCTCAAAAAAAAAAAAAAGAAAAAAGAAAAAAATATCTGATGGTTGGCAGAAGATACAAAATTTATATAGACCACATCACTAATAATTAAGAAAAAAAAATAGACCCACAGGTGATCCAAATATTGGAGTTATCTTAAAAAAAAAAAAAAAACTCTTAATATTAAGTTTAAGAAAATGGAAACAAAAATAGGAAAACAGAGTAAAAAATGAAGAATTTTAATAGAAGATTGGAACTTTAAAAAACCATTCAAATAGAAATACTGAGACTAAATGATTGTATAAAACATAGTATATAAACGGTGAGGGCCATTGACTCTTGGCCCCCTAAAGTTTCACTGAAAATCACTGACACAAGGCAGATTGACTAAAAGGAAAAGCATACCAATTTATTTACTGTGGGAGCCTTCAGAGTGAAGACTCCAACCTCCCAACAAAATACAGAACTTATCATGAGGTTATAGAAAGAATGTGGGCTCAGAGGATGACCAAAAGCAAGTTTTAGTTTCAAGACAGGTTACTGGGAGGGGGAAAAGAAGAGGCCTGACTAGTAAAGGTTCCTTGTTATGTAGATGAAGCTTCAAAGGTACCAGTTTTCAGAGATAATAGAGGGTTCTTATTTTTTCTTTTCAGACTTTTAAAGGAATCAGATGCTCAGTGTCTCCTAGATCCTGGAAAGGTATGGAAAGGGAAGATCTGGTTGTATTCATGGGGATTAGCTACAGATGTCTTCCAGCTCTGTGGCAACCATTTCAAAACAGGTCAAATAAATATATTTTAGGGTAAAATATATTTATCTATTTGTATGTATATGAGGTTTGCATATATATACCATTAAACAAACCTCATTATTAGATTTTCATAGCAGACAAAAAGTATCATGATATATGACTAATGAATAGGAAGATATGTGGATAGGAAATAGCCAAATTGAAGAACTCAGAAAGGAGAGATTAAAAAGTAATAATAAAACAGTCTTAGACACTAATGGGGAAAAACATAAGACACATGAAATGAGAGTGCTAAAGATAAAAAAATGGAGAGAATATTGCAGAAGTAATAAAAAAGTGATTGCTAAGAAATTTCCCAAATTTATTAGACATTCATTCACAGACTTAGTAATTTCTGTGAAGCCCACAAATAAGACATGAACAAAAAACTATGAGGAATATCTTAATAGGCCTTTGATTTGTTGAAATCATAGACAAAAGTCTTAAAACCAAATTGAAGAGCAAATGGTATGAAACTGTGCAGGTGGAAGGAAAGCAGGTTTATTCAAGTGCTGACAGTTTGGAACACAGCTTGCCTCAAGTTTCAAAAAGCCACCTCAAATTCTCAGGCCAGCTAAAGGGACTTTAAGGGGAAGGTTGGATGGAAGTTATATGCGGGTATGGTGCAGGGTGCAGGTCTGCTTGTAGTTTTTAATGGATATTTCCAGTAATGAATCATCCATTAGTCTAACTGACGTTATCTCAGCGGGAGTCAGGTCATGGATTAACTGTACACTGATTTATTCTCAGAAAGAAGAAAATTGCAACTGTGATCTCTGCTTCATGCCTAAATTGTTTCAAGATTACCCTTCGAAATACTCAAACAAGTAGTTAGATGTATGTATAGCAAGAAACAAAGCAAGGGAGGATTTATTTTTAGACTAAGCTAGCAAATTGGCAATACTAGTTAAAAGCTCCACACTCTCAATGCTCATTCCGTTTCTATGGGATATCAGGGTGTTAACTTTCTTCAGAGTACTTCCTGCTCTGTAGCAGTGTCTCTAGGGGCCTGAGGAATGGAATTTATTTATAGGAGTTGGAAATATTCTTGTGTTTCTGGGCTCACAGAGGGAATATGTTGAAGCATTGCTGAATGGAGAGTTAAGAGTTTCTGGAGAAAGCTATCCTATAACCCAATATGTGTTGTAGAGCAAGCAGTATAACCTGCAGCAAAGAAGTATGCCTGTTTTTACAATTACATTTAGAATTACAAGTAATTATTTCCACCAGCAGGGTCTTGACCCAAACCATTATAAGCATTGATTCAGTGAAATTATAGAGTAAGATATAACATTAGTTTGTACATGACCTGGAAGGCTGAGGAGGTATTTTTTGAATTATCTGGAATATACACACAACATTCAGTTTTTGTTTGTTTGTTTGTTTGTTTTCTGGAATATATACAACATTCAGGTTTCTTTTTTTGTTGTTGTTTGTTTTATTGTTTGTTTTGTTTTGTTTTCTGTCGACTGTGGTCTCTAAAATGGCAATCTAAAGGTTGCAGGAAAAGGCAAGTAACAGATTTTTCTTTGAAATTTCTAGAACCATAATAGTTTTTTTTTTTTTTTTTTATTTTTTTTTTTTTTTTTTTTAAAATTCAGAAATAGAGAGGTGTTAGTTACAAAGTATTTGGCCACTATATCAATAAGAAAGTCAGGAAGTTTGTTCCCCACTGCCAATTGTACTTAGAGCTCATATGGGTATATGATGACAGATTGTCTAAAAGTACTTATTCAACACATTCCTGGAGGAGTTACCAATAGCTATGACAATGGTCCTGGCACATATGTATTGAATAAAAATGTATGTAACATATAACTCAGTTTATTTGGGGAATGGAGACTTAATATTTAACTGTATTATAATTAGACCCTAGTAAAAGTCTTTTTAGGACACAAAGACACTCGAGTATGCAATTTATGTAAACTGGCCAGGACTAGCCCATTATTGGTGGTCCTTTTATCAGGAGAAAGTTACTGAAATCAGTCAGTCTCTTGTGTAACTAAAGCTGTAGTTATGGCTGGTGGAAAGGGGCTGGGGGTCAGTTTAGTGAGCATCTGGTGGAGTTATAAATTGTTTTAATATTGCTTATCTTGAGAGCAGTGCTTGTTTAGCTGCTAGGGAAAAAACAAACAAACAAATACACCTCCTGGCAATTAGAACACAGTTTACTTTTTTTTTTTTTTTTTTTTTTTTGAGACAGAGTGTTACTCTGTCACCCAGGCTGGAGTGCAATGGCGTGATCTCTGCTCACCGCAACCTCAGCCTCCTGGGTTCAAGCGATTCTCCTGCCTCAGCCTTTCGAGTATCTGGGATTACAGGCGGAGCGCCACCACACCTGGCTAATGTTTTGTAGTTTTAGTAGAGACAGGATTTCATCATGTTGGTCAGGCTGGTCTGGGACTCCTGACCTTGTGGCCCGCCCGCCTCGGCCTCCCAACGTGCTAGGATTACAGGTGTGAGCCACCACGCCCAGCCTATAACACAGTTAACTTTTTTTTTTTTTTTTTTTTTTTTTTTGAGATGGAGTCTCACTCTGTGGCCCAGGCTGGAGTGCAGTGGCGCTATCTCAGCTCACTGCAAGCTCCGCCTCTTGGGTTCACGCCATTCTCCTGCCTCAGCCTCTCGAGTAGCTGGGACTACAGGTGCCCACCACCACGACTGGCTAACTTTTTTTGTGTGTGTATTTTTAGTAGAGACGGTGTTTCAGCCAGGATGGTCTCGATTTCCTTACCTCGTGATTCACCCACCTCGGCCTCCCAAAGTGCTGGGATTACAGGCATGAGCTACTGCGCCCAGCCAACACAGTTTACTTTTTAAGTGTAGGAATGTGAGACTTAACCTTTGCCTGGTGCATTCTTAGATGCTGTTTATAATTTGGTATCTTATTGTCATAAAGAACCTATTTTGTCAGTCCTATGATCTTTATTATAACCTCAATGCTGGTCAGTTGTTGTGTTTAAACCACAAAAAGGAGGGGGTATAATGAGGCATGTCTGACCTCCTGTCCCACCATGCACCTATCATGGCCAGGAACTAAGTTTTTTTTTTTTTTTTTTTCTTTTCTCTTGGGGGTAAGTTCCTTGACCAAGGCCGGGGTGGGGGGTCCATTCAGTTGGTAGGAGGCTTATGATATTTTTAGTTTATGGTCTTTCTTTTTTCGTCAAAATATATCAGAGACAACACTGATGTCCATGCTTTTATTTTGACCCATATTGCCAGGGTGTTGTGGCTGCTTGCTCCAGGTCAATCTTGTCCCTAGGTAGGGCTCCTCTGGCTAAGGGAAGTAGAGCGAAAAGACTTATAGCCAATTAAACATTTTAGGCCAGGCAGAAATGGAAGTGGGCAGGCATTCATAAATCCTTTAAACCTTTTAGACAACATGAGAGTAAAAAATCAAGGTTACAAAATTGACATCCATAAGCACTACATGTTGAGCCATCTGCTGTTTAGATGTCTGTTGACCATTTTTGATATGGAGGGTCTGAACTAATTATACCTTTCAATACCAGCTCTGACAATCTCATGTGCCTATCTCTTTCCCTATAGTCACTGGACTTAAAAGGAGGTTGTTTACAGTTATGAGTATAGCAGAATACATGATTCGTAGTAGCTACATAAGAAGTTTTCTGATTACACTGAAAAATGTAGATTAAGCCAAGAGTACAGAATCAATTTATACTAGAGAAAATATCATGTTTTTTTTTTCCCATTTTTTTAGACCTTTAATATAAAATATTACAGCATCAGGCCATAACAGTAGTTAGAACCAGAGGGGGAAAATTACAGAAGCTGACTAATAAAAAAGTTGAAGGACAGAGTTATTATCTTAGGCCTTCTCAAAGACAGAAAAAGCTGAAAGCAGCAAAATTTGAACTTCTGAGATATGAATCTGAGAAGTTTTCAAGCAGATAAAACAGTTTATAGATTTAAACATAGAAACAACTTGTAATTTTATTAAGAGCAACTCAATACCTTAAGACAACCTTGTTTTAACATAGGGGAATGATCATTAAAAAAGATTATATAAATATATGTATTTAAAAATTATAGCCAATCTAATTATATGCACAAATGTTTAAACCTTTATTTTTTATAACTTTTAAAGTCCATAATTTGAATTAACCTTTAAATAATTTCTAATTAGACAATATTTTCAATAAAAACATAATTTTATGTCTCTTTATAATTAATTTTATATTAAAAATAAGTTTTAATCATTTTTAATGCCTGTGAACATAAGATATTCACCTAAGTAAGAACCTTAACATTAAGCAAATGGGCTTTTGCCAATAACTCAGAGGATTTAGCAGTTTTCATTAAATCAATGATCTTAAATTAGTTTTAGTCTTATTTTTGTTATAGATTTGTAGCTATAATCTTCTTAATCAGTCGAGATATGGCCCAATGGGCTCTTAGGTAGACTAAAAATTGAGCTGCACATTTTGAAGGTAGGGAACAAAGGAGCACAAATACACAGATCAAAGGAAACAGAGTACTCCCAAACAAATTCCCATAGAGGGAGACTGGAAAGTTAATAAATCTTATCTCAAACCAGTTGGTACTGCAAACAACATATGATAGGTCCAAATGCCACAAAACCAAAATGGCAGAGACAGAGGATGTCCCATGTGCATACCAGTTTGGCTTAAGCAGTCCTGAAGCCCGTCAGCTTCCCAATCATCATATTCCTTGCACTAGTGAAGTGTTGCAGGCAGCTGATGCCACAAATGAAGAAAGAAGGGAGGATACCTGAGATAAAGAATTCTTGGCAGGTCCTAAGATGTCTTTAGACTCCCAGCTGTGGGGTCAGCTATCCATGAGGAGCTGGCACTCATGAACAGTTGTCATTCTGCCCATAATGTGAACAGGTAAGCCCTGATGCTGCCTTGGCCAATTACTCCATCTGTTTGAAACCAGAGAGGCGGGATGCCTGAGACCTATCACCCTGTGCTGAATGCCAGATAATTGTAACCAAACTCAGGTTCAGCTGCTCACTACTTGATGGAAAGAAAGCAGGTTTATTTGTGTGTTAGCAACTTTAGAGATGGCCAGACTGAAGTCTCAAAAAGCCATCTCAGAGTCTCAGGCTGGCTAAAGGAATTTTAAGGGGAAAGGTTCCTTGGAAACTATGTGCAGAAGTGGTGCAGATTGCAGGTGGCTTGTTGTTCCGGTGACCACACTGAGTAATGGACCATTTGCTGACCTAGGCGGCAGCATCTCATCGGGGGTCTGGTTATGAATTAACTGTGCACCAGTTTCTTCTCAGAAGGGAGAAAATTCCAACTGTGATCTTCATTTAATGCTTGGATTGTTTCCAGATTAGTCTTTGGAACTCTCAAGCAAACAGGTAATACACACATGTGTAGCAAGAAACAAAGTGTGTGAGGGGTTACTTTTAGACTAAGCAAGCAAATTGGCTATACCCTTTATAACCTAATCTAGAAAAACAAAGGAAAAAAAACCACAAAATTTTTATGAAAATAGACATAATGACAGACCACACTAATATTAAACAGAGAACGAATATCATAAAAAAAAGTTATACCAATAATTTGACATATTGCCAATACTATCATAAATAAAAACTGGATAAATTTGCAAAGAAAAATTACTGAAACAAATGAACCCAAAAAATGGTTAAAAATATTACAGAAAATAAAAATAAAAATCGGCCGGGCATGGTGGCTCAAGCCTGTAATCTTAGCACTTTGGGAGGCTGAGGCAGGCTGATTGTCTGAGCTCAGGAGTTTGAGATCAGCCTGGGCAACATGGTGAAACCCCGTCTCTACCAAAATATAAAAAAGAATAGCTGGACGTGGCGATGTGCGCCTGTAGTCCCAGCTACTCAGAGGCTGAGGCAGGAGAATTGCTTGAACCCAGGAGGAAGAGGTTGCAGTGAGCCAAGATCATGCCACTGCACTCTAGCCTGGCTACAGAGTGAGACTGTGTCTCAAAAAAAAATAAATAAATAAAAAATAAATAAATAAACAAACAAACAAACAAACAAAAAGAAAAAAGAAAAAGAAAAGAAAAATTAATGTATAATATAAAATGTTATATTTTGGTTTGGAAAAACAAAACCCCATATATATTCACTGTTGAATGCTTTCACATTTTAAAATATATTTAATTAAATATAAACTTATATAAACTTTTTAATGGAATAGAAAATAGGGAATGCTTTGCAACTTACTTTAGGAAGCCAGGATAACATTGCTATAAACAATAGACAAGGATATTATGAGAAAATCAATTATCATCCAACTCTTGGTAAAAATAAATGACAGTTTAAAAAGCAGTGAATCAAATGCACTGATGTACAAAAACACATACATTGTGAACAAATAGGATATATTCCAGGAATGCTCCTATAATTTATCACTAAAAATAAATGAGAAAGAAAAAAGTAGTTCCTGGCAGAAACTATTCTGGCTTGGTCTATCAATGAGGCCTTGCTTGGTGTTGTTAGAAGTTGGCCTGGTAGACACAGTTAGGCTTTTGTGATCTCTTCTTTAACGTAAACATTTCACAGAACCCTAACATCAGACAAGACAACTCTGTGACCATGAAGTACGAAGAAAAATCAGACGGTTTACAATCACTTATGAATACAGACAAAATCATGAACATTTGCCCAAATCCCAAAAATGACTCCCCCATTTTTGTATATTTGTTAATATGAATGACAGCTGCCACTATCTCAATCACAATTTTACCTTTAGTTCATTTTCTTAGATATTCTGTTATCGCAACTCTCAAGCTGCTAAAAACCTTAAGTAAGTCATTGTCATATAAAGGTCGTTGTTATGTTTGACACAATCTATGATTATCTGTTATACAGGGTAATGTGTCATGAAAACTATATTGTAATATCTCATTATTAAAAAGTAAATCTGCTCCTCCAAGAACACTTTACAGTGCATTTTAATATCTCTAAATAAACTTTTTTTTCTTTATAAGGCAGGATAATTTAGTTCATCAAACTAGTTGGTGTTTAAGATGTTTAACATACTATCTGGTGTTTTATTTGCTCCTGTTAAAGATGTTGATAAACTTAATGATTTTGGTGTGGATTCTGCAGCTTTAAGATAACTGTGTTAATACTTGTTCTCTACTAAGTTACCAGAAATAATGTGAAGAATAATTAAATTAAAAATGTGCTGTTTCTTGCATAAAAATCACTAACTAGTGTAATATTGGCATCATCGGTATGTTAATGCTAGGAAGAAGCATTCCTTGATATGTTGCTTTAAATGATTTATCTCAGTGTTCCCATTTGTGATTCTGATATGACTTGGACAGCAGGACAGGTAATATAACACACTAAAGTATCTGGAATTAGATCAAACTGTAAGTGAAGGAAATTGTCTATTCTTATGGATGACACTTTATGTTTTTTATATATATATATACACATAAGTGAAGCACTCAAGAGACATTGACACGGTCCTAGGATATTTTAAAAGTATAGATTAATCTATAAAATATCACTTCTGGATTAAAAATTCCAAGCCAAACAAAACTGCACTTTAGGTTTCCATTTTAAACCTGCAGTAGAAAAGAAGATAGACTTTTAAAATAATGGACGCAAATAAAACTGCACTTTTAAGTACTTATCCTCTTAAGCTTGCAACACATAACATCATTCACAGGAAGAGAAAAAAGTCTTTTTTAACCAACGGCGTGTCACTTATTCAACACTCCCTTTGCTGCCTGGAGATTTAAAACAATAACCATTTTCCTGAAGATTTTGTGTTAACCACAGGATATTATACATCTTTTTTACAAAAAAAGAGGAAAAACTGTTACAATTATAAAAGACTAAATCAAAGAATATTAAAATTCTAATTATTTTTAATGTAGTATTTTTCTTATGTTACACTGATCAGTAAGTGTGAATATATATTTTAAAGCACTACATGCAGAAGAAAATAAAGCACTAAGAGTTTCATATTTTTTGCTTTTTCCTCTAAGTTTAAAATGTTTGAGAATAGTCATCAAGACTGGCAGGTTGTGTGCCTATGTGTGCATGCACGTGCACATGGTCCCGTACACACGAATCTGAATGCATAACCAGAAGTTTAACATCTTGATTAAAGAAATCATTTTAAAACACTGTAGCAAGATTTATTTGCTTCAGTTTTGCTATTTTTTTTTTCCTGATAGTTTTTCTCTCACATTTTTTGTTAGATTTAATTAAGTGTTCTCCTTAGACCTGAAATGAAACAAAAAATTGTAGGCTCAGTAAATGGTCTCAGAGCACACAAAATTTGATCAGTTACTACCTAGTATCTATGTTAATAATAAGTGTTTCAGTGACACCGAAGCCGTTCCGCCTGGTTAGTAATTAGCAGGCCCACAATATGGATTAATTGCTTAAACGCAATGATTCTCAAACTTCCTGTGACTGTAAGAATTTTATGAAACACTTTCCAAAATTGCAGGCTCAGTGCTCTCACAGTAGACAATAAAATGGACATTGCAGAGTCAAAGTCTGGGAATCTATATTAAAAAAAAAAAAAAAAATTCTCAGGAGGACCTAGGAGTGTGATAAAAAATGTGACAATCCAGACCCACTAATTAAGATCCTGTGTGTTAATAAGATATCCAGGTAAACCATACACACATTAAAGTTTAAGAAACATTTCTTGATCATAGTCTTTCACTAATTTTAGATGAATGAAACTTTTTTGATTACTTTTATGCCTAAAGTACCTTCATTACTTGTATACTTTATATGAAATAACATAATACAGAATATCTAGTTCGAACTCCTCATCAGGAGACTAAGACCCAGACATGGATTTTGATAAACAAATGGGTCTTGATTTCATCTCTTTCTCTTATTATCTTCAAAGTTGTTTGTCCTTTACAAAACTCTCTTTCCTAGTATAAATATTCAAGGAAATCCACAATTTTGTATCCATTGCTATTTTCAGCAAACTTCTACTATTTCCTCTCTACTCATTCCTTCTACTATGTTTCCTGTATATTTGTTCCTATGATTCCTATTTGTTCACTCATTGAGACACTGATACTCACTCTGGTAGTATATTGAACTCTCTCACTGTTAGCCAATGTAGACCACTCACCGTTTTAAATCAGTATCACACATATCAGTCTTTGATTACAAAGATTATGTCGTAAGGACAGAACATCAAATTAAATCCTGCAAACCTTTCAAAATTATTCAGTTATTAATTTCTCCCTAGTGCATTCTCTAATTATTCAGCCATGAACGGACTCCTGTCTCCTTCCCAGAATCACCTTTGGCAACATTTGTAGTAGTTGTTGTTGCTGCTGTAACAAATCAGCTCTCCCTCTGCCACTTAAAACAACACAATATTTTCTTTTTTCTCGAAGTACAAGAGGTCAAAAGCCCAACATCAATGTGCCAGCAGAGCTGCATTTCTTCAAAAGGCTTTATTAGAGAATGTCTCCTTGCCTTGTCCAGCTTCTAGAGGCTGTGATCCCTTTTTCACATCACTCTAACTTCTTTCTTTTGTTGTCACACTGACTGATCTTTCTGTCTCCTCTGTTTTATAGACCCTTGGGATTATGTTGTCTTTCTCTGGATAATACAGTATAAACTTCCCATCTCAAAATACTGAATTTAATCACATTTGCAAAGGTCCTTTTGGCATATACGATAATATGTTTACAGGTCCTGGTGATGAGGATGGGACATCTTTGGGGGGCCATTATTCAGTCTACCACAATATTCTATATATATTATGTTATTTATCGCTGATAATGTGTCAGAACTAATTGGTGTCTATTAGAAAGGAAGGGAAAGGAAGACTGAAAAGACACACATAAAGGGAGACATAGTCAGAAAATTAAATACAGTATCAGTAAATAATATGTTATTTTAAGTAGGTTGCTTTTGATCCTTTGATAATTAAATGCAATTTACAGATTTTAGTATTCTGAAGTGTGAATTTCCTGTTAGGTTAACATGGTCTAGTTGGAATGAATTATTTTTCTACTTTTTTGTTCTGGAAAAACAAAACAAAAGAGTAGCAGCTCCTTTTGTTGTTGTTGTTGTTGTTGTTAAACTACCCAAAGCTGATCCAATATTTCACTGCAAAATGAAGTTATAGTTCTAACTATGGTAATTACTTAAATGTAGGTGATCAAACGTGGCTGATTACAATATCCCAATATTCTTGAGCAGTAGCTGAGAGAAAGAAAGTTTGCTACCCTTGGATGCAAGCTGCTAGTGAAATGTGGCTCCACTCTTTTCAATCCACATATGATTGACCACCTCTAGGTCAGTCTCCAACAAGGTCACTGGGATGAGGAGGAGCTGGGATAACACCTGTGGGAGGCTGGCCAAAAACTGAAGTTGGGGGCTCCTTCTGGCTGTGAGGGAGACTCCTGGGGCCTTGATAATGTTCAGCACAGCCTACTGTGCAAAACAGCACTGGGTGTGAATGGCCCCCAGGTGGCCCATACTTCTGGGTAGGAAAAAGTATCTGGGGCTCAAATTGTATGAACCCCAATCTATTGGCATCTTTCAATCTAGTCTTTTAGGAAAGCCAGGGCAGGTGTCCTAATGTTATGCTGCCTTGTTCTGTCTCAGATTGAAGGATAATACTGATGTCTTTTTATCTACTAATCTGTCTATCATATTTATGTTGAACATACCTAAGTAGCAATGCAAGAGGTCTGCTTCTAGCCATGTGTCTTGAACTGTTTTTAGAAATTCTTTTTTTTTTTTTTTTTTTTTTGCTTATTCTCTCTCCATATACAAAGAATGGGCCTCAGTCTAATTTATGATTTTTTCTTATATTCTGAAATTATACACATAGCCTGAGCTGTTATGTTTTGAATATCTTATTATTCAAACGGGATTACTAATCCTTTTCACAGCATGACTTAGAATATCAAACTGCTTATGGCACTTAAATCAGGAATATATGTTACCTTGGATACCTTAATGCTGATTCATTGATTCCTTTTAAAAATGCATATCTTCTTCTTCCGTTTCTTCCCAATATATTTCTAGAGTGAAACATTCTAGCTCTTGGCAAAAAGAGTGATGGAGCAGTATTCTGTTATTCTTCTGTCTATTTGAAATCACGTTTTTTTCATTTAGGCTATTGCTAAAACAGGCTGGCTGCCTTCATCTTCCCCAGTATTCTACGATAACCTCAAAGAAATTACAAGTTTCTTTTCTACAATTAAAACATCTGGGTTTTGAAAGTGTGCATGGTCTACAAAGAAGTGAGAAGTGTAGCTGTTTGTATTGAATCTTATGGTGAACATTGCTGACTCTAATAGATAACTTGACTGGTGCAGCATCAAGGTAAATACATCCTCAAAGAGCTAGCAAATGGATCAAATAAAAGTATGATGCATAATATAAAGTTTGCTTTCATCTATGTTTAAGTTTTATTTTTTGTAAAATATTGCTAGAGTATAAAAGTGTATATCAGAACACGAGACTCACAAATAGTTAGAAAATTATCAGATAAAAATATAATCATTATTAACATTGTCTTTGTGTTTGTGAACTACTGCACAAGAATACAGATAAATTTAGTGTAACAATTTAATTCTGAAGGAGAATAATCTATTTTATTAACAACTATATATGAATACGTAAAATGTATTACATGTTTGACAAAAATAATGTATTGGTCCATCTCAGAGAAATGGTACTTTGGGTATGTAAATAGATGTGGTGTGGAGAAGAAAGGTGTGGCCCAGGACTTGGTTAAGGCAAAAAGAAAACTCAACTCTTTATGAAGCAGTGAGTTAGAAAATGCCTGATTCACAGCTACTGTGAAACTTCTTACTGCACACTAAAAAGTAATTTTCTAATACTATATTTTTCTGCCCACATCTTCCATCTCATGGAACTGAAAATAGTTTATTTTGTGAGTTTACCTTAACTTCTCAAATTAAATGAAGAGTTTCAGATTTTAGAAATAACAGGAATGGACTTAAAAGTTTGCAAATATGAAGTAGAAAGTTTTAGATTTCCAATTTTTTTTTTTTTTTTTTTTTTTGAGACGGAGTCTCGCTCTGTCGCCCAGGCTGGAGTGCAGTGGCCGGATCTCAGCTCACTGCAAGCTCCGCCTCCCGGGTTTACGCCATTCTCCTGCCTCAGCCTCCCGAGTAGCTGGGACTACAGGCGCCTGCCACCTCGCCCGGCTAGTTTTTTTGTATTTTTAGTAGAGACGGGGTTTCACCATGTTAGCCAGGATGGTCTCGATCTCCTGACCTTGTGATCCGCCCGTCTCGGCCTCCCAAAGTGCTGGGATTACAGGCTTGAGCCACCGCGCCCGGCCTAGATTTCCAATTTTAATATGGTGCATTTAGATAGTACCTGCAGATATAATAAAAATATCTCCATTAATTTTTAAGAAGGCACTCAGGCTGGCCATAATTGTAGATGGATTAGTTAAACACTTTAGGGGTAAGATTCAGATTCTCAGAATATTGTTCTGTCTTTGTCAAAAAGTCAAATTTTAAGACAATAGTTTGTAATGCCTAGAACACCCACAAAAGACAAATAAAAATGCAAATATTAATATTTACTCTATATCACATTTATTGTTATATTCACAATTCTGTTGAGAGCACTAAATGTTATTTTAAAATCTTGAATATCCAGAGGAAAGAGAAATTAGTTCTGACATATGAAAAATTTTTAGCAGCTTCTGATGATTACTTTGTACCTTCACTGTCAATAAATGCTGCTATGTGCTTTTTGGTTATAATTATTTTGATGTAAACTTTCTTTGACTACAATTTATACAGGTAGTGTTTCTGAAATTCTCTGTTTAAATGTCAATCTTGAATTACACTCTCACCAGCTATTACAAGATATGAATAAAGAAACTGAAAAACTTTTAGATAAGAAACTTTTATGTTCCCTATGAGATACTTGTTTGTCCAGTGTTAATAAAAATGCACTAATTACTTTCTACTTTCCACTGACTCTCTCTTACAAGTCTAAGGTCACATTTTCATCACAGCAGTAATATTACTAAGTCATTCTTCAAATCATTATCTCACTCTAAGCCTAAAATACACTTTTCATTCTATCAATTCTCTTTTTATGAATCAATAAATGTTTCAAATTGCAAACTTACTGTGTTTAGGAAATGTCTTCACCAATCATCCCATTGCATATTAATAAGCTATCAGATTGATTGATGCATTCTCTACACATAGTCATGCAATTGTAATCACAGCTGTTATAATTCTAGCTTTATAATTTACTTATATCATTTTTGCTTATAAATAGATTTAAATAACGTGTTTGTACTTCATTATATATGCTGTTTGGTTTCCCTATGCAATTGCAAGCATATCAAAATCAGAGGCTATTCCATATAAATTATTATATTTTATTATATTTCCTAATCCATAGAACACAACAAAAGTACAACATAGATAAGCAGGATAAATGTGTTAAATTTGATTCACAAATGTTGTAAGAGACATGCTGAACTTTAAAAAAATGTACTCAAAGACAAATACTGAAAATTACATGAGACAAGTATTTACATTTTATGTTTAAATATACCTATAAACTAGTTAAACTCAGATTAACTTTCTTTGCTGGGTCCTTTGCTGCCACACTTTGTAAAGATGCTGAGCACTCTATTTTGTATTTGAAATCTTTTAAAATTTCTATTTTATTTTACCAATTTAAGAATCGATCCATAAATGATAGTCAAATCTTAATCTTTTGATTTTCCAGAATTAGGATTTTCATTCCTGTTGTCAGTTAAAAATGCTAAAACCTGGAATATAACATGCGTTTAGACACAAAATTTAGAATTCAGGATTCAAACTTAAATGCATTCTTTATCCAAACGCTTCAGAAAAATGTGTGTGTGTGGTTTTTTGCACAACTCTTATTCAAGTTACCTTACTTTGTTTCCTTGTTTTTATACTGTATATTTCTTTTTGATTCACACCCATTTGTTTTCACATTTCATGTTATCCAGACCACATCCAAATTAAAGGATATCACTATAAAATCTGAAATGAGATATAAGAAAAACTGTGCTTTTAAATTTCACAAGTGTTGTCATTGTTCATAATATAATAAATTATATTAAAAGTCAAACAACAAGTTGAGCACATTGCTTTGGCTGAGTAGTTATCTCAACAATGCACAAATGATGCAAACTTTTGATGGCAAGGATTTTTGCTAAAAGATTAAATACGAATGCAGGCATTATTTTGGAGAGCCTTGAGTCTAGTTATTCCATGATAATTAGTTCTTCTCAACTTGCTGAAAGTTATAACCAGGGGGGGGGGGGGGGGAATTATACATTAAGTTCCCTGGGATGCATAACTCTTAAGCTTAAAAACACATTTTACATTTTTCTACGATGAAAACACTTTTCATTTCCTTTCATAAGCAGATAAGTTGACACACAGAAAGAAATTTGCAGCCTTAATCTCTTTGTTCTGTGGTTAACATGGTTTCATTTTACATATTTTTGATTTGATAGTACTCCTATGGAAAACATTGAAAATTGAGTTGAGGTATTACCAGTATGCTCAACTAACAAAATACTCATTAAAATGTATAATTCAAACAGAATATATAAAGAAGAATGAATTACCTAATACAGGAATTCCATATTTTACACTCATTTTTTTTTTCTTTTCTCCTTTCCATTGTGTTTATGTGTCATAAAGGGTAAAATTGCCACTTAAGACCATGAGCTACAGTATTTTGTTCTCTCTTTCCCACATAAAGGAAATCTTGAATAGAAACACTTATTTCCAGTTTGGTAATCTCTCTACTAAAGTTGAAAAATTAAAACAAACAAACAAACAACAAACAAAAAACCCCAAAACAAGCAAACAGAAAAAACAAACCTTGTTGGGATTTTACATCCAGTGTAAAATCACTAGATTTAAATGGCACTTTAAAAAATAATGATTTTTTTTCCTGCAAACAAGTTCATGAAAAGGAAATTTTGGCTCGTGGAAAAGAGATGAATGAATACAACAAGACTTCTGTTGGAGGGATCCATGATACATATTTAGCGTCTTAGACAACATAATAAATCACTGTGATAGTCAATGTGAAAAATACATTAGTTGCCATTTGTTTTTCATCAGTCTACCTGGATTATTTTCAGATGTCATTTTCAATATTTATATATCAGTGTTATTTTATATAATAAAAAGTCTATTGCTGATTATACAAAAGAACTCTCAAATATAACATTGTCATCCTTTTAATTTTGAGACTGCTCACATGGATACTACCAGCTTCATTGTGAATCACTGAAAAAGAGGACACAATGCCAAGGAATCCAAAGAGAAAGCAATAATGATAAATGCAAGTTATCACAAATCTCTGTGTAGCTGAATATCATATATTGACATTTTCTTTTTAGGTAGCAGTGGTGGATCAAGCTTAAATATTCCCTTTACTTCTATAAAAGTCCTTCTCTATCATATGTTGTGTATATTGTGAAATCCACTGATAGTTTTCTGTGTCCTGCAGAGTTATATCTTCATTAGTCCTACAGCAGATATAAGCTCCTGATAATTTTATTCTGTCAACATAGTATTCTATGTGTAATGATACATAACAAATAATGTTAAAATTAATTTTAATGCTGGTGACGATGAAATAGAAGAAGACCACAACTAAGGGTACAGTTCTTATTTAAAATTATAATTTAAAATTATATAGACCGTGAAAATCTCCCAATATCCTAAGTATAAACCAAAATAACAAAAAGTGTTCTTGATTTATGGCTATATATAATTTGCTACAATTAAAATAAGAGAAGAAGGCTTTACTATATCAGTCTAAATAAATAAATGGAGTTTGACCTTAAAAAGTCATATGTTTGGGCCAAAATTGACTAAAAATAATGCAGTTCAAAGAAACCAGTATGGATAATTGCTTTCATATATCTTTCTATACTAAACAATAAATACTAACTTTCTGCTTGCTCTATTTTCTCAGAGACAGAACACTTTTGCTAAATCAATTCAAGGATTAAAGATAATTTCTTAAACCCAAGTGTCTTTTATTCATCACCATTACTGTTGAATTGCCTTTAATACCCTACCTATTTAAGTATTTCAGAGGAGCTCTCGCAGGGTTAATCATGATAATCTTGCAATACTGCAAGGTTAATCATGTTAATCTTATTTAATAATTTACTAATATATACATTTCAAATAAGCTATTGTCAAATTTACTTAAAATTTGGAAAGTTTGATATACTCTACAGATTACTGCAATAATGAGAATAATTTAGAATGCTTTATTTTTAGCAGTGATTGTTTAAAATATTTTAAGATGCACATTTTCAAACCCATACTAAATAAGGTTTTTCCCATGGGTAATCACAGAGGTATTTAGAATTTGGATCTTGCTTATTCAAATTAATTTAAAGTGTGGATCAACCCTTAGTCCTCTGGGCACATTTACATCAACACAAAAATTACATTTAAAAATGTTGTGTCCTCTCCAACCAGGTTAAATCAATGTGCTTGCATTTTCCCTGAAGGCCAATATAAATGCAAGAATGCAATTTTAGGAGTGAAGGACCTCTATAAACAATATTCTGTTTCTAATTTCTGGAAGGCGAAACCAAAATATTGAACATGGTAACCTTCACAGCATCTTAATTACTTTTATGTTAAAGCAGTTACCATTTCTATAATTAACAGGATAAAACTCATAAAACTTAACATAAGAAATCAGACAATAACTTCAAATCTGTGCATAAGCATTAACGATAAATGCAAATATATTTATATTCTACCAAATGTGTCAGCATATATTTCATTACATCCTCATACATTTTTCCAAAAAAGTAAAGTATGCTGTAGTCTAGGAGGAAAGCCGCATGTGAGAGATTACATATGTATCTTGTCACACTGTCACTACACTATTTAACTGCAGCACTCAGATAATCTAGATCTATTTTGAAACTGAATAGGAACAACCATTAATGTTTAAAAGGGACCAAAAAGTTACTGTGGACCAATACACTGAGTTGTTCTACATACATTTAACTTATTTTCTTCTTAGAACTTTCAGTTCACATGTTAATTTGTCAATTTAAAGAATAAGAAAGGCTGGATGCAGTAACTCGGCCTGTAATCCCAGCACTTCCAGAGGGCAAGGTGGGAGGATTACTTGAGGCCCAGAGTTCCAGGCCAGCCTGGGCAACATAGCACAACCCCATCTCTCTAAATAATTTTAAAAAGTAACTGGGCATAGTGGTGCACGCCTTTAGTCCTAGATACTTGGGAGGCTAAGGCAAGAGTATTGCTTGAGGCCAAGAGTTTGAGTCTGCAGTAAGCCAAGATCACACCATTGCACTCTAGTCCAGGTGACAGAGCCAGACCCTGTCTTAATAAATAAATAAATAACAAGAAAATGAGTCCCTGGAAGCTTATGTGACTTCCACATGATGCTGTGTGTATTGATAGGAGTATTTGTTTGTTTATTTGTTTATTTATTTTTGAGGCAGAGTCTCACTCTGTCCCCCAGGAAGGGAGTGCAGTGGTGTGACTGGTACTACAGGCACCCGCCACCATGCCAAGGCCAATTTTTGTATTTTTAGTAGAGACCGTGTTTCACCATCCGGGCCAGGCTGGTCTCAAACTCCTGACCTCAAGTGATAGAACAGTTATTTGAAGCCAACTCTGCTATAATTTGAAGCTGATTCTACTTTTTTTAACTCCTTCGCTATTTCTAGGTATACACAGATTATTGCCTGAATTATCTGTGATATGTATTTCAGTATCTTTGTTTTAATATTGAAATTAATTATAAAGTAGTTGATACAGAAGGAGCTTTTGGAATTATTTAACTGGTACCCTTCCTTTTACAGATGTGAAAACTAAGCCCCCAAAAAGTTACAGGATATTTCGAATACAAAATAGCTTCTTAATAGCAAAGGCAGAACTAGAAGCCAAGTCAATCAATGAATATTCTATGTATACAAAACATATCTTTTAATGATCATTTACTCGGTGCATATAAGCAAATAATTTAGCATACAAATTAAGTGACACCAATATTTTGTACCTCATGGGGTAATTTTTGATCAAAGACTATTTACATGCCTTGTACAGACTTAATTTCCATCCTTTCTTATTAGGTCTGACATTTCTTCCATTGGTTCAGTAGGTTTCATTTTACACACATACACACACACACACACACACACACACACAACATATATATTTTTTCCTTCACAGTAAATGCAGAAAATACATACAAAAGATCACTACCGAATTTTCTTGGAAAGATAAAACATACTTTGTTTTAGATATGTTAGATATGAACTCTAAATTTCTCTTCAAAGAATCAATGTGTCAATATGTTCAATTATTTGCCTTCTACTTTTAAACTTAAGTTCCTCGTAAAGAAACCTTTTCCTATTACCTGCTCCACTCTGACTCATTCTGATTACCTGCTCCACCCTCACTCATTCCAAATACCTGCTCCACCTTATAACAGATACTTAACTTTATTGTTCTCAAGTTACTCAGTGAATTATTGAAAACATACCAAAGAACCTGGCCTTAAGGGCATGAAGCAGGGTGGCAAGAGGGAGTGAAATTTGGTGGATCATTAAGAATTAAGTTGTGTAATGGATCATGGAGAATTTTCCAAAGAAGTTTCAGTGAAGACAGGACTCTGACCACCTACATGGGGATAGGGATGTCAAGAGGCTGCAGGCAGATCCTAAATCATAGCAAGAACGTTCAGTTAGAAAGGCATGGCTGGCAGTGGTATGAAGAGAGAAAAGGTTGTTGAATGAGAGGTCTAGCAGAGGAAATCAGGAAGTCATTGTGCTTTACAGTTCTACCTAGAGGAGATGGTTGGGATGAAATGTTCTGGATATTTATACCCTTATTTTCTAATAGGGAACAGACATGATTATTTGAGGATGCTGCCATTCCAAAATTGTTGGGCACAGATAATACATGACTTTGCAATTGGAGGACCTGAGTGTTTTCTCAGGATGTAGGCAGTTGTAATCTCTTAAGGAAACAAAGCAGCAGACAAGGCCCTTACATGTGTATGCAAAAATTATGCTTTGCCTATCCCCAAGGAGTACTGTCCCATAAAGGCCAGAAATTAGGCTACTTGATTTTCCTGGAAGTTAACATATAAAGGGCAGCACAGTGTTGATATGATTATAAACCATGTAAACTCTACATTATCCTGGACTCCCAGGAAAAAAAATAAACTTTTAAATATTCTACCATTATAAAAATATTAAAAATAATGTAATTAATTACTACGCTTAATGATGTTGTTATGCTTGGGATGCTTAAGTATTAGCAGAAGAAACATATGCATTTTAATATTAATAATATGACATATAAATTAAATTCCATACACAGTTGAAATTAAAGTATTAATGGAGTCTTTGGTACCTCTGAAAATGGAAAGACAAACAAATAAAAAACTGTAATGGAAGACTTCAGTGCTAGGTTATTAAGTAATGTAAACAGAATTTTCTGTGTCATTCTATGTTCCTGTAAATTAGTTTGGGTGTAAATAACTGGAAGAAAATATTGCTAAAATTATATTTATCATGTGTATTACATAATTTATAGAAATATCAAAGGCTTGTATTTCACTAAAACCCATATAGCTTTCTGAGCATAGTCATATTTAATGTGTTCTGGATAATAATTCTTTGTTTTGTTTGTTTTTTATTTTTTCTTAAGCTGATTTTATCAATGCATTAAACAAAATTTCAATTTAGTCATTATTTTTAATTGATAAATTAAAGTTGTATAAATTGTCATGCACAACATAGTGCTTTGAAAAATGTGTATGTTGTGGAATGGCCAAATCAAGCGAATTAACATATATATTACCTTCCATACCTATCCTTGTGTGTGTGCGTGTGTGTGTGTGTGTGTGTGTGTGTAAGAACACTTTATTTATTCTCTTAGCAATTTTTAGGAATACAATACAATTTTATCAACTGTAGTTACCACAAAGACCTCTTGAACTTATTCCTCCTGCCTAACTGAAATTTTGTATCCTTTTGTATCTCAATATTCACCCTCCCAACTAGTCCCTGATAACCATCATTCCACTTTCTGCTTCTATGAAATCTACTTTTTCAGAAGCTACATATAAATGAGATCACATAGTATTTGTCTTTCTGTGTCTTGTTTATTTCACTTAGCATAGTGTCTCCCAGGTATATTCATGTTGTTGTGACTATAGGATTTCCTCTTTTCTTAAGGCTGAATAAGTATTCCATTGTGTACATATTATTATGTCATATTATTAATATTAAAATGTCCATATTGTTTACCATACTTGCTTTTGTTTAATCTTAATTATATTCTTTTAAATATTTTAACACAAATAGTTGTAACGATTCTACTTGCTTTGATTTCTGAAAACATTTCCCCACATCAACATCACTTTTTCTGCATTTGAATGTCCTTTTTAAAAACCCAAAAGAAAATGAATAAATGTAATTCACCTGCTTTGGTAAAATTATTCAATTGTAAAAATAATTAGCCTGTGTGTTTATTTTGCCTTGAAATTTATATAACATCTAATAACACAGGATGCATTATTTTATATGTCAGATCAAATGTATGTTTCATTAGAGGACTGTAGGTCAATCCTTATAAAACTTTAATTTTCATACAAGTCATCTGTGAATCTTGCTAAAATTGCAAATTCTGATTTAGTCAGTGTAGAGTGGTGCCTCAATTTTGCTGCTGATCTTTGGACAATGATTTCAGTTGGAGAACTTTAGAGGACAATGAGGTAGTTACAGCTTCAGTTTTCTCTGTGAAACATATGTGAGAACAATACTACTGCAGGTCAATGACATGTGGTGAAAATTTCAGTGTTTCAATTAGTTCATTTTAATTGTGTTAGCCAAGTCAAGAACTCAGAGGATGTCTTTTCCATGTATATGTCTTAAAGTTGCTTCCTTCACACTGTGCCCATCATTTAAAGATTCATCAGACTCTGTAAAATACTGGTTCAATAAATTATACCATTAGTAACACAATTTTATAAGTGAAGAATAAAATACAAAGAGATCCCTAAGATTACTACAAAATAACTTATATTTAGCTTTCTTTTTCTTAGTGTTCTTTTTGTTGTTGTTGTTGTTGTTGTTGTTGTTTTTGTTGTTTTTGAGATGAAGTCTTGTTCTGACGTCCAGGCTAAAGTGGAGTGGCGTGATCTTGGCTCATTGCATCCTCCTCCTCCCATGTTCAAGCAATTCTCCTGCCTCGGCCTCCTGAGTAGTTGCAGTACAGGTGCACACCACCATGCCCAGCTAATTTCTGTATTTTTTTTTTTTTTTTAGCAGAGACGGGGTTTCAGCATGTTGGCCAAGCTGGCCTTGAACTCCTGACTTCAAGTGATCCTCCTGCCTCGGCCTCCCAAAGTGCTGCGTTTACAGGCATGAGCCACTGTGCCTGGTCTTTAATCTTCTTAATAAGTTGTCAAAATTTAATATTAGCACATCTGATAAAAAGGTAGAACTCTTCTCTGTGTGGTAAAAAATACAGTCATACAGTAAAAAAGGAGAACAAGTCATTATTGACAATGAGAGAAAAAGTAAAGAAAATCTACTTTTTAAATTTTTTTCTGTGGACTAGAAAAATGGTCGGCCATGAATGTCATTTAAAAGTTATTATATAATGAACATTCATGTAATGATTGCCCTTGTCAAGAAATAAAACATTGCCCGTCCTTCCAATACACTGTGCATACACCTTCCTGACTGACACCCTCCCATCTTCCAAAGGTTAGCCTTAACATGATTTTTACGGGAGTTGATTTCTCAGCTGTCTTTTCAGCTTTAACTTCCATGTATATGTCCTTTAATAATATAATATGTTTTACCTTGTTTTGTTTTGTTGTAAATATTATATAAATGGTGCCTTCAGTATATGCCTTTTGTTCTGACAGCTTCTCTTCAGTAACATGGTTCTAAGATTCATTAACGTTTTTGTTAGTAGTTCTATTTTGTTAATGTTGACTGTCTATACTATTCTTTTATATGCATAACATCACAATTCATTTATTTGTTGATTGCTGAATATTTATGTTGTCATCAAATTGTCATCATTTTAAGTAATGCTGCAGTTAATATTTTTCAATATGTAACCTGATGTAGGTATGAGTATATAACATACAAATACAGATGCAAAATCTCTGGGTTATAGGGTACAGATTTCCTCAACCTAACGAAATAGTGTTTGTCAAAATAATGATTTCAGTTTACATTCTCACCAGTGGTATGTGAGAGTTGTCGCTGCTATTGTCAGTTTTTAAAATTTTTTATCAGTTTTTGTTAAATCCTGTTGTGATTTAATTTGCATCTCTCTAAATACCATTGAAGTTATAGCTTTGTCATATGTTCGTTGGCCATTTAGATTCCCTTTTTTTTTTTTGAAGTGAGAGTTCAAGCTTTAGCTCATGTTATTTTCTTTTGGGCTGTTCTTTTTTAAAGTTTTAATTCAAAGGAACTCTGCACATTTTGAGTATTAGTGCTTTTCAGTGATATTTATTGCAAATATTTTCTTCCAGTTTTGATTTGATTTTTCATTGTCTCTCTGGTGTGTTTTAAAACAGAAGTTATTTGATTTAAGTGTTTGTTGTCCAAATTTGCCATGTTTTTCTTAGTAAAATTTATGATTTCTCCTTTACATTTAATGTCTCTTTTTTATTCAGAAACCATACACATTAATTCATGTATTAATTATTCTATATAATTTTCTAATGACCTATTATTTTTTATTAGATAGGTCTGTAGTAAACTGGAATTTATATTTTTCTATAATAAGGAGTTGGAGAAATATTCCTTCTACTATATAAACATACAAATACAACAGTGCCATTTATTGAAGCATTTTTTTTCTCAAGTTCTCTACAATGCATTTTATCATGACTCAAGTTCTACATATGCGTAGACTTTTTTCCATCTTTGAATTCTATTATACTGGTCTTGTTGTTTTTCCTCACATCAATATATGTGTCTCTATTTATTATATATTTTTAAATAAATATGGTTATAAATTCCATACATTTCTTCAAATTTGTATATTTATCAAGTTTATCCTGACTATTCTTATTTATATATATTTCTACATATATTTTAGAATGAGATTGACAATGCCCACAAAAATTCTGATGGGATTTTGATTGGGATAACTTTGAAATCTATAGATAAATTTGAGATGAAATATCTCTGTTGCACTATTGACTTATTGAGTCTTCTTATCCATCTTATCCATGGATATGATTTTTGTCATTTATTCCCATATATTTAGATCTTATATCACACACACACACACACACAAGATATATATATCTTAATGTAGAATATATTATATTTATATATTCTAAATTTATTCTGTAATCTCAGCACTTTGGGAGGCTGTATGTAGAATATATTATAAATTTATTCTGTAATCTCAGCACTTTGGGAGGCTGAGGTGGGTGGATCATCTGAGGTCAGGAGTTCGTGACCAGCCTGGCTAATGTGGTGAAACTCTGTCTCTACTAAAAATACAAAAATTAGCTGGGTGTTGTGGCAGGCAGTTGTAATCCCAACTACTCCGGAGGCTGAGACAGGAGAAGTGCTTGAACCTGGGAGGTGGAGGTTGCATTGAGCTGAAATCACGCCATTACACTCTAGCATGGGCAACAATAGCAAAATTTTGTCTCAAAAATAAACAAAAAAACATATTCTTCTGGATATATATAAAAGAGAAAAGCAAGAATAAATACTATGCCAACATGATAATATTTATTATTAAACTATATTGAGATAAATATATAGCTATAAGGGTATATTTTATCTCTTATTAGATTAAGCCAGTTTTTTTTATTTCCTAGAGTACATGTTCATCAAATATGACTACAGAATTTTACCATTTTTTGTATTTGTTAATAATGATGCAATTTTTATCCTGGAATCTGCATATGTATTGGTGAATTCACTAATTTTTGTAAATCTCAACTTGCATTCCTAATATAAATATAATTTGGTCAATTATCTTTAGTTGATAATTTTTTTCTGGATTATCTGTTGTCTATAAGATTGGATTTAAGTTGTTAATTATTTCTTCAGATTTTTTTTATGAGACACACTAAAATTATCCTTTCTTATATCATGCTTATTGGGTATAACTGTGAAGAATAAGCAGGCCTCTCTAACACAGGCTAGACAGAAAACAGAAATTAGGCGTATGTTTAGATGCAAGTATATTGTGGGGTAATGTGATGTGGGAGCAAGAATGAGGACGAGGCTAAGCCAAGCAGGAAAAAAAGTAAGGCAAAATAGAGAAACGTTTCAGCACCAAGTAGACCACGATCAGGAATTGGTTGGTGAATCACAGGGCTCCATCAGAATCCTTAAGAAATGTTCTTCAGAGTTGTCATTGGTAGAAAGATGAAAATATCTTCTAATTGGCGCTATAATTAGGCAACCAAAAGTTTCTCAGCCTGTTAGAACTTTTTCTCAAGTCTGATTTAGCTCTGCAAGGCTTCTTTGATATACTAGAGTAAATGGATGACAGAATGCCTATACCTGGTACCGATCTGCCTCTCAGGTTCTTCCAACAAGAAAAAAGTGTACATAATGTCTACTCTGTCTGCTGTCTGGCATTCACCCATATTTGCATGAGAACATCTATTTCAAGAAGTTAGAAAAATAAGAGCAAGATAAATCCTAAGAAATTATACGGAAAATGTCAATGACAGGAGCAGAAATTAAAAGAATGTAAGTATACAACAGAAAGGATCAACAAAGACAAAATATTCTTTGCAAATTATGTGCCTAGACTTGACACATTAAGGCATTTTCTACTCTAGGTAACCACTTGATATAATATTTATAATTAATTTGTAAAGGCATTAATAAAATATATGTTTTAATAACTAGGAAAAGGTAAGTGAATCTTGGATTTTGTGAATAAAAATACTAGGTTCATTGAAAAAAGATACTACTCTTTTCCATAATATTTGGTTCAGTTCAATAGAGAATTGTCTACATTTTGTAATTAAGTTTTTACATATCTAGTTGGCAGTGTTTTCTTCGCTAAGTGTGAAGTGATATCTCAGCTTTATTGTCTGAAGTCATAGCTCATTTCTTTGACTTTTAGCCATAATCATTATTTCTTAAGTCAAATGAGCACGTTCTGTTCTGCAAGTTCTTAGGTCTCAAGTTGATTTAAAGGTGTTTCAAATATTGTTCACAATTCTGCATGCTTGATATATTGAGTCATAAAGAAGTATTAGAATGAAATGAAAACATTAATTAACCTAGGAAGAATAATAAAAGCTTGACTGAAAGAAGTGTGTTACATAAAGCAAGTATTTTCTTCTCACTTACCTCAGTTAAATTTTTTCTGCTAATTCCTCTTGAAACTTACATTTTGAAAAAGAAAGAAACAAGGCACCAGTGATCAATAACCTTCTTTTCTATTTAAATTGTTTTCACGCAGCAATCCCATTACTGGATGTATCTCCAAAGGAATATAAATCATTCTGTTATAAAGACACATGCACACATATGTTCCTTGCAGCACTATTCACAATAGCAAAGACATGAAATCAACCCAAATGCCCATCAATGATGGACTGGATAAAGAAAATGTGGCACATATACACCATGGAATACTATGTAGTCATAAAAAAGAATGAGATCATATTCTTTGCAGGGATATAGACAGAGCTGGAGGCCATTATTCTTAGCCAACTAATGCAGGGACAGAAAACCAAATATCGCATGTTCTCACTTATAAGTAGGAGCTAAACTGTGAGAACACACAGACACACAGAGGGGAACAACACACACTGAGGGCTATCAGAAGGTATAGGGTGGGGAGAGGGAGAGGATCAGGAAAAATAACTAGTGGGTGCTAGTCTTAATACCTGGATGATGAAATAATTCACACAACAAACCCCCATGACACACATTTACCCATGTAACAAACCTACACATGTACCCCTGAACTTAAAATAAAAGCTGAAAAAAAGCTGAAGTACTAATAAATAAATAAATAAATAAATAAATAAATAAATTGTTTTTCTTTAAAGTGATAAAATTACAATATTTATGTATGTATTTCTTTTTTGTATCTATAAAGATTTTAGTAAGAATATTTTTAGTTATCTTAAAAAGAAATGCTGTCATTTTATATGTAGGCATAGAACATTAAACTGTTTTATCTATTACCTTAAAAAGAAAATTGTATGATGATTTGGCATTTTCATTGTTTCCTGCATATTTTTATTGAGCTATTCATAATAATGTAAACTGAATTTTTTCCTGAAGTGACAGCAATTTAAAATCCATCAGTGTGTTAGTCATTTACTTTTTCCCACAGTGTGCATTATTTAGCACTTTTCTGTGTAAATTATTATCTATCATCATGTTTTCCAATTACTACCATTAGCCTGACACTTGAGTATTCTCTATTCTGACTACTGTGGAAATAAAAAACAAAAAATCAACTCCCTATATTTTCACATTGCAAAAAATCTTATTTTAGTAATTATGAATTCTAGGGTTTATTTCTACAAATCCTCTAGAAAAGTTGAGGAGGTATTATTTGAATTGAATATCTTTCTTTACTTTTAAGATTAGTTTAAAATTTTAAAAATTAAAACAGCAATATTTAATGTGGCTTTCATTTTAATAGAGTCACTTCAAATATATTGAAATTAATTCATTTGATCCTAACCCAAATTACTCACAATAGTTTCCATAGTGTAATTTGAATTTCTTTCAACAAGGGTTGGAAAACTATGAAAACTCTCACATTATAACCAAGGTACACATGAGTTAATTAAAAAATAATAATAATATTAAGATATCTCAATTTAAGATTCAGGTAGCCAATTTAAAAGAAAAAAAGAACTTATAATGACAACTTACATTCAGAACACTTTAGATAGAATCTCAGATTTATTTTTTTCAAAGAATTCAGGTAAATGCAGAAATTTTAATTTCAATGCAAGGGTAGTGATGCTTCTCCATTTTTTTCTTTGAAAGATTCAATTTTCTATTTAAATAGAAAATTATTTCTATATTTTTGCAGCAATATTAAAGTTAACATCAAAACAGTAATTTTCCCTTACTAGAGAGAAATTAAAATAAATATAAGTTACACTGAAGTGATCTGTTTACACAAGCTAATTTTAATATGACTTTTATGTATTTAATAAAAGTCACCCACAATTTGGGAGGCCCAGGCGGGCAGATCATGAGGTCAGGCATTTGAGACCAGCTTGACTAACATGGTGAAACCCCGTCTCTACTAAAAATATAAAAATTAGCCAGTTGTGGTGTCATGTGCCTGGAATCCCAGCTACTCCGGAGGGAGGCAAGAGAATTGCTTGAACCCAGGAGGCGGAATTTGCAATGAGCTGAGATTGCATGACACTGCACTGCAGTGTGGGGGACAGAGTGAGACTCTGTCTCAAAAAAAAAAAAAAAAAAAAAAAAAAAAAAAAAAAAAAAAAGGGACCCAAATGACATTAGTTTTTGGAACTTTATGCTACCCTAAGGTAAAAAATAATTGTCCTGATTACTTATTTAGAGATAAGTTTCAAAGACCGGTACATTGAAATTGGCATGCTCTATTGTTTTGAAGCATTTTTGGAGTAAAATAAAATGTAGGCATATATCTTCTCAATTTGATTGTGATTGACTGGGCATTACTATTACTATTATTTTTAACTTTCTGGGGTGAGGCATAGAAGTCTAGGTCTTAAAAAAGTTAGCCATAAAATTTAGGAGCTAGTGTCTCATAAACCCGATAAATTGAGAAACATTTTTCTATGTTTTAAAGGTTTACTTTTTTCTTTTTTTTTTTTTATTATACTTTAAGTTCTAGGGTACATGTGCACAAATGTGCAGATTTGTTACATTTGTATACTTGTGCCATGTTGGTGTGCTGCACCCATCAACTCGTCAGCACCCATCAACTCGTCATTTACTTCAGGTATGACTCCCAATGCCATCCCTCCCCCCTCCCCCCTCCCCATAATAGGCCCCAGTGTGTGATGATCCCCTTCCCAAGTCCAAGTGATCTCATTGTTCAATTCCCACCTATGAGTGAGAACAAAAGTTTACTTTTTTCAGATTCCATTGGCCAGAAAGAAGGTTAGATATTAAAATGATCAGTGTACAAATTTTTAAAAGTAATATTTAATGCTAAATAGCTTTTATTTTCATATTTAATAATAAAATATTTAGGCAATTTTTCTAAAAAGTAGTCAATCCATAGCTTTGTGTTGTATCGGGGGAACCCGCTTCCGATAGTTATGTGGGTTCTTTTCTATTTCCCTAAGCATCTCAGCTGGTTTGAGAAATAAAGGGAAAGAGTACAAAAGAGAGAAATTTTAAAGCTGGGTTTCTGGGGGAGACATTACATGTCAGCAAGTTCCGTGATGCTCCCTGAGCTATAAAACCAGCAAGTTTTTATTATTAATTTTCAAAAGGGGAGAGAGTATATGAATAGGGTGTGGGTCACAAAGATCACATGCTTCACAAGGTAATAAAGTATCACAAAGTAAATGGAGGCAGGGCAAGATCACAGGACCACAGGATGGGGCAAAATTAAAATTGCTAATGAAGTTTCGGCACGCATTGTCATTGATAACATCTTATCAGGAGACAGGGTTTGAGAGCAGACAACCTGTCTGACCAAAATTTATTAGGCAGGCATTTCCTCATCCTAATAAGCCTGGAAGTGCTACAGGAGACCAGGGCTTATTTCATCTCTTTGGCTTCGACTGTAAAAGATGGCCATCCCCACGGGGGCCATTCATAGACCTACCCTCAGGGGTGCATTCTCTTTCTCAGGGATGCTCCTTGCTGAGAAAAAGAATTCAGGCCAGGCTCGGTGGCTCAAGCCTGTAATCCCAGCACTTTGGGAGGCCGAGACGGGTGGATCACAAGGTCAGGAGATCGAGACCATCCTGGCTGATACAGTGAAACCCCGTCTCTACTAAAAAATACAAAAAACTAGCCGGGCGAGGTGGCAGGCACCTGTAGTCCCAGCTACTCGGGAGGCTGAGGCAGGAGAATGGCGTGAACCCCGGGAGGCGGAGCTTGCAGTGAGCTGAAATCTGGCCACTGCACTCCAGCCTGGGCGGCAGAGCGAGACTCCATCTCAAAAAAAAAAAAAAAAAAAAAAAAAAAAAAAAGAAAGAATTCAGCAATATTTCTCCTATTTGCTTTTGAAAGAAGAGACATATGGCTCTGTTTTATCCGGCTGACCAGCAGTCAGAGTTTAAAGTCTTATCTCCCTTGTTCTGGGACCATTGCTGTTATCCTGTTCTTTTTTCAAGGTGTCCAGATTTCATATTATTCAAACATACATGCTCTACAAACAATATGTGCAGTTAATGCAATCATCACTGGGTCCTGAGGTGACATACATCCTCCTCAGTTTACGAAGATGATAGAATTAAGAGATTAAAGTAAAAACAGGCATAGGAAATTGCAAGGGTATTGATTGGGGAAGTGATAAGTGTTCATGAAATCTTCATAATTTATGTTCAGAGATTGCAGTAAAGACAGGTGTAAAAAGTTATAAAAGTATTAATTTGGGGAACTAATAAATGTCCTTGAAATCTTCGCAATTTATGTTCTTCTGCCGTGGCTTCAGCCGGTACCTCCATCTGGGGTCCCTGACTTCCTGCAACAGTGTTATTTTTATTCTTGGCAGTGATATAGAAATTATAAAGGAAATCAAGGTTAAGATTGTTATTGATATGTTAACAGAAGTCTACTCAATATGAAAATGTTTTGAAATATTCACCATGGTTCTTTTAGGTTAATTACCTCTTGAGGTTTGCTTTTCAGTGAGATAGATGCTGATGCTTTATGAGACTATGCAGTTTATATAAATTTTTATCTATATGTTCAATATTATTTCTTATAAAATAAAAGTTTGAGCAAGTCAAAATGAAGATTTTCTCCAAGTGATGATGACTTTGTTCTCAAGTTGAACTTCTGCTTGTGCTCATAAAAGTTGTTTCATAGAATTTTTAAAATAGATAATTATATTATTTCAATAAATTGGAAAGCAACTTTTTGGCTAAGAGGCAATAAGAACTAAAGAGCAAATATCATCAATAAGACTCAAATTTGCCCAATTTACAATTTCTAGCAATGAGATATAATTTAATGAAATAAGGAGAGCAACGATTTATCCATGTAGATATAATTTGATTTTTAAATACACATTACATTGCATATTTTGGTTAGATATAAATTTAGATATCTTTCAAAGATATTTTTCATCTTTGAATGACTTTTTAATCTCAATCAAACATATAATTCATCCACAATTTTTAAACATGCAAGGAAATTTCAAATATTATCAATGTACTTACTATGTGTAAAAATTAAACAAGTATTGAAAGATATGTTTGTAGTATCTTAAAAGCAAATTTTCCTGAAAATAAATTTTGAAGAGCTTTGGTTAATTGGAACATACTAAAAATAGCCTTACTGAAGAAACCTAGCTAATGTGTGCCGTGAAATACTAGTACAGGAATTTTAAGAATAGCGGGTTGTAACAGCTATAAACCCATGGGACTCCTATAAATATTTTATCTTATAATTGTATTCAGATAAAATTATTAATCATTAATATGTATTTATAAATACTAAATAATGTCCCAGTTATTGTCATGTACATTGTTTTCATTATTGTCTTAATGTAGTGGATAATGTTGACCTAAGTACTGAGAAGACTTACATTTCAATGGATGTTTGGGTGCATCCAAGGTCACCCAATCCTTAAATGGGAAGACTGAAACTCAAGGAAGGATAACTCATATTCAACTTCAATATCTTTTATTATAGTATTTGTCAAGTTGTTCTTTTATTTTTAGTGACTCTATCATGAAGGTCCAGAAACAACAGAAAATTTCAAATCAAAGGAAGATAAGACAAATAACGACTTCTCTGCTTTCCCCACCACAGTCTTTCTGTCTATAGTTTCTATGCAGATTTTACTTGTATCCATTACATGAGCATCCATATTGCCTTTATTCTCAAAGCTATGTGCATCCTCTTTAAAGTTATTCTCTGAGGAAAATATTTATTTATCTTAAAAAATGTCACATATCAGATTCTTCCCTTTGTCCATTTTCTTTTTATCTCTTCTGATAGTGAAGGTGTTTTGAAAAGCCTGTTACTTCTATTTTATGACATGTGAGAAGACTGGATATAATATATATGTTTGAAGAAAAATGGCTGCTCAACTGTTTTTATATGGCTAAGGTTTAATTGCTTCTGGAATACAGTGGTCGGTGATTTTAGTAAAAAAAATTAAAGGTAATTATAGATACAGAAGCTGTAATTTTATTCATGTGCTATAATATTTAGAGGTAACCAAGAATATTTCAGTTTTTTTCTGTGATCACATTACTTCTAGCCACTCTTATCATTACAATTTAGCTCTTTTGCCATGTGTATAAATATGCAGGCTTTTCATGTATATTTTTATGCATGTACCAATTCATACATGCTAATAAAAATACTATATAATGTAATCTGAAGTAATTTTCCATAAAATAAGGTAAATAGTAACTAAACTAAAAATCAAAAAATATTGTAGGCCTATACTATTTTCAGGACTATAATTTGTCAATTAAACCAAACACATTCATAGATATAATGCAGGACAAAATAATAAATTAATAATCTTCCAGTCTCACTACTATTAGCAGAAGTGTACAGATAAGAGCAAATTTCAGAGTAGTTACAAAAACATATTGCATTTCCAGCAAATGTGAATATTCTCACTAATTAAATGAAAAATTAAAATAGCACATTTTACAGTAAGTATTAGTAGGATATGTATTGTTTTTCCTTACACTTGTAGTATAAACATATACACATTGGTACTAATCTAAAATGTGCTCTATAAACTTTCAAATAATATAAAAATAAAATATGTTAACAGAAGCCTACTCAATATGAAAATGCTTTGAAATATTCACCATGGTTCTTTTAGGTTAATTACCTCTTGAGGTTTGCTTTTCAGTGAGATAGATGCTTTCTTTTTATAAACATAAATGCTTGCTTTAATTATTTCTATGCAGTTTATATAAATGTGGCTGGCTTATCTATATGTTCAATATTATTTCTCAATATAAAATAAAAGTATATTTGAGCATTGAGCAAGTCAAAATGAAGATTTTCTGATACCATCATGTAGAGAAAGCATTGAACATTCTCTAAAACTTTGTAGGTTTTGAAGAATGCTAGTTTTATAGGCAGAAATAGCTTCATGGTTTGTATCCTGTGCAGTCACATAAGGTCCTGCTCTCAAAAGGCTGCTATGCTTGATTTAATACTCTGCTGTTGCCATCTTAAAATTCTTAACAATGTTTAAACAAGAGGCTCCACATTTTCTATTTTACCTGGATTCTACATATTGCATAGCTACTCCGGCTCACAGGGTGCAGGAAGGAGGGTGAAATTGTAACTTTTGCTTCAGAATGAACTATAACTTGTGGACTACAGCTGTATGCCCCCAAGGAAGCAAGCTAAAAGTTTTTTGTTTGTTTTTTTGAGACAGGATCTCCCTCTGTCACCCAGGAGGGATGGTGCCAACATAGCTCACAACACCTTCAACTTCCCGGTGCCAACATGGCTCACAACACCTTCAACCTCCCGGGCTCAGACAATCTTTTCACCTCAGCCTACCTAGTAGCTGGGAATACAGGCACATGCCACTCCACCTGCCTAATTTTTGTATTTTTTTGTAAAGACAAAGTTTCACCATGTTGCCCACCTGGTCTGGAACTCCTGGACTCAAGCGTTCTGCCCACCTGGGCCTCCCAAAGGTGCTGGGATTACAGGCATGAACCACTACGCCTGGTTAAGCTGAAAGTTTTTAACTTCACTCCCAATCCCTGAACTGTACTGTAAGACATCACATTATTGTTAGTATGAGGTATAATAAGCAACACACACCAGCAAAGTTAAGGGTCAGTTATGGCAAAACTAGTAATAGGTAAAAAGGATTAAGGTGATAAATATTAAATGGGCAAAACACAGTCATAATATTATAATAATAATTGTTAATAACTGTAAAAATTTTGAGTTAATTTAGATGTAATTTAAAAAGTATGCATCTTATGATGTGGATATATATCCACATATATATATGTGTGTGTGTGTATATATATATATACCCATCTTATATGTGGATATATATCATAAGATGCATACTTTTTAACTTAGTAACTCATATTAGTAAGTTACTTACTTAGTAACTCATATTAGAATATTTTAATACAACTTACCTACAAACTGATAGGTTAAGGAAAAAGTAATTGCAAATATTGGAATATTTGATGAAAACAATTTATTAAATGTAATCTATGTTCAATAGAGAAAGTATATACATTATTTTAAAGATCGTATGAGAAAATTAGCCCCCAAAATGTACATTTGGCCAAAAAGAATTTGTTAAATAAAGGCCATGTAATTGATATCATATAAGTCCTATTCTCAGATCACAAAACAATGCAATTAAAACCCTACAGTAATCACCATTAGAGCACCAGAGTAATAATCACTACTGGCAAAATCCACGGATGAATACTCAAATTAATGGGCAAAACGTTAAGGAGAAAAAGAATATTTGCATAAACTTAAAGTATCTCCCTCCAAATTTATAAAATGCAGAGATGGATTTAGCATTTGAAAATAAATTCTTTCATGCCCCTCCCCTCAGGAGGTGGAGTGCAATATTCTTCTCATTATTGTGAGTGTGGGCTGGACTTAGTTACTCCATTCTAACAGAGAATAGAAAGAAAATATTAACTTTAGAGAAAAATTTTTAAATACCACTTTAATTAAGTGAACAAGGTTAACATTATCTGTGATAAGTCATATTGATGTTATTCATCCTCTATTACGATGTGACGAGCAGGGGAGTGGAGAAAGTCTCATGTATGAATGGATAAACGAAATGAATGAAGACATACATGCATATGTGCATACACACCACAATGATCTATTATCAAATATATGCTTTTAGGGATCAATTTAATTGAATTCATGAATCAGCTTCTCAGCTTATTGTGTTTTTTATAATTAAAAAGAATGTGATCAACATTTTATTAAAATAAATGATCCCAATTCATAATGATAAGGAAACTTTTTATTAAAATTTAGTATACACGAAGTATACATGTCATAAGAGTACATGTAGAATAAGCCCAGGGAAGAGTAAGCCCAGTGAAATTTTGGAAGGTGAACAGACCCATGTAACCAACTTCTATATCGAGAGATATATTATTAATAGCATCCAAGAACCAAGAAGCCACCCTCATAAACCAATTCATTTTCCCCAAGAACTGAAATTCATGTTATTGTAATATATGTAAAAATTTAAATTATCTTAGTCAATAGGTGATTTTGTTGTTGTTACTCACCATGATTTTGTTTTGAAAGTTTAACTCTGCTTTGTTCCTTATTTTATTATTGATAGATACAAAGATAATCTTGTTGATTTAAATGTGATGTAATCCAGACTTTCTGTGGAAGTCAGACCTACCATGGAGCTAAGACCCTGGTCATCTTAGGATCTTTACAAATAATAATGTTTTATTATAATTTTCATTTGTTTGTTTTTAAAAATCTTAGATTTTTAAAGAATTATTTACAGGATTCATGTCAAACTGTATAAATACCATAGAAATGTATAACTTCAAATTCAATAAACCATCATAAATTCACTTTTTGCCCAGAAAGAAAAAGTCATATTTAGAAGTTTGAGACACTCCCAAAGTAAGAGGATGTTACAACTTTCTTTTTTATTAATTTTAATATTAAGTTCTGAGGTACATGCGCAAGATGTACAAGTTTGTTACATAGGTAAACGTGCGCCATGGTGATTAGGTGCACCTGTCAACCCGTCACCTAGGTATTAAGCCCATCAAGCATCAGCTATTTTCCCTAATGCTCTCCTTCCCCATAGTCCACCCCCTGACAGGCCCCAGTGTGTGCTGTTTCCCTCCTTGTGTCTCTCCATGTGTTCTCATTGTTCAGCTCGCACTTATAAATGATAACATTTGGTGTTTTGTTTTCTGTTCCTTCATTAGTTTGCTAAGGATAATGGCTTCCATCTCCATCCATGTCCCTGAGAAGGACATGATCTCATTCCTTTTTATGGCTTCGTACTATTCTGTGGTATATATGTACCACATTTTCTTTATCCAGTCTATCATTGATGGGCATTTAGGTTGATTCCATGTCTTTGTTGTTGTGAATAGTGCTGCAACTTTCAATGAAAGACAATGGACAACCATGAAGTATGTTAAACATAGCAGTGACAAGGTCAATATTACTTGTGATCAAAACGTATTATCCTACAACGTTCTAAAGCTTAGAAAAACTTGATTAAGTTTGGGATTAAACATCAGTAAACATGGGACTGTTCTGCAGCAAAATCCCCTCAAGATCATTTTGCTCCTCATTTCAGATGCTTTTAACACGCTAATTAGGTAGTTTTTAGTATATACACAATGTTGTACACTTATCATCACTGTTTTATAAAGGAATACTTTTATTACCTCAAAAGAAATGGCATGTGCTTTAGCATTCACTCACCATTTTAATTTCAATGGACTTTAATTCAATGGTTTAATCTATTTCAATTTAAAGTAACTACCAATAAGAAAGGACTTACATCTGTTGGCTAATAATATATTTTTGTATTGCTCTGCCATTTCCAAAGTGTTTTCTTCTAACATATTCATGTGATACCTATAGTAATCCTGTAAAGAGGGTATCATTATCCCCATTTAGAATGGTTTTCCATTGCTGCATACCAAATTACTGCAAACATGTTTATTAACTCACATTCTGTTGGGCAGGAATTCAGAAATCGTTTAGCTGGGTCCTCGGCAGAGTTGCAGTCCAGGTGTTAGAAGAAGGTGGATTATCTTCCTGATACTTGATTAGAGAAGGTTACACCTCTGTTCATTCAAGTTGTTGGAAGAATTCATTTTCCTTGAAGTCGTAGGACTGAAAGCAGCAATTTCTTGCCAGTTGTCACCCTGAGGCTACCCTCATTTCCTAGAGAATACCCATAGTTCTTTGACGTGAAGTACCCTCAAATATATGCTTGCTTCTTCAACGTCAGCAAGGAAGAAAGATAACTTAGAAGGATTGATGCTACAAACTTACATGTAATTATGTACATCCTGTCGTAGTTGCTATTACTTTATTGGCTATAGTCAAGTCAAATTCCCAGCTATACTCCAGGAAAGGGAATCACACATGGCAGGAACACCAGCAGCAGAGAAGATGGAGCTCACCTTAGGAGTTTATCAACTACACCAACTCTTTCTATAAAATGAATCATCTTATGCTGCTAGGTAAACAGTCTAAACAAAACTTGAATACATTTTTTACTCTATTATTTTTGGTACATTAATTTTATCCTCTATGTAATTTTGTTTTATAACCACAAAGACAATGGGTAAAAGAATGCATGAAAGAATAAAAACATGACAGACTAAACCATGACTTTAAATACTGGATATATCAAGAAGAATTTTTTTGGGAGTACTACAAAAACAATTTTCAGAAATAGTATTGCCAGATCCATTTTAAAATGCCAGTAATTTAAAAAGCATTTTAAAAGTAAATTTATATTAAATGTAGTGTTCAACTTTAAAAACTATTTATTTAGAACAGTATAAAACTTGTATTAAAATCCTGAATTTACTAGTGTTAAAAGAAAAATATTAGACAAATTAAATTTAACAGAGCTCAATTGAGCAAAGAATAATTTGTGAATTGGGCAGTCCTCAGATCCTGAAGAGGTTCAGAGAGCTCTGCTCCACAATATAGGCAGCATTACTTCTCCACAATATGGATAGAAAACAGAAGTGAGGTACAGAGACAGCTCGACTGGTTACAGCTGCTATAAAATATATACAGTTTGCTATAACTGGTTATATATCTAACTATAACTATACATATCTATAGTTATATAGATTATATATTATATATAAGTTATATATCTAACTATAACTGGTTACAGTTAGATGTAGCTGAAGCTTGGCTGCTATGATTTGCTGAGACTCAGCAAATACGACACTCCTAAAATTAGTCTTTCAGTTTGTTTACATATTAAGTTAGGTGGCAGTTTGTTATGTAAGAACCCAAGGTATGGAGGCATCCTGAAGTCAAATGTAATTTAACACTACTTGTTGTGTAACTGTGATCAAATTACTTACGTAAGCCTCAGTTTGTTTATATATAAAATGAACGTCTATCTTGTAGGATAGTTGTAAGATTAGACCTATCAAATACTGTTACAGTACTTGGCCCATTGAAAGGGTGCATAAATGGTAGTACTGTTATTACAAATACTCTATATAATTTTAATATTGTGATGTTTATCCAATATCTCTCAAATCACCGTGCACTGTTTACACATTTCTGAATTTCAAATATGGGAAAAAGTAGGAAGAACTATAAAAATAAATACATTATATTTTATTAAATCGTGGCATTAAAAAACCAATTGTAACTTTAATACAACATTCTCCTCAAATCCTCATGTTATGAAGTTGTAGATGAGAAATTGATGAGAGAGCAGAGCTATATTTAGATCATAGCCTATGAGCTTATTCTTTCTTTCCCACTAGACGTTTTATATGCATTGTGACAAATTTTTCTTTCTTTTTGTTATAAAATCAGAGAACAAGAAATATGGTTTTCGATAGGAATGTGTCAATGCTAACAGTTTCCTATGTACTATAAAATTCTGCTTTCTACTCTCCTTCTCAACAAGGAGATAACAGTTTTGAGATAACACATAATAACAAGTCTAGAGAATAAAATCCTACTATATAAATATAAAAGTTTTATTATTATTTCTTTTGTAAAAATCATATCATGTATTCTCACTTAGTAATGAACTTTTTGTTTTCCAGCTATAAATCCAATTCTGTTTAATAACTCATTATTTATTTCCTTTTATGAAGAAAACACAACTTTTTTCAACCCAAACATTGTTGCAACAAATTCCCTCACCAGTATTTCCCTATGCTCTATTTCTAAAAAGTAGATAGCAAAGAGTGCAACTGTTAGGACAAAAACCTCATTTTAATTGTTCCTTTTCTGATTACTCTATTGATGAGTAAAATACATATTGTTTTTCACCCAGTATGGATATGAAAGACTTATATTCATTAGTACTGCTCTTACCACAAAATTCAAATGAAGGGTTCATTATTGCTTTCCTATTTTTTGACTTATGACTTTGGGATTCATTTCTCAAATGCATGAGTTACTGAGGATTTCCCTTTCTTTCTTTTAACATTTTAACACCATTTGTATTCTGTTGTATTTTTCTATATTGATTTGTGTTATCTCAATGCTCATGAGTTTTCAGTTTTTTATCAGATATGTTTATTTGTTGTTCTTTGTATGTGTTTGTTTTTTTCACTTTAATTTTTTAATGTAACAAGTATATGTCTGATTTTCATTTTTGACTTTCATAATTTTTACAATTTTTTAGGAAATGTTCCTCCAAATTTATAAAAATACATTCTTTAATGTTACATTTTTTTATTTTATTATTTAATTTTAATTATTATTGCATCTGGAATTACTATTTATATGTGCATTAATGTGAGGAAACACATGTATTTTCTCCCAGATCATACTAAAATGCATCAAAATATCAACATTATCATATATGTATTTTTCATATAGATTTGTTCATCAGAATAAATATAATATTGTGATTAAAGTGATTTCACAGGAGGTTTTACTGTTTGATAGGTATGTTCTCCCATCATTATTATTATTCTGCAGTATTTTTTCTTGGTATCCCTGCTTCTGCTCTCTATTAAATAAATAATTAAGAACTCAGTGATGTTCATTGGCTGCTTATTGGGTGCCAGGTGATTTCCTTTCCCACTGTGGATATGGCAATAGCTAAGACAGACAAGGGTAATGGACAGGAAGTTGAAATAGATCCACTCAGTGTCAGTAGCATCACCTTAACTGTATCACATAGATGCTGATAGGTTTGATCTTTCATGTGGTTTTGTACAAATGATGCAATTTTCTTTTTTATTTCCACTTTGACCAAGGGATTTTAATAGGAATTGAAGTATTTTTTTTTCTGTTGAAGAGTTTTTTTTTCCCCCCCATTTTTGTTGCCGTTAACATCTATTCTTACTCTATTGCATTAAGAAAAGGTTGCTCTATTTTCTTAAAAAATTAAAGTTGCACTTGTGACTTAATATACGATTAAATTTTCTAAATGCACAGTAGCACCTCAAAAGTAGGTACATTTTTATTATTGTGGTTTTAGTATTTTACCTAGATTTACTAATTAAGTAAACATTTTCAGATCTTCTGTTGGCCTATTAAGTTTTGTCTACTGTATCACTCCAGTGATGAGAGATGGGTGAGTTTTAATTGGCTGTACCACTTGTAATATTTTTATTTTTAATTCTAAGTGCTCTTTTCTGAGGTTGATGGAAACCTTAACCTATTATTTCCTTGTTTTGTGTGTCCTCATTTTCTGGTGTATTCTCATTTTCTATTGGAATGCTACTTGGTTCATATTTGTCTTTCCAAAATATTAATTTTAAGTGGGTTAGAATGTATCCTTTGCTTTCCATGGATAAGCCTGAAAGATTTTTTTAGATTTGTTGGTGAACACTCTTATGTACTATCACAGTTTCTGGCTTCACAGTTTGAAAACTGTTGCTACTCTGCTGCCCAGAAAGCACTCAAAATATGAACCCTCTATATAACTGTTCTCCCTCAAAGTCAAGTCTGATTAAGAACATTTGATGATTTCAAGATGGAATATAAGTCCTTCAAGCCCCTCCATATTAGTTATCTGAAGCTCTTTTCTCTATTACCTCCGTATTTCTGTGGGTACAATTTGGTTTCTGTAAGCACCATTTTTTTCCTGAGGGTGAAACTCTGAAAGAACCATTTGCTGAATATTTCTTGTTAAGCCTATGTAATCTCCTTCTTTCTGGAGATCTTATATCCACATGCATTTTTGCCACATTCACCCACAGTTTTGAACCAGTAAGGATTACTCTCACATCCATCTCCTCATGTTTCTTCAATGGCTATGGTCTTCTTATTTCGGGATGTCAGGTTGGCGGCAAGGTTGTGATTTCTGTAGAGTTAGTTGATATGTATTAACACATTTTTAATTCACTTGTATTTACAATTTGTTTTTGTCTCTGACTTCAACAGAAAGACAAAATCTCCAAGGTAGAATATCACCATACAAGGCCTGAGTTAGATTTATAGCTGCTCTAAGTATTATTTCCTAAGCGTCAACAAAATAGTAACTAGTCCAAATAGAATACAAACATCATAAATGGTTTTGGTTCAGCAACTTCAAGCATTTTATACTTGAAAAGTGTATAAACCAAAATCTCTGAGGTTAAATGTGATAAAAATGTCAACAATGGATTATGGTAATGTTTTGCTTTTCTCTACAACATATTAATGAATGCAAACACACAGAACTAAACCTACACACCCTTTAAAATAAGAGAGAAGCATGTCCCATATGTAATAAATTCACAGCACTACATGACTGACTGGCATCCATAAAACCCACCTGTCTATTATTAAATAGTTCAACGGCATTTTGAAGCAAAAGAGTATCAAAACTAATGTCAGCAAAAGTTGTAAAAATTTCTGTCTAAATGAAGAGAGAATGATGTTATATATAGATTCTAAAATGAATTATTATAGACGTTATAAAGTTATGTGTCATTTTAGATTTGCTAGATAAGAATAAAGAATATTGATGTGTTATGAGAATACAAAAAATATTTTCAAAACTTGCAGATAAACTGAAATGCATAGTGTAGGTTATTGATAATTGGCAATATAATATTTCAAAATGCTTCATGACTATTTGTTCTCTTCTGAATTAGAATCTATAACTAATAAACATTTTTTTAAACTGCTCCTTACAGAGCAGGGCTACCCTACAGAGTAGCCTACATTTTTGATTATGATTATAATCACAGGAAAATATGCTAACCCAGTTTATTTTTATAAAACACTTTGGTTTAATATCAACAAACAAATTTGTTTTTCCTTCACACAAATCCTAGGAAGAGACAAGAATAATTTGAGAAACACAACCTGTCAAACTTAAGTTTATTCAATCCAATCACTCAGTGAACACATTTAGGGTACAGAAATCTGTGTACGGTTCTGTGAAGGATGCAAACACAAGTAATTGACGACCCATTTTCTTAAGGCAAAGATAGCCAAAGGATAATTTCAGCATCTCCAAAATAATAAAACCAAATAAAAAACAATGTATTTTATAGCAAGAGAGTGTTGTTTTTCTTTTTAATTTTAGTGTTGTGTTGTTTTTAACAACAAGCCTAAGGAGTAAAAAACAAACTTTATACAGTATTTCAAAGAGTTCATAGCTACTATGATTTTGGAACATTGCCATTTTGAAAAATAAGGCTAGGGTACTATAGCAAATATTTTCTGAATAGTAAAAAATACATATAATTCCTCAAAAATTATCAGGAGATAATCATCAGGGGATAATTTTGTGCTGGGGTGATTAATGTTATGATATAAACAATGCATCCTGACTCCAATATAAATACTACCCATTAAAAATCTCTGCCCTGGTATTGGAAACTGATAATAGATACTGTTTTTTTTTTTTTTTTTTTTTGTTTGTTTGTTTTTCTTGGAGACTGAGGTTCTTTCTGTTGCCCAGGCTGGAGTGCAATGGTGTGACATTGGCTCACTGCAACCTCTGCCTCTCGATTCAAGCAATTCTCCTGCCTCAGCCTCCCAAGTAGTTGGTATTATAGGTGCCCTTCACCATGCCTAGCTAATTTTTGTATTTTTAGTAGAGACTGGGTTTCACCATGTTGGTCAGGCTGGTCTCGGGGTCAGGTCGAGACCTGCCTCGGCCTCCCAAAGTGCTGGAATTACAGATGTGAGCCACCAAGTCGGGCCTGGAAACTGATACCGCTATTAATTGGGACAGCTGTCACCAGAGGATAGGGAAAGACAGCAGAAGATGATTATAACATGGATGAAAAATGAGTTCCAATATCAAATGAGAGAGACAGTAATGGAAACAATAGCAGGTCAATCACATACTGATATAAAGAAACTTCTGAATAGGAGGATCTTCTGAATAGGAGGATGAAAAGGGCAGAAACAAAGAAAACTCTTAATATAAATTTTTAGTCACCAGCATTTTTTATCAATATTACTCTATTAATACATAATAGTTAGATAATTATTGTGATAAAATTAAGGAAAATTAAGAATAAGGTATCTATTGTTAGTTTTTATAGAGTTTTCATTATCCAATGAAATGATATACAGACTTCAATAATGTAATCATTCTTTAATTTTGAACTAATAAGTCTATAATTTTTGCTAATGTTATAAGTACAGTAACTAGTAGACATAATTTTACTGGTATTGATTGATAATTACTGTTTGTCAACTGATAACTGTAAATTATGTACCAGCTGCCATCAGCTACTATATAGCTTACTATCATTATCTCTCTTTTTTTTCCAGATGGTAGATAAAGATAAACCATCCTGTAAACTATCTGTAAATAAAATATATTTATTGACAACATAAGTGTACTGAAGTCAGTATTCAATCTGATAAGTTATTTTAAAAGCAAAAAATTAGTTGTTAGAACAAGAGTTCATCAAAATTGTTCATTACGTCTATTTTTTTGTTACCTTAGGGATTATAAATAAATGTGTCTTTTTAAGCTATATAACATAGTGACATCAAAGGTCTTTTTAACAACAGTACCCAGATAAAGTTTATGATGATGCTGTAGAGATTTTTAATTAGAAGAATTTACATAAATGGAAATTATGTATACCCTTAAAGGTCAAACATTCAATAAGTGGACATAAAAATGTTATTAAAACACATAACTGTAATGAGAATTTTCATTTAAGGGTCATTTAGCAGGTGTTAGCCCCCTTGTGTTTTTCCCTGTGTTGATTAACTCTGATAATTTTAAAATGTAGTTGCATCAAGAGTTTCCAATACTTATGCTAAAATAATGTTACCAACTAAATTTTCAAAAATGAACATGACATGGCTAGAGAATCATAGTATGTGTTAGATTTTTAACATTTACTGCTGATTTTCTAAATTATACCACCGGAATTTGATTACAGTTGAATTTTAAACTGTGATGTTTCTGAGATGTCATATGGTATGAACAAATAGATATGAGTGTGCCTATCTATGTGTCTGTGCATATGATGTATGGACACACACATGCACTTATACACACTGACAAAAACACAAGACCTCGGGATCAAGGATTGAACCATTTATTTACTCACAAAGCAGCTTTCATGCCTCTGTATGTCTCACTTCCTGACATGGTTATATATAGAGGACTAGAATGTACAACGGGGTTTGTACAACAGGAGGACAACAACATTTTGAATCTTGGAAATTGTCTAAGACAGTTGGCAAAGCAGTCAGTCCATCTTCTCTGCCTTAGAGAGGAAGGGAAGGAGATTAAACTTTGCTCTGGAATGTAGATGAAACCTATCTGAGGGGAGGGGAAGGTTTCTATTTTGGCCACCTCTAAAATTTAAACAAATTGCTTAGGGGAAGATGTTTCTATTTCTTCAAGGGTGGCAATTCAATTATACTTTAACTCAGGTTGCCATTTTTTCATTTAAGAGAAAACTCTGACTATGCAGACATGAGGATATTTTCATGAGCATTATTTTCTAACAGGTCTACTCCTCAGTTCTGTGTGGTCTAACTTCTGGCATGTTTTCCATCAATGTATCACTGAATTGGCCATTCTGATTAATATGAATGAATGACAGGGCTAGAAATAAATCTATTCAGTTTGTCTTACATGGCACTTAACACTATTATCAGCAGGACTCAGGGAAGCAGGGTGAAATCAATCTGCAGTATTTATTTCAGCTCCAAAATTCAGCCAGCTGAATAAATCTTGTAAACCATCAGTGAATCTTAGGAAACCAAGTAGCTTTCTCCTTAAATTTATGTGTAGATCTTTCCATCTCTCCAAGGCATTAAGCCAGATATAGCAGGATGCACTAGTGATTGCTCAGATGCGACCTTGGCTTGCAAGACAAAGTCTAGGGTACTGACAAATTTTGAACTATATTTTTATTTTTATTTATTTATTTTTTGAGACAGGTGCTTGCTCTATCACCCAACCTGTAGTGCAGCGGCACCATCTCAGCTCACTGTAACTTCTGCTTCCCAGGTTCAAGTGATTCTTGTGCCTGAACCTTTTGAGCAGCTGGGATTACAGGCATATGACACCACATCCCAGCCGATATTTTGTATTTTTAGTAGAGACGGGTTTTCACCATGTTGGTCAGGCTGGTCTCAAACCTCTGGCCTCAAGTGATCCGCGTGCCTTGGCCTCCCAAAGTTCTGGGTTTACAATTGTGAGCCACAGCACCTGGCCTAAATTAGCTTTGTAAATAGAATGACTCCCTTGTGGGTAAAATTGTCCCCATAACATGGATGAATAATAGACCAGTTTTACCTCTGGGAAATACCAGGTAACTGAGTATATCCTCATTTTGAAGAGATCTTCACAGTCAAATTATGGCTACCTGGTTTACTAGTGGTATTTTAAAAAAATAGTTAAATGTGTATTATAACCACTCTTAAGTGCAAATCACAGTGTTTTCCTGAGTGAGAAAAATCAATGAATTCATTTCAAACAAGTACAATGCTCAAGCACATACAGTGCCCCTGGAAACAATTATTGGGGCCTCCCAAATGAAACATACAACAGTCAGATGGCACAAGTTGCCAGTGATCTGTAGTGCCCCACTGGAGCTTCCTGCAGGACTCTCCATCTTCCACAAGATAGTAAGCCTTAGATATTCTCATTCAGTGTAAATAATAGAATTCAGTCATGGGTTTCAGAGGAACTGCTTGAGGGTAGTCAGTTCAATCCATCCTGCTTGTCCATGACACAATTCACAAACTCTGCAGAATGACTGAGAATGGAGGTGAAGGCAATATCTGGAGGTGCTTTTAACCTAAGTTGTAGTAGCTGGGACCATCACCGGCGGACTCATGGTCAGAATTATCTGGTGAGGGATGGCAGATTCAGGCTTTAAGATACTTGCAAGTGTTTTGGGGAGCAATACTAGAGTATTTTACTTCTGGAGGAAAGCTCTGGGGGCAATTCTGAAGCACAGTGAATATTAATGCTCCTTTTGTCTGTACCTTTTAGTATTTACAGAGTTGTTTCCTCACGTGTCAGGATTTTTTTTTTCTTTCTTCACTTTCACAAAATTAGTCTGTCCTATTTCAGTAAACACAAATTTACATTTTCCCCAGTCATCTGCTGTCACTCAGACATCATCTAGAAATTATATGAAAATGATCATGTCCCTCTTGCACCAGATCCTTCTGGTACAAAGTCTGACTTGCAGATCTTTCTGTTGCAAGAAGGACAAACACATTTTCATCTAATTTAACCAGAATCAAGAGTAAATCATCTAGGTCTACTATCGCAAATTACGGTCAAGAGAGTCTGCTACCCAGACTGATGTGGGGGTGCTGTCCAGTGAAAGAATGATACATTATGCCCAGGAATGGAAAGGAGAGAATTCCGAAATTTCAAAATACAATCCCTAAATTCCCCACTCCTTTAATCCTGATTATCATCCAGACAACAGAATAGAGGAGATAATCCCTTTCTTAGTATGACTGTGTTTAAAAAACTAACAAATCAACCAACCAACTGACAACAGCAAACTGCTGTACTAATTCTGTGGATCAGAAGATGAAGGAAGTAAAGTCAGTCTATCAGCTTATTGTTGTATAAATTCTACCATAAAAGGCAATCAAACAGCAATTGATCCAGAAAGCCAAATATATGACACAAATTAGCCTCAAGGACATTCTGAGTATGACCAGAGGTGACTAATTAGTAAGACTGGAGAGCAGGCAGACATCCTGAATTTGTAAATTTGCCAGAGCATACTGGGGGCACAGTCTATGCAATAAGTCCTCTATAATCTAGAGACAAAGGGGGAATCCCTGGAAGAAGTCATAGTCTGCCTTGCAGTTGATTTCCTCTGCCTTGGAAACATACAAGACTCAGATTTCAGGTGTTCTCATCAGAGAACAGACCATTGCCAAGTGTATCTACTTCGCTGATCCAGATAGTTCATTCCACATTCATGATCCACTTCCACAACCATGTCCCCTCAAAAGGGTGATATTCATCTGTATCAGTTTCAGAGTCCAAGTTCTGTCTACTGAGCAGATGGTCATGCCTGCTTTCAGTTTGGAATAGCTGGCACTGAGGCTGAAAAATCTACAGTAAACACTATTGGGTTTCAATTAACATCAGTCATCCAGTTTCTGTCATTTAGGGGAACTTCGGTGAGTCAAATTCCAAAAGAGTCAACAGGTTCAGCTTTACTGCATGCAGTGGAGAAGGATATAAATCCTCCCAGTCCAAATATGCCAGTGTCACCCCAATGATGACATTCCTTGTTCCCAAAGGGACAGCAGCCGTATTCTCATGTAAAGCCAAGAAGTTGTTAGAAACATGTTAGCAACAATATTCACAACACCATATCTAATCAATAAGCAGAGCCTTTCCAGCCTTTTCCACCTTCTTAAATAAAGACTTGAACTTGACCTACAAAAAAAAAAAAAAGCATTACGCCAGAGAGGTATCAGGTTTCTACGGCTTAGACATTCAGTTTAGCAAAAGCCCATTAACAACTTACATTTCATAGAAGAATATATCTAGTAGCTTATTCACAACCCCAAGTCTAAATCCAAATCACCCCAAGATTCCCTGCCATTAAGCACTTCATCTCTTTGGATGTAGCCTTCTCTTGAAAAGTTTCTAATCAGCAAAAATCATTATCACTTTTACAGAGTTGTTCTATCCTCAGTACCCAAAGCACCCAATAAATTGATTGGCCCTCAAGCTCAATTTTAACAAACTCACTAGTGGCAAAGGGCAGGTGAGTTTGTCTTATTAACTCATCTATCTCCAACTTTTCTATTGTCAGAATGATCACTTTGTTACAGGGATAAAATCTTACAGACATGTAACATCCAGCATTGATTCCTACCATACATTCATATATAGAAGCAACAAGGCAAAGGTCATTTTAATCTCTTTTATGTTTCTACACTACAAGTTTTGTTATATCCTGTGGCTTAATTTCAGCATTTCAAGGGTTACATTCAGAGCTGCCGGGGGATCCCTTTTTCTCCCTGATGGGGGCTAGAAAACACCAGATTTTGGAAGCAAATTATGGAGGATGGCTTTTGACTGGGAGGCTTTCTTTCCCTTTCTTTGTCTACTTTCCTATTCACTTTCCAGCCTTTAAGTCTGCCTGGGATGAAGGACTGTCTCTCTATCCCTCAAAGACCATCATGACTTCACCCTACATTCCATGGCAACTTCATTCACTTCTTTGCCCATGGTTGGGCATGATGGTGTCTTGGGTACCTGTTTTCAATAGTGCTAAAGACTTCTGAATCTTTCTCATCCTTAAAGTGCCAGCTTTTTTTTTTTTTTGATGATGATTGTATGAAGCCTTCTGTCCTCCTTGGGTGTAGACTGTGAGTCAATTCTGAATCATTAAAGCTGCTGAGGCTGGAATAGAGGAGAAGCAAGAAATAAGTGAACATTTCTTCACTTTTGAAAGTGAGGTTTGTTTACCAAACCCCACCACTCTCAGAAATTCTGAATTTTTTCTCTCCTGCTTGGGAGGTAAGAGCAAAAAGCAAAAGCACTATTCAGTCTTCTTTTTCCAACCTTATATTCTGTTACTTGACCTTCAAACACTTTACCAAATTCTCCTTAATGGACAACTATGTGGAGAAAGATGTACTTCCCAGTTGACAAACAATTATATATCCACCACCTTTTTACATTGGCTCAATGGTTCTCATTTTTCTTTTTTGCAGAAGGTTATGTTCATGCAAGTACATCTCATATTAATCACTAAAATTATTAAGTTTTTATATGTGTATTTGTTTGTTTATCCTGGGAAGAAACATAAAACTTCTGATAAGAGATAAATTATTTCCTTTAAGGCATCTTAGTACCATTGTTTATGCTCCAAGTTCTTATAGGGCAATGTGATAAGGGTCTGATGTCAATGCACAAGCAAAGGGATTTGCACTGCAAAAGAGAAAGCTTGAGTTTATGCATGCATAAGGTTGTCGATGAAGGTATTAGTTAGAATTTAAGGAGGATAAATTATTCTCAGTTCTATGTGACTGAGTAGTGGTGAGGAGATAAGAAAAGGCCTTCTGAATAAATCTGTTTGAATTTATTTCACAGTTATGTTTTCAACATACACTCTTCCTTTCTTGTCTTCCTAAAATTATAAAAGTATAGAGAAATTAATCATTTTTCCTCTGAGGGGCCCTTATGGCTCACAGGTGACAATCCCAGGAGTAGAGTAGATAAGCCTGTGATAGCCCTGGTGATCCCATTTTTTCCTAGTATTTGGTTGAGGAACCATGGTTTAATTCAAACACAATACATGACTTAGCTTATAAGAATAGTCCTTGTTTCAAGAGTTTGAATGTAAACTAAATTGACTCAATCAGACTCAAAGGAAAGTCTTCTATTGTATTAGTATGTGAGAGCCTCACTCTTTTCTAGGCAGTTCATGAAAAATGGAAAATAAAGTCTATTGTATTATTGATAACCGTATTATGATGACAAGATGAACTAGCTTTGGCACATCACTGTCATTGAGGACGGCAGGAAGGAGAGAAAGCAAGAATCAGAGTTCTTGATGACATACTGAGTCACGTCTTTTGACTTGCTATAGGTCAAACTATTCTTATCTAATCCAGGGTAAATTTGATTTACTGGTACTTGCAGTTGGTATGACACTACAGATACAAAATTCAATACAAGAAATTAAGAAGAATAAAACATTATATTTGCTGAGTGGATAAAGTAGGATGATGAGTTTCTGCTAAGGACATTGCATTACCACCAGTGGTGGTAAAAGCATTGCTTTTACAGAGCAAAACATAAATGGTGTCCCTGGAGTCGTGTGCTGAGGTGAATGGTTTAACTACTGCTCACTGAATTAGTAAAATCATTATTTTTTAACACTATTTTGTATTAGTTAGTCATATAAAATTGTCAGAAATATTTCACATATGTTGTGCCAGAGGTTTCCTTAAGGGCAAATTAAATTTGTTGCAATTAACCAATTATCAAACAAATATAAAAGCATATCCTTTGCGGTATTAGTTTTCTATTGGTCCTGTAAGAAATACATCACTAACTTAGTGGCTTAAATTTATTATATTACCGTTCTGGAGGTCAGAAGTTCACAATGAGTTTTAAGAAGCTAATCTCAAACTGTTGGTAGGGCTGGTTCATTCTGGAGGAGAATCTGTCCTTTGACTCTTCCAGCTTCTAGAAGAGTTGCATTGATTGGCTTCCGGCCCCATTACTCTGATCTCCACTTCTGCTGTCACATTACCTTCTCCTTCATCTGATCAACATCACTTGTGCTTACCTTTAGGTCCCCCTGGTATAACCCAGGATAATCTGCCAATCTCAAAACGTGTAATTAGTCACATTTGCAAAATTCCTTTTGCCATGGTAAGGTAACATATTCACAGTTTACAATGATTAAGACAAGGACATATTTGGATGGTCATTATTCAGTGACCATAACTGCATTATGATAAATATCAGTGATGTAACTACTTTATTTCTTAAAGACCTGTATTTTGAAGGCGGTAACATATTTGTCACATAGAGCATTACTCATAGCCTACTTATGCTACCAGAATGATCACTGTTTATTCTTAGGATAAACTCTAAGAATAAAATGACCTATGTATCATAGAATCATGTCTTTCTAACTGCTAATAATAGGTATATTTTAAGATCTCATAATCAATCTAAATTTTAACCAAAAATGTAAAATTTACAGGGGTTTATTTATAAGATTTAGTCAAATAGAATATGTGCTGTATTTTCCTTATTTTTAAATGTACCATAAAATTACTGCCCCAAATTTAAGTGTACAGATTTGCCCGAAAGGTTGACACCAATTTCCTATTTTTTAAAATCAAAGCTGTCTTCTAATTTCAGTTTTCAACAATATTGTTGTATTAAACTTATGAACTGATAATATAGTTAAATATAAAATATGTTATAAGCAATACCATACTTCGTTTCTAATGTTTTGTTTTCTCTTCATTGGTATGTATACGCTGAACACATGATTACTATATGTGCTGCAATTCTCTCATCGTCTGAATAATAAGATGTATATAATATTTACTTAATCATTATTGATTGGCTGCTAGAAAAATTATCATAGTTATGGGAAATAGCTTAGTAATCTTTCCTCTGATTGACTGGAGTTCTTTATGTTGATTCAATTGTAAAATAGATTTTACTTCAAGAAATGCATTTCTATACGTAACGGCTTTAATTCTCATTTGTAACACCTTTGCCCATTAATCCAAATATCTTTCCTCCTTAAAAATATGGTACACAGTTGGAGTAGACTTTCTGAATCACTAATTGATAAATCTGTGCATTGTCAATATTGTGGCTTCCACTCATCTTAATTTACATAATTCTATTTTAAGTTCCCAAATCATAATGCTATTTCTTTCATTTCATTTCCAATAAGTGAGTTATTTTATACATAATTTTCAATTATATGTCATGATGGTTAATCGTAATATGTCAACCTGACTAGGCCAGAGAGTGCCCAGATACTTTTTTAAACATTATCCTGGGTATGTCTGTGAATGTGTGTCCAGATGAGATTAACATTTAAATTGGTAGACTGAGCAAAGCACACTGCCTTCTTTAAATTGTTCAGTTCTCATACAGTCTCATGAAGGCCTCAATAGAACAAAAGGCTGAGCCAGAAAATACTCATTCTCTCTGATGATCTTCAAGATGGGACATTGATCTCCTGCTTTTGGACAGGAGATCTCACACTTGGCTCTCCTGGTTTTCAAGACTTTAGGCTGCAGATACTGGAACTTGTCAGACTGCGTAGCCATGTTGTTTACGTTGTTTACGAGTTACTAAATACAAGTTAAGAAAGAACAATATTGTTATTTCTAAGAGCTACTCACCAGGAACAAAATGGTAGAAATACCTCAAAGCAGAGAACTGGTTAGAGTGAATGAAATAGCAACATATGTTATAAATTCTTCATCTTAATTATTTCCAATGAAACCAAGGTAGATGTAATCCACCATTCGTATTTTGTAAGGATGATCATTCTATCTGTAAAAGAAGTTTAACTTATTTGAAATTCTCAATGAAGTAGTATTATGTTTATATTATGTGTACACTTAAAATATTATAAGTCAGTAAATTATCTTGATTTGCTGATGCTTTAATGTACCATGAAACTTAATACAGAGTATGACCAAATCTTTAGAGTAGTTGATTCTGGGAAAAATACTATTAGGAGACTTTTATTTTTTAGAATCTACTTTTAAAGTTTTGGGAGTATTGGTATAGACTAAATTGTGTTTCCCCAAATTTATATTTTGAAACTTTAATCCCGAATGTGACTGTATTTGGATATAGGGCCCTTAAAGTGGTAATTAAGGTCAAATTAGTTATGCTCATGGAGACCTAATTTAATAGGACTAGCTTCTTTATAAGAAGATAAAAAGATGTCAGAGAGTTTTCTGTGCTTGCACATACAAAAACCCGTATGAAGACACAATGAGAAAATGACCATGTACAGGCCAGGAAAAGAGGCCTTACTGGAAATGAACTCTGAGGGCACTTTGACCTTGGACCTCTAACTTTCAGACTATGAGAAAATAAATTTCTGTTGTTTAAGCCACCCAGACTGTAGTATTTTGTCATTGTAGCCCAAACAAAGTAATAAAGATTACATTTCATTAAACGTAATCTAAAAACTGACTCCAAGATCTAGTAAGTAAAAGTGTTGCAGTCAAATCAACTCAGGTGTGAAAATCTCTAACATTAGTTTTTAACATAACTCTAACAGGAAGCTTAATATTTTCTATTTCTATGTAATTCCCCCTTTATTTTAGCAAAAGCTCCCATTTTCATATTATGAAATAGAAATTAGCCAAATTAAGTTAAAGTCAGAGATTTCCAGTCCTTAATGTGTTCCCTTAGCTTGTCCTAATTTTTCTTTAGTTGTCATGTAATTTAGGTGTAGCAATAGTCTATTACAATTAATTCATAGGTTATCTGGCCCAAAACCATTCTCTGTTTCCCATTACTATCAATGGGATAAACCTCATCCTTTTTCTTTAATAGTGGTTTATATTTTCACTCTGTTTCTGGAATGAACACTAGTGCATCAATTGGTGGTATGGATAATTGGGATTTTTCATTTGGAAGCAGGGGAAACTGCATGTCAGGTATAGAAGTTTTGAAGGGGAATGATTTCAAGACTTTTTGATTAGACTCACTCTGCCACTATCTCTGCACAATGTTAGCATTAAAAACCTCTCTCAAAAACTCATTACTTCCGCTGGCTTCATAAAAATACTGAGGCAATGTCTTTATTTTCAGTTCTTCTAAATGTGTCTGTGATTTTAATCTCATACTCTCCCCTCTCAGGTATCAGCCCAGGAAGCAGACCAGGATATTTATTTATATTTTCTAGTATCTAAGATTATTTTTCTCTCTCTAATAATATTTCTACTCATTTATCCAAAGTCAGTTTTATAGTTTGCTTGAATCATGTGGTCCTTTACCTCAAGAGTCCCTAACCCTGAGTACTGGTCCATGGCCTGTTAGAAACCAGGCCACACAGCAGGAGGGTGAGTGGCAGGTGAGCAAGTGAAGCTTCATTTGTATTTGCAGCCCCATCCCATCACTAGCATTATCGCCTGAGCTCTGACTCCTATCAGACCAACAGCAGCATTAGATTCTCATAGGAGTGAGAGTCCTATTGTGAACTGTGCATGTGAGGCATCTAGGTTGTGTGTTCCTTATGAAAATCTAATGCCTGATGATCTGCACTGTCACCTATCACCCCCAGATAGGACAGTCTAGTTGCAGAGAAGCAAGATCAGAGCTCCCACTGATTCTACATTATAGTGAGTTGCATAATTATTTTATTAAATTTACAATGTAATAATAATATAAAGTACACAATAAGTGTAATGTGCTTGAATCATCCCGAAACCATCTCCCTAACCCTGGTCCATGAAAAAATTCTTCCAGGAAACCAATTCCTGGTGCACAAATGTTAGGTACCACTGCTTTACCTGTTATTTAGAAATAAGAAATAGGTTTGCTTTCTGTCTTTAGAAATCAAATGACCCAGGTTTTCATATCTCAAGCAAAATTTCTCTTAACAAGTCAGTTGCCAAACCCACTTTTTTAAAACACTGAAACCCAATTAATGTGTCAATACATTTCCCTTTCTCCGCTTGTCAGGTTCTAACTGAGGTCTGAGGGGAGTCGGTGGGTGAGTGGCAAGTAACTGGAAAAACACGCAAGGAATCATAAGCAGTTTTGACATGGCTTTACTCTCTCTCTGGGTGCAAGCAAGACTGGGTGTTAACTGTGGGCATGAGTGAGACGTATGTACACCATTAGTAGGGTAATTATACTTTTTACAGACAGTAGTGGCTCCGAGCCAAGCACAAGCTCACATGGGTGATCATCTAATGCACCTCACGTGACGTGGTTACATAATGTGCGGGGTTGTGTGCCTGAACTCTGAATCCACTGAGTCATGCTGTGTGGGAAGGCTGCCCTCCTCCTACACCTGACTAAAGCACAGCCATTTCCCTTTCACTTCACCCCCTAGGTCGAGGGCGTCCTCCGGGAAGGGACATGTGTCCATAGGGCAGAGTCCTGAATCCATAACCCACAATAACAATACAGAGAGAAACAGCTCACTACTAGGATCCCAGCTATGCTACTTATGAATACGAGGGCCCAACATAGGCCAGAGCCCAGGGATGCCCACCGTCTCTGCAGAGAGCCATTAGTAAGACTTTTGACTGGCTTAATCTCCCATAAGATCCTTTCCCGGTTGCTGTTATGTCCTGCTGATTGTGAGGGACAAAGGTACACCATTGTGTTCCTAAAAGGGCACAGACGTCTCCTTGGGCAGCAGTTATTATGTCTAAGGCCATTTGGTTTTGCAACACCACTTTTCTGATCTGATCAACCTCATCTGTTAATAGAAGGAGGCCCACTCGGGTGTAACTCAGAGCCTGAGCAGTGTGTTCTGCAAGAATAGTGACTTGTGCTTCTGCAGTATGACGCCCGCTCCAGGGATAGTCATTGCCAAGGGGTAGAACCACACGTGGCTTGTTGCATTTACAAAAACTGAGAGTGTAGTGCCTCCCAGTTATGTGGGCATCTGGACAACATGGGGGGAACAGCGATAGGTACATAAGGTCACATCTAGGTACAATGTCCAGTCCAGTCCACTGATAGGTAAGGCCACCCTGTGTTCCCACAAACCCATAAACTCCCAGGGGACATAAAATTCATTGGAGCCCACACTTGGTTGGGCCGCTTGTTCCACCATACCTACATTATGGTGACATGTATTATGTTTATACAGGCTGTGATGGGCACCCATCCCACAGTGGTGTTATCCTGGTGTTGCTCTATGCACCACAGCACCTGGGCTGGGTGTACTACATGTTCCCTCCTTAACCAGCCCCACCCATCGTAAATGCTATGGGCCAGTCAGGGGTTGGGTGTGCCATGGGTCTTATGGTGTCTTTTGTTCAAACCCTGCCATGTTGCGATCTAGGTGTTGGCCATGGGACCCCAGGTCTCCAGTCATGTCCGGTCCTCTGCAAATGCACAATGTATGTGTCAAGGAAAGCGTTCCACAGCTGATGCTGGAAGGGTGGTGCAGATCCAACAGTTGAAAACATTTGTCACTGTAGCATAGATATCGGCCCAGTCCACTATGCAGTGGTAGCATGTTAACTTACAGTCCAAATGACAGAGCAGGCACGGGTACTAACAGAGCAAAATCACATTCCTCAGGCAAAATACAGGTAACCTTTCATCCTGAATAACAATACAGCCACAGAGCACTTTTACCCTGGGAGATGGTACTACACCTTCACAGCTCCCCATGTTCCTTCGAGTCCTGTATCTGTGCCAAAGTCAGCTCCGAAGGCCAGCCACCAGCAGTGGGGGGCTTGAAGGGTCCATGGCCAGAGCAAAGTTTTCTTCTTCCCTGCCTTCAGGGCCTTTGGGTCAGGCAACAACAGGTTACTGTTCATCCCCATACCTTGTTGGAGGAGGTCATCCTGGGTATGTATCTGTGACTGAATGGGGGCAGCACCCTGGTGTAACAAAGCCTCCATTGGGGCTGGGCTCCCTTTCCGTGGACATTCGTTCACAGTTTGGAGCAACAAGTCCAGCCTGGAACTCCAGCCCTGCAAAGATGGGGCTGTGACATGCAAGCATAACCCATTCTTCAAGAGCCGTTTATATCTCTCAATCATACCTGTAGCTTGGGGTTTAATGGCACATGGAGTTCCCACTTTATGTCCATCTGTTGTGTCCGTTGTTGTACATGTTGTCCAGTGAAATGTGTTCCCCTATCACTCTCAAAGGTCAGAGGGTGACCTTACAGGATACATTGTGTTGCAGAGCCCAGATGTATGCTGTTGGTCGGTCACCCTGCAAGGGTACATGAACAACAGGCCTATGGCCGTATACACAGCTGTTAGCACATGCATATGCCCTTGCAGCTTTGGCAGCAGCCTGTTGTAGTCTACTTGAAACCCAGTCAAGGAGACTCACCCTATCGTCACTTGTTGTGTAACACTGGGCAGCGGCCTCCATTTAGGGTATACGTGAGCACATGCTGGGCATTTCTGACAAGACTTCCAAATGTCTTGCATGGGCAGGGACAGGCCCCAACACTTATTGGCCTGTCGCATCAGTTTACTCCCTACATGTCCCAGTTTCCAGTGTAGCCCCAAGGCCACATCTCATGTAGGTGCCGACTCTAACCATCAGACCTTGGCCAAGACATCTACCTCATTGTTGCTGTGAGTGGCCAAAGGCATATGGCCTGACACATGATAAATAATTACCTCTTTCGGATGACCCGTTTCCCAGAGGTCTTGCCATGTGATTTGGCCCCAAATGGGTCGGTGGCCAACTAGTCACTTCCGTATTTTCCAAGTAGTTAACCACAAGGTTAAGCCTCAATAGACCACGAGATATCAGTGCAGATTACCATAGATGTCACCTCCTTGGTGATCACCATCCATACTGCTCTCAGTTCAGCCCATGGGCTACTTTGTCCACACCTGTTTCAAACCATATGGTGTCAGTACTAAGTTGGACTGCAGCAGAGGTCCAGGCAGAAGTAGCACCTCAGCTATGTGAAGCCACGTGCAGGCAAACTGTTCCTGGCTCTCTGGAGTGATGTCTATGGAGAAAAATGCATTAGCCAAGTCCACTACATAGTGGTATTTTCCCCATTGTACCATCAAATGGTCCATCAAATCTATGATTGATGGTACAGCTGCATGCAAAGGGGAACTTTATTCAGTTCCTGATAGTCCACCGTCATCCACAAAGTTCTATCAGGCTTTCTTACTGACCACACTGGAGAATGTAGGGGCTGTGGGTGCCACACACTATCTGCACCTCCTCCAGCTTTTTAACTGTCTCAGTTATCTCCGTATGACCACCCAGCAAACAGTATTGATGGGTGGTAGTAACCGGTCGGGATTGTGGCAGGACCTGTGGCTGGTGATGTGTATGTCCACTCAGCACTGGCTTTATCTCACATACTCACAGTCTGAATTTCCTGGCCATGGTTTGTGTGCCGTGACCCATTCATGTACCATAACCCATCAGGAATGAAGGGATGCCCATCCTTAAATGGTGAAGGCTCAGGGTCTAAGGGTGCCTCAGGTGCCATGGCCTTATCTTGAGTTAGGATTACAGGTTCCAAGACCTCTTGTAACTCTGCTGCTAAGGGACTTGTATTCAGCATACTCTGCTGCTCCAAGTAGGTGCCCTACTTTGTCAAACTTGATGTCTGTGTCATCCCAGTGTGAGGGGTCATTCCCCCATGAATGCACCCATCTCACTATCAGCTAAGTCATCCACAAGACAACTGCAGCCCATGCTGTCACACTCTCACAAGCCTGAAGGGTGGCATATCCAGCTGCTAGCTGTTGCTCTATCAGGGAACACTAGAGCTAAGCTCCCTTTCATAATTGGAACCAAAAGCCCACTGGTGTTCTCAAGCGCTCTGTTCTCTGCCACAGGTCCCAACAGAAACATCTGTGGTCACGTGCACATCCAGCTCAAATGGGCGCCCCTTGTCAACTACTTATATAGCTTGTGCTTGCCGAAGAGCTTGCTTGGCTGCCAGAATGGTGATCTCAACTGCATCATCCCAATCCCAGGTACCTCCCTTCTTTGTTAACTGATGCAATGATTTTATCATTTGAGTTAAACAGGGCACAAATGCCCGCCAGTATCCCATGAGGCCCACAAAAGTTTGCAGCTGCCTCACCATGGTAGGCCGAGGATATGCCTGAATCTTATCAATGATAACCTCTGGGCTGGCCTTTGCCTTACCCAACCAGATAGGTCCCCAAAACTTGGCAGATAATCCAGGCTCTTGCACCTTGGATTCGTTGACGGCATGCTGCCAAATTTTGCCGAAAGAGAGACACCGCTGCTTTTAAATCTGCAAGAGAATCAGAGGTTAACATTATCTCATCAATATAATGGAATAGGCGTACCCCTTCTGGGCATTGCCAGGTGGCTAAATCTGTGGTAACTAGACCGTGATGTAAGGTGAGGCTATTCACATAGTGCTTGTGGCAACACTATAAAAATCTATTGTCGCCTGTCTCATGTGAAGGCAAACTGTTCCTGGCTCTCTGGAGTGATATCTATGGAGAAAAATGCATTGGCCAAGTCCACTGCATAGTCGTACTTTCCCCGTTGCATCATCAAATGGTCCATCAAATCCATGATTGACGGTACAGCTGTATGCAAAGGGGAACTTTATTCAGTTCCTGATAGTCCACCACCATCCACCAAGTTCTATCAGGCTTTCTAATTGACCACACTGGAGAACTGTAGGGGCTGTGGGTGCCACACACTATCTGCATCTCCTCCAGCTTTTTAATTGTCTCAGTTATCTGCATATGTCCATCCTGCAAATGGTATTTATGGGTGGTAGTAACCCGTCAGGGTTGTGGCAGGACCTGAGACTGGTGATGTGTATGTCCATGCAGCACTGGCTTTATCACACGAACTCAGACTCTGAATTCCCCAGCTGTGGTTTGTAACACCAGGCCATGTAAAACGTCTTCCCCCAGAATATATTCCAGTATGGGAGAGACATACACAGTATATAAATGGGTAGCTAAATGGCCAATGCCAGGGTGCAGAGGTACAGGTTTCACTTTCACTGACCAAGCATCATAATCATCGATGTAAGCAGATTTGCCCAGAAACTATCCAGGCTCTCATAAACAAGGCTGCAATTTGCACCAGTATCCACCAGGGCCATCACCCGTGCTGTACATTGGTGGATTGCTAATTCCACATCTGGTCTCTGGTCTTCCGGTGTCCCTCCAAGACAGGTACCTCAGCCAGTTGCCTAATCAAACAGAAAAGCCTGTACATTTCCACTTGATTGCATGAAGAAGTCTTTGAGCTGAAATGCCCAGTGGGGACTGGGTCATGCAGCAATGTCCTTCTTTCCCTTGGGCATTTTCTGGAATTGCAGCTCTGGAGACAACTGTCTCCACAAAGTTAATAGTACTTCATTAGGCTGCTTATCAATTTTCTGTCAGTCAACCCCGACCAAAATCAAATCTATGCACAGCTGTAAGCAAGTCATTTGTTGGGGGCCCCTTTTTATCTCATGGGGGAACCCTTGTGTGTGGGGTATCTTCCCCTTCTTTACAGTGTGGACCCTTTGGTCCTGTTCATGGCCTTCTGCTTCCCAGAGAGCCTCCGTAGCAGTGGTTACTTCACGTATGTGGCACCCTACACACATGTAGGACAGCATCTAGGGAGCCAAAGGCACTCAGGGGCACAAAACCCAACACAAGATTCCTTATGGGGAGGTGAAATGTTCATCATCTGGCCTCCTGGTGTCCAGGTCAATCATAGCCTGACTCATACCCCTCTCCCGAATGACTTGCACCAAATATGCATACAACTGTCATTTACTCATGGTTTTGAGTGTTTCACCGGTGTTGTTCCACACAGTCTGTATGGCTGCCAATAGCCACTCATTCAGGGTGTGGTCACCTTTCCTTTGTGCCAACCGCCTGCTCACCTGCAATTGCTGATGGAGAGAGAGGTGAGTTGTGAAAAGTGGAAAAATTGGAAAAGCCAGCTTTTCCACTTCAGAGGCAGGACAAGAGATACTATCCACTCCTTCATCCCACTAAAGAAGCATCCAGGTGGGCAGAAGTTCCCCTGGATGCTGGCAGCACTGCTCGCCTAATTCCTGTAACTCAGTTGGGGCATAGGCAGTATATGATGTATGTTTCATTATGGTGTAGGGGTCCCTGAGCCTACCCTTGGGCCTACAGTAGTTGTTCACGATCTACCTTCTGATGGACCACTGGGTGAGCCCACGATGGGGGTTCGTCCTCTTCAGTGTCAGATCAAACGCGGGTCTCCAGCTGAGAGGACAGAACCAAACCTGAATTCAGAGCAGCCTCTAATTCCTTTTCCGAACTATGTTGCCGGGCCTCCAGGCACCCTATCTGTGCCTGGAGAGCCCTTACCTGCACTGCATCCCTCAGGGACTGTGTGTGTACTTCTCATAGTGCAGTCAAAAATGCCCATCCAACTCTGCTGGCAAAAGCTCACTCCTTCTCAGTGTTCTGTGCTTCCAGCTGCTTCAGCACCTTCTCCATGCTCACAAGGGACCCATCTATCACCCCCAGGTTTCCATCGGAGCCCATCTGAACAGCAGAGCTGCCACGAGGTACCATAACCCATGTTGTGGCCACATGGCTGACCTGGTATCAGTGGGGACTGAAGCTCACTGACCTTGGGATCTTGTTCTTAACGCCAATTGTCAGTTTCTAACAGGTCCTAGGAGAGTCAGTGGTTGAGTGGCAGGTAGCTGAAAAACACTTAAGGAATTGTAGACAGTTTCCACATGGCTTTACTTTCTCTCTGGATGCAAGCAAGCCTGGGCATGAGCTGTGGGCACGAGTGAGCCATATGGACAGCATTGCCAGGGTAATTATACCTTTTCCAGACAATAGTGGCTCTGAGTCAAGCAGGAGCTCATGTGGGTGATCACCTAATAAGCCTCACGTGACTTGGTTACATAATGTGTGGGGTTGTGCACCTGCGCTCTAAAACCACTGAGTCATGCTGCGCCAGAAGGCTGCCTTGGCCTACTCCTGACTAAAGTACAGTCATTTCCCTTACACCCCTTTTCTTTTATTTCTGCTTCACCAACCTGCCCTTGGAAGCAGAAAATGTGAAACATCCTTGATTATGAATGAACATAAAAAGAACTTTAGGCTTCAGGTAACTATTTATAAGTTTGTATATGTGGTGGAGGTACGGACTTTGGCTAGAATTTTACTCTGCCTGTATATTTAATTTGCATATTTTTCATCATGATTTTTGTGGGATTTTGTTTTGCAGTCATCATATGCATATAATTTGAAAAATATCTGAATCTTATAACAGTAGAAAATAGGATGTGTTTTTACCATAAAAATCATAATTTGACACTAATATTTAAATGTGTTGAGACTTTATTATGTATAAGGACAATTACATAAATACATTTGTAAAATTTCTTCAATTTAAGCTTTGTAATCTTCATTTTACACAAAGGGTTACAGTAGTCTAAAAAAGGGAAACGAGTTGCCCATATTTACACAGCTATGAAGACAAAGCTCATTCTCTTTCTATTGTATAATATTTCCTTCAGTCTTTCACAAATCTTAAAATATACCTACTGTACTTTGTTATCATATGTATGCTGTCTTAATACCTCCCTATGACCATTTATTAAATAACAGAGCAGTTTGGTTGAAAATTCCACTCTTTCTACTACAACACAATTGGCCCTACTTGTTACCAACCTCATATAGATTTTATCCCAATGAGCATTTTCTCTTCAGTTTAACCTTCAACCTAAAGAAAATATTGACATTTATTTAATAATTTTGCACTGAAAAAAAATCAAAACCTGAAGAAAATATGCTTTTATGAGGTAATTAAAAGTATTAACCCTTGAATTCTTAAAATTATTATAAATATTTTCATACTCTTCAGAAGACTACTCAAAAGAAAAAAAATGGTGCTTGACTTTCATGTCCAAAAAAGTTACATAATACTCTTGTTATGGGCCCAATTGTGTCTACTTCCAAATTTATATGCTGAAGTCCTGATTCCCAGCAATTAGAATATGAATGCATTTAGAGATAGAGCTTTTAAAGAAGTAAATAAATTAAAATGAAGTTATTAGGGTGTGTCCTAATCTGATATGATTGATATCCTCATAAGAAGAGGAGTTTAGGACACAGACACATATACAGAAGACACAGACAGAAGAAGCCTGTCTATATAAGTCAAGGAGATAACCCTCAGAAAAACCAACTCAACTAAAACTTTGATTGGAATCTATCCTCCATAATTGTGAGAACATAAGTATCTTTTGTTTAAGCTACCTAACGTTTGCTCTACTCAACTTACCACTCATCTTTTATGTATCAAAACAAAACACCTGAATTCAAAGAATACACTAGTATGGCTATTTAATTTTGATGTGACACCGCCTGATTTTTTGGAACCCAAATTAATTACCTTGGAATAGACTAGGCCAGTATGTCATCTGTTTATGAGCTCATCTACATCAACTGGTCTCTTGCTAGAAATGCAGACTCTCAGTTCTCATCTCAGGCACAGTGAATCAGAATCTGTATTCAAATAAATTCCAGAGTTATTTATATTTATATGAAATTTTGAGAATGCCTGCTCTAGCCTGGGTTAATGCTGACTTTGCAGACTCACAGATTACAAAACACTATAACCCAGTTGAACTGTTACGTATATGCTTACTTGATGGATGTAACTAATATTGTTTTTGTTATTAGTACTAAGAGTTTTAGGGGTTTTATTTGTGATTTTATCTGCCTTACACTTTAGTTACCTGGTACTGCAGTGGGAATCAAGAGAACAGAAAATCTCAAAACAACAGAGCCTATTCCACAAAGAATCTATGTGAACACATGACTCTGTCCATGATTTATATCTGGGTGGTCATTAAAATTATTATTCTAACAGAGATACTTTTAAAAGCGAAAATAGGGCTGTATGCTACTTGATAGGATGTTGGGTGAACAGGTGCAAATTGTAACTCAATGAAAAATCAGCTCCTATGGACACACTCAACACATTCAAATTATGGCCATTGGAAGACATGTGGATATCTGCAGATATGGGTGGCCAGATGGATTATTGTTGGAGAGGAATATCAGAAGCCTTAAAGACTTAGGAATTTCATAAGAATGGGTCATTAATTTATCAGTTTATGTCTTCTCTTATAATACCTAACTTGATAACAATGAGACTCTACAACTTTTGTGTATTCTTAATGTTATGTTATTGTTATTTTAAAGTACTTACAACCGACACAAGGCTTATTATGGAGGTGTATTGAGAGTCATAACTAGTTGATATATTCATTTTGTATAAATCAATAAAGAAGGCTGTAATTTTCCCAATAAATTTCCTGGAACATAAATGTCTTCATTTTCATATTTGAAGATCAATAGCTCTTTTTCTGCCATTACAAGTGAGTGGAAGGTTGTACTAATAATTAAACTATATATTAGAAAGTCAGATAATGATTGACTGTTCATGAATATAAAGTAGAAATTATTGCTCTGAGATGTAATAAAGTACCGATGATGTCAATAGCAATAGAGAAGAATACATCCAATTTTACAGGCTGTGGCTATCTCTAGCACAATCAGTCCTATAGATGTAGTTTTGGGCACAGTTCTTAGTCGTTTAATGAACATCCATCTTTTTTCCTTTTTCTTATTACACAAAGTTCAGTTATATTTGGGTTGAAAATGTGCTCAGCCGAAAATAAAACAAAAAAGCAAACAGTCAAAAAGACAAAAAATATTTTTCTCAGCCTCCTTAAAAATGATGGTTTTTAAATCAACCACATTTAACCAAAGAAGCATATGGAGAAGTTACTGAGAGGGCCTTCCAATGAATTGTATCAAGGCAGTCACTCAGCTGCCCTGTGCCTTTTGCCTTCCTTCCCAATCTCTTTGTTTCCAACTAGAATTAGGCATAGTTCTAACCAACAGAATGTAAGCCAAGATGAGGCATGCCACATCTGTGTCTAAAAATGAAGGTGGCAAGTCTACTAAGAAGAAAGATCCTATCCTCTGGGTCACCCCTTAAGTGAGAGCCATCCCAAAACCTCATATTGTTGTTCCGATAAATGATACTTTTACTTGTATCATATTTCAGCCATGATCTACTTTTTGCCATCCTGCTACAGCAGCTAATGAAAGCTTTAGGAAACCCACTAAGAATGGGACAACAGAAAGAAACTTTGGTTTCTTATGATATTATAAAGCCATCACACCTTTGAGGAAAAAAATAAATAGCCTAATTTGTTCAAATAATGTTTATTCTGCTCTCTGCAACTCACAGCTGACAGAAATTTCTATCTAATAAAGTCAATACACTCATAATAAAGCAGTCAAATAAAAATTGTCCTAGAACCATTGGCTTCTTTCTGTGTATTTGTTATGGTCTTCTTGACAATAGAAAGCAACTGTATTTCTACATAGGAAGTAACTAATCACTAAAAATTTGTTTGAAATTTCAGTTTTTAGATGTATTTTTTGAAAGGAACAAATTTAATGCATATAGACCTGCCACAAGTCTATATTTTTTCTATTATTTATTTACTTAACCTATGCAACCTGTATTTCCATTCTCTAAGAGATTCAAAAACAAAGCAACCCCTATAAAATGTAAAGTATATTGATATTTTTATATATCTGGCTGTATTTCCCTTTAAATAAATAGATTATCCAGGCCGGGCGCAGTGGCTCAAGCCTGTAATCCCAGCACTTTGGGAGGCCGAGACGGGCGGATCACGAGGTCAGGAGATCGAGACCATCCTGGCTAACATGGTGAAACACCGTCTCTACTAAAAAATACAAAAAACTAGCCGGGCGAGGTGGCGGGCGCCTGTAGTCCCAGCTACTTGGGAGGCTGAGGCAGGAGAATGGCGTGAACCCGGGAGGCGGAGCTTGCAGTGAGCTGAGATCCGGCCACTGTACTCCAGCCTGGGTGACAGAGCAAGACTCCGTCTCAAAAAAAAAATAAATAAAAATAAAATAAATAAATAAATAAATAAATAAATAAATAAATAAATAGATTATCCAAAATCAAAAGCAGTAAAAAGAGACGTATTTCTAAATGCAAGGGAAAGCCCAGTTTTAATGTGTTATTCTTTATCCAGTCTCCCCACCTCCCACTGACAGTAAGAAACCTGATTTATTTGAACCATTAAGAGGTACAGTGTTTGGGTAACTATTTTTTGTTCTTCTGTGTATTAGATTTGAGGGTTAAAACTTTGGAACAACCCAAAATGCAAATTTTTCTTAGCTTTCCATCTCTCCATAACCTTTTACTTACATACAGAAGTGAGTTATTGGAGTGTTAACATTGCTTCAGATGGATATCTCAGTAAAATTAAAACTAACATAAAAGTAAACCAAATGGTAACAAGGAATATTGACTTTCTCTTTATTGCAGTTTTAACAATATGAAAGATAGTAAAATATAATTTTATGTTAAATAATAATAAAAATATGTGTTCTACAACATTGTATATTTATGGCATACTTTCCATGTCTGCATTTAATTTCTGAATATGAGAATCAATAACATGTTCTCTTCATTAGCTGTGTATTTCCTCGTGAAAGTAACATTTATACATCATTGAAATAAAGCAACTTCCTTTTGCAAATCATACCTGTAACCAATCACACACACATATATGTAAATACATCACCAAATAAGAAGCTGAGATAAAATCCAGTTCTAGAAATGGTCAGCTATGTTCAGGAGGTCTATGTTTAGATATACAGTCGAAGCACAGGCTAATGATCTTATCCACATTTCTGAAGAAGGTAATACTTTATGTGTTTACTTAACTTTTATTAGATAATCCATTTTGTGTATGCTTTTCTCTTAGTTATTACTTTGAGGTTGTTTCTTTTTGGTTGAAGAGGAAGATATATACTTCCACACTTTCTTGATTACTTGGTTTTTTCCTCCAGTTAAACTACATCATATATATATATATAACATTATTATTGCAGTGAACTACAATTTTAACATTTAATATGGAGAAATGCTCTCAGTTAAAGATAAGTTAGCTCTTCCTAGAAATTACTGATATTTCCTTTAACCTTGTCAAAGCAATTTAGGCTTAAGATGAGGAAACAGGCTTATAAAACAAAGATTTTGATAGTACCATAAACTCTATGTACTGCATATTTTAAAATTTGAAGTGCACTTTAAGAACTGTTGCCCTAGGTTTATAATAAATACAATTAGAGATGTAATTATGAAGAAAAAAACTCATCTTTTTATTTTGTATGTATGTAATTTGGCTTTAGTACTCGCACTGTTTGCTATACATCATCTCTCATAATCCAAATAACTTTGGTTTTAAACATTAGTAAATATTAGATTTTTATATGTTATTTTCCTGTTTGTCAATTTTATTTTAATAAAAGTCTATATTTCTAAGAAATAAGGGTCAGTCTTTAATCAAATAAACACATAACTATTTGTCATTGTTTTTTAAAATTTATTTTTATTTATTTATTATTATTTTTTATTATTATAATTTAAGTCCTGAATACATGTGCAGAACGTGCAGGTTTGTTATATAAGTACACATGTGCCATGGTGGTTTGCTGCACCCATCAACTGGTCATCCACATTAGGTATTTCTCTTAATGCTATCTATGTTTGCTCAGTGGCTTTAATAGGAGACCATGGCTGGGTACCGAGGCTCATGTCTATAATCCCAGCATTTTGGGAGGCCTAACAAGCAAGATTGCTTAAACCTGTGAGTTCAAGGCCAGTCTGAGCAACATAGCAAGACCCAATCTCTACAAAAATAAAAAATTAACTGGGCATGTTGGTGTGCACCTGTAGCTCTATCTACACAGGACGGGGAGGGAGGATGATCACTTGAGCCCAGGATTTTGAAGCTGCAGGAAGCTATAATTACACCACTGTGCCCCAGTCTGAGTGACAGAGTGAGATCCTATCTTCAAAAAAAGAAAAAAAAAAAAAAAAAGAAAAAAAGAAAAAGAAAAGAGACCATGCTTTAGAAATAGTTCATTAACTAGTGACTTTATTAACAGCCTCCACAGTTGTTGCCAAAGAGAAGGTTCCACAGTCCCTATCCATTTATCAATGTGTGGAGTTTCTTTGAGGGGTAGTTGAGGAAACCCATCCATGTTATATTTAAACTATCTAGTACCTCCCTCTTCTCTATTAAACAAAATCAATATCTCTTTCCAAGAAATGTCTTAAAATTAATTTGTGCCCAAATGTGATTATTGGCTTACATATTTATTAAAGATCTAAATAAGCTGTGTGTCATTTCATTTGACTTTGACTGAAATTAGAGGCCATATGAATTAAAAGTAGCATCAGTTGGTAACCTGTACCTGAGTGATAAGTGAATTTATCAGCTAGAGTACTGTGTTCATATATATATATATATACACACACACACACACACACACACACACATATATATATGTTTTTTTTCTTTTGTTTTCTTCTTTTTAGACAGAGTCTTGCTCTGTCGCCCAGGCTGGAGTACAATGGTGTGATCTTGGCTCACTGCAACCTCCGCCTCCGGGTTCAAGCGATTCTTGTGCCTCAGCCTCCTGAGTAGCCGTGATTACGGAGGCACACCACCACACCTGACTAATTTTTGCATTTTTTTGTAGTTACAGGGTTTCATCATTTTTGGCCAGGCTGGCCTTGAACGCCTAACCTCAAGTGACCTGCCTTGGCCTCCCAAAGTTCTGGCAGTTATAGGCCTGAGCCACCACTCCTGGCTCCACATAAAATTATTTTTTCTTTAACATTATGTGTTAAAATACAAACGCTGTTTTCCATATTACTCAGGTCAAATCTTTTACACCACTTCTCTCAGTGAGATTGCATTATTTATCTCCATCTCTATAGTCAACTGTCCATCCATTCATCTATTTATCCCTCAATTTGGTTTGTTTGCTACAGTCTGCATTTGATTCTCTTGAGGATGTATTCTTGTGTTTGTGTATGGAAGTGTGTGTGTGTGTGTGTGTGTGTGTGTTCAAAAAGGTCTACAATTTCCTTTTTCTGGAATATCTGTGTCTGCTCTTGGTATTAGGGTAATGCTGAACTAATAGAGTATGTGAAAAGTTTTCTACATTCTTTGATTTTTCTGAAAGAAATTGTGTAGAATTCGTATTATTTCTTTCTTAAATGTTCAAGTGTTTATTAAAATTTACCAGTAAAATATTCTGGCCCTAGGGTTTTATTTTTTTGGAAGGTTTTTAACTAAAAATTCAATTTATTTGATAAAAGTAGGACTATTAAAATTACCTGTTTTTCCTTGAGTTGGTTTGGTAGCTTGTGTCTGTCAAGGAATTGGTCTGTTTTATCTAAGTTGCCAAATGTATTGACATAATTACCTTATTGGTATTTGTCACCTTCTTTCACTCCTTATATTGATCTTTTATTCTCTACTTTTTTCTTGATCAGCTTGACAAAAGGTTTACCAAATACATTGATATTTTCAGATAACTGCCTTTTTTCATTTCATTTTTTGTTGTCATTTCCACTTTTGTTTCTACTTTTATACTTACTATTTCCTCATTCAATTTATTTTGTATTTAATTTGTCACTTCTTAGGGAGGAAATTTAGATTGCTAGATTTTAGTTAGGTCATGCTTTTGTTCTCAGCAGGCCTTATGATAGAAATTTTTCTCTAAGTTCTGTTTTAGTTGCATCAATACATTTTTATACATTGTATTTTCACTTGCATTCATTTGAATTTTTTTTTTTTTTTTTTTTTTGAGTCTCGCTCGGTTGCTCAGGCTACTGAAGTGGCGCGATCTCAGCTCACTGCAAGCTCCGCCTCCCTGGTTCACGCCATTCTCCCACCTCAGCCTCCTGAGTAGCTGGGACTACAGGCGTCCGCCACCTCGCCTGGCTAATTTTTTGTATTTTTTAGTAGAGACAGGGTTTCACCGTGTTAGCCAGGATGGTCTCGATCTCCTGACCTCGTGATCCACCCGTCTCGGCCTCCCAAAGTGCTGGGATTACAGGCGTGAGCCACCGCGCCCGGCCATTTGAACATATTTTAAATATATCTGAGACTTATTTTTTAACACATGAGTTACGTAAAAGTATATCTTTTTTCATATTTGGAGATTTTTTAGATATATTTTTTATTCTAATATAACTGTTTTCTGGCTCACCAGCATACTTTGCATGATTTTTAATCTTTGAAATATTTTAAGAGTTGTTTTATGGTACAAAATATGATCTACCATCACTATTATTTCTTGTGGATTTGCGAATAATATGTATCTGCTATTGAGTGGCCTTTTCTATAAATATCAGTTTGGCCAAATTGTATGATAGAACTGATGGTTCAGATCGTCTATAAACATCTGTAATACCACTGACATGCTACCTACTTACTCTACCAGTTACTGAGAGAAGAGTGTTGAAGTCTCCAACTATAGTTTTAGATTTCTCTATTTCTTTTTTTCCAATGTGCTAATATTTTTTCTTGTGTATTTTGAAACACTTATATTAGGTGGATACACACTTGAGATTATTACACTTTCTGTAGCATTGGCCCTTTATCATTATTTAATTTCCCACTTAACTACGTTCCTTGTGGTTAGTATCTGCATGTTATACCATCCATCACTTTACTTTTAATCTATCTATATCAGTATCTAAAATGGGATGCTTGCAGTCAGCATTATGTTGGGTATTGCTTTGTTTCTTTAATCAAATCTGATAATCTATGTTTTCTTTCAACTAGTAAGTTGAGACCTTTTCTATAAAGTGATTATCCACCTGTTTATATTAAAATCTACCATCTTCCTTGCTGTCTTACACATGTTTTATGTTTTCTCTTTCTCTTCTTTTTCTGAATTGAATTGTGCCTTTTTATGATTCCTTTTTTTTTTTTTTTTTGTCTATAATCTCTATTCTTCCTACAGAAATAATTTTCTTTGACATTCCTTATAGGTTGATCTTCTAACAATTAATTTTCTCAGTTTTTATGTGTCTTAGAATGTTATTATTTCTTTAAGATTTTTTAAGTCAGCTGTATTGAATTATAATTTAATACCTTATATTGAACCCTTTAAAGTATACAATGAAATAATTTTGTATTATACATATACAGTTATGTAATCATCACCTTAGATTATTTTTGGAACACTTTGTCACCCCAAAATGAAATGCCATGTCCTTTAGCAGTCATTTTCTATTCCCCAATTCCTAGGCAGGCACTAAGCTCCTTTCTATCTCTATAGATTTTTCTATTATGGATATTTCATATAAATAGAATCATACATTACATATTTTGGGGGACTGTACTGTACTGTATGTATTGGATACACATGACACACATACATGCACATTTATAACACCACATACCTAGAGTTTTAAATGACCTAGACTTTCAATCTCACAACTTCTATTGGTCACAGCTTAATTAGGTTCTGTGCTCAGGATCTCTCTGTGCTACAATAGAGGTGTTGGCCAGGCTGCATTCTCATCTTTAGACTTGCCTAGGGAAGATTCCACTTTCAAGGTTCTTGAGATTGTTGGTAAAATTCCTTTACTTGTACAACTTTCTTATTTGATTGGAAGCTGGTAATGGAGAGAAGAGAAGGAGAGAGATAATGCATTGCTTCTGCTCTCTTGCTTCTGATCCTCTTCACAGGGCTCACTTGATTAGAACAGGCTCACCTTAAATAATCTAATTTTAATTACCATGAAATCAACTGAAGAGGGACCATAACCGCATCTCTGAAATTCCTTCAGTCTGAGATATTCTATTGGTTAGATGCAAGTTACAGGTCCTGCCCACAATCAAGAATAGTTATTGAACAAACATTTGTATACCAGGGGACAGGAATCATGGAGGCCAGGTTAGAATTGTGATTACCATATACATATAAATTTAGATACATCTTATCTGAGAAATATTTTCTCTTTTATCTCATGCTTTGCTTAGCCACAGTCAACAGGCCAGGAGTGTGCGTTCAGCTTTCCCTCCATGACATCTTTCTTTGAGAACAAACTAGAGATTTCATTGCAAAACAGGTTTTAGGTGTATGTGTCCTAGACAATAGTCAGCTGTTAAATGTTTAATAACTACTTCCTGAAACAAACAAACAAACATGTCTATGCATATTATAACTTCTACTGATATAAAGATTATGCAACACATAATTTACAAATATTAACAAAATATACAATACCCTTTATTATAGATTTTATATAGTCAACTGACTCACAAAATTATTTTACATTTATGTACAGGTTAATGAGTAAGACAAAAGTAGAATAACAAAGAAATATGCTCACATTTTCTTCATTTATCAAGTACATCTACTTCTTTGCTGAATTGAATCATCTTTTTTGAATACTACTATCATATTATCTCTCTTGCTCTCCTTTTTTATTTATTCTTTTTGCTATTCACAATTCATTTCATAGAACTATTACTTTCATAAGTCTAAAGAATAAACAAAACCATAACTCAAACTCTGATAGGTAGTACTTGCTGATTTCCACAGTGTAAATACTAGCATGGCTTATTTCAAGCTATCAAAATGTTATCACTGAATGTGAAGCTGAAAGACGAGTTCAGTAGCACATTACTATATGGCAGTTTTTGTGATACAAATAAAATAGATACACATAATCTCAAAAATCCAGATAATAAAAAAATTTAATAAAATAATTAGGAAGTTTATGTCTTGAATAATTTTACCTTCATTTGTATATATAATTTAATTGTTAAATTTATATAACTAAATTTTAGATAATCGTTATGAAAAAAAACCTTCTAGGTAGCCTTCTGAAATTTATACCTTTGCTCCCTTATTCTTTTTCCATCAAACAAAAACAAGTCTTACAGAATTAATTGTCAGTGAAGATGCACATGCTTGTGCCTGATTCTTTCTCCTTCTTTCTTTCCTTCCTTCTTTCCTTCCTCCCTCCCTTCCTCCTTCCTTCCTTCCTTTCTTCCTTCCTTCCTTTCTTCCTTCCTTCCTTCCTTCCTTCCTTCCTTCCTTCCTTCCTTCCTTCCTTTCTTCCCTCCTTCCTTTCTTCCTTCCTTCCTTCCTTCCTTTCTTCCCTCCTTATATCCTTCCTTCCTTCCTTCCTTTCTTCCCTCCTTATATCCTTCCTTCCTTCCTTCCTTCCCTCCTTATATCCTTCCTTCCTTCCTTCCTTCCTTCCTTCCTTCCTTCCTTCCTTCCTTCCTTCCTTCCTTCCTCCCTTCCTTTCTTCCTCTCTTCCTTTTTTCCTTCCTTCCCCTTCCCTGTTTCTTTCTCTCTTTTTTCTCTTTCTTTTTTTGTGCAATGAACTTCTCTATAGTGTGCACATGATTCACCTCACAATATTACATACAAAGTAAATAAAATTTTTATTATGAGCCTTTTGTTACTATAATGTTATAAACATACAACTAGAACTTTTATAAAACTATACTGACTTCTGTTATTAACTGCTTATCTCACTTTAGATTATGCCAAATATTTTATATGAATAATGAATTAATTCTGGCTGTGTAAAGGGTATCACTTCTTTTTAATATAAAGCTAACATTGCCTGATAATATATCAAAATAAACATCCACATGAATTAATTCAAATGAATTCTCAAGTCTCTCATTTAGTTAACCTACTTTTAATTACCATGAAGTCAACTGAAGAGTGACCATAATCATATCTCTGAATAGAGCTTAGTTGAGCAATCCACTTTGGCTAAACGCATCCTGGAATTCATGGTACCAGTGTACAGGACATCAGATAACCTCAATTAGAGATCACTGTGAAGTAGAAGAGGAAAGAAAGAGGAGATCAAAGGACATCTGCATTAACCAGCAACAGTGTTCCTAACAATACAAGTTGCTTGTTAATTTTAAGGTTGGATAACAGAAAAGCCTAATATTAAAACTCATAACAGATCTTTGTATTAGAGGACATTATCTTCTAGAATTGTGTTAGATATAATGTCTTGTCAAAGTAGAAAGCCAAATGGGCAAAGTATAACATTATTTCACTTTTGTACTAGTATGTTGTATAAATTTATTTTTTTCTTTTATTTATTTTGGCATAAGGAAACATATGAAATGCTAGACACTTTGAATACTTCTGTATCAAGCAAGGGTGATACTTACTTATTTTATCTCCAAAAGAAATACTAAATTCTATCTCAGATTTAATTGTGACAACTTGAGTTTTGCAAAAAAGATAAATTGATTTTAAGAGTATTGCAAATGTTCAGTCATACTGACTAAAGTGCAATGGCTTCAATGAAGTGTTCACATTTGGAATTTTGTTTTGTAACTCTATACTTCAAATATAAGCAAATTGATAGACCAAACTCACAATATATCTGAAATAAATTAGATATCAAGCATATGTACTTGTGTATTTGCATATTAACACTTTGAAAGTAAAGTCTTGAGCATGGCTACATTTTTAATTGTTTAAACTAATAATATGCTCTTTTCAATTGGTTGCAACATGAGATAGCTTAAATAAGCTCAAATAAACATCTGCATAGATTATCTGATTATCTCAATACTTGTCCCTTTAAATCTTGTCTTTGTTAAATATATGGCCTTTTCTTCTGAGCATTGTCTTATCACTAGGAAGGTTTATTTGTCAAATATTCAAGATTATATCACCTTCTCCTGCAACCTTTTACATAAAGTGTCAACAAATTATTTCTCTTTCATTTCATTTCAGTCAGGTCTGCTTTCTTTTTCAGAAAAAAATCCACTTTTGCAAGAGATAGAGCCAAATAAAAGATTGTTTTTATGCATTTATCTACTTAGAAAAGACACCTGAACATTAAGGATTAAGATATAACTTTTCTAGATATAATTCAGCTATTAAAAAAGTATCCAAAAACCAGTCAGCTAAATTTATTTAAATAGACATATTGATATTACATTCTTGGGCACTTGGCTTAAAAAATCTATCAGGAATTTGAATTAAAAAATACTACTAATTTTACTTAAACTGCTATGCTTGTGGATATTACATGTCTGGATAATTTATTCTGCTATTCATGAAGCCTTTAAAGACTGTGGCTAATGTTTAGCACAAAACAAAATGATATGGTATTTCTCATTTCAAAGCAAAGGAAAAGATGCACTTATAGAACAAATACCTCAGTTGGTTCTGCTAAGAAAATAATATGTATTTTTTAAAGATAGACTGCTATTAGAGTGTGCTGTGTCAATAAAATACTCCTTGCTATATATTTACCTGGTGGTTTTTAGTGAATTCAGAGAGTATCTTAACATTATGCTCAATCAGGTCAATTACAGGGTTGGGGTGGGGTAAATGATACTATTATTTGCATCATAAACTGTCTTTCATCTTTTCTACTGCTTCAAACCTACACCTGCGTGTAAAGCTGCAGAAAAAAAAAAGAGCAGTGAGAAGTGGTGTTTTAGAAATATTACAGTAAATTCCAGTGATAGGATGGGGTTAAAAAGAGCAAGATTTTAGGTTATGAAATACATTACACCACCTACCAATTGTTAATTTATGTTTGTTTCCGCTTAATTTCCCTTTACTAAGGATATATGGAGAATATACGATAAGAAATACAAAAACAGGTGATCCATACTGTGATAAAATGAAGTCATTGAAAAAAAAAATGTCCAAAAAAGTATCATAAGCACATCTCTACGCAGATGAGCAGAATAAACCACTGAACCAACTGCATTTCTCAATCTGATATGTGTTCTACAAGACAAAACTTCTATTCCTGATGAGACACTGGCGATCTGTTGCTCAAAATGTTTCAAACTCTAACAGTCTTTTTAAATACCAGATGTTTACTAAAACAGAGACTCCATGAATACTCTGTAAAAAGGGTGTGTTCACATGTAACAAATCTCATTTTTATTCACAGTTCATAATATTCTTAGGTGTATCATCTCCAAAAAATATTACATGACTAAAAAAATCATTAATCCTTTTACAAAGTACTTCCATCACCTTTTGACATAAATAAGTTAAATTTGTGTATTGTATATGTACATATGTATGCATATGTATGTATTTTTGATTACATATATATTTGTATAAATTGTAAAAGTTAAGAATGTTGTAATTTTTCTAATGCATTAATTTTAAGTTCATTAATAATAAAATTACTTCAAAAATTAAACTTTCTTTTATATATGCATTAAAGTTTATATATATATAAACTATGTGCAGGAACTATGTATAGTTTATATATATATATAAACTATATACAGTTCCTGTACATAGTTTATATATATATATATAAACTGTGTACAGGAGCTGTGTACAGTTTATATATCTACAGTTTATATATAAATATATATGGTTTATATAAACATAAGTATGAACATATATATACAGCATATATATGTGTGTGTGTGTGTGTATATAGATATAAACTGCACACAGTCTTGCCAAGATGAAAGAGTTTTTGGGATCTAACTTGTGACCTCATCATAAGTAACTAGAAAAGTAGATGAAAATCAATGGTTTTCATACATTGACAATAAGAGCACAGGTCTCTCTAATCCCTGACAAAGAGAAAACTTAAAAAGAGAGAGAGAGAGAGACAGAGAGAACAATAAAGAGACAAAGAAAGAGCTGGGAGTTCCCCTAGCTTCCGCTTGCAGACATTTTCTGGAAAGAGGTAAAGCCTAAGTAGAGACCCCATAACCAGTACTAAAGAATGTTCAGACTAGCTAAAAGATGTACAATTGTAGACCATGAAAGAGATTTTTAAAAAGCATAACAAGTGAAAATCAATGACCGCACTAAGGCCTATTTTAATCTCATTGCAGAAAGATAGTAATGAGGAAAAAATATTTTGAAATGTCGATAAGAGAAAACATATAGATATAAATAAAAGTTATAAAATTTACTACTGAATTATTTTCAAGCATATGAAGATAATAGACAATGAAACAGTTTATATAAAGTTCTAAGAATAAAAAAAAGGAAACACACATCCACATCAAAATTTGTAGTTGAATATTCAGAGAAGATTTACTCTTAAGCTGTTAATCACATCAAACTGCAAATAACTCAAAATTCCATTCATCAGTAAATGGATAAATGAATTGTGGCATATCCATACAAGAGCTAATACTCTAATAAAAAGTAGTAAATTATTACAACATGCCAACCCATAGATTTATCTCTAAAACAGTAAGATGTTCAAAAGGAAATTGGCACAAAGGTGTTCTCACCATAATATTTCATTTCTATGAAAATCTAGACAAGATGAAATTAGTTTACAGTGACAGATATAGCATCAGTGCTAACCTTGGTCAGGGCATTAACAGCAAAGGGCAATAGAGAAGCTTTCCGAGTGATGGAAACAGTCTGTATCTTAATGCCAGTTACATAGGAATATGTATTTGTGGAAACTCATCAAATTCATGAATTTTATTTCAATAAAGTCAAGTAAAAATCTATAGTAAGAAAAGTGAACATTAAGAGAAAGTATTTTGGGGTCAAGTAACACAATGGAATGTTCCTACTGTAAAAGTGGGGTCCTGGCTGGGAACGGTGGCTCACTCCTGTAATCCCAGCACCCTGGGAGGCTGAGATGGGCAGATCGCTCAAGCTCAGGAGTTCGAGACCAGCCAGGGCAATATAGTGAGATTCTGATTGTACACAAAATACAAAAAAAAAAAAAAAATCCAGGCGTGGTGACAAGTGCCTATACTCCCAGCTACATGGGAGGCTTAGGAAGGGGGATGCTTGAGCCCAGGAGGCAGAGGTTGCAGTGAGCTGGGATGGTGCCACTGCAGTCCAGCCTGGGCAACAAAGTGAGACCTTACCTCAAAAAAAAAAAAAAAAAATCCAAAAAACAAACAAAAAATAAGGGAGCTACTGTAATTAATCTGTTGACTCTGCTGTTACTGATGAGAACTGGTGGCCTAGAAAATGCTATTTAATATTAATTTGAAGTACTTTATTCCCATTTATTATTCATGCTATTAATCAAGAGTAAAGCTTATTGAATTTGTAAGTAATTCTGATAACCTTACATGAAATTAATTTATGATATTCTAATTTGAGTGATAAAGTCTTAACTATTGTCATTAATTATATGAGTATTCACACATTCTCTTGTTCTGAGTTTTTGTTGTTGTTGAACAAATCAATCCATTTCTGTTTAATTTTGTTTGGTCTGTTTGTTTCCTATGCTTTCCCAAGAAGTAGTATCTGCTAGTATTGCATCAGTTTCAATTCTTTTTCATCTACCCGTTTAATCAGCTTTAACTTGAAAACTTCAAAAACCTCCTGGCACTTAACAACTTTATCCAAATCCCTGCACTTACAGACCTGACCAAATTCTAGCATGGCTTCTAACACCATAAGGCCTTGACCCTAGGAGGGCAGCCTTCCTTAAAACGACTGTCTGAGAAAACTCAAGACTATCAAAAGACTTTACTGTTTAATTCAGCCAACATTTCCCTTTCCTAGAGAATGTACTTAAAGAAAAGCTTAACATTGTAAATCTTTTTTTTTTTTTTTTTTTTTTTTTTTTTTGAGAAGGAGTTTTGCTCTTGTCGCCCAGGCTGGAGTGCATTGGTGCCATCTCGGCTCACTGCAACCTCTGCCTCCCGGGTTCAAGCGATTCTCTTGCCTCAGCCTCCCCAGTAGCTGTGACTACAGATGCCTGCCACCATCCCCGGCTAATATTTGTATTTTTAGTAGAGATGGGGTTTCACTATGTTGGCAAGGCTGGTATCGAACTCCTGACCTCATGTGATCCGCCCACCTTGGCCTCCCAAAGTGCTGGGATTATAGGTGTGAGCCACCATGCCTGGCCAAAATTATAAATCTTTTCTCTGTCCCTTGGAGTTATATAGGTATGTATCTCCTAATGCTCAGGAATGTCTTTATCAGTGACCCAATCTGAAAGCCATTTTTTTGAAATATAATCATCATGAAGACTAGGAACTCTGTTTCTCAGTATCAATGGAAAAAATAGAATCCTAATTTTGAGGCCCGGTGTGGTGGTTCACACCTGTAATCCCAGCACTTTGGGAGGCTGAGGCAGGCAGATTCCTTGAGGCCAGAAATTCGAGCCCAGCCTGAACAACATGGTGAAATCCAGTCTGTGCTAAAAAATACAAAAATTAGCCAGGCATGGTGGCACACGCCTGTAGTCCCAGCTACTCAGTAGGCTGAAGCAGAAGAATTGATTGAACCTGAGAAGTGAAGGTTGGAGTGAGCCAAGATCAGGCCACAGCACTCCAACCTGGGCGACAGAGCGAGATTCCAGCTCACAAAAAACAAAAATAAAAACAAAAACAAACAAAGAAAACATTCTATTTTGATAGCTGCCAGATGATTGACACAGCTGGCATAATTGCATTTACACTGCCCAATCCTTTATAATTTTTCACTTCTCTGCCTCTGATTCATTTCCTCTTGCTAATCCCTCATTCTCTGCCTTCAATGCCCCATAATCTCTGCACAAATCAGAATAGAGTTCTACTCTTTTTCTTACATTGTTATTCACTAGTAACTGGATAAAATCTGCTGTCAGCACTTTGGCTAATGTCCAGCTTTGTTTATCTTTGAAAAACTCAGATTGTTGATGCAACAATAAATTAAACATGCAAACAATTAATCAAAATAGACAAATAAGTCTAACATCAGTTCCATTTTTTTAAAATTTCTAATCTTAAATTGTATCTAGCATGATGAATACTTTACTCAAATTAGTGAATGAAATCAAGTAAATCATTTATGATGAAGGTGATGACTTTCAAAATCCCCTTTTTCTACAATCCATTTTATTAAATAATTTTTTATTTAATATTCAAAAATTATGAGTTAATAGGAACAATATGTTTTTTTTCTAATTGCAAGCATTTAGAATATTTGTTGACATTAAACCATTTCTAATTCTCGAGCATCTATTGAAGGCAAGCATGACTGCAATTAATAGGGAAAAAGAAAAATCAGGCACTTCTGATAATTACATAAAGAGCAATGCATTCTCAATTATTTTGGAAGCACATTCTTTCAAATTACATTACTATTTTTTGAAATTGAATCATAAATTTGAATAGCTTGCTTCATATTATTTAAGAAATATTAATTAAAAATAGAAATAGAATAAAGGTAGTTGCATTTACAAATTTTGATAAAAGATTATTTAGAAATGTTTAGATCTACTAAAAATTATCCAAATGTTTCAAACCAGAAATTACTAACTAGAATTTTCCTTTTTACTATTTTTATAATGCATTCTAAATCTCAGCACTGTCCTATATTTATTGGCTTTTAAATATCCTCACTTTTGCATATATGTTATTTAAAAAGAGTTTAATAGGGTTAGTTTATTGATTTAGAGGCTTTGTAGTAAACAGCAATCTAATTTTTTTTTTTTAAATCTAAGTGACAGCACCTTTCACATTCATGACTGAAGATGTGAATGGATAGGTAGATAGATTGATATTGTGTATTATGGATGCCAAGCGATTATTACCAGAGAAAAATAACCTGACTGTACTGATTAAAATAAAACATTTCTGCAAGACAGAAATTATAATTACTTTGCTGAACTTAAGCTGCACTTTATACTCTGAATAAATTAGGCCATTATTATTCTATGTTCAAATTCCTAAGGGTACCTTGCCTTTGGTTTGTATCTATTTAATTCAGATCAGTTAGTGAACACCTTTGGTTAATGTCATGATATTTCCATTATGGAATTCAAACTCTCCTGAAAGAAGTGTGTCAATTTGCTACCCTTCAGCGAAGGTGCATTCCATTAAAGACTCTTTATTTTAGAACTTCTTTAGAACATATTTCAACAGCAGAAGGTATTAAGAAACACTGTACAAAGGTACAATTGATTCATAGAAACTCTTTCTTTCTAACATGTACTATTTTTGTACATTCATCTCTTCCAATAAAGTCTTTCATAATTTTTCTTTTTTTCATTTCAATTGTCCTGTTCCAATCCATATTTTGCACTCTCCAATTCAGTGTATTTACCTGCCACATTTTCATTATTTTTTTCAATGTAAATCCCACAAAGAAAAGCTATTTCAGTTGACTGGAACTCGTAGAATTCATTACAGCCAATCAATTGTGTGAGTAGTGGTAATGAATAATCAGAATATTTGAAAAATTGTCAAAATAGAAAAGAGTAATAAATATAAATGAGACAGGACTAATCATTTTATGAATATTACCAGTATAACATTGCTCTTGATTTCATATGAAATGAAAATTACAAAACATTTGTCAATTTGGTTTATCCTGAATACAAATGTCTGATAACTTGTGGTGTTCTTGTGGGTATAGGATATAGAAAACACTGGGCAAAAATGGTCTATATAAATTTGAAATAATAAATTTAAAGTGTTTGTAGTCATAAGAATTTTTGGTCTCAAATGTTTCAGAAATCAGAGTTAGAAGCTTGCAAACACCGATGTGCTTGAGAGTTTATTTTTTCTTGGTTTACTAAATGTATGTGCAAGAATCCCACTGAGAGCAAAAGTATTATTATTTATTAGTACATTTTGTTGACCTTGAGATGTCATCATCATGTGTACAGAGAGCAATATTGTAGTCTAATAAAAAAAGATAAAATAAGTAAAATGTATAAGTAAGAAAGTAGGAAAAATGTTCTTTTCTGAGGGTGAGGGAAAAGATTAGATTATAATTTGCAGAATCAAGGGCACATAGGAATGACATGCAATGATCATGATTTATGAATGTATTTTGGAAGGTAGAAAACCAATAGATTTTCTAAAAGTTCTGTGTTGTTCAGTTTAATTTGAACTGCTCTCTCTCTTCTCACATCACATTGGCTTAAATATGATAGTGATTAAAAATACACATTCACACACATACACATAATATTAGCCCCATTTTTCTAATTAAGTAGTTATGCATGCACTTAACATCCAGGATTAAACATTTAAAAAAAATTATAGATTTCTTACATGTAGGGTTTTGAAATTTGGATATATTAATGGAAAGTTTGGTTTGGGAAGTTTATTCAAGAGTTAAAATGATGAATCATTGGTTTATATAAGAAATTTACTAGATTATCAGGCAGAATACCTCCTTAATTCCCACTTTTTATGTCTACTTAAGCCTGTAATTTTGTTTAGAATTTAGCAAAAAAAATTTTAGTGATATAATTAGTTGTTCATAAATTTTCTATCAACCTGAAATGCATAAACAGGGGTGCTTGGAGTTTTTATGATAACTATACTCATTTTGATCAAGTAAAACTAAAAAGGAGTGAGGCAGGTGGTGAATATCATGCGCATTTATGCCCAGTCATGTTTGCTGCGGTCACAGGATAAGATACTACATGATCTTTTACATTTTTTATTCTAAATTCTCAATTCCACTGTAAGAAATTAAATAAGGTAGTTCTGACTTTAATAATTTTTATGGTATAGAAAGGAAGTTAGTTACTGGGAGTAAAATATATTGAAGCATATATTTTATTTAAGAAAAGAAAAATGTTGCTAAAAATCTCTATTCTTAAATATAAATGAATAAAGCAAATGACTGAATAATTGATCAATAGATAGAGTAGACAAGAAATGTGATAGGATGTTTTCAGTTTGGGCTTTAGGCAATAGTTTCCATGGTAATCTATTGAATTTTGCAGTTATGATCCACATCATTTGAACTGTTGACATTATTGAACTTGTCCAAACAAAATATATGACATAAATTATAATGTTTTCCTAAATTGTATCAATATGGCAAAAAAGCTAAGCAGATTACATGACTGTGTTTGCATGTTGTGTGATAGTATGAGTACTAAAAATATTTCTTTTTAAAAATTTGTTTAGAATTTATGGTTTATTTTTCATTATCTCTTTTAAGGTATTTTTTATTATTAAATCAAGCGTGTCATATATATTATTAGTGAGCTGTAATTGTAATACTGCTTAACCATCATAGTAAAGGTTTCAAATTGAGTCTGCAAAGCTTATTGGCATGATGAGTTTAACATTATTTTAACTCTCAGAATCTGTACATTTATAGACTGAATGTAACTTCTTATATTTCTAAACTGATAAGAACATTTTGTTTTCTAAAAGTAACTATTTTTCATATTTTCTCATAAATACAAAAACATATTTTTATATTTATCAAAAATGCTTTTTATTTGACAATATAAAATCCATGAAAAACTGATTACTTAACAAGATAGAAATTATCTGTTAGTAATCTATTTTTATAATTAGGAAACTTTTATTTCTTCTATAAAGCATGCAAAAAAGGCCAGGTGTGGTAACTCATGCCTGTAATCCCAGTACTTTGAGAAGTCAAGGCAGAAAAATCACTTGAGCCCAGGAGTTTGAAACCAGCCTGGTCAACATAGCCAGACCTTATCTCTACAAAAAAATTTAAAAAGTAAAAAAATTAGCTGGGCATAGTAACATGCACCTGTAGTCCTGGTTACTTGAGGGGCTGAGGTGGGAGGATCGCTTGAGCCAAGAGTTCAAGATTTCAGTGAGCTATGATTGTGTCACTGCACTACAGCCTGGGAGACAGAGTAAGATCCAGCCTCTTTAAAAGACTTGCTATGATTAATTTTCTCATTAGAAATACAGTTTTATAGTCTATAATGTAGACAGAAAAATAGATGGAGCGATGTAGATATAAATATAAATATATAAATAGCCAATGAGATAGACAAAGAATTTACTAGAAATTCCTAACATTGGCTTAACTATAAAGAAGGCTTAGAATTTAAATAAATATAAAGTGCTGTCAAAATGAATATATTTGTATGCATAAAGAGCAATAAACTAGGAAAAAAAATTCTTGTTATTTTTTTCCTTCTCTCCCACAATGTATGAATCCAACGATGTATTATTTAGTTGAACAGACATAAAAAATAATGGTTTCTGAAGTAATAGAAGAAAGGAAGTGATGAAGTAAACCATGCCATTCATTTTGCAAGATAAAAATGTGAGTGTATACCATGGCATTAGGTAGTTTATAAAATGTCGTATGTTACATAAATATCAGTATTTTATGCTTCATAAATAAATTTAAATATCTTAATTACCTATTCATTAGTAAGGAATTTTCATGAAAATATCTTGAAATCTCTTTTCTTGTGTATTTTTTCCTCCATGCATCCATATCCAATCACATCAATAAGTTATATCAGCTGGACTTGATCATTCAGATGTCTTTACTTCTGAAACAGAAAAAAAACTTTAACTCGAACTTATAAAGTTATTTCTCTGTACATTTTCATACATTTCCAAATGTCGGTCATACCTTTGGCAAAAATGAAGCATTAAAGTACTAGCAACTGTCAAATTTAGTTCAATAGATGACGATCAGGATTTTCAAGCAGAACACTTTCTAAACTGGGAGTAGGAATTAAAAAAAAAAAGAGGGTCACTAGAAAAGGGAAGGTTAAAAAGAAAAAGTTGAGATAGAAATCATTGCGTGTGCCGTCTGTAAATCCAGTCTCTACTACAGAATCTATTAATGCCAATGTTATTCTTCATATGGGGCAGATGGTGAGTACAGGCTCTAAAATTATGTAAATCAGTAAACACATGAAAATTTCTGGTTATGTCTTTTTTTTTCTTTCTAACTCAGTATTCATTAGATTTTATTCTACTGTCTTCTGAATTGGAACACTCTAAATAATTTCTTAGCAATGAGAGTTATAATGTCCAATGAATTCTTTTTCTTTTGATATTAAGTGTTGTTTTTTCTTTCTGAAAGTTTTCATGATTTCTTGCTTCTTTTTAGAGTTCAAGATTTTTTTTTTTTTACCAGTATTTCTGCTCAGCCATACTGAAATGGAATAAGCCTTGAAATCTGCTAACTAAAACTCTTCTGTTAACTAAAATTACTTCTACCATTATAATAAAAGTTTTATAAAATTATTTGCTTTCAACCAGATATTTTTATACTTCTAGATGTTCATTTGCATTTTAGGTTTTCCTGCACTGTTCTTCAATTCTCTCATCCTTTCCTTCATAATTTTAATTTACTTATATTTTGTAATATTTATTCTATTTGATTTTACAGAACACTAACATGATCTTAACAGTAACATCTGTTGGTGTGATTACATACATATATATTACATTTTAAATGTATGTTCTTTATAACATAAATATTTTCCCTAAGGTTATAATTTAAATGTTCACCTCGTCCTCCACTTCTGTCTCTTTTTTTTTTTTTTTTTTTTTCATTTCATTGTACAGATTGCTACCTGTCTCTTCCAAAGTTTGTTCCACTAGCAACAAGTTTTCTGCTTTTTTACTATTATATGTGTCTGTTAGGTGACCTTAGGCTTACTGCTGTTTACTTTTTCAATATACATGAGCCAATTTATGTTTGATGCTCAGATATAACTTCTGGTGTTCAAGTAGCAGAAATTTCTGTTCCATCAAGATAGCAATGAGTTCATTTGTGCATTGTTTATTACCAAGGAATATCTGCTTTCCACTTCATCAACTGCCAGGTTTAGAACTCTGTTCCACCTCTCTCTGTTGGGTTCCCAGAAAAACTCAAGGCCAAGCTCACAGGAATCAGGTATCACTTGCCTGCAAATAACTGTGTCTGTTGAGCCGGGCGCGGTGGCTCACGCCTGTAATCCCAGCACTTTGGGAGGCCGAGGAGAGCGGATCATGAGGTCAGGAGATCAAGCCATCCTGGCTAACATGGTGAAACCTCGTCTCTACCAAAAAAAAAAGAAGAAATAAATAAATAAATAAATAAATTAGCCGGCGTGATGGCAGGCGCCTATAGTCCCAGCTACTAGGGAGGCAGAGGCAGGAGAATGGCATGAATCCAGGAAGTGAACCAAGATCGCGCCACTGCATTCTAGCCTCGGAGACAGAGCAAGACTGTCTCAAAAAAAAAGAAGCAAGAGCAAACACATTCAAAAGCTAGCAGAAGGCAAGAAATAACTGAGATCAGAGCAGAACTGAAGGAGACAGAGACACAAAAATCCCTCCAAAAAATCAATGAATCCAGGAGTTGGTTTTTTTAAAAGATCAACAAAATTGACAGACCGCTAGCAAGACTAATAAAGAAGAAAAGAGAGAAGAAACAAATCGACGCAATAAAAAAATGATAAAGGGGATATCACCACCGACCCCACAGAAATACAAACTACCATCAGAGAATACTATAAACACCTCTACGCAAATAAACTGGAAAATCTAGAAGAAATGGATAATTTCCTGGACACTTACACTCTTCCAAGACTAAACCAGGAAGAAGTTGAATCCCTGAATAGACCAATAGCAGGCTCTGAAATTGAGGCAATAATTAATAGCCTACCAACCAAAAAAAATCCAGGACCAGATGGATTCACAGCTGAATTCTATCAGAGGTACAAAGAGGAGCTGGTACCATTCCTTCTGAAACTATTCCAATCAATAGAAAAAGAGGGAATCCTCCCTAACTCATTTTATGAGGCCAACATCATCCTGATACCAAAGCCTGGCAGAGACACAACAAAAAAAGAGAATTTTATCCCTGATGAACATCGATGCAAAAATCCTCAATAAAATACTTGCAAACCGGATTCAGCAACACATCAAAAAGCTTATCCACCATGATCAAGTGGGCTTCATCCCTGGGATGCAAGGCTGGTTCAACATTTGCAAATCAATAAACATAATCCAGCATATAAACAGAACCAAAGACAAGAACCACATGATTATCTCAATAGATGCAGAAAAGGCTTTTGACAAAATTCAACAGCACTTCATGCTAAAAACTCTCAATAAATTCGGTATTTTTGGAACGTACCTCAAAATAATAAGAGCTATTTATGACAAACCCACAGCCAATATCATACTGAATTGGCAAAAACTGGAAAAATTCCCTTTGAAAAGTGGCACAAGACAGGGATGCCCTCTCTCACCACTCCTATTCAACATAGTGTTGGAAGTTCTGGCTAGGGCAATTAGGCAAGAGAAAGAAATCAAGGGTATTCAGTTAGGAAAAGAAGAAGTCAAATTGTCCCTCTTTGCAGGTGACATGATTGTATATTTAGAATACAATCATGGGAGTTATACTTGATGTAAATGACGAGTTGATGGGTGCTGACGAGTTGATGGGTGCTGACGAGTTGATGGGTGCAGCACACCAACATGGCACAAGTATACATATGTAACAAACCTGTACGTTATGCACATGTACCCTAGAACTTAAAGTATAATAATAATAAATAAATTAAAGAAAAAAAAACAAAAAGAAACAAAACAAAACAAAACAAAAAAAACACTTTATCTGTTGGAATTCAGATGTAACGATAAGTATGCATTCAAATAAGGGAAAGTAGCTTTCTGACAGTATAATTTTAGAACCAAGGATTTTTAGAGCGCGCTTTGAAAATCAGTGTCCTCAGAAATCTAGATAAACAAGATGCTGGCACCAACTCAGGAAAGGAAATGATTTGTTAAAGGGAAGGGAAACAAAACCAAGCTAAAAAATAATAAGAGCAAAAATCAAAGTTGAAAGCTGCTGGCACATTTCACCATCACTCTTGAATGCTTGGTACACAGTGGCTAATTAATGCTGGATAATTTATAATCAATGGCAAATACAAATACTGATTGCAGGCATATTTTAGTCTTTTAGTCTCTATTTTAGTCATCCATTGTACTTTAGTAGATTCCTCTATAAAATGTGTAATTCCTAGAGTTTAAATTTTATTTAAATGTATAAACATTTCTTGACTTTACCAGTCATCTTAAAGAAAAATATTTTCACAATGATTTTATTCTGTGAGAACAACAAAGAAGAGTTAATCCATATAGAGATTTCGTTTTCAAAACTAGGAAAGATACAATGCACTATATTGGCTTTAAATTCACCTTTTCACATGCATAATTTTTCAATGTGATTTCATTATTGAATTGCTTACCAGAAAAACATGTCCATCATACACTCTAGAGCTCTTCAAAGAATAGTGTTGGTTCACTTTTCATTCACCTATTAGTGACCTAACAAGCATAGAGCAAAATCTAAGGTATTTATGTATGCAAATCAAACATCTCTTTAATTTAGTACAAATAATATCTTTTCAAGATCTACAAAATCTACCTATATGAACTAGTATATGTGTTCAGCTTACTAATACCTATTTGATGACAAAAAATGGTGTGAAATATTTCATTTTCCTATTTAACTACATTGGAATAATAATGTTATATTTGTATGGATAAATTTCAGTTAGTTAATCAACACATTTTCACCAGAAATTTTCCTACAAATATCTTTTGAACTAAATTTGCCCTATTTGATGAAAAATGTGTTGAATGTCTACATTCCCTTAAATAGACCTTTTTTGAAGAATTCAGTAACACTAAAAAGTCAAAGTAAATACCCTGATGAGGATTCACAGCAACTGTTTTGTCAGGCTGCCTTGAGTGTTCAGATATAGTGTAGTCCTTTTTATTCTTAGTAGTAAATATATGTTCATTGTTTTTATTAGTTTAATAACATAAGATTGAATGTATTCTTGACTGAATGCTGTTATAAACCATGTAATGTGCAGATGTTGCTAAACATGACAAATGTTAACAAATTATATCTTATAGATTGTTTAATAGTTCATCATTAGGAAAAAAATGCACCTTGTGCATTTACCGTGCACGAAAAAAGCAATCATGCAAAACAGGGCATCAAAATCAATTTCACATAATATTAAATCTTAAAATATGGGTGATAAATTCAATAATGTAAAAATAAGTTATCCATGACAGGCATTGTATTTTAACATTTTTCTCAAAAAAATTACATAAAGGCTGTATATAGTGGCTCTCATCTTTAATCCCAGCAATTTGAGAGACAGAGGTGGGAGAATCGCTTGAGCCCAGAAGTTTAGGAACAGCATGGGCAACAAAGTGAGACTCAATCTCTAAATAAAATATAAAAATTACCTGGGCAAGGTAATATGTGCCTTTAGTTCCAGTTACTCTGGAATCAGAGGTGGAAAAATCACCTGAACCCAGAAGTTCCAGGCGGCAGTGAGCCGAGATTGTGCCACTGCACTCCAGCCTCGGTGACAGTATGAGTCCCTGTCTCAAAAAAAAAAAAAAAAAAAAAAAAAAAGGAAAGAAAAACTAACCAAAACTGTTTTGTGTCCTAAGTAAATGGAAATTAAAACCAATGAAACACATAATTTAATTGATGATGCTAAATATATTGTGCTTTTAGGACAACATAATTGATATCTACTATAATTATAGTAAGTAAAATCAAAGTGCAGAATTTGGCATCATTTTGAGCTGATACCAGCTATCTTGTCAATATTGCCATTTTGATATATTCTGATGGTACATTTATCTTATTACTTATTTATTTTTATTAGCAATATTAATAATTAACTAGTCAGTAATAATTTAGTGCTGATAAAGGTCATCATAAGAAATGATGCTATTTAAATAATTATGTAATATATTTTTTTAAAAATGTTTTTCACATCCTTAAAGGACATGTAAGTTTAGTGAGTAAAACTACATTCTTGACCTTCACTATTTATTGAGGTACTACTACAAATAATGTAAAGAATGAAGGCACAGTATGGGCTCTAACAAAGCTGAGAGCCTGTGAATAGAAAAACAATAGGAAAGTGACCTATGCAAGTTATAGCTAGTTTTTCAATGAAACTATAGAGTAAAAACATCTTCCCAAATTGAATAACTTAATTTTAATTAGAGATTAATTTTAATTTTGTAATTAAATTAAGTAATTACTTAATTTTGTATTAGAGATTGTCAAATGAAGAACGGAGTGTCGTTCCAGGCTGTGTGCAGAACAGGACTATCAAGGGACTGTTTAACTCATAACTTGCAATTCAAGAATTTGCAAAAAATAAGAATAAAATCTGGATGAAGAAACTGTAGTGTATGTCTTTGCAGGTCAAGCTGACACACACACACAGAGGTAGCATTGATGCTTGTTGGGGTTAGCTGATTTGAAATAAGGACATGTCTAAATACACTTTGGCTTCTGAGGTGTTTGAGAAATGTATATATAACAGAAAACTTATCCATGATATGTAACAAATACCTATAGCTGTGTGTTAAGAACAGAAAATATATTTTTAAAAGGGCAAATGACTTAAAGAGAAACATAGACAAGTTATACATCTGGCCACAAAACACATGAAAAAGGACTCAACATCAGTGAAATAACAGTTAAAGTTAAAATAAGATACCACTAGACCTTACGTGAATACCGAAAACAAAACAGAAAAACACTCAAAACACCAACTGTTGTAGTTGAGGTGCAGGAACCAGAACACTCATACATTGTTGATGAGAGTATTAAATGTTATAACCACTTTGAAAATAATTCTGGCAGTTAAAAAATTAGTATACTTTCTTACCCTTTAAGATATAAACTTTCTTTTTATTGCTGCCTTTCAGCAATGCAATCATGATGTATCTTGGCATGCTTTCATGTTTTTATCCTACTGGAATAGATACACCCATCGAGTGCCTTTTATCTGTAGGTATGCCATTTTTATCAAATTTAGAAAATATCCAGGCATTTTTGCCCTCAAATATATATTTTTTTCTATTCTTACCTTTCTTTCCTTTCCTCTGTGTAGATTACTTAGTATTTCCCATATGTTGCTGAGGTTCAGTGTACTTTTTCAGTTCATCTTTCTATTTTTATTTTCTGCGATTCATCACAAATGGTTTCAACTGCTAGGTTTTCATAGTTGCTCATATTTATTGTGCAGGGCCTTATACACTGTTAATCCTCTCTAGGAAATTGCTCTGGCTAGGAATTCATGTACTATGTTTAATAGAGGTGTCCAGGGTGAACATGCTTGCCTTGGTGAAAAAGTTTTCAGTTTTTCACCACTGAGTGTGATGTTATACATGAACTTCATTATATTGAGGTAACTTCCTTCTATACCTAATTTGTTGAAAGTCTTTTTTTTTTTAATCATGTGTTGAATTTTGTCAAATGCTTTTTCTAAGTCTGTTAAGTTGATCATGTGACTATATCCTTCATTTTGTAAATGTCACGTACCACATTAATTGCTTCTCCATGTTGAACGACTCTTTCATCCCAGGAATAAATCCGACTTAATCATAGTGTATGATCCTTCCAATGCACTGTTGAATTCAGTTTGCTAGCATTTTGCTGAAGATTTTTACATCTATTTTCATCAGGGATTGTAGCCTATAGTGTTTTTTTCTTGTGGTGTCTTTGTCTGACTTTGATATCTAAGAAATGTAATCTCTCCAACCTATGGTATTTTGTTGTGGAAGTCCTAGAAAACGAATAAACTAAAAATACTGATAACTTGGTAATCCCTCTTGTTAATTTATATGATGCTGTCAGTTGATGATCATGAGTGAAGGTTTTGCACAGAAAAAAACAAATTGATCACGTATCTATAGATTTCTATTTTTATTTAATAGTTAAATTTATTTACTTCTGATGCTATTAAAAATGGTATTTGTAAGATTTTTTTTAGGAATTTCTATATAAATATATTGTTTCTAAATAAGGAGTGTCTTACTCCTTTTTTGAATCTATATGTCGTTTACTTTTTTTCTTACCTTTTTGAATTGGCTAGAAATTTCAATGAAATATTAAGTAAAAGTTGTCAGAGCAAATATAATTACCTTGATCCTCTTAAATGTAATTTATTCATTCTTTCACTATTTAGTGCAATGCTAGCTTTATGTTCTTTCTGAATATATTTTATCAATTTAAGGGATTTACCTTATAGCCCTTATTTGTTAAGAATTATTAATCATGAACAGATATGTTAATTTGTGATATTCTGTCATTCAGTCTACAGAGATTATGGCGTATATGCCTCCTCTCTTTTTATTACACTAACATGGTATATACTACATTGATTTTTATATTATATTTTTGTATTCATGAGACAAACCTCTCTTAGACATGGTTTGTTATATTATATATTTATTAGCGGACTCACTTTGGCAATTCATTTTCAGGATTTTAATTCCTATGTTGAGGGTCAATATTGTTCTATAATTGTCTTTCCTTGTTATGACTTTGACTATGACATAAAAATAATGTTGACCTCATGAAATAAAGTGTTCCTTTCTCAGTGTTCTGAAAGTGTTTGTGTAGAATTAGCATTACTATTTTTCTATATATTTAGTAGAATTCATCAGGACATTAAGGCTTAAATTTTTCTTTGTGGAAAATTTTTTTATTTACTAATTTAATTTCTTTGCTTGATATAATTTTATTCAAAAATTCTAATTCTTGTTTCAGTTTTGGTAAATTGTTTTTTTAAAGAATGTATTCATACCTTCTAAACAGACAGATGTGTTCACAAAAATTGTTCAATATAATCCTTAATTATATTTAATATTTTATAAGGTGTGTAGCAATAGTCCTATCTCCTTCCTGATATTGCTAATTTTTGTTTCCTTTTTATTCTTTATCAGTCTATCTAAACTTCAATTTCACTGACCTTAGCAAATATATAATTTGTGTTCAATTAATTTTTCTCTCTTTTCTATTTAATTGATTTTTGCTTTGATCTGGATTATTTTCTTCATTAGATACATTTTCGTTTCATCTATTTTTATTTTTCTGGATTCCTAAGGTGAAAGGTGACATCATTAATTATAGACTTTTCCATTATTGACCATGAAGCTACAAATTGTTTTAAATCACTGTTTTATCTGTCTCCTACCTATTTTCATTACATTGTGTTTCTATTTTAATTCAGTTACATATATATTGCTAATTTTTATTATTTTTTGTTCTTTATCAGTCCATTCAAAATTCTGTTTCACTGATCTTAGCAAGTACTGATCTTAGCAGGTAAACATTATATACCGACACACACACACACACACGCACACGCACACACACACACACATATATATGTATTTCTTTAAATTTCCCTTTGGATTTCTTCTTTGACACATTGAATATTTAGAAACCTGTTCTTTATCATCCTCATATTTTTCTCCTCTGTATTCTGGATATAGATTTTTTTTCTTCTCTCTATTCTGGATATAGAATTCCTCATTTAAATACATTAAGTGGGGTAAAATGATGTAAATTATCTCAATTTTTAAAAATTTATTGAGTGTTGTTTTATGGACCAAAACATGGTTCGTGAGTGGTTGAAAAGAATGTGTAGCCTATAATTATTCGGTGGAATTCTCTATTGATATTAATTAGATTACTTTTCTATGAAGTGTTGCTCTGGCCTTATTTACCCTTGTTGATATTCTTTCTAATTGTTCCAGTTAATGAGAAGTAAGTAATAAAAACATCCAGATATATTTGATAATTTGTCAAGGCATAAATTGTGTTAATTTTTGCATTTTTATTTTGAAATGTTTTTTTACTCATGCATAATGATTTCTAATTGTTATACCTATCTCCCTAGATATTCATCTTTTGATTACCATAAAATATCTTTTTATGAAATATAGAACTATGTATCTTAGTCTAATTAGTTTATTGTTATTACAGCCATTACATTAATTTTTCTTACTGTTTATATGTCACGTATTTTTCCAAATTCGTGCATCCATGAGATTTGTGTTTTTAAATTTAAAGTGTATTTTTTATAGAAAGAATATGTTCAGTTCTTGCATTTTTATCCACGCTAACAGTCTCTGCCTTTTAAGGAGGTGTTTCGCCCATTCAATTTCAATGTAATTGTTGATACAATTGAGTTTAGGTCTGCCATTTGCTGTTTGTTTATTCATTCACCTTTTTTTTGTTTTTTTGTTCCTCTTTTGACATCTTCATTTATTAAAACAAATCATTTTTCTATCCTGTAAGGTCATGTATTAAATTTTATATCTATATATAGTGGTTCTTTAAAGGAATACCATACATGTTAACTGATAAAAATCTATATTAATAGCGACTTAAGTTTTATAATATGTAATAATTTTGCACATATATATTTCTATCCTCCATTTTCGTGTTTATCACAGAGTATATCTATATAAGTGATAAACCATGAAATTTAGTGTTACAGTTTTACCTTTAACGATCAAATATATTTTTATTTTACGTTTAACCATATAATTATCGTTTCTGGTGCACTTGTTTTCTTCCTGTGAATCTGAGTTATGATGTAGTTTTATTTTAATTCAGTGTAAAGAAGTTCCTTTGGCATTTCCTGTAATAAAGTTCAACTACAAACAGATTTTCTTATTTTTTAAAATATAGAAATATATTGTCTTCATATGTGAAGAATATTTTTACTGTATATAGAATTCTTGATTGAAAGATGACCACTTCACACCTCTCAGCAATTCAAATACATACATTTTAATGCTTCTGACTTTTGTTGTTTTAGACAATAAAATAGGCACTAATCCTATTTTCCACATACATAAGCATTTACTCTTGATGCTTCAAGGTTTCCTTTTATTTTCAGCTTTCAGAATTTATATAAAGATATATGTAAATATGGTTTTCTGAATGATTAACCTATTAATGTTTACTGAGCTCCTTCAATCAGTAAGTTAGTATTTTCCAACTAATTTGTGAAGTTTTTGTCACCATTTCTTCAAATATATTTATGTTCCCTTTTATTCTACTTTTAGGACTCTCATGATGCATTTCTTTTTCTTTTTTCTTTTCTTTTCTTTTTTTTTTTTTTGAGACGGAGTCTCGCTCTGTCGCCCAGGCTGGAGTACAGTGGCCGGATCTCAGCTCACTGCAAGCTCCGCCTCCCGGTTCACACCATTCTCCTGCCTCAGCCTCCCGAGTAGCTGGGACTACAGGCGCCCGCCACCTCGTTCGGCTAGTTTTTTTTGTATTTTTTAGTAGAGACGGGGTTTCACCGTGTTAGCCAGGATGGCTGGATCTCCTGACCTCGTGATCTGCCCGTCTCGGCCTCCCAAAGTGCTGGGATTATAGGCTTGAGCCACCGCGCCTGGCCTATGATGCATTTCTTTCATGATGCATTTCTTTGAAATGTTTGTTATTTTCCAGCAGGTGTCTGAGGCTCTGTTGTTACAATTAACTAGTTTTCTCTCTGTTATTTGAAATTAAATTATTAAACTTTTTTAAAGTTTATTGATTTTTTGTGTGTCCGCCCTTTCAAATCTACTACTGAACCATTTTGGTAAGCTTTTAATTTATGCAAAATTACTTTTTAGATACAAAATTGCTATTTATTTTTTAAAGTTTGCATCTTTTTTTGTATTGATTTTCTCTTTTTCTTTACTCACTATTAATCCATTTTCTTTTAACATATTTACAATAGTTACTCTGTAGTCTTTATCTGTGAAAACCAAATACCTAGACCCGTTTGAAGTCAGCTTACTTTACAGTCTTCTTCATCTTTAAGCATAAATAAGACTTTTTTTTTTTTTTTTTTTTTTGGTCTACCAATATTTGTTTGAAAACTAGACATTTTCAACAATACGTTGTAGCAAAATTGTTGTTATAAGCAGAGGGAACAGTTTTTATTCCTAGACACTTCTCAAGATATTGCTTTCTTTTGATTATTTTCCAGTATACTAAAGTAATTGTTTTCTTACCATTTTCTAGTTGTTTACTTGTTTCTACAAAGGGTAATTATCCAAACTCTTTATAGTTGATTACTGGAAATAAATCACCTTTATTTTGAGGCTGAGAATATTATATTAATAATTTTCTGATTCAAGCTTTTTGTTATATCCTAGAAACCTGAAACTAAGTTGTGATGTGCAGTGATCTCCATATGTAATGAATAGCAAAATCATATTTCTAGGTCTGTTGTTCTTAATCATGGGAGTATATATTAGTTGGAAAGTATTTTTTAATGTCTATGATATTTGGGTCTTACACCAGGGAATTATTATTTACTTTTTGGTATGCTTTCCAGGTGATTACAAAGTGCTGTAATAATTGGTAATAAAAACAATACATGCGGTTAATATTGATGATGATTACTTTTGAAACTATTTACCAAAGCAATGGTTTTAGACTTGGCACTTTTGATACTTGTTTTTTTTTTTTTTTTTTTTTTTTTTTTAAACATCATAATGCATAATGCTTTATTAAACAGCATAAATGCTTTTCTTAAATTCTGAATATAAATGTAACTTATGTTTGTCAAAGGAAATGTAGAACACTCTCAAATATATAAAAATGTAAGTTTCTAAAAGTTCAGCATCTCCTATTATCACTGCTCTGATTTTTTATTTTGTACATGCATTATTCTCTCTCTCTATATATATATAGAGAGAGAGAGAGAGAAAGAGCCTATCTATTTAGATGATAGCCTATCTATATAGATAAATAGGCTATGAATATAGAGTAGTACATATAGTAATTGATAAATCAGAAAATGCAATGGATCCGAGATGTCACCATGCTTACCTAGCACAGGATATATATAAACAGTAACGTCTCTGGATCAGAAAACAGACCTTTTATTATTCAAAACAGCAGCTAGACTAGCATCTTATGTTACTTCCCCATATCCCAATTCTCCACATATTTATGTGATGAGGCCAGATTTTCATCTGCACAAGAACCACAAAATTATGAGACTTGGAGTTTATCTCTGGTGAATGACATATTTATTTCTCCTTTCATCTGAGAAAAGAAAGCTTCTACAAGCTTAAAATTTCACTAAATGACTTTGCGGTAGGAGATCATCGGCAGGACTTTCTTCCCAAGCACCAGTCATGACCCCTGTTGCCAACCCACTGCTTAGAGCAGGATCTGGTCAATATACGGTCCATTGAAGAAGCCAGGTGAAACCAGTAGATGTAGAACACTCTCAACATGTAGAACACTCTCAAAACCTAGTGTTTTGAGAATTATAACAATTATATCTGAATTCTGAACAGAAATTTTAACACTTAGGTTCCAGAAAACAACATGAGGCTTTGAGTTAGATTACCTTTGAATATCATAATACAGAAATTTGCTAAATTAAAAAATTTCTCAAGGCTGTTCAGGTTTGTATTTTGTCCAGCAGAGAAGATTAATATATCTTACATTTTCCAATTTGCATACTTATCTTTCTGTGAAATGAATGTTAATATCATATACTCATTTATTTGATTTGGATTTTAATATTTTTGCATTGATTTGCATGAGCTTTTGACACTTTTTTCTTTATTTTATATTTACTGCAAACGTTTCTCAGTTTGCTTTCAATTTCACTTATGTGTATAAATAAAAAATCTTAAATATTTATTTCTATAATTTCATGTTTCTTGTATTTTTACTTCTTTATTCCTCTACAATTTTTGTTTATATATTGTGGGAAGAAGTACTACAACTTCATACGTTTTTACAATATCTGTTTAATAAATATCTCAGCATGGTGGATACATTTATATGTTTTTTATAATTTATAATGTCATGTTATTACATGTTGTATGTAATATAGAGGTCTTTAGTAATGTATCATTACTATGTTATATACTATACATACTAGAGTGTTGGGCAGACCAGATCTTTCTTTGATTTATCAATTTCTCAAAATGTTCACAACTATATTCAAAACATGTCTAAAATCTATTCACTTCTTTTCATCCCAATTGTATTACTATTTAATTTTATAAAATGATAATTTTTGTAGCAATAGTTATATAGGAGCAGAGTGGAACTGTTGTAGTAACTACATACATATAATTTTGTTTTAAATTTTACAAATTGCATGCATAGTCTTAAATCAATTTACTTAAGAACTTTAAAAGTGTATATTAAATTATTCTGATAAAATTTAAGCAAACACTCTCATGTTATTGCTTTTATTTTTTAATATTCCAAAACTGAACTTTGTGGTTGGCTGCTGCATGCTGAAAATTCATCTTAATAATATATTTTAATGCTACCACCCCCAAACAAGATATAAATAAAATACATATGTATAATATATATGTGTGCACATATATGTAGCGTGTTTATATGTATATATTCATATGTGTGTGAATAAATAGAAAACAGCATCAAGAATGTGTTATAAGGAAATATTCAGATATGCACATATTATTTGTATTGCTAGATCAATTCTTTGTGCTGACTTCAAAACTTTAGAGACTTTTTAGTAATAGCTCATTATATTAGTTTAATCAAATCACTATACATGTATAACACCATATATTTAAGACAGAAAAAAACACCACATTGATTTAACATTTCTCACAGAATATTATGGTAGACAAATATTTAAGTATGCTATGGGTATTGAGATTTTTCTCCATTACCAAACATACAATCAAGTGGGGAAAACAGATAAGTGAAAGAGATGTATCATATCTAAACATTTAATAAGGGAGAGAAGTAAAGAGAGTGAATACCAAGGCCACGGAATACAGGCATAAATAAGAGGAATTTTTTTTTTTTTTCCGGAGGGCATACTGGGAAGCCCATACCTAAAAAAAATCGGGAAACATTTGAAGTGGATGGTGATATAAAAGAAGCAGCAAAGATCCTCAGACAAGAAAACATAGCATGCTAAGGAGTATAATTCCGTCTAGCTAGAGCACAAAAATTTTAGCTTGTATATGGAGAATTATTATACCATAAGTATAATATTATGAAGCAAAGGAGTAACATAAATAGCTTAGTTCCTTAGAAAGAATACAGAGCTAAAATATGCAGAGTGAAATTTCGTTTCTAATGGGAGTAATCTTAGAGACTGCAAGCAGTGATAAAATTGCTACATAAACACAGGTGACAGGTTATGATCTGCCTAATAGTTATCTAACTGTATTTTATCTCTAGTGACAGGGTCTTGCTGTGTCACCGGTGCTGGAGCACAGTTACAAAAGATCATCGCTCACTGCAGCCTTGACCTCCTGGGTACAAGTGATGCTCTACAGGAGCCACTGCCCCTAGTTATGGTTCCTGGGCAAGTAATGACTTACTGCTTTATTATTTTCATAGATATATTCGTTAAATAATTAGTTCCTAACCTAGTCCAAGAACTCACTTCTCATTTTCTTTCTCATATCTGCCTATTACACCTAATACTTTCATTGAAAGTCCAATACTTACCATTCATTGATAGTCTTATTTCACCATTCAGTGGTATTTTCAAAAGCAACCACATTGTGTTTCTTAAACTTACTCTCTAATTTTCTTTACCTTACAGTGGATGTTTCCTGGTTCCTACCTTACTTGACCTATAACTATTATTATTCTTCATGTCTTTACCCTAAGACTTCATTTCGTCTATCCCTTAGTCTCTCCAGAGGTGGATTAAAGGAAAAATGAATGAAATCTAAACTTTAGGGACCTTCATTTAACTCCTTTAAAAGCACTGAGAGAAGCCATTGCAATATGTGACCATGTCTCTTGACTTAAGTAAAATGTATTGAAGGTATTTATTATAAATAAATTTATTATAAAATAAAGAGAACCACATACATTTTCCCTTACAACTATACCTTATTCGTTTTCCATTTTGCATCTGAGGAAATGGAATACCTGTGGGTATTTTAGGAACCCAACTAGGGAAAGATACATTAGACATACATTAAATTTGAGTTTAAGTGGATTTTTATGTAGTTTTCAGTCACTTCTGTATATAATTCAGTTAGTGCTTCTTGGGCAGACATAGGAGTGGCTTCCAGAAATATTTCTACCACTTTCTATGCTGATTTACTAATTCTGTGACACAAAAAGATAGGAACAAGTGTTATATACTAATGTGGACTTGATTTTTCTCAAATTCAGCCCAATCAAAATATTTACAAAGCATTACTAATGAGTTATAAAACAAAAAAGAAATACTTCAAAATTATCAATAAATCAAACATCAATCATTTATGTGAGAAAAGACAGACATATGCTATTTTTTTCTTTTTAATATAATACTGAAAAGAAATCATTCTTAATTGAGGTGATCAAAGAATAAGATTAAAAAAATATATGAAAATAGGATTATGGAGGTTTGGTGTTACGCTACATAAATGAATAAATACATTGTTCCTCAGGATTTTGCAAGGTTGATATTTGTCATATTTTATTAACATTTAAAACTTTATTGAGGTTTAACTGATATACCCAAATTGCCCATATTTAACATATGCATTTTGGTGAGCTTGGCCATATGCATACACCCATTATTCTCCCATCACTATCAAGGTACAAAATATATCCATCACTTTCAAATATTTTCTTATGTTCTTTTGTGTTTTGTTTGTTTGTTTGTTGTACCAGGAATACTTAACATGAGATAGCTCCACAACATACGCTAAAGTACACCATACTATATTGTTAACTATAGATCTAGAGTTAAGATAGATCTATAGTCTGAAATGTCTCTTCTGATCTGTTGCCTAATTTTTAATAAAACTATTTGGTTTTTTGTTGTTGTTTGAGGCTTTTTGAATTCTAGTAATACTTTATAGACACTAACTTTCAATTTTTTATGTAATTTTTATGTGTCACAAAATAATCTTTTTTTATACATAATATTTTTACATACTCATGGGACATGTAATATTTTGATACATGTATAGAAGGAGTAATGATCAAGTTAGAATATTAGGATAAAATCACCTCAAGTATTTATTATTTCTTTGTGTTGGAAACATTTCAAATTCTCTCTCCTAGATATTTTGAAATATACAACATATTGTTAACTATAGTCATCCCAATGTACTATTGAAAAATAGAACTTATTTCTTCTAACTATATATTTTTACTCATTTGCCTATCTTTTTTCTCTCCTTCTGCCCAATACACACCCTTCCTGGCCTCTGATAACTATCTTTTTACTCTCCAACCACGTGAGATTCAATTGTTAGTTCCTACGTGTTAGAATATGTGACATTTGTCTCTCTGGGCCAGGCTTATTTCACTTAACATAACATCCTTCAGTTTCATCTATACCACTGCAAATAACAACATTTTGTTCTTGTTTATAGCTGAATATTTTCCATTGTGTATATATACCACATTTTTCTTGTCCACTTATCCACTGATGGGCAGCTAGACTGATTCCATATATTTGCTATTGTCAATAGTGCTGCAATAAACATGGGACTATAGGTCCCATATTTTGTTATACTGATCTTCTTTCCTTGGATAAATCTCAAGTAGTGAAATTGCTGGATTATGTTATAGTTCCATTTTTAGGTTTTTGAGAAAATTGTATGCTGATTTCCTCTCTTGCAATTTTAATGAATTTATTTATTAGTTGTAACTTTATTTTTTGATGGAGCTTATAGGAGTGTTTGTATGTAAGATCATGTAATCTGCAAAATAGACAATTTAACTTCCTCTTTTCTAATTTGTATGCCCTTTATCCCTGGCATACAAGAATGATTCAACATATACAAATCAATAAATGTGATATATCACATTAATCACATAAGTAGAATGGTCATTTCTATAGATATAGGAAAAGCATTGCACATGATTTAACAACCTTTCATAATAAAGATGCTCAAAAAATTAGGTATAAAAGGAATATACCACAACTAATAAAGATCTTTCCCCTACTTAAAAATATTATTGCAATTTCTAGTTCCATGTAAATATTTACTCTTATACTGTATTTTGTTTGTTCATTTTGTTTTAAATTCTCAACACAAATCAGATAAGCTTTGGGGTTGAGAGGTAGAGGTAGTCATAAAAGACTCCTTTTCCATGACCTCCACCACTCTTATGGCTTTAGAAACCATCTGCAAAGTAATGCTACTCAAATATGTTCATGATTGCAAATCTGTTTTCCTTAAAGATAGGCCGCTATATTCAATCTTCTTTCTGACATTCTGAGTTGAATTTATATGATTTATTGAATATGTAATAGGTCCTTTGCTAATATTTCTCATCTTTGTAAATGGGAGAGATATTCATTCAGTCTCTTCACCAGTTAAAACAACCTTAACAATGACTTATTTCAAACATTGATGTTATTTGAAATGATATCATTTTTACCAAGGCATATTTTAAATTCCTTACTGCACATCCTTGTCAGTTGAATCCTAAGTTCCTATTTATTTTCAATATAGAAGTGGAGAAGAATGTTCATAGAGATTAACCGCTATCTTTTCACACATACATAATGCATTCTTACAAACTTTTATTGACAGGCTAATGTGATAACACACAGTGCCAGGTGCCAAGTTAAATTAATAAGTGGCTATAATATATTTTAATATTTCTCTATAGAGAAAAATAATATTTTTAGTATAAGTGAGATTGACAGAAAAAAATACATTTAATTAGAAGAATATGTCTCTATTGTAGGATTATTTGGAGTTTTATCCATGAAAAAATCCTCTCTAGAAAGCAGCTGTCCTAAAAAATGTTCTATAGCAATAAAGTTCGTCATTTTCAGTGTCTCTTTTTCTGCAAGATAACCTCAGGGATTGAGATAATGTGAGTAAGTTAAACTTCAATCAGTTGAGGAAACATCATTCTAAAGATGTTTAAATTTCCTCCCTTTCCTAAATTTATATAGTCTTATCTCACACTACTAAATATGTTTTTGTCCAAAGTTTATAAAAAGTCCAAAATTAAGAGAGGATGGATAAAAAACATACAGTCAGAAGAATCTCTTGATGTTTTAAACTTACCTTCTTAAGAAAGGAACATATATTAGTTTTCCACTGTGACTGTAAGAAAGTAGCAAAATGTGGGTGGTTTCCAACAACGAAAAATTGATAACTACACACTTAAAAATGTTTAAAGTGGTAAATTTTATGTTAAGCATATTTAACCACAAAAAAAATATTAGCAGCAAATAGAATAAGATGAACTCTATGTACTCCCTTTCCCACACCAAAATAACGTTGCAGCTTTCTCAAAAAAGCTTTTTAAGGAAAAATATATAGAGAGATTTGCTCAAGGGAGAGAAGGTTACAGACATGGTGCTAAAATAATTTTTTAAGTATTAACAACAAATGAACAAAAAGTCATCTTTGTTTAAAATAGTAAAATGATAGTATGAAATTTTTTTTATTCAGGAACGACTGATGATATTTAATCACATTAAAATAAGAATTCATATATTATTTTAAATTTGTTTATTCAACATTTGTTGTTTATAAAATTTTCACGTTTTATTCACATGCACAATTTTGTCAAGTTTCTGTGAGATATTTTTCAATAAAATTTTAATTGAAATCTTAATTACAACACAGTTAGTACTTATGATGAAATAAAAGTACTTATAGAAATGCAGATCACACAACTTAAAAAGTAAAAAAAACCCACAAAACTGTGTTTGCAGTTTTGCTGTATTCCTATTTTTTATTTTATTTTATTTTATTTTAACTTCTGGGTAGGGTACATGTTCAGGATGCACAAGTTTGTTACATAAACATGTGATATAGTGGTTTGCTGCACCTATCAATCCATCACCTAGGTATTAAATCCAGCATGCATTAGCTATTTTTCATAATGCTCTCCCACTCCTTCCTTCCCCTGACAGGCCCCAGTGTGAGTTGTTCCCCCTTCTGTGTCCATGTGTTCTCATTGTTCAGCTCTCACTTATAAGTGAGAACCTGCAGTGTTTAGTTTTCTGTTAATGCGTTAGTTTACTGAGGATAGTAGCTTCCAGCTTCATTCATGTCCCTGCAAAGAACATGATCTCATTCCTTGTTATGGCTGTATAGTATTCCATGGTGTATACGCATCACATTTTCTTTATCCAGTTTATCACTGATGGGCATGTAGGTTGATTCCATGTCTTTGCTATTGTGAATAGTGCTACAATGAACATACATGTTCGTGTATCTTTATAATGGAATAATAAATACTCCTTTGAGTATATACACAGCAATGGGATTGCTGGGTCAAATGGTATTTCCAGTTCTAAATCTTTGAGGAATTACCACACTGTCTTCCACAATGGTTGAAATAATTTGCATTCCCACCAACAGTGTGAAAGTGTTCCTATTTCTCCACAATCTCTCCAGCATCTGTTGTTTTCTGACTTTTTAATAATCACCATTCTGACTGGTGTGAGATGGTACCTCACTGTGGTTTTGATTTGCATTTCTCTAATGATCAGTGATGTTAAGCTTTCCTGTATATGTTTGTTGGCTGCATGAAGGTCTTCTTTTGAGAAGTATCTATTTATGTCCTTTGCCCACTTTTTAATGGGGTTGTTTGTTTTTTTTCTTGTAAATTTGCTTAGGTTCCTTGCAGATTCTAGATATTAGACCTTTGTCAGCTGGATAGATTGTAAATAATGTTTCCAATTCTGTAGGCTGCCTGTTCTCTCTGATGATAGTTGTTTTTGTTTTGTTTTGTTTTTGTTTTTTTCTATACAGAAGCTCTTTAGTTTAATTAGATCTCATTTGTCAATTTTTGCTTTAGTTGTCATTGCTTTTGGTGATTTTGTCATAAAATCTTTGCTCATGCCTATATCCTAAATGGTATAGCCTGGATTTTCTTCCAAGGTTTTTATAGTTTTGGGTTTTACATTTGCAATCAGAAATGATAAGGGAATACTACCACTGACTCCACAGAAATACAAATAACCATCAAAGAATACTATAAACACCTCTATGAAAATAAACTGGAAAATATGAAGAAATGGATAAATTGCTGGACACATACCCCCTCCCAAAACTGAACCAGGAGACAGTTGAATATATAAATAGACCAATAACAAGTTTTGAAATTGAAGCAGTAAGAAATAGCCTATTGTGATGGTTAATACTGAGTGTCAACTTCATTGGATTAAAAGATGCAAAGTATTGATCAAGGGTGTGTCTGTGAGGGTGTTGCCAAAGGATATTAAAATTTGAGTCAGTGCACTGAGAAAGGCAGACCCATATTTAACCTGGGTAGGCACTATCTAATCAGCTGCCAGTGCAGCAAAGATAAGGGCAGGCAGAAGAATGTGAAAAGACTAGACTGTCTTAACCTCCCAACCCACATCTTTCTCTTCTGCTGGATGCTTCCTACCCTTTAACATCAGACTTCACATTCTTCAGCGTTAGGGCTCAGACTGTCTTCCATGCTTCTCAGCTTGCAGCTGGCCTATTCTGTGACCTTGTGATTGTATGAGTTTAATATTCCTTAATAAACTCCTCTTTATATATACTCTACCTATCCTATTAGTTCTGTTCCTAAAGAGAATCCAGACAAATATACTTACCAACCAAAAAAAGTCCAGGACCAGATGGATTTACAGCTGAATTCTACCAGAAGTACAAAGAGGATCTGGTACCATTTCTTCTGAAACTACTCCAAACATTTGAAAAGGAGGGATTCATCCCTAACTCATTTCACGAATCCTGCATCTTTCTGATACCAAAATCTGGCAGAGATACAACAAAAAAAGAGGAAACTTCATGCTAATATCCATGATGAACATCAATGAAAAAATCCTCAATAAAATACTTGCAAACCAAATCCAACAACACATCAAAAACTTATCCACCACCATCAAGGTGGCTTCATCTCCAGGAGGCAAGGCTGGTTCAACATATGCAGATAAATACACGTTATTAAAATCCATCACATAAACAGAACTAAAGAAAAAAATGATTATCTCTAAATGCAGAAAAGATCCTCCATAAAATTCAACATCCCTTCATGTAACAAACTCTCAATAAACTAGGCATTGAAGGAATATACCTCAAAATAATAAGAGTCTTTTATGACAAACCCACAGCCAATATCATACTGAATGGGCAAAAGCTGAAAGCATTCTCCTTGTATCTCTATTTTCATTTGCTACTACAAGTATATCCCAAAACTGAACCTTCTAAGTGTGAAGGTTACTCACTCAATTAGAAATCAGTAAAGTTTATAGAATACTTTGACAGAGATTTAGGATAATACACCTTGTGGTTTACACCTCTAAAATATGCCATTTATTTTAAACTTAATTAAAATCAAAGAAGAGAAATTTGAGGCTTTCCCCGCCACGTCAGCATGCTGAATTTTCCTTCATGACGATAAAGATTGTACTGTTCATAGAGCGTAAATTAATAAAGACTTAAATGTGGAAGTGAATTCTAATTTAAAATATGTTGGAACTGCCAAATTGATATTTTAAGAGAAGACAAAGTGATAGGTTTCTTAAAAGAAAACGTGTTTCACTGTCACATGCATTCTAATGTAGCAAGATTTTTAAATGTCTTATGTCTTCTTTTTTTAAACAGATCTCTATGCCTTTCTCTCACCCCAACTCTTCCTTTTTCTATGTGGATATGTATGTGTATGCTCCTTTTAGGAAATTCTATGGAACAGGATAAAGATAATTTCTCAAGGAAAAAACAATATAAATGTTGTCACAAAAATCCATGTACAGACAGCACCATACACTTTATAAATGCCTGCACCAATCCCCCGAATGCTGAGTTAGGGGGAAAGAATCAAATTGCAGATAATTAAGGTATCAAATTATGTCTCAACTTGATTATCTTAATGCTTATTGAATACTGTTGTGGACAGAGAAAAACAGTTCAAAATACAACTATGACACATAATAATGTCTGCCTCAAGACATTTAGAGGAATACATAACATGGACAGATTTATTTCCTTAATCTGTTGGTAAATGTTATGTAGTCAAGTTCATGCCTTGTGATTTATCAGTGATTTTGTTTTAATAACTTTCACATCTGAAATTATAAAAGGTAATTTAAAATTTTTTTGGGTGAAAGTGAACTGAACTAACCAATTTAGTTAGAACCAAGCCAAACTTCATCCTACACCTCCTTGAATATTATAAGCCACATAGAAATCTGTCACAGAACTTACATTCTTAATTCTTCTATATGAACTAGTTCAGTAATTAACGTTTTTAAAAGGAAGATAAAAATACATATACATTCAGTGGAATGTACTCATCTATAAAGAGACTAGACCAGTGTGATCTAGAAAAGTTAACATAGCAAGTTATTTACTTAATTTAAAATATCTACTTAATGGAGTTCATAATTATCTTTAGCAATCAGTTTTTTGTATTTCTAAACAAACAACTTTGGTTTGCACACTTGTGCATGGTAAAACAGTGTAATAAAAGAAAGCAATGTAAAATTATTTTAAAAATACTTCCAAACTTCAGGTTTTTGCCTCACATATTATGTCTGTAGGGCAAGAATTTTTATTTAATAATATCATTTGATTCTCTGCATACAAAAAATATTTTTCCCAAGCACTATAATTACTTAAGTAAAAACAAGAAAAAATGATTAATTTTAGCTTAAATGCCATCATTAGGCTTGTCGTTTAATCTCTTGGCTATCTTTCTTCTCTCTTTGACTTGTCTGTTTTTTTTTTTTTTTTTTTTTTTTTTTTTTTTTTCCTCCCCTAACTTCTAATGGGTAGAAAAGCACTCAAGTAAAGTCTTCTATAAATTTTTACTGGGCCAAATCTCATTTTCACATGGATTCCCTTTTGTTACCTGTTCTTTTTATATAATAAATATCTAAATTTACTATGTGTATGTCACTTTCTGGACTTGGGGCAGTCTAAGAATGGTAAAGTGTTTTTCTTTTTCTTTTTTTTTTAATTTATTTATTATTATTATACTTCAAGTTGTAGGGTACATGTGCATAACGTGCAGGTTTGTTACATATGTATACTTGTGCCATGTTGGTGTGCTGCACCCATCAACTCGTCATTTACATCAGGTATAACTTGTCTGTTTTTTGCTATTCAAGCATTAGTGGGAAGGTTACTTTACATTGGCCAATGGAAGTAAATTATTTGGAATTTTAATTCAAAACGAAAAGCCACTAATGATGATTATAATCTGTACCTAGTATTAATAATACGCCCATAGACACATTACTGTGGGCAGGATTTAGAGTACTTAATTGACTCAGCTTTGACGGGGAAGCAATATCTATGCTTATCGGAGTTGGTTTTAGTTAGTGCTCCCAAATCATGAGTATTAGAAAAATGACAGCATATAAAATGTCAATGGGTAATGAAATTGTCTACCTCAGTACTGAAAATAATGATTTAACAATAATCTTCTGAATGCTAAAATCTTTAAATTTGCTCAATCATATTTTCAGAATATTTATGTTTGTGATGATATTGTAATCAAATAAACCAGGTTTTGACACATATAAAATTTTACATTATTTCTATTAATCACATGCATATGATTTATACATTTGCACTGATACTCTGTTCCATTGGTCTCTATGTCTGTCTTTATGCCAATACCACACTGTTTTTATCATTGTAATATTGTAATAAGCTTCAAAATCAGGAAATGTGAGTGCTACATGTATGCTTATTGTTAAAGATTGTTTTAGGTACTAGTGGTTCCTTGATATTTTATATATATTTTAAGATACAGTTTTCTTTTTCCAGAAAAAAAATCATTGGGGTTTTGATAAGGATTACATTCAATCTGTAGAACACTTTGGGTAGTATTATCTTCATAATATTAAGTCTTCTACTCCATGATCATGAGATTTATTATAATTTATTTATGTTTACTTTAATGTCTTTCATCAGTATTTTGTAGTTTTTATTGTACAATTCTTTCACCTCCTTGATTAAATTAAATCTGAAATATGTTATTATTTTTCATGTTATTATAAAAGTAATAGTTTTCTTAAATTTGTTTTTGAATTTTTACTATTAGTATGTATAATTGCAACTACTTTTGGTGATGACTTGCCCTACTACTTTACTAAGATTTTATTAGCTCTAACAATTTTTATGAAATACCTAGTGTTTTCAATGTATCAAATTATGTCATCTGTGAACAGAGATAATTTTACTTCTTTATTTCCAAATGGAATGACTTTCTTCTTCTTGCCAAAGTGCTCTGGCTAGAACTTCTCATATTATATTTGATAGAAATGATGAAATTGGATATCCTCGCCTTATTTCTGATGTTAGAGAAAAAGGTTTTGGTTTTTCATTAATGATCATAATGTTCACTTGGGTTTTTATACATAATTATTATTATATTGAGGTAGTTTCCTTCTATTTCTAGTTTTTCGAATGTTTTCGTCATGAAAGACTGCTTAATTTTGCCAAATAATTATGTTCTTCATCAATTGAGATGATCAAGGTTTTACTGTTTCTTCAACCTTTTAATTTGGTGCATTACAGTCATTGATTTTTACATGTGGGAACATTCCAGAATAAGTTTCACATGGTCACTGATATGCTTTGAATTTGTTTTCCCACCCGAATCTCATCTCAAATTGTAATCCCTGGGTATTGAGGGAGGGACCTAGTTGGAGGTGATTGAATCATGGGGCCAGTTTCCCCCGTACTGTTCTCATGGTAATGGGTGAGTTATCATAATATCTGATGATTTCAGAAGGGCCTATTCTCCCTTTGCTTCCTCTCTCTCCTGTCACCATGTAAGACATGTCTGCTTCTCTGACTATAAGTTTCCTGGGGCCTCCCTAGTCATGCAGAACTGTGAGTTAATTAAACCTCTTTCTTTTATAAACTACTCAGATTTGGGCAGTTATTTATAGCAATGTAAAAATAGACTAATACAGTAAATTGGTACCATTAGGGTAGGGTACTACTATAAAGAAAACCTGAAAATGTAGAAATAACTTTAGAACTAGGTAGCAAGCAGAAATTGGAACAGTGTGGAGGGTTCAGAAGAAGATAAGAAGATGTGGGAAAGTTTGGAACTTCCCAGAGATCTGTTGAATCATTTTGACCAAAATGATGATAGTGGCGTGGACAATTAAGTCCAAACTGAGGTGGTTTGAGATGGAGATGAAGAACTTATTGGGAACTGGAGCAAAAGTCATTCTTCCTATGCTTTAGTAAAAAGACTGGCAACATTTTACTAAATGTCCCTAAAGATCTGTGGGACTTTGAATTTGAGAAAGACAATTTAGAGTATCTGGCAGAAGAAATTTCTAAGCAGCGGAACATTCAAAAGTGACCTGGGCACTCTTAAAAGTATTCAGTTATATGCATTGACAAACAGATAGTCTTCAGTAGAAATTTATATTTAAAAGGGAAGCAGAGCATAAAGGTTTGAAAAATTTGCAGCCTAACCATGTGGTTGAAAAGAAGAACCTATTTTTCTGAGGAGGAATTCAAGCAGGCTGCAGAAATTTGCATAAGTAAGAAGAAGCTGAATGTTAATCACCAAGACAATGGAGAAAATATATCCAGAGCATGTCAGAGATTTTTATGGCAGCTCCTCCCATCACAGGCCTGGAGGCCTAGGAGGAAAAAGTAGTAGGTGATTGGATCATGGAAGCAGTTTCCCCAGTGCTCTTCTCATGATAGTGAGTGAGTTCTCATGAGATATGATTATTTTATAAGGGGCTGTTTCCCCTTTGCTTCCTCTCTCTCCTGCCACCATGTAAGAAACACCTGTTTCCCCTTCCACCATGATTGTAAGTTTTCTGAGGTCTCCCAACCATGGGGAACTCTGAGCCAATTAAATCTCTTTCTTTTATAAATTCCTCAGTCTCGGGCAATTTTTTAAAGCAGTGTGAAAATGGACTAAGACAGTCATGATATGTCATTCTTTTATTAAGCTGCTGAATTCAGCTTCAAATATTTTGTTGAGGATTTTTGCATTCATGCTTATTAGGTATATTTGTCTGCAGTTTTCTTGTAGTGTTGTTATCTAGTTTTGATATCAGGCTAGTGCTGATATAATGGGGCTGTGGCATCGTGACCTAATTACCTCTGAATTCTTCACCTACTAATACCATCACCTTGGGAGTTAGGATTTCAACATATAAATTTTGGGGGAACATAAATATTCAGACCATAGTAGATACATGCATTTCCTTAGGAAACTTAGCTTAGGAAAATTATATCACTTAAATCATTAAACATATGTGGAAGGAGCACAGCAAGATGGTTAAATAGAAACCTATACTGTTTAGTTTTTCCACAGGAACACCATATTTTAACAACTAACTAGACATAAAAAGCAGTGCTACAGGAACCAAAAATTAGGTGAGCCATAAGGCACTTTGACAGGAAAACCAAATTTTAAGAGCAAACTATGCACTAAAAGCATCATCAGAAAATGCAAAATTCAGGTGATCACTAGTGGTATCTAGTTTTAACTTTATATTGCCAAAAGGGCCAGTGAAAGTGGGTAAGAGAGGCAGTCATGCATTGCTGACACCTCCAGCCTCTCAGCTTCCAACAGCAACCCTTGGCATGGAGAATTTGTGTGCTTAGGACAAGGAAAGCTCAATTCCTGAGGGGCTTCACATTGAACTCAGTGTTTCCTTGTCACAGCAGAATGCAAACAGTACCCAGATAATGCTTGCCCTTTGAGGGAGCTTTTGGATCATTCCTAGCCAGAAGGGAATCACCCATCTCAGTGGCCAAAGTGTGTGTTATGACAAGCCTACCACCATGGGCTAAAGTACTTTGGGACCCTAAGTGAACTTGAGGAACGGTCCAGACCACAAGTACTGCAATTCCTTGGCAAGTCAGTCCTTGTCCTGAGCTGGGCTCAGAGTCAGTGCACTTGGAGGGCACATGACCTACTGAGACACCAGCCATGGCAGCTAAGGAAGGACTTGTGCCACTTTCCCCTCATTGCCCAGCAGTGACGATGGGATACAGAGAAATCTATGTGATTGGAAGAGGGAGAGTGCAGCAACTGTAAGACTTTACATTGACCTCAGTGCTGGCCTGTTATAGTGGAGAGCAAAGCTGTGCTAGGCTAAGCAGTGCCTGCAAATTGAAGGAGCTCCTAGACTAGACCCAGGTGGAGGGGGATTGCCCATTACAGCAGTCAGAACTTGAATTCCTTGGCAGGCCTTGCCAGTATGAGCCAATGTGCTCTAGGATTCTAGGTAAGCTTGAAAGGCAGTCTAAGATATAAGGACTGAAATGCCTAAGACACTCCTAGTGATGGTCTTGGCTTTGAGACAATGGCTTGGGCTGGTACATGACCTAGAGAGATACCAGAAAGGGTAGCTAAGGGAGTGCTTGTACTACATCCCTCTGCCAAACTCAGGCTGCACAGCTGACAGCAACAAAAGTGACTGCTTCTTTATGCTTGAGGAGAAGAAACTAAAGACTAAAGAAGACTTCATCTTACATCTTGGATACCCGCACAGCCACAGTAGGATAGGACACCACTGCCTTGAAGGAAAGAAACCATTCCAGGCAGGATTCATCCCTTGTTGACTAAAAAGCCCTTGGTCACTAAATAACCAACAATGATACCCAGGTAATAAGATGTGGGCCTTGGGATTTGAGATGTGCTGGCTTCAGGGTGACTCAGCATACTCCCAGCTGTGGTGGCTATGGTGAGACTCCTGTTTGAGAAAAGCAGAGAAAAGGGTAAGCAGGATTTTGTTTTGCACCTTAGGTACCAACTCAGTCAGTGAGATAGAGCACCAAGCAGGTTCTTGGGGTTCCTGAATTCAGGCCTAGACTCTTGATCAACATTTCTGAGCATACCCTGAGCCAGAGAGTATCCCACTACCCTGAAAGGTGAATCTCAGTCCTGGAAGCATTCACTAGAGGCTGACTGAAGAACCCTTAAGATTTAAGTTAATGTCAGTGGTAGCCTGATAGAGCATGTTGTGGGCTGGTCATGCAAGTGGCTACAGAGAGAGACTCCTCTGCTTATGAAAAGGTGAGGGAAGAGGAAGAAGGACTTTCTATTGTGTTTTGAGTGCCTGTGTAGCAACAGTAGAACAGAACATCAGATGAATTTCTGAGGTTTTTTACTCTAAGTCCTGGCTCCAAGACAGCATCTCTGGCCCCAGCCAAGGCCTAAGAAAATTGCCACACTGAAGGGAGGGACAGAATCCTGGCTGGCTTTGCCTCTGGCTGATTGTAGACCCCTAGGGACTTGAGTGAACATATGTGTTAACCAGGTAGTGGTTACAGTGGGCCTTCAGCAAGACTCAGTGCTCTGCCGCCTTCAGGTCTGACTTTGCACTGTCCCAGTGTTGGTGACCACACAGAAGCTTGTGTTTCCCCACCCCTAGTTCCAGGTTGTGTAACCCACACAGAGAAACATTTTTTCATTTGAGAAAGAGTAAGTTAAAAGAAAATAGTCTCTGCCTGGTAATTTGGACAATTTTTACAGACATTTTCCAACACCTCCAAGGTGGAACCTCTACAAGTCTACAAGTACTACAGCATTATTGGATCTGGGACCCAAGTTCCTTTGAACACCTGGAAAGCCTACCCAAGAAAGGCAGGCACAAATAGGCCCAGACTGTGGAAACTGCAATAAATGCCCAACTCTTCAATGCCCAGACACCAAAGAACATCTACAAGCATCAACACATTCGGGAAAACATGACTTCACCAAATAAAATGCATGAGGCATGAGGGACCAATTCTGGAGAAACAGACAGGTGACCTTACATGTAGAAAATTCAAAATAGCTGTGTTGAGGAAACTCGAAAATATTCAAAATAACACAGAAAATGAATTCATAATTCTATCAGATAAGTTTAACAAAAAGACTGCAATTATTAAAGAGAGTCAAGCAGATACTCCAGAGTTGAAAAGTGCAATTAATATGCTGCATCATGGTCCCTTAATAGCAGAATTGATCAAGTGGAAGAAAGAATTAGTGAGCTTGAAGACAGGCTCTTTGAAAATACACAGGCAGAGGAGACAAAAGGAGGAAGAATTAAAAAGAATGAAGCATGCCCACAAGATCTAGAAAATAGCTTTAAAAGGGAAAATCAATCATGAAGGAAAAATAGATACCTTCCCAAACAAAGAAAAGCTAAGCGATTTAATCAACACTAGATCTGTTCTACAAGAAATGCTAAAGGGAGTTCTTCAATATAAATGAGAAGAACATTAGTGAGTAATAATATATCATCTGAAGATATAAAACTCACTGGTAATAGCACACAAAAAACACAAAATATTCTAACCCTGCAAATGTGATGTGTAAACTACTCTTATATTGAGTAGAAAGGCAAAATGATGAACCAATCAAAAATAATAACTAAAATAACTCTTCGAGACATAGACAGTATAATACAACATAAAGAAAAACAACAAAAAGTTAAGAAAAGGGGGTGAAGTTAAAGGGTACAGGTTTATAGATTTTTTTGCTTGTTTGTTTGTTTATGCAGTGTTGTCATTAATTTAAAATAATGTATTATAGGAGAGTATTTGCAAACCTCATGATAACCTCAAATTGAAAAACATATAATGAATACACAAAAATTAAAAAGCAAAAAATTAAATAATGGAGAAAATCAACTTCACTAAAAGGAAGACAGAAGAGAAATCAACTTCACTAAAGGAAGACAGAAGAGAAAGGAAAGAAGAAAGAAAACACCACAAAGCAATCATAAAATAAATAACAATGGGTAAGTTCTTATCAATTATAATATTGAATGTAAATGGACTAATCTGTTTAATCAAAAGACACAGAGTGACTGAATGAATAAAAAAGCAAGACCCAGTGATCTGTTACCTACAGAAAACATACACTTCCCCTACAAATATGCATATAAATTGAAAACGAAAACATGGAAATAAATATCCCATGCGAATGGAAACCAAAAGAGAGCAAGGGTAGCTATTCTTACATCAGACAAAATAGATTTCAAGACAAAAACTGTAAAAAAAAAAAAATCATTATATAGTGATAAAGAGGTAAACTCAGCAAGATAATATAACAATTATAAATATATGTACACCCAATACTGGAGCACCCACATAAAACAAGTATTATTAGAGCTAAAGAGAGAGATAGACCTTGACACAACAATAGCTGAAGTCTTTAACATCCCACTTTCAGTTTTGAACAGATAATCCAGACAGAAAATCAACAAAGAAACATTAGACTTAATATGTACTGTAAATCAAATAGACCTAATAGGTATTTACATAACATTTTATCTAAGGGTTCCAAAATAAGCATTCTTCTCCTCAGCACAAGACTCATACTCAAGAAATGACCATGTATTAGGTCACAAAATAAGTATTAAAACATTCAAAAAATTGAAATAATATCAAGTATGTTCTCTGGCCACAATGAAATAAAACTAGAAGTCAATAACAAGAGGAATTTTGGAAACTATACAAGCACTTGGAATTAAACTATATGCTTCTGAATGACCAGTGAGTCAATAAGAAATTAAGAAGGAAATTGAAAATTTCTTGAAAGAAATGGTAATGGAAAAACAACATACCAAAACCTATGGGAGACAGCAAAAGCAGTACGAAATTTATAGCTGTAAGTTTCTACATCAAAAAAGAGAAAAAAGAAACTCTACAAATAAACAACCTAACAATGCATCTAAAGAACTAGAAAAGGAAGAGCAAGCCAACTCAAATTAGTGGAAGAAAAGAAAAAATATCAGAGCAGAAGTAAATGAATTTGAAACCAAGAAAATATGAAAGATCAATGAAACAAAAAATGTCTTTTTTTGAAAAGATAAACAAAATTGACAATCCTTTAGCCAGACTAACAAAGAAAAAAAAGAGAAAAGACCCAAATAAATAAAACCAGAAATGAAAAAGGAGATGCTACCCCTGATACCACAGAAATTCAAAGGTTTATTAGTGGCTATTGTGAGCAACTGTATGCCAACAAATTAGAAAATTTAGTGAAAATGGATAAATTCTCAGACACATATCACATACAAAGACTGAGCCATGAAAATAATCCAAAACCTTCAGCCCAATAACAAGCAACGACAGCATAATAAAATGCCTGGGACCTGATGACTTCAATGCTGAACTCTACCAAATATTTAAATAAAACCTGATACTAGTCCTCCTCAAAGTATTAAAAAAAATAGAGGAATACAGAATACTTCCAAGCTTACTCTACAAGTCTAGTATACCCTGACATCAAAACCAGACCGAGACACATCAAAAAAAGAAAACTACAGGCAAATATCTCTGATAAACATTGATGCAAAAGTCTTCAACAAGATACAAACTGAATTCAACAATACACTGAAAGATCATTCATCATAATCAAGTAGAAATACAAGGATGATTCAACATATGCAAACAAATCAATCTGATATATCATATCAAGAGAATGAAGGCTGTAAACCATGTGAACATTTCAAATTATGCTGAAAAATCATTTGATAAAATTCAACATCTGCTTATGATAAAACTTTAAAAAAGCTGGGTATAGAAAGAACATACCTTAATATGATAAAAGCTATATACAACAGATCCAAAGCTAGTGCCATATTGAATGGGAAAAAAACGGAAAGCCTTTAAGGTTTGGAACATGACAGAGATACCCACTTTCCCACTGTTATTCAACAAACACTGGAAGTCTTAGTTAATGCAATAGGAAAAGAGAAAGAAATAAAGGTCATCCAAATTGAAATGGAAGAAGTCAAACTTTTATTGTTTTTGCAGATGAAATGATCTTATATTTGGAAAAACTTAAAGACACCAAAAAAAAAAAAAAAAAAAAAAAAAAAAAACCTGTTAGAATGGATAAACTAATTCAGTACAGTTGCAGGATACAAAATCAGCATACAAATATTTGTAGCATTTCTATATGCCAACTGGGAACAATCTGAAAAAGAATTTTTTAAAAATCCCATTTACAATAGTAACATATAAAATTAAACATGTGGGAACTGACTTAACTGAAGAAGGAAAAGATCTCTACAATAAAAATTATTAAAAACTGATGAAAGAATTTGAAGGGGACACACACACACACACACACACACACGGAAAGATATTTCATGCTCATGAATTAGAAGAGTAAATATTGTTAAAATGTCCATACTACCCAAAGCAATCTATGCAATCCAGTGACTTTCTTGACAGAAATATAAAACAACACTCTTAAAATTTATATGGAACCATAAAAAATCCAAAAGAGCCAAAACTATCCTGAGCAAAAAGAACAAAACTAGAGGAATCACTTTTTCTGAACTTCTGATTATACTACAGAGGTATAGTAATCAAAACAACATGATACTAACATAAAAATAAACACATTGAACATGAATTGAAAAAAGAACCCAGAAACAAATCCACACACCTGCAGTGAACTCATTTTCAACAAAGGTACCAAGAACATGCACTTGGAAAATGACAGTCTCTACAATAAATGGTGCTAGGAAAACTGGATGACCATATGCAGAAGAATGAAACTAGACCCTTATCTGTCACATATACAAAAATCAAATACAAATAGACTGAAGACTTAAATTTGAGACTTTAAGCTATGAAATTACTACAAGAAAATATTGGGGAAACTCCCTGGGACACAAGTTTGGGCAAATAGTTTCTTGAGTAATACCCTACAAGCACACTCAGGCAAAGCAAAAACGGATGAATGGTTCACATCAAGTTAAAAATCTTCTGCACAGCAAAGAAAAGAATTAACAAAGTGAAGAGATGACCCACAGAGGGGGAGAAAATATTTGCAAACTACCAATCTGACATGGAATTTGTAACCATACTATAAAAGGAGCTCAAATGACCCTACCGGGGGGGGGGGGGGCGGGGGGGCGGGGGGGGGGGGGGGGGGGGCGGGGGGGGAAACAAACAAACTAATAATCTATTTAAAAAATTTGTGAAACATTTTAATATACATTTCTCAAAAGAAGACATACAAATGGCAAATAGGCATATAAAAAGGTCCTCAGCATCATTGATCATCAGAGAAATGCAAATCAAATTACAATGAGATATCATCCCACCTCAGTTAAAATGGCTTATATCCAAATGACAGGCAATAACAAATGCTGACAAGAATGTGGAGAAAAAGGAATCCTTATACACTGTTAGTAGGAATGTAAATTAGTACAACCTCTATGGAGAGCACTTTGGAGCTTCCTCAAGAAAAAATAAAAAAATAGAGCTACTATATAATTCAGCAATCCCACTGCTTTTGGTATCCACCCACAAAGTATATTGAAGAGATATCTGCGCTCTCATGTTTGCTGCAGCACTATTCACAACAGTCAAGATTTGAAAGCAACCCAAATATCTATCAACAGATAAGTAAATAAACAAAATATTGTATATATACACAATGGAGTATCATGTAGCCATAAAAAATGATGAGATCCTGTTGTTTGCAACAACATAGATGGAAATGAAGATCATTATATTAAGTTAAATAAGTCAGACACAGAAAGACAAACTTTATGTCTTCTTGCTTATTTGTGGTAGCAAAAAATCAAAATAATTAAACCCAGGGAGATAGATACTAGAAAGATGGTTATCAAAGGATGGGAAGTTTTGAGATGAATGTAGGGGGCAGAGAAGAGTGGATGGTTAATGAATACAAAATTAAAATAGTTAAATAGTTAAATACTATGAATAAGACATAGTATTTGCTAGCACAACAGGGTGACCATAGTCAATAATAATTTAATTGTATCTTTTAAAATAGGTAAAAGAGTATAATTTGTTGGAACACAATGGATCAATGCTTGAGGGGATGGATACCCTATATTACATGCTGTAATTGTTACACATTGCATGCCTGTATCGGGGTATATTGTGTACCCCATTAATATATACATGTACTATGAACCTGCAAAAATAAAATATTTGGCATTTTCTTGCACCAAAAATAATGAAATACTTAGGAATAAACTTAACTAAATATGTGAATGACTTATACACTGAAAATTATAAAACACTGATGAAAAGCATTGAACAGGAATTAAAGAAAATTAAAGATATCCTGTGTTCATGTAATGGAAGAATTATTATTGTTATAATAATTACACCATATAAAGTTACGTACACATTCAGTGCAATCTCTACCAAAATCCCAGTAGCATTTTTACAGAAGTAGAAAAAAAAAAATCTAAAATTCATATCTAACCATGCTAGACCATAAAATGCCAAACTGACTTATGGAGAAGAGGAACAAAACTGGAGGCCTTATACTTCTTGATCTCAAAATATATATCAAAGCTACAGTCGTCAAAAAAAAAAAAATAGTGTGGTACTGGCACAAAGACAAACATATCAACCAATGAGACAGAATAGAGATTTCAAAAAACTGAATCCTAACATGTATAGTCAACGGATCTTCAAAATGGGTGCCAAAATACATAATGAGGGGAAGGACAGTCTCTTCAACAAGTAGTGTTGGGAAAACTAAATATTCACATGCAAAAGAATGATATTGAATCCTTATCTTACACCACATACAAAAATCAACTGAAAAGTGATTAGACATAAAAATATAATACGTGAGACTAAAATTTCTAGAAGAAAATATAGGAAAATGCTTCATGACATTGACCTTAGCAATGATTTCATGGATATATATGTGATTGTTGACAAAAGCACAGACAACACAACAAAAATAAAGAAGTGGGAATCCATCAAGTTAAAAAAAAAACTTTATGGAAAAGGAAAAAAATCAACAGTTTCAAAAAAGCAACCTGTAAAATGAGAGAAAATATTTTCAAACCATATATCTGAAAAGGTGTTAATCTTCAAAGTAATTAAAGAAGTCCTACAAATGAATAGCTTAAAAAACTCATAACCTGATTAAAAGATGGGCAAAGAAACTGAATAGATACTTCTCTGAAGAAAATACACAAATGGATAACAGGTATATGAAAAGGTGTTTAAACAATTACTAATCAGGAAAATGCAAGTGAAAACCACAATGAAATATCACCTCTGTGGCAGAATTCTTACAATTTGATGTTGCCTCAGAGTCTATTATGAATCTTTTTTAACTGTCTCATAAAGAAGTAGGGCTTAGTCTTCCTTGACACAGTTTCCAGTTTTCTATAGTCTCCCAGATCCTCAGTGTGTTCAATCCAGATACCTTCTTCATAACTGCCTCCTCATGGGACATGTAGATACAATCAACTCCACCTACTCCACTGACCCTCACACCTCTAAGGTGAGTCCATTGAGGTTTCTGAGAAAGTAGTCAAAATAGGACATAGTACAGAAGCTAACATTTTACTGCCTTTGGATAAAGTCATTTGAGAATATAATGCTTAGAGCTTTGGGAACCATTGTGAAAACATCAGAATGAAGCCAAAATAATCACTTAGAATCCAAAGCAAAAATTATTAAAGCCCTAAATCAATTAATATTTCTTATATTATATAATAACATGTTTATTTCCACATTCTGTTATTTGAAGCCAAAATCATCTTAACTGATTTACTTGATATTATTTAACTATTAAAAATCAGTAAAAATAAAAGTAACTGAGTTATTTCAACCATTTAGTGTAATTAAAACTGATTAAATGACTTGTACAACGTTTCTGTGCTTCAGAAATCCTCTTCATTGCTTAAGATGAAAGTGTAAAATAAATCTACCCAGCATGCCCATTAATTTATTTACTGAAAAGCAGTATTTTTAGCTCTATAGCAGTAGCAATCAAATGTTCTTCAGGAGCAATATTGTGGTTCTCTTTGGCTTAATGCAGTTAAATGAGTTTAGTCTAAAATTTCAAGCATTATAACACACTGATTAGATCTGAATCACCTACATTTTGTTTATTTGAAAAGGTGAAAACTTGGTTTTGGAAGACATTTTTCGATTATCCTTGAAAATTCCATGATCCGAAATTTTTATGAGAAGATCTTTGAAGATATTTCCTTTTATGAAACTAGCTATTATTTAAGTATGTGTATTGTAAGTGACAGTGTTTGCTTTATTTATCCAGGCAGAGGTTTGAGCCATTTGTTCCCTAGGAGAGACGGGAGAAGGGTAATGCGGTCTCCTTATCTCAGGAATGGCTCATACCGTCTCCCTTGCTTGCACTGCCTTCTGAAGGTTTCCACAGCTCCCTGTTTGTTACAGTGTTTCTCATGAGCACATAAAATTGTTTGTAGAGAGGAGTTGTAAGTCTGTGCAAATGCAGCTTTTGTTTGTCGCCCTGAGGTATTTTGTAGTGGTCATACTTGGCTTCTAGCAATTCATTAAAAATTGTAACTGGATCTTATCTGCTTCTGTGTTGGTTCCATAGTTTTCCTGTATTCTACTCTAAGGAAGGGAGTGCTTGTGTTCATGTCTGTCCTTGGAGGTCCATTTTTTTTCTTAGGTATCAGGTTATTTGATTGGCTTCCTGTCTCAACTCTGTAATATGTTCAAGGTTTCGTAGATTATCTGGCTTTTTCTTGTTGTTAACAGGGGAGTGACACCTTTTCTAGCTTTTTACATTCTAAGAAGAAGCTGAAGTGTCTCAGCTTTCATTAAAGCAGCAAAAACTTGACACTAAAAGGACACTAAACAGAAAATAAAATCAGTTTCAATTCTGTTATGAACACAGATGCAGAATTACTATGCCAATTCTTATAAATGGAATATAGCAACAGCTTTAAAAAATACTATTTTAGGCCGGGCGCGGTGGCTCACGCCTGTAATCCCTGCACTTTGGGAGGCCGAGATGGGCGGATCACGAGGTCAGGAGATCGAGACCATCCTGGCTAACACGGTGAAACCCCGTCTCTACTAAAATACAAAAAAAAAAAAAAAATTAGCCGGGCGCGGTGGCGGGCGCCTGTAGTCCCAGCTACTCGGGAGGCTGAGGCAGGAGAATGGCGCGAACCCGGGAGGCGGAGCTTGCAGTGAGCCGAGATGGTGCCACTGCACTCCAGCCTGGGCGACAGAGTGAAGACTCCGCCTCAAAAAAAAAAAAAAATACTATTTTAAATAATATTTTTAAAAGGTTTAGCACATGGGATACAAAGGTCAACTACTTTCATTCCCAAGGGAGAAGCTAAGAACTGGAATTTTTCCTCAGCTTCTTATGTGCTAAACAGGTATGTCATTCAATGGCATCGACCAGCCCAAACCTCCAGCTCCTTCTTCCCTAGGCAGCTCATCTGTGGTCCTGTTGGAGAACTGCTGTACAACAGATAATATATATTAAAAAGATATAAAACTAAGTGTTTAGCAACACTTAAAATGTTGCTAAAATCGCTACTGTACAGCAGAAAATATATAAAAATATATTTAATGTGGGCAGGCATTGTACACTTAAAATATTGCTAAAAGTGATGATCTCATATTAAGAGTTCTTACCATAATAAAATAAAAGAGAAACAAAAACAAAACAAAAAATATTTGACAAAATTTACATCTGCAAAATTTAACACAGGATAATTAAATGTGATAGAAATAATAGCAACCAAAGATCATTCAGAAGGCAGAGCTATAATTAATAAACCATGGTATTTTTAAAATTATTTAAATGAAACTTTAATTTTGCTGTAAATTTCAACAGGAACAAAATGAATGAAAATTGAGAAAAAGGGAACAATTTAGTTGTGTAATAATAATGATTAAGGAATTTAAAAAAGGAAATTATAAAAAATGTTTAGATAAATAAAAGCACTCTAAATAGATTGAGATGTGTCTTATTCACTGATTAGAAGATTTGATATTTATTACTATATTAGGTAAGTATGTGTGTATGTGAATATTGACAGATATTTCTGAAGTTTTTATGGAAATATGAATGGTCAGTAATAAACAAAACAATTCTGAAAAAGAAGAAACAGCTAGATATTTTAAACTAAGTGCTATCAAAATATATTGTAAAGCTACAGTAACTACAACAGTATGACCCTAGTATCAAATCAGAAATTTTCTGGCTTTTAATAGAGAATAGACCAATGAAGCAGAGTCCAGTAAGAGCTCAAATAGATGTGGTCACCTAATTTATGATAAAGGTGACACCACATTCCAAACTGGTAGGAAGGATATTTTAATAAGCTTGTCAATTAACTCTTCATTTGAAAATTGTATATTAATCCTCTACCTATCACATACACAAAAGTAAATTTCAGATTGAATGCAGATCCTCATAAGAAATGAAAAAAGGTAAAGCTTTGATTAAAAATCTGATAAATACAGACTTAGATTAAACAGAAACTTTTTAAACACAAAAATTACCAAAAGATTACAAAAAAATTAACTTGGCTATGTTAAAGTGAGTGTTTGTGATCAAAAGACAACATTGAAGCAATAAACTGGAGTCTATAAGGAAGGAAAAGATAATGGCAACACATACCTTTCATAATAAACTAATAACCAAAATACATTAAAAAATACTTGCCAAGTTAAAGAAGCCAATTCAAATTGATAATTGATCGAGACATAAAGCAACCCTAATAGGATATAACCAGGTGATTAATAGGTATCAGAGAGAGTTCAATATTATTATTAAATGAATGGATACTAAAATCTCAAAGTGTTACCACTATACCTAAAGCAAAATGACTAAAATGAAAAAACAAGTCACTATGAATTATTAACAACGATGTGGAAAAAACAGAAATATCATTCCTTTGTTGTAAGAATGAAATTGGTGCAAACATTTTGGAAAATTAATTGGTAGTACCAATTAATTGATTGGTAGTACTTACTGCTACCAATTAACAAGGTGGTCATATACATACCTATGACCAAAAAAGTCTGTTTCTAGGTATATAAAGCTTAGGTCATCCAGAAGCCAACAATGAGATGAAGTTTACAGTGGAAGTGGTATTTGGGGTGTAAGAAGTTTATGAAAATCAATACTTAGCAAGTAGAAGGAGACAAAGTTGGGCAAAAGCAGGAATTGAACTGCAAAGAAAATTTAATAAAGCCTCAACCAAGCCTATGGAAAACTCTGGAGGAAGAAGTGCCTGCCAAAATTGTCTCCTGACAGCCTGAAATAGCCCAAGCCTTGGTATCCTCACCTTGCCTCGCTCAGTAACCAGATGCAGGGTCTCCAGGAAGGTTGTGACCACAGACAAAGCCATTGTTTGTACCTGGGGCTGATTCTGAAGGGGTTGCCATTTGGTGGTTGTTTGCTGACCAAAAACTTTAAAGCTAGCAGCACTTTCTATCTGAATCTGGATGGGTGCATCTCAGTGTCTGTCACAATATTCAACATATATGCACTCACATATTCACAGGCACACATGCTTGTGAGATAGTATTTATGACAGCTCTCTATATAATAGCTAAAAACTAGATATAATCCAAACTTTGATCAACAGATGAGTGAATAAATAAGCCCTACTGTATTCAGTCACAAACTATAAATTAATTACCTGTTACAATATGGATGAACTTCACAAACATAACATTGAGATAAAGAATCCAGACACGAAGAGTAAATCACATGTGTGATTCCATTCACATAAAGTCTAGAAACAAGAACAACTAATTTTGTCATTAGGAAGTAGACATAGAGGAATATGGTTACTGGAAGTGAGTAGGATGGGGTTTTGCCATTCTGGTAAAGTTTTCTGCTTTCATTTGGGAGCTGCTTATATTAATATACTGACTTTGTGAAAATGCATTGAGCTATACTCTTGTTTTTATTGTGCATCTCTCCTAACACTTTATTTATTTTCAAGCACCCAAAGTAGCTAAAATATTTTTATAATGAATGCCTGTATATCCGTCATCTCTATTATACCCTCAACAGTTTAATTTATACAGCTTTCTCACAATAAAATATTTTCAGCAACAATGTGCAAGTTATTTTATTGCATTTCATAAATTAAGTATACTATATTTTCTTATTTAAAATTTAATATCAATTGTTATTGAATATTCTTGGGAATCTTCAATGGCTAGAGTGGTTTTGGCTTGAGGAAAATGTAGTATTTTTCATTTTCTTTCTCTCTTCCCACAAACACATGCATGCACTCACACCCAGTGGGTCTCTGTGTATATATACACATAGACCTCTACACTAGAGGATATATATTATAAAATATATAGTGCGTGTATATATAAAGTAATAGATATGAGAAGATATATAATGCATCTATATGTTGATGCATATGCTTATATTGGAGAATATATAAATAATATTTCATGAGGGCAGTTATTCATATATAAATAAGAATATATATTGGAGAATATTCACACACTCACACACATGCACACACATGTGAATATGAACATAGAATATGCCCACAGCATAAAAGTTTATAAATGTATTTTGCAAGGTATTTATCTCATCCAAAGATACACAGATTTCTGAGTCTCAGAATTGTTCTTCATATGGCATCCATATTGGAAGTGAAATAGAGTATTATATGATCTAATTTATCATAAAGATACAGATTTTTAGATAAATAATTCAATTTTTACAGACACATTACAAATGCATTTATCATATGATTTTTGTGGGTGAAAGAAAAAGAATATTTGAAATAGTAGAATATGACTATTCAAAAGCATTTTCCCTCAATGATGGCACATTAAGGTTATTGCAGGGTGAGGATTACTATATTGTGATATCACTGAAGAACAAACGATTTAAATTCCTTGTTTCTATTTCCTGGTTTTGTAGAGGAAGGAAGAAGTTCAAACAAAGAGGGTTTGAAAGCTTAATACTCGATAACAGTCAAAGGTTTTTAAAATGATGCATATGACAGTGTTTTTTGTCTTCTGGGCCTGTCTTGAATTTTTCTAAATTGTTTGTAATAGAATCAAAAGGCACTTACCAATAATCCACATAAATAATATAAATATAAATTCCAGTTTACTGAATCATGTATCACCGACAAGCACTCATGATAATATATGTATTATCTTATTCTATCCTCTTCATTACCCTGTCAGCTTATGTGAACAAGATGCTTTAGTTCTTCAAAGCTTCACAGTGTGACGTCTTTTGCTTCAATTGCTACAGACACCCAGCTGTCCAAACTCTTCAATTATTTATTTATACTTCATTTATCTACATCTCAACAGAACAACGGTTTGCTATCACACATCTTTCGGATGATCACAAAGCTTATTATAATACAACTTCTGGAGAGATCTGGCTAGTCTAGTTCAAAGGAGTGAAATTTTGCCATCCAATGAGAACACACTACTGCTTCTTATAAGGAGTTTTTCAAAAATATTTTAAATTGAAGCTATCATGAATAATTCTGATTGTTTACTGAAAGGAAAATATTGCAAAATAGCCCAATGCTTTATTTGTTTTCTGTTTATAGATTTTTTTCATATATATATATGATTCTTCATGAAGAACCATATATATAGGTATAGATACAGATATAGATATATCTCAGTCTAATGACAGTAATGATTGAAAAGGTACCTTTAAAATATGTTCTAATATGTTTCTTTGCTGCTCCGTGAGATAATAGCATCTGTATAAAAACACCAATTAGTATATTCATGACAAAAATAAAGCTATGACAAAACCTATAATATACCACATTCTTTGTAATTTTAATATTATATTATGTTTTCTATAGTTAGTAGTTGTTATAGATAAATTATTGAAAAAGTTTAAATTTGGGGGATGTTATAGTCTCTATGAAGACTATAACATCTATGAGACTATAATCTCTATAACATGAATTTATAGAGATTCACTATAGATGTTGCCGTGGACTGTATATTATTTGTTATATTTCCAAAGGTAAAAATTTTTGAAAAACATATCATATCCTAAGTATAATCATAGCACTCCTTTTAATATTAATCAAATTGTAAAAAACTCTAGCATTCTTGAAGTCAGCAGCATAAGTCATCATTTGCAGCTACTATGGTTGGGGTCATGATTATAAATAAATAATCAAATGCTATAATATACTTTTTCAGAAAAGCGTGGATATAGGAATTTCACTTGCCTAATGACAACACATATATAAGTCTTGATTTTTTTTAACCATTCAACCAATTTTATTGTAACTGAAGATACCGAAGACCAGTAACTTTGTACATAAAATGAAAACTTTGTAGTTTATTGCTGAGATTGCTTCAGCCTCTCGCATTGATAGTTTTCTTTCAATAGCCCAATAAGTTGTCCTGTTGTTTACTAACATATAAGGCACTTGTGTTCATGTAGTTATGTTTTCTGGGTTTTGAGAAAAATAGTAAATTTACCTTAAAAACATAGCTAAAGGTTTTCATCTAACATCAGTTTTCTCGCCCTGGTTATTTTACAGCAAACAATGTGGAGAACTGTTCAAACTGCTCATTTAGAGAACCTAAATTAAATTCTAAATTCATCTACTTATGAACAAATAAGCTAATTGATATATCATCAAATTTGATTATCACTAAGACTATAATATGGAATCTCTGAACAATTTTATTATAAAATCAGTTAAATACATTCTCATAAAGTGTATTTATTTAATTGATAGCTTTGTTACTTGTGTAAGCTTGTCCAGTCACTAATAGACTTCTGTCGTTTAACCTAATTCTCCTTACACCCAGTCTCTGAAGTGCTTTTCTCTGACTTGAAAATTTCCTTAAATAAATTGACACAATTCAGCATACAGTATTTTTTTTTCTTTTTTTTTTTTTTTTTGAGACAGAGTATCACTCTGTCACCCAGGCTGGAGTGTAGCAGTGTGATCTTGGTTCACTGAAACCTCTGCCTCCTGGATTGAAGTGATTCTTGTGTCTCAACCACCCATGTAGCTGGGATTACAAGCTTGCACAACCACGCCCAGCTAATTTGTGTATTTTTACTAGAGACGGAGTTTCGCCATGTTGGCCAGGTCTCTTCAACTCCTGGTCTTAAGTAATCCATCTGCTTTGGCCTTTCAAAGTGCTAGGATTACAGGCTACAAGTGTGAGCCACCATGCCGGGCCAGCATACAGTGTATTTCAATCCAATCAGAGCAGAATAGAAAAAATGCATGTTTTTAATTAGGAAAAGTAATTGTAACACCATATTAAGACATAAACATTGGATACTTTTTGTTAATTCAATAATAGTCAATTAATTTTAAAATAAAATATTTAGTATTTCTTTGAAATTTCATTAAGTATATAGTATTTGTTGTTTTGGTGAAAGATAGAAGAATGTGCCATCCCAAAACATGCCAGATTGATATATTGATTATTTGGAGTTGAAAACGCTTGGAAAAGTTGTAGTTTCAGAAAAAGCTAGCTGACCTCTCTCCCTGAATGCAGCAAGTCACAAATATTCTTCTGGGAGGGGTACCTGTGTAGTACCAGGGCACGAAAATAGTTTTTATCAACAAGAACTTGCAATTAGAGGCTCCAGTGGACTTGAATAAAAATTCTTAATGAAGCATGAAAACTAATGAAGATAGGAGATATCTTCCATTAGTTTTATAACCCCGACCATATATCTCCTATTGACTTCCCTGGAAAATATACTGCCCTTAGCCAGATTTTCTTTGTCTTATCATGTCTTGTCTATTGTTCTTTGTCTAGAAAATAAAAAAACATCTTGCTTTGGCCACTTCTTGGAACTTTATACTTCTGCGAAGATCCCCATAAACATGTAAAACTAGTAAAATTTGTATTATTTTCTCTTGTTAATTTTATTGGTGTTAGTTTCATTTTTAAATATAGCTAAAAGCCCATTAAGGGCTAAGAAGGAGTGGGGGTGGGGTTGAGATGACCTTGAACTCTCCTACAAGAGCCAACATTTAGATTTATTACAGTGAACAATGTATATATGCTTTTTTTCTCTATATGGTTAATCCTACCAACTTTGTTCTAGTATTACCCTATTCAAACTCCTGAGAGTCCTAAATGCATCAATTATGCCATTGATTAAACTGTCTTTAAACTTTCCCTTTTAGAGGTCCCTTCTTCTATCATCATTTAAAGTATAATAAACTATGTAGTCTTACACACACACACACACACACACACACACTCTCTCTCTCTCTCTCACACACACACTCTTTTCCTCATTCTCACTTCATAAGCTTCTACCTGAACTCCTATTGACGGCCTTTTCTTAGGTCACCAATGACACCATTACTGATGATTCCAATGGTGACATTTCATTTCCTGTCCTCTCATCTCTGCGACAATAGACAAATCTTTTTCTTTCCTTCATCTCTGAAGATTCTCTTTCCTTGCCTTCAGTGACAACACATTCTGCTTTAAACATGTTTTTCTAACAGGGAAGAATGTTATCTCTGGAGTCTGATGAATAGGACGTAAATGCAGATTTTATCAATTCCTCACTGTTATGATATTAGAAATGTCTTAAACTCTCTTCTATACAGTTTTCTCATTTAGAAATTAAAGAAAATGCAATAGCATACATCCTGGGCTTCTCTGTGGGGTAAATAAGTTAATGCAAGGATAGCATAGGAAAAAATGTTTGTTTTGTAAAACTAAATCACTTAAACCTGTATCTGACATATAACTTAACCAGAGTTTTATTGTTACTACTATTAATAGTTGTAGTATTACTACTGTTGTTCCTTTCTGTCACTTTGGGATTATTATTATTTTGATTTAAAGTTACTGTTCTCTTCTTACCCCTTACAGGACCCCTTACATTCTCTGAGTGGTCTTGGGCAACTCAATTTTCTCGCTTTTCTCACTCATAGTTCTCAAAAATAACTAGAATGTACTGGGAATGCAATATCTTAAGCTAAGAAAGAGTTGGATGAAATAGCTCAAGCTCTGTTATAGTCCCTATGTAGAAACAGGATATACCATTGAACACTTCAGCTCAGGGATGTCCATGACCTTGTGGTATCAAATTCAGGGATGCCTACTTTTCAGGATTCTTTAGCTGTGGTGTAAGTGGGGCACACACATGAGACATCATCCACCCCAGATAGCTTCCTGAGCCTTAGGGGCGCAGTTTACAGTGAGTCATAAGCTTCTGTTGTCCCTTTTTGAATTTCTGTAAATAATAAACCTCCTTCATGTAACTTGTGGTGTGGGAGTATTCTGTCTCGCCAGACTCAGATGTTGGTAGCCAGTGCACAGTGACCCTGTTTCACAACCTAAAATATTTCAGTTGCTCGGGATTTTGTACTTGAGCATTTTCTCTTTTAATGTTCCATATACCTCAGACGTCACATCCTGCATTCCTTTCCATTATTACCTGATGTATCTAAAATGTCTTCAAATTTTGCTCTTAAATTTTATGTGTATTTATCCAATTAAACACAAAGCATTTTTTTTCTTCTCTTGAACATCACACAGGAATATCTAACTTAAAGAACTAAAAGGCAATTTATTAGTTTATTATTAAATTTGGATCATATTGTGCATTCTGTGGTTCAGTGAGTAACATGATTACCCATCCCCTTGGTCAAAAACTTCTGGGCTAATTTAGTCCCACTGAGGTATATCTAATATACTATATATATAAAGTATAATATATAATATTAATATATAGTATATAATATATAATAAGTATATATTATATATAATTTCTCAATTTTCCATATTTCAATTACCAATATTTAACTTCCTCCATAAGTAATATTTTAACCTAGATTATTACAGTAATTTATGGTATGGTCTTATGCCTTCCCAAACTACTCTCCCAGAAAAGTCAGTGTTTGATATAAAAGCAAAATTTTATCATTACATCACTTTTTTAAATCCTTAAAAATCGTCTGAGACAAAATATGCATTCTTTATTATGAAAGAGAAAATGGTTTAGAATTTGTCCTTGCTAAAACATGCAGCCAACATTCCCTGTCCTACTCCTAATTCTGTACTCTAGTTCTACTTTTTGCTGCCACACTGGGAGATTCTTCAGGTCTTTGAAGTTGATATTTATTTTTTCCTAAATTGTCCTCCAAAAGTATCACCCCAAATTTAAACTTTAGTTATATACCTATACTGAGTAGCCCTTAACTTTCTTGAAGTAATGATGTATTATATTATCCCATTATTTTAGACATATATTTATTTTATATTTTGCTTTAATCTTTAAATACTCTAATTTGTGTATGTTGAAAGGACCTGCCATTTAGTAAACATTGAATATAGGTGAGATGTGATACCTAGGCTAAGAGTGCTGGATTGGGGCCTAGGTTTACACACATGCTGTGTCAATTAACCTTTCTGAATTAAATTAGCCAAACTATAAATTGGAGGCACTAAAAAGTAATCATTGTTGTTTTTCAGAAGTTAATGAAAAGATGCATTAAAGTAAACTAGAAAGAATTCAGTAGTTTGCATGAACTATGATTTCAAAATTACTAAATGAATATATATTTATATACAACTTATTCATTTAAGTATTATAAATATTATATTTATGTAAATATTTAACAATACATAAAATAATATTGTAATATATTATATATAGTATTATATAAGACAATAATTATAAATATTAGAAATAAATATACATATACAATTTCACAACATATATATATAAAGCATAAAACTAAAATAAGAACAAAACCAATTTGTTCATGAAAATTAGACTCAGAACTTATTGTATGACTTTGACATCTAGATATAACAGATAAGTGGCAGAAAAAGTGGTAAATTGGAGAAGACATTTACATGGAAAAGAGTCTGTTTTCTGTTTCAAGATTCTGTTTTTAATTGTGACTTTTTCCTGGGAAAATTATTTAACCTCTCTGAAAGTAAGCCTGATTAATTTTCTGTGTGTATCAATGGTGATACAAAGACAGTAAGTAGCAACTGTTTGAAAGTTATGGGGGGAAAATATTAGGGCTTTTGTTGCCCAGATATAACACTGAAATGTTAGGTTGCTTCATTTCTCATATTAAAGTTCAATGCAGGCAAAAAGTTGATGCTAAGTATATATTAGGTCAGTGATCAAACATCATTCTGATATTTAAATTTAGAAATATTTTAATAGTTGAATAATTTCAAAAGGAATTATTCTTATGAAATTACATAGTGATTACCAATTTTAGGTCTAAAATTGTCTGTTTGGTTTATATTGGCTTGGGAAATAACAGCATAATTAGATTTACACAAATTTAAGTCACAAATCTTCAAGAATGCTCAGGAGAAGGCATCCAGGCTGAATTCATAAAGTTCTGGATCACCTCTAAGTTTGTTTGAAGAACAAACAGCAATTATTTTAAAATGCATCTTTTGTTACTTTCCTACAAAAGCTCATGCTTATTATATATTTTCAATCTCAAAGGACACACTAAGGTTGTTTCCAATATTCCCCCTACAAACAATCCTTCAGAAGTTCCCACTAGTTGACCTCTATCAATTTCTTATTTAATCCATAGGGGATGAAATCAACTTCTCAGTTTTTCACAGCCTTTACAGATGAAGTTTATATTTACCATATACATTATTTTCATCTATTAAATGTTATTGTGAAGTTTTTTTCTTCTATATCCCAAGATTATTGCCCAGATTTTTTTAGCTATTTGTGCTGTTTTCTATTAAAAACACATTCTCTTAAACTAGGACACAGACTTCTTCATACTAATAGTTTGGAATTTGTCAAGCTATATTTTTATCCTATTTTGGGTATTTGTTCTGATGAAAATGTTGTTAACGCATTTTTGTTCTTGTGAGTTCTTGTAACTACTTCTATTTCATTTAGATATGTTTTTTAAAATAATAAAAAATAAGTAATCAGATGCTAAGCAAATCCTGTGAATGGATAAGTGATACATTAATTATTGTGGAGTTCCCTGATTTTTGACCTGTTTATTTTTTGATATATTAAATATACTTACCCTTAAACTTGCTGTTTTCTTTCCTTATTTTTGGTTCTGTTAAATCAGAATATTGTATTCTCTACAATATAACAGAAAGTCTTAACAGGTATAATAAATTTTATTACGTTAAAATCTTAACAGGTATAATATATTTTATTATATTAAAGTCTTAATAGGTATAATATATTTGCATAATGCATATTTTAAACTGAAGTTGTGTATTCAAGTGAATTTGTAAGAAATAATACAGAAAAAGCGTTCTCTTGTACACTTGTACACTTGGTCCAGATTCTCCAAATTGTAACACTTTGAAAGCTATTATATAATTTCTATAATATCATATCCAGGTTAATGATATTGACAATCTATCAGTCTCGCTCATATTTACCTACTTTTACTTGTACTGTTTTACATAATGTATATAATTGACTTTTATTCACTTGACAAAATTTCCTAAAAATACATCCAAATGATTGCATTAATTAATATTTTGTTCCTTTTATGACTGAGTAGTATTTCATGGTTCCTGGTATAAATTCACCACAAATTAAATATTCACCTGGGTTTATTGACCTTTTCAACTGTAACAAATTAAGCTGTTGTAGACATTCATGAACAAGTTTTTGTGGGAACCAAGTTTCATTACTCCAGATTAAACACCCAAAATTTCAATTGCTGGGATCTATGCTCTATGCATGTCTGGTTTTTATTTCACTTTTAAAATTTTGTATTTATTTTCTTAAAATTTTGTGGGTACACCGAGAGTGCCCAATGAAGTCAGTAAGGATACTGGAGCATTGGAGGGGAGGTGGAGAAGGTCAATGAGCACCAAAACAAAAACAAAACAAAAAAAAAAATGTAGAAAGAATGAATAACATGTCTGTCTTTTTAAAAAACTGTCAACTATTTTTCAGAGTGGCTTTATTATTTTACTTTTCTACTAGCAACGTGTGAGTGATCCTATTTTTTTACATCCTAAATAGCTTTTGCTATTGTCATAATTTTTAAAAGACATTTTGTTAGGTGTGTGGAAATATCTCATTATGGTTTTATTAGACATATCCATGATGATTAATAATATTGTACATGTTTCACTACTTATTTGACATCTGAATATTTTTCTTGTTAAAATGTCTATTAATGTCTTTTGTCCATTACCTAATTGGATTTTCTATGTTTTTTTTTTTTTTAAAGTTGTTGTTGAATTTTGTGTTACCTCTATTTATTTTTGTCAGTTTTGATATATGTTTAACAATTGATTGATTTTTTCAATAAATTGGATTTTTTAAACATTTTTTGTTTTCAATTTCATGAATTTTTGTTATTTTCATGATTATTTTTCTTCTTCTGCCTGCTTTCAGTTTACTCTGTTCTTTTTCTAGTTTCTTGAGATACAAGTGTAAGTTATTGATTTAAGATCTTTTCTCATTTTTAATGAAGCATTTAGTACTATAAATTTCTTTCCCACCACATCCTTAGCTGTATTTCCCATATTATGATATGTTGTATTTTTCCTTTTTTTGTTTAAATGTATTTTTAGATTTTATTTGAGACATTACATTTAATCCTTGGATCATTTGGAACTGTGTTGTATAATTGAAATGTTTTTCAAGATTTTCCTGCTGTCTTTATGTTACTGACTTTTATTTTAATTCCACTATAGTCAGAGAACATACTCTACATGATATAAATTATTTTAAATGTGTCAGAGTTTGTTTTATGGTGCAAGAAATCATTTAGTATTTTAGTTAATATTTCATGAGCTCCTGAAAAACTGTATATTCTGCTGTCTTGTGTGGACTGAATATATATATATATTCATATATATATATATTTTGACATACATATTTAACTACATATGTGTGTCTGTGTATGTGTTTGCATGTGTGGATAAAATCTTGTTCATTGATTGTGCTATACAGATCTTCTACATGTTTGCTGATTGTTAAATTTTTGTCCAACAATTCTATCAGTTGCTGAGATAAGGCTGTTAAAACCCACAACTATGATTTATTTATTTTTTTTTTAGTTCTATCATTTTTCTCTTCATGTTGTTTAAGACTTTGTTATTTAGTGTATATATATTTAGAATTGTTATGTTTACTAGCAAATAGATCAATTTATAATCAGTGTTGCAGTTTTCTCATTCCTTAATTTAGTGAGGTCCAAAATCTTGTCCCACAACCAAGAAGAGTAAGGCACACGGCCACCAGAGAGTGAGTAAGGCAAATTAGCATTTATTAAGCAACAGAAAAATTCTCAGCAGTGAGAGGGGACCCGAACAAGGGTTGTCAGAAATGGGGTTGAGTTCTGAGTCTTTTATGTGACAGAAACAAGGAAGTCCTCTGTGGGTCCTGCCTTAATAGAAGGGGTAAAGTTCCCTGCTAGGAGTGTTCTGTCTGTGCATACCTGTGGTTAGCAGTAGTGACTCCATCTTGGTTATTACCCATGAGTACCTAAGCAAAATTCATGGGGGTACCAAAACTGCAATGCTAATGATATTACAATTAGCTCTGGGTCAAGTTAAGGACATTTAGTTGATTTATTGAAACATAATTGGGACTGTCCCTTCTGAGAGACATCCTGGTATAAGAGGAAGTGGTTAGCCACATTTCCACGTACTAGCTACGCCAAAAAGGTAGTGCAAGTGCATTCCCATGGGCACTGTCTTTCTCCCAAGACCCTTCCTCTCTGTCCTAGCCAGCTTCTAACTGTCTCCTCTCTTGTTAGTAATGTTCTTCTTTGCAAGATTTTTTGAGTCTAACTTCCAGATGATCAAATATTAATATACCCACTTTTGCCCTTTTATTGATAAATATTTCCGTGGTATATATTTTTATATTCTTTTACTTTCAACCAATGGATATTACTGAATTTAAAGTGTATTTTTTACAATAGCAATAGTTAGGTTGCATTTTTTTTATTTATTGAGCTAATTTCTCTTCTGATTGGTATATTTATGTCACTTATATTTAATGTAATTATTAATGTATTAAAACATAAGCATTTTATTTTATTATTTACTATATATTCATTTTCTTGTTCTCATTTTTCTGTTTCTTTGTTCGACTTACTGTGTGCTACTCGAACTTTCATGCTGATTTGCTTATAATGTTTGGATACATCTACAATATACACTCTTTGCTTTGGAAATTTGTATATACTTTATATGCTACTCTTCATATTTTAATACCTGATTTAATATCTGATTTATAAAACATAATCTAAATACCAATGTTTTTACCCTTCTGATTAAAACATGGAAACTCAGCTTATATTTATTTTCCTTTAGCTTCTATACTTTTAAGTATCACTTCCTTCAGTATCAAAAGGAGTTATAATTTTTGTTTCAATTATCAACTATGACTTATAAAACTCACTAGGAAAAAACATGTATTGGATGTATTCATATTTCTGCTAATTCTATTAATATATCTTCCTTCTTGATGTTCAAAATTCCTTTTTTTTTTTCCTTTATTTTGTTTTAAGAAAAGTTTTTAGTAAACATTTAATGGTAAACTTGCTAACAACAAATTTTAAACAGTTCAAAAAATATAATGTCCCTTTATTCCAGAAGCATAGTTATGACATCTGTAGCATTCACAGTTAGCAGTTCTTTTCTTTCACTACCTGAAAAATATTGTGTAACTTGTTTCTGACCTCCATTGTTTCAGATGAAAAAATGTATTTTCATTTACATTGGCTTTCCTCTATAGGTGATGCACTGTTTCTATCTGGCTGTTTTTAAGACTTTGTCCTTAGTTTTGTCAACAGCCTATGCTGGGGAAAGGACACAATCTCCAATACATGCTTCTGGAAAAATGGGATATCCATATGCAGGAGAATGAAACTAGACCCCTATCACTCACTTTATACAAAAATAAACTCAAAATGGATTAAAACCTTAAGTGTAAGACATGAAAAATTAAATTACTAGAAGAACACATAGAGAAATGCTTTAGGATTTTGGCTAGGCAAAGAGTCTGTCCATAAAGCACAGGTAACAAAAACAAAAATATATAAACATGACTATGTGAAATTAAAAAGTTTCTGAACAGCAAAGAAACAATCAGCAGGGTAAAGATACAACCTGTACAATGAGAGAAAACATTTGTGAATTATTCATCCAACAAGGGGCTAAAAACCAAAATATAAGGAACTCAAGCAACTCAACTGCTCAACTGCAGAAACAGACAAAAATACAATTTAAAAATGGGTTAAGGATCTGAATAGACATTTCTTGGAAAAATACATTCACTAAACAAACATGAATATGAAAAATGCTCAACATCAGTAATCATCATGAAAATGCAAATCAGTACCACAATGAGATGTCATCTTACCACAGTTGGAATGACTACTATTAAAACAAAACAAAAAAGGCTAATGAAGATGTGGAAAAAGAAGAATTCTCATACACTGTTGGTGGGAAGTTAAATTATTTCATGTATTTTGAAAAAGTGTATGGTGGTTTCTCAAAAAACAAAAATAGAGATACCGTATGATTCAGAGATCCCACTACTACGTGTTTATCCAAGGGAAAGAAAATCATTACATTTAAGAGGCATCTGCACCTCCATGTTTATTGCAGTTGTCTTCACAATAACCAAGATATAGAAAGCTAAATGTCCATCAATGGATGGATAGATTAAAAAATTTGGTATATACATATACATATATATACACATATATATATGAATACTAATCTGCCATAAAAAGAATGAAATTCTTTCATTTGCAGAATCATGGATAAGACTAGAGAATATTATGTTAAGTGGAATAAGTCAGACACAGAAAAATTAATACTATCTGTCCTTACCCATATGCAGGAGCTAAACAAATTTGAGCTCATTAAAGTAGAGAGTAGAATTGTGGTTATTAGATGTTGGGAAGGATGTGTGAGGGGAGGATAGAGAGAGGTTGGTTAATGGACACAAAATTATAGCTATATAGGAGGAATAAGTTCTGTTGTAGTGCTCTATAGCATAGTAGTATGGAAATAATAATTTATGGTATATTTTCAAAAAGCTAGTAGAGAGGATTTTGAATGTTGTCAACACAAAAGTATGATAAACTTTTGAGGTGTTTGAAATGCTAATTACCCTGATTTGATCATTATGCATTGTATACCTGTATCAAAATATCACTCTGTTTCTGGAAATATGTACAATTATTCCATGCCAACTAACAATAAAAGGAAAAGATAAAGATTCAAAAAATAGGAAAAAACATCATTTTTCTGATATAATTTGTTCTCAGTGTGCCCATGTTGTTTCATGATTGCAAAGCATTCTTTTAAGTGCTTGTAAACTGTTGTTTTCATGCTTCTTAAAATTACTTCCAGAAGTAATGTCAAGCTCATTCACCTATAGTTTATGAGATCTATCTTCCTTTAAAAACCTAGTACACTGCCCATTTCTTGTCTTCTAAAACTTTTTCTGTTCTCCATAATCCTCAAAGGTATCTATGAGCAATTTAAAAATCTCTTTCCTAAATTTTCTCATTGTTTAGGAGAAAGATCTGCTCCAATACTAGAGCCCAGAGCTCATAGTGCCTCTTCATTCATCTTGAGACTTAATTAAAAGCAATGTTGAATCTTCTCTTTTGGATCTAAAAATCTACTTGATGAGAAAGACTGAAGAAAAATAAGGATAAGGCTATTTCCTCCATGTTTTCATGGCACAAAATCTTTGTTTGCTAACTGTGATAAGAAGAATAATCGCCCCCCCCACCCCCCGCAACCCACCACAAGACTGTCCTTGTCCTATTGTCTATGTCAGGAAGGATATCCTATGTTATATACGAATATGTGATGTTACAATGCAAGAAAGTGTTAAGGTTGCACATGACATTAAGCTTGCTAAACAGTAGATCTTAAAATAAGATCATACTTGATTATCTAGGGGCGGCTAATTTAATCACAAGGATACTTTAAATGTGGAAGAGTGTGGTAGAAAACATTTAAAGGTCCTACATTGCTAATTGTACTGGAGGAAAGGACCAAGAGACAAGGAATGGAGAAAGGGGCCAAGAGACAAGAAATGAAGACAGCCCCTAGAAGCTGGAAAAGGCAAGAACATGTATTCTCCTTTAGAGTCCCCAGAAGGAAAGCAGTGCTGCTGACACCTTGATTTTAGCCTAAGGTAAACCATTTAAGACTTCTGACTTTTATAATTTTAAAATGATAGATTTATGTTTCTAAACTACCAAATAAAAATATTTTATCTTTAGTTTTTAAAAGTTTAATCAAAATGTTTCTTGAAATGTGTTTATTCTGTATAGGGTGTCTTAGGCTTCTTGAATCTATACATTTGTGTCTTCTGCAAATTTGAGGTTCTTTTCAGGCACTATTTCTTCAAGTATTCTTTCAGCCTCATTTTACTTCTTTTCTGGTACACATAATTAAAATGTTGGATCTTTTGTTGTTGCCCCACACATACCTACACCTCTGTTCATTTTATTTATCAGTCTGTTTTATTTATGTTGTTCAAATTGGTTAAATTCTACTATTCTGCCCTCATATTCACTGATTTTACCTTCTCCCATCTCAATGGTACTATGGACTCCATCCAACACATTTTTCACTTCTGTTACTGTGTTTGTTTGCTTTTATAATGTACATTTGGTTCTTTTTCTTTACAACTCAAGTTTAGTTAATATTTTGCTATTTTGTTATATATTTCAAGATAATTTCTATTTGATGTTGAAACATTTTTGCTAGATATTTTAAAATCATATTCAGATGACTCCAACATCTGATGCATTTTGGTGTTGGTGTTAGTTAACTGTCTTTTTTCACTCAAGTTGTTATTTTCTTGGTTCTTTTTATGATTGGTGATTTGTAATTATATTCTGGACATCTTGTCTATCATGGCAGACAATTCTGAGTTCTATTTAAACTGTTCCTTTTGGCAGGCAGTCACACTGTTTATCTTTAGCATGTACATCCTGGGTGTGGGGCAGGTACACTGTGTACTACTTACTAACTTGTCTGAGTTCAGTTAAACAGAACACACTCATATGCAACAAATTACATAAAGCAGATGTATCATTTACAGACAAACAGCAAGAGACAACAGATACCTATGTGAGCCGGTCCATTATGAGCCAGTAGCCCAAAGCTCAACAAAGTTGCTGAAGTGGATGGAGTGCATGTGAAGTGCCTGAAGTGGATGGAGTGATTGTGCATGCCCCACTTGTACCACAGTTGAAGGACCCCACAAGACAGCTTGCCCTAGGTTACATACCTCAGGGCCACTAGGAAACTGTGGCCTAAAGTTTTGAAGAACATCTCTCTGTCAAGGGAGAGAGTAACAAGGCCCAGGCTGTTTCAGGTAGTTCTTTCCTGTCTCGGGATATTGCATTCTCAGCATATACTACAGTTGCTCTTGACAACTACAAGCAAGAAAGAGGGGATAATTGGGTCAGTCCAAGGCCAACTGGAAAGTTGACCTGCAGTCTCCTTCTCCAACCAAGATATTTCCCTTAGAAAAACTAATGTATTTCATATGCCCATTGAAATCTCCAGATCTGGAGGTGGAGGTTTGTCTTGTCAGATCAATGTAACACCTTGGCTGACACTGCCAGTGTCAGAAACATTGTTGAGTCATAGCCAGAATACATTTTACTAGTCCCAGGAGAACTACTACCACTAGCAGCACAGTCAGATCTCTCTGCAGTAGTAATCTAGCCCTGGGTCTCAAATATCTAGGTAAGAGGTTGTCAAAGAGGTTAAAGAACGATTCTTCAGGTGGTCCCACTGTCTGTAACCAATGGGTCGACTTCTGGATCTCCTCTACCTATGTTTCTACAATATCTAAGATGTTTATCCCAGTACAGTAGGAGGTGTTGGCAATTGTATACACTTCTCCCAGTTGAGCTAAAAGAAAGTATGAAGGGCCAGGCGTGGTGGCTCATGCCTGTAATCCCAGCACTTTGGGAGGCCGAAGTGGGTGGATCACCTGAGGTCAGGAGTTCAAGACCAGCCAGACCAATAGGGAGAAACCCTGTCTCTACAAAAAACAAAACAAAACAAAACAAAAAAACAAAATTATCCAGGCATGGTAGTTCATGCCTATAATCCCAGCTACTCTGGAGGCTGAGGCAAGTGAATCGCTTGGACCTGGGAGGCAGAGGTTGCAGTGAGCTGAAATCATACCACTGCACTCCAGCCTGGGCAACAAGAGCAAAACTCCATCTCAAAAAAAAAAAAAAAAAAAAAAAAAAAAAAAAAAAAAAAAAAAAGAATGTCTGGAACAATTCTGTTGTTTAAAATAACTTTCTGAGTGGGGCTGGGAGATGTTTCCTAGGCTTCTAAGACAGTGACAATGGAGGAGGCAATATTTTCCACGGTTTGGGACAGGTTTCTTTTCATTTTTTATGAGCAATAACTCCTATGTATGGTACTAAAGATCTCATAAAAGAAATAAACCCGAAGTCAGTTACACATCCAGTCAGGTCTTTGGTAAGTCTGGTATACAGCATTAGGCTACTGAGTCAATGGAGCACTTCATTTTGGGAGTAAATTCTAGGAACATCCCTAGCACACTCAATGTTGCAGGATCTGTAAGTTTTCCAGGCATGACTTTGCCCACCCGACATTTGAGTCACCCCAGATTGCCCACAGATAAAGATGTAGCCCTCTGGCACACACAGGCCCCCTGTGCTAGTACTATTTATGAGGATGAAAGTATTGGCACTCACTAGCCAAGTCTCATTGATGGCAGTAGTTGCAGAGTTTTCCTCATACGGTTTACCCCATACAATCCTAAAGCCCCTATGCAGAGGGCTAGCACTCTTCCGATACTTGTTCTCTTCGTCATCATGAACACACATCCTTGTAATTAAAGGAGACTGGTGCATCAAAACACCTGCCCACCAAAGATTTGTTAGTTGTGGTCATGACATTTTGCCACAAAATTACTTAAGTTAAAAGACAGCACCTTTGAATTCTTCCTATGTGGCATGTGCTAGGTACTCGCTCAGTAAGCTAGGACTTAGGGTTCATTACTGTACTCTGTGGCATTAGGAGTGCTGGAGCTAATGACTGGCAAGACAAAAGGATCATTCTAGTCGATGAGAGAACAAGGTCGTGAATAGAGCATTCAGCACTTTGTCAAGTTATCCATGGTGGTCACACTTTGGAAGAGCCCACTAAGGCATTATGCTCACAGGCCTCTAATGCCCCATCCTTGTGGAAAAGCAGACTGACAGATTCATGCCCACCTCTCACCCTTTCCAGGGTCTCAGATGTTCTCTACCTATTGGATAAGAGTTAGGCTGAGTTGGTGTAGCAACCTGGTCTGTCTGTTTTACTCCCAAGCTACTTCTGCAGACACCCATTGCCTTTGTTGCTTGACTCGGACCTTTCTGCCTCAATCATCCACTCTAGTACAAAGTTGGCATATCTCATAACATCATCCACCCAAATCAAAGGACCAGAGGTATCCAGCATCATTAGAGGGACTCAAGCAGTCTGTCATTCCTTACTCCTGTCCTCCACCCCTGTGGAATTCCCTTATAGGGGAGGTACACAAGGAAAGTATAAACTCCAGATTAGAGACAGGGTGGCCTCTCTGGGGTACTATGGCAGCGTGAACTGCAATTCATCCCCAGGATACATATTCTATCAGGAAAAAGGAAAAAGAATGGTGAACACAGACGGAGACTTTACAGGCATGGATAGCCTAGTCAGGTGGCTTTCTAGTCCACCTCCACCCCCACCAAGCTCAGTGTCCCTCAATATGCATTGTGGTGCTGTTTCCTTTGTATTGGTGTGTAGTGTTTAGTGTCCCTATTGCCCTAGTCAGATGGGCTACCCCCTCATTAGCAGGACATCTTGATGTTCTTTCTTCAGTTGCTTTGTGAGTTCCATTATTCAATAACTCTACCGGCCTGAGGATAACAATGTACTTAAAAAGTCCATCTGTTTTCACTAATGTGCACCCATTTTCTAGTTGCTTGGGTAGCAAAAAACATTCCTTGGTCCAAGTAAAATCCCATGGGCTATGTAAAAGGATGGCATAAATTCCTCTCTAGTGTGGCTATGGTTGCCTCAGCACATATATGATTGACATATATTTGTCTTTTTCAGACAACAAGCTGTTTTTCTTAGTCCTTGTCCTCACATGGAGATCCTCTAACAGTGCAATCCCTCCATTTTCATTGTCCTGATCAGATGGCTAGGGTTTTGGCAAAGGCCCATGAGTCCCTGAAAATGTAGCAAGATATGCAGTAGGGGTAGCCTACCTTTAGTTTGGCTCATTGGGCAGAATGCCCCTGTCCAATCTCAGTCAAAAGATAGCCATCCACTGGCTGAATGGTGGTCCAGTGCATGTTGTCGGTCTGGCAGAGCTCTCAGTAAACCATGCCTGTCAAGCCTCTGAGTGAGCCCAAGCTAAGCCATCATATCCCCTGTGACCTGCAGGTATACATCCAGACGGCCTGAAGCAAGTGAGGAATCACAAAAGAAGTGAAAATGGCCAGTTCCTGCCTTAACTGATGACATTAACTTGTGAAATTCCTTCTCCTGGCTCAGAAGCTCCCCCACCGAGCACCTTGTGACCCCTATCCCTGCCCACTAGAGAACAACCCCCTTTGTAATTTTTCACTGCTTACCCAAATCCTATAAAACGGCCCTACCCCTATCTCCTTTCACTGACTCTCTTTTCGGACTCAGCCCGCCTGCACCTGGGTGAAATAAACAGCCTTGTTGCTCACACAAAGCCTGTTTGGTGGTCTCTTCACAGGGACACGCATGACAATGCCATGTTGTCAGTAAGCATGTCTCTGAGTCCTGGGCCCCAGGTCGCCACAGGGGAATTCAATGGATCCTTACACATTGCTTAGAAGGGATAGTTTGTTGTAGTCCCAAATTAATAAAGTAATGTCCTATTCTCCACTTACTATGTAGTACTGCTTTTGTTAAAGAATCCATTGGGACTTGGGTAGTTTAGGTGGCAGGAAGGATATGCCCCACTGTTGTGGCTTGAATTCTGAGCTGTCAAAGAATATGTTCCCTCAGGCAATGGTGATTTTTGTGCTACCTGAAGTAGGGGGATCAATGCCAATAATACACTCATAAGTGAGAACCATGGTCACTGGCACCCAATATGAACCAAAGCCATATCACTATGGTGGAAAAGCACTACTGGTCAATGCATTCATTCTAAAACCTTCCAGTGTCACCAGTTTTTCTCCCTAAGAGGACATGGAAATATTATGTGGACTCCAGTATAAAAAAAGTCAAAAACAAAAACAAAAAAGTCTGAATTTCTGTCTTTTTCCCTCCTATCTTGACAGAAACATAAAGCCTTTGGCCTCCATTTGGGGACCCTGAGACCTTGGTCCCATTTCTGACTATGCCATTCAGCCCAAGACATTGGATTTGCAATGTCCTTTTATCAAAGAAACATACCTGGCCTTTCTCTATATCTGTCCTTTAGATAATGAGTCTCCCTTTATGTGAAGCTCTTTATCACATGTATTGATTCCATCTCAGATGCCTCAAGGAAGATCTGAGGACCCCTTTCTTCTTTCTCTCTCGGGTGCCTTAGGGTCTGGTTGATTACCCACTTCCCTCACTCTCTGCCCCCATGAATGACAGGTTAATCAAATAAAGATCCCCAACCAAGGGATCTATGTTCTTCTATTTCCTCAATGCCTTTTGTTTGCCTTCATCCATGCAGCCATCTCATTCACATCTGTGGGAAGTGGCAGACCTATGTCCCACTTATCACCCTTCCTTCCTCCAAAAATATTCAGTCCCCATGCCCCCAGGCTGCCATCTTTCCCCTGGGCTGGGTGATAGGAAGTATCACCCCTCCTACTTCTCAAATAAGCTATGATTACATTAGATGGGACCCTGCTCGCTGCACCTGTTTTGTGGATCAGGTTTACTGTGTGCTGCTTACCAACTTGTCTGAATGCAGGACATAGAATATACTTATAGGCAACAAATTACACAAAGCAGATTTGTGACTTACAGGTAGGCAGTAAGGGACAAAAGAGTGCTAGGATCTATGGTGAGCTGGTCCCTGAAGACTCAAGAAAGCTGCATAGGGAACATCCAGTCTCAGCTGTGCATTTCCCAGTTGCACCACAGCTGAGGGACTCTTTTTTTTTTTGAGATGGAGGTTGGTTCTTGTTGCCCAGACTGGAGTGCAATGGTACAGTCTCGGCTCCCTGTAACCTCCACCTCCTGGGTTCAAGTGATTCTCATGCCTCAGCCTCCCAAGTAGCTGGAATTACAGGTGTCTGCCACCACGCCTGGCTAATTTTTATTTTTTGTATTGTTAGTAGAGATGGGGTTTCGCTATGTTGGCCAGGCTGGTCTCGAACTCCTGACCTCAGGTGATCCACCTTCCTTGACCTCCAAAAGTTCTGAGATTACAGGTGTGAGCCACCACGCCCAGCCAGGACTTTTAAAGGCAGCCTGTTCAGGGTTATATACTTCAGAGGCAATGTGAAATATTGACTTAAAACTTTGAAGGACATCCAGCTTTCAGAGGAAAGAGCAACAGGCCCAGGCTAGTCCAGTCAGCACCTCCTTGTCTCACTGTATTGTATTCCCAGCACAATCTACAGTAATTATTAAGACCTACAGGGAAGAAAGGGAAGAGAACTGGGTCAATCCAAGGTCACATGGAGAACTGTCCTGCACTGGCCAATTTTTTCGGCTGTAGTTTCAACACCAACTTAATGTTTAGAGCTTTTGTATTGTGATTTCAGCCTCTTTGATTAATGTGGTGCTGCTGGGAATTCTATTGCTCCCTGTTAGTGCTGCCTATGGCAGTGGAAGTTGTTTCTCCAGGTTAGGCTACCAGGTGTCTGAAGTATGTGGTGAGGGGTGTGGTAGAATCCCCCAACCAATGTCCCCTGGCTGCTCTGGGTCATTGGGAAGAGAGTCCTAGGCCTGTAGGGACAAAGCAGCTTCTTAGACCAGGCCACTTTCTCTACTAGGTCCCTCTTCCTGGTTCTATTTTCCCGCCTTTGTGCTTCCTGGTAGAAAAGGTAGTCTCAAGCTGTACTGGGAAGGAGAGCACCTCTCTTAACATTTCTCCTAGCTGCTTCTCCTGGCTGATGGTGGGTGTCTCAAGCTAGTGGCTCCTGATTGATCCAAGGGAGGAAGGAGCTTACTTGAGCTACCTTCTGTTGCGAGATTGGGTGATGAGGAAAAATAAGTCTGAAGGTCTTCATCTCTCCAGTGAGGATACACAAGATGCCTTGCTGTTGTGCTGTTTCACCATTCTTTGCATATCAAATTAGCTCTTCTTGTGTTTACCTCCATCTCTTAGAGCTTTTTCATGTTAGTCACATGTGTCATTTTCAAAATATATAGTCGTGCATAACAAAAAGGGGTGGGAAAAACATGGATCTGTGCCATATTGTCTGAGTCTGAAGTTCCTTGCATACTTTACACTGAATAAGCTTTATTTGTGAGCTATATTGCAAGTATTTTCTTTGCTTATAATTGTTTCAGGTATCACATTTAAGAGTTTGCTTGATTACGGTATTTAAATATTACAGAATAACAATATTCTGCAAATAATGCCCTGATATTCAAACTGAAATTCCCTTTTCATGATAGATCAAAGAAATTAGAACCTAATGATTTAATGGTGTATGCAACTGCAATATTAGTTTTGTATTCAAAGCATCATAAAGTAAATGACAAATTGAAAGAAAAACACGACTTTATTTACTCCAATTAAATATTAAAGTAAATAATAATATGTCTATTGAAATGTCATATCAGGATATTATGTATTCTAATTAGGTGATTAAATATGTAATAAGTCAAATGTCATAGATTTTATTTTATTTATATTTTTATAGAGAGAAGATATCAATCTGTCACCAGGCTGGAGTACAGTAGCTGGATCATAACTCACTATAACCTCAAAATTTTGGGCTCAAGCCTCCCAAGTACCTGGGATTACAGGTGTGAGCCACCACAATAGGCTAATTAAATTTCTAAATTTTCTGTAGAGATGAGGATCTCCCTGTTACCCACTCTGGTCTTGAATTCCTGGATTTAAGGTATTCTCAGCCTCCCAAAGTGCTAGGTATAAGCCATCATGCCTGGCCCTAGAATTTTTAAATTAATGGTGGTTGATACACATATTTACATTGTATTTTCCTCAGATTTACTGAGGTATAATTTACCTATGCAAAATTTATTAATTCTTAAAGTAAACATATTAGTGAGTTTGGCAAATGTATAGTTTTTTTATGGCCAAAATTAAAATATAGAACATTTCCATTATAGCATATACTCAAATGTGTCTTAAAGTATTTATAAATATAATATTCACTGTATTTACTTATATGACTTTTTAATAAGATTATAAAATCCAGTTATGTTTTAGTATGCTCAAAATTGTGTCAAATAATATTAATTCTTAAATTAATTATGCATTATAAATTCTTGTCTCTTAATAAAATTTCATGTACGCTTTCACTCTGTAAAACTCGAATGCATGTGGGACTGCTTCAATTTTTCAATTATATTTTCACTTTTCTCTTTTTATGCCTACCTAAATCGGTTCCTATAATTGAATTTATCATTTAGGAGTGAACATTTGTTTAAGAAAATTTAATCTTTTCCATCAGCATACTCAATATATCAATTTTCCATTATAGAGTGTAAGAATAAATCTTTAGGTAATATAGGCAAACAAAATTTAATATGTAGAATTAGTTTCTTACACATGATTGGAGAGTTGGTGGAGTAGGTTTTGGACTGATCTTCTAAATGATTGCTAGAACTCCACCACAAAAACGACAGAGCTGGGACTGTTGCTCCTTTTGCCGTGACTGAGAAGCTGGAGAATCAGGATCTCCTGTGCAACCACTGGCACTAAAATTATGCTGACTTCGCTAGTTGTTTTTTCCTCAGTTTCAAAATTTATCTCATTAACTTAAAATTTAAACAAAATTGTTAGTCTAAATATCATTAAATGTACTCATGGGAAACATATTTACATAGAGAAGAAGAAAATAATTTTTTGTAACTTGAGGCACATTGTCTATTTTACAAATGTGCTTTTAGAAAAACTGCTTTGAGAAACAATAATTTTTTCTGTCATACTTCATAAAAACTAGATACACATTTCTAAATCAAGTTTCTTTTTTTTCTACTTTGATAGGAAAGCTGGGAAGCTCAAATGTTTGCATTTCAATTTAACAATACAAAGAAAGATTTCATCTGTTTCTCTCTGCATTGTTGTCCTTAGACTTACTCTAGCAGCCTCCATTCATATCTCTAACAGGGGTACCTTATAGTTTCATACCAGGTCATTCCTGTTCCTCTTTCCTTTTGTGATGCACCTCTTCTTGCTAAAGGTTTTTGTCGCTATCTTTTGTTTTGTGTTTACGTATTTTAGCTTGTATATAAGTTCTGCTCTACACAACATTTCTGATTTATATGGCAGGAAATGTATGAGACAGTTTGCCACATTCCTGACTGATCTGGGACTTAACTGTGCCCCTATATTGTGAATAAACAGTTGCATTCTCTAACACATATTTTATTTGATCCAAACAATACATGAGTCTAACCACCAAAAATACATCTTGGATCCTCTGTAGCTATAACATTTCCAACAGTAGTATTTATGGAATCCATCTCCCTCTGTTATGTTTTCATTATTATGCAAATAGAGGATATAGATATAAATGAACTCACTCTGGTCAGCTGGGGACCACACAGCAGCTTAAAATATCTTAATCCAGGTATCTACAGACTAACCCTAACCTAACAGTGAGTTGCTACGTTTATGTTTTTTTTTCTCTAAGCATTAAAATACTTCTGTCACAGTTGCTTGCTTCTCGATCATAAGATCTCAGCCATGGTTCATATTTGAATAACAGAATGTCGTTGGCCACGGAACTAAGGACTGGACATTTGGTCCTTTGTGACTGTTGCTATAGGAAAGTAAATGGCTTTGCTGCATTACTTGTCAGGAAAAAAATAGGAAGGCATCTTCTATCTCAGGCTCTTTTCCTTAAAGAAGGTAGGTTTAATGTAAAACCTGAATTGTAAGTAAGCCCGGGGATATCATTTTTAGCTTTTACAAATTGAGCAAGTACTTAGTCAAACCATCAGTTTTGGAATGTGCCTGAGTAAGCCAGTCTGAAATAGTAGATGACCCAGCTTAAGACTATTCAATATCCATGCACCTGCCTTTTCTAAAGCTTAAACTTCAAAAGAGTAACAGATCTTCAAAACAGTAAAAGATCCTGCCAAATATAATCCAAACATAAGTTGTACAAATTAAATTGCAGTGGTCCTATCCAAAATAGGTATCCATGATAGTCACTCCTCTTCAGATTCAGTCTCAACTATGTCTTAATATTCTGAAATAATATAATAAATTATGAAGTTATTCAAACCAACCAACCCTAAAAATGATGGGAAAATGGAAGATAAGACAATTATATGCATGACAATGTGGAAGAAAATAAAATATCAAAATGTATTACACACTTAATTTTACAACTGATCATGGAACTGTGGATGGTATTTGTACCATTCATTTTTTTAAACTATCCAAGTTTCCATAGCAAGAGCCCACTCTTCGTGAACTATGCCTTTAGCTGTCTTGTCAAATTGGAGTTGTTTTCATCCTCCATTAACGTTTACCACTTGACAGTAAATCCAAAAGGCATTTGAGGAGTCCAACTCCAGGCAAAAACCCTATGTGTAATCTTTCAGGCCTAACCACAGGCCATTACAATGGCTTTACCTGGCAGACCTTACGAGAGAAAGATACTCTCCCCATACCAGAATTGGCAAACAGCCAAAACATTACAATGTCTGATGGGAGCTGCAGTCTAGGACTCAGGCCCCCCTAGCCAACCATCCTCCTGCGCATGTCTGCCATTCAAGTCTCAAGCACCCCCATCTGAGCTATCCTTATTAGGGATCCTCAATAGAGAACCTTTGCAGAGAACTCTATGATGGGAAGAGAGGGATAAGGGAGAGGAGAAAGGGGAAACCTTGAAAACATTATTCTCTATTCTGAATCAGAACTCAGTACTTTTCCTTTCCTAGCCCTTCCTCCTCTTTCTGTCCCAAGGACCCAGGTGCATAAGATGAAAGGAGCCTTTTGTTCATGGCTCCTTGGTCAAAAGATCCTTGCTGAGAAAATTCCCACTTCTGCATCTGTGCTGATCTACCTGGGGCTGTTTCATGGGACAAAATGGAAAATTGGAGGAGCTAGAGATCTTTCCTGTTTAGTGTCTTGCTTAAACTATCTCAGTAAGTAAAGATTTGACTATTATTCTCATTTTGGCTTATTGTTTCAATTAGCTATTTCAACTCCATGGCAGCTTAGCTCTTGACAGCATTCTGGAAAGTACATAGGATTCTAGATATTTTTACCTCTTTTGTTATATGAATTACATGTCTTCATAATAAGGAATTAAGGTTGGGAATGCTCGCCTGTAATCCCAACAATTTAGGAGGCCAAGGTGGGTGGATCAACTTAGGTCAGGAGTTTGAGACCAGCCTGGCCAACATGGTGAAATCCCACCTCTGCAAAAACTACAAAAATTAGCTGGGTGTGGTGGTGTGCACCTGTAGTCCCAGTTACTCAGGAGGCTGAGGCAAGACAATCACTTGAACCCAGGAGGTGGAGGTTGCAGTGAGCCAAGATAGTGCCATTTCACTCCAGCCTGGTTGACAGAGCAAGACCCCGTCTCAGTAATAATAATAATAATAAGGATTTAATATCCAAACCATTCTTGTAACATATTTAATATTGCCATTCAGTGGCAAATAAAAATAATATACAGTAATGCCCTGACTAATAACAACATTTTGGTCAATGATGAACTACATACAGAACAGTGGTCCCATAAGATATAATAAGCCAAACAATTCATATGTGTATATACATATCTATATGGAGAGAGGAGAGAGAGAAAGAGATAACCATTAAAGAGCCTCAGACAGGTCCTTGAGGAGGTATCCCATAAGGAAGCATTGTTATCATAGAAAATAAAAGTTCCACACATGTTATCGCCCTGGAAGACCTTCCAATGGGGCAAGATACGAAGGCAGAAGACAGTAATATTGATAATCCTGACCCTGTGTAGGCCTAGGCTACTGTGTGTGTTTGTGTCTTATTGATAAAATGTTTTAAAAGTAGATGATATATATTTAAAAACTTTAAATAGAAAAAAAGCTTATATAATAAGGGAATAAAGAAAGAAAATATTTTTTGTATAGATGTTCAATGTGTTTATGTTTTAAGTGCTATTGCAAGAGTCAAAAAATTATAAAGTAAAAAGGATACAGTAAGTTAAGGTTATTTTGTTATTAGAGAAAAAATAGTTTTTAGAAATGTAATGTAGCCTAAGTATACAGTGTTTATTAAGTCTACAGTAGTGTTCAGTAATGTCTAAGGACTTTGCTTTCACTCACCATTCACTCATTGACTCACCCAGAGCAACTTCTGGGCCTGTAAGTGCCATTTATAGTAACTGTCCTATACAGGTGTACAATTTTTTGTTTTATACCATATCTTTTTACTGTATCTTTTCTATGTTTAGATATACAGATGTTTATCATTGTGTTTCCATTGGGTATGTTATTTAATATAGTAACATGACGTAAGGGCTTGTAGCCTAAAATCAATAACCTCTACCTTATTGCCGAAGTGTGTGGTAGGCCACACCATCTAGGTTTGTAAAAGGACACTATGATGTTCACCTAGGGAACACATTTCTCAGAATGAATTCTCATCATTAATCAACTCAAGGCTATACTTCTAAGTGAATCCACTGTCATAACTATAGTTCAGGTCACCTTAAGTTTCTTCTTGGACTTGCCAATGAACCATGGAATTAAGAAGCTCTCTGCCTACAGTCTTTTTTTATCTATTGTAATCTGTTTCTTGTAGTCCCAATTTTAAATCTCATTAATGTCTTGTCACTTCCATTAGAATAAATCATAAACACTTTGGATGGCCTTAAGACATTTGTAATTTATCCTAAACTCATCTCTACTCTCATCGCTTGACATCTCCCTCTTCCACCCACACATATATATTTAAGCCCACATAATTACTGCAATTACCCCAAATTCTGTACTTGTCACCGGAGTGTCTTGCAAACCCACTCTGTCAAACTAATAAGACTTTTCATTTAACTCTCCAGTTGTAATTGATATTCTAGTTTCAAACTCTCTTTTCTGTGTGAAGGCTGTACAGATATCACAATTTTGTTTATTCAGTGTGATCATTGGCAGCCTGTGACCTATGGTTTCGGTACAGCCTGCAAGGTAATAATGGTTTTTAGAGATTAAAATGATTGAAACAAATTTTTTTTAAATAACATTTTGTGTCATATAACAATTGCATAAAGTAAAAACTGTAGTGTTTTCATAAATAAAAAGGTTTCTTTTGGATATAAGATCATTCACTTACATGTGGTCTATAGATGTTTACAGGCTGTTATGTCACAGTTCAGTGGTTGCAACAGAAATTGTATGATTGTCAAAGCCTAACATACTTACAATCTGACCCTTTGTAGAAAAAGCTAACATTTGATCTAAAGTTTTCTGTAAAGATATGTCTATATTATGTTTATTGTAATTTATATTTATTTATCTGCCTACTGGTTGCAGTTTTGAAAATCTATAATCAGGCCGGGCGCGGTGGCTCAAGCCTGTAATCCCAGCACTTTGGGAGGCCGAGATGGGCGGATCACGATGTCAGGAGATCGAGACCATCCTGGCTAACACGGTGAAACCCCGTCTCTACTAAAAAATACAAAACACTAGCCGGGCGTGGTGGCGGCGCCTGTAGTCCCAGCTACTCGGGAGGCTGAGGCAGGAGAATGGTGTGAACCCGGGAGGCAGAGCTTGCAGTGAGCTGAGATCTGGCCACTGCACTCCAGCCTGGGTGAGAGAGCGAGACTCCATCTCAAAAAAAAAAAAAAAAAAATATATATATATATATATATATATATAATCTTCCAGAAGACACAAAGTATGATATTTTTAATCAGACCTCAAGCAAAAATTATTTTAAAATTTGGTCTCAATTTTTAAGCAATTGGTGATGAATGCTTTTTTCTTTTGTTAAACCTCAAACCTCTTTGCTTCCAGTCCAAGAAGTGACTCTCATTTATTTGTATCTTGTTGCTTCTCTTCTCAAATTAGGGTGATAAACTGTAATGAAATAATATTCAGGTTTCTTAGCACAGTCATGTTGTAAACATAACCTTTTTCTTTCTAGCCACTCTCAAAAAATGGAAAGCCTCTGCTTTATAATGAGTCACCTAATTAATGACATTGAATTATCCAGTAAGTGGACTCTTCAGGTTAATTAAATATCTTCATTAACTTTTTCACTGCTTTTAATAACATTTACACATTTATGCAAATAGGTTCATCATGTGTCCTTAATCAGTTATTTAGCTTTGGTGCAGAGTTAATAATTACAATATTTTTTCAAATTGAAGAAAAATCCAGGACTCGAAAAAGAAAGGATATTTTTATTCATGTTTTGAGAAAATCATAAGTAAAACACTCATCTTATTTATCAATAATTGTATTTTACATATATTTTCTTTTTTTTTTTTTTTTTTTTTTTTTTGAGACGGAGTCTCGCTCTGTCGCCCAGGCTGGAGTGCAGTGGCCGGATCTCTGCTCACTGCAAGCTCCGCCTCCCGGGTTCGGGCCATTCTCCTGTCTCAGCCTCCTGAGTAGCTGGGACTACAGGCGCCCGCCACCTTGCCCGGCTAGTTTTTTTTTTGTATTTTTTAGTAGAGACGGGGTTTCACCGTGTTAGCCAGGATGGTCTCGATCTCCTGACCTTGTGATCCGCCCGTCTCGGCCTCCCAAAGTGCTGGGATTACAGGCTTGAGCCACCGCACCCGGCCTTAAGCCAGAGATATTTGTATTCATTTAGTATGGATTTAAAGACGAAGGCCTGGAGCAAACACAGTTTGTGGGTAATTAATATTGTTGACCCCAAGTAGAGCGCAGTCCTGCACATGAATGATCAAAGGTTGGTTTCCGGAGACATAAGTAAACCACTTTATCTAGCTAAGTTTCTTTACATTCTCTTATCTAACCTTTACCCTTAAGAGAATTTAGCTGCCTTCAGCTACATTCTTTTCTGAAGCTTTTAGGCCTTCCAAGAAGGTTTGCATCCTTTCTTATAACATTTCTTACATCTTCTCCCACCATCCTTGAGGTGGAAAATTAAAGAAAGAAACGTAAAATTAAAAAGAGAAAGAAACAATCTTTCTGTATTAGGCTGACTCATCCCAAAGGCAGTAACAGGCAAAGCCCAGACCCAGGCAAAGTCTTGATAACATTATCTAAGAAGTCAGGACTCAAAGAATGTGCTCTGAAGAGTCTCCCAGCACCTCTTCAACATAGAGAGAAGAAAAATTTCCTTTCTCTTATGATTCTGTTATTCATCTAAGCAGCACAGTGAAGGTCATGAGACACCTGAGCAGGCCTGGATTGCAGCCACCTAGATGCCATAGCGAAGGTTATGAGATAAGCCTGTGCAAAGCACTGGAGCAAGCCTAGATAACAGCCAACTGGGCTGCATAACAAGAGTCATATGTAAGCCTGAGTTGTGAACTTGTCATAGTATGATTAACTGCCTTCATTCTGCTTCTGTATCCTTGCTTTTGTGCCGCTATACTTTGCACCACTGTAAGCTTGTTTCAAATTAACCCGTCCCCTTTTAGAAGTGTGTATAAAAGGCAAATGCTGTTTTTGTTCAGGGTACAGTTTTTGGATATTAATCCACTGAGTCTGCATGCACTCACTAAAAATCCTCCTATTTCACCTACCCATCTCTCTAGTCTCCTGATTCCCACAACACCCTGACTGATCTCTTACACTCTGGCTCCTCGAGATTTGGAGTCCACTATGCTGGGGATACCAAACCGCAGTACCTGCAGTAAAGTACTAATGGATATAGGGGTGTCTGCCTCCCTGCAGGTGTTCACCACAGTAGTGGAGGCAAGGAGGCTGTGGGGGAGCAAAGGTCCTCTGCTGGAGACAGTGTGCACAGCTGCACTGTAGGTGGTGATGGCTTGGGGTGGGGTGCTGGCTTGTTCAGGTCTTGGTGCCTTATCTGTGGCCTGCAAGCAGGAGTAATTGCTCAGATTGTGGGAGGATCCCCTGCTCTCTGTGCAGCACAGCAAAAGGGCAGAGCACTGGTGCAGGTAGGGCTTGATGACTTTCTTCCCAACAAGGATTCATCTGCAAGGATTTTTAGTGGGGCTCCTAGGGGGCAAAGTGCACTCCCATGTGCTGTTGAAACAAGTAAAGTAAAGTCAACCCATTCAGATACATGCCATCAAAGTGATGTGGGGAGTTGCCGTCTCACATCATTTTTAATAAATCTGATATCGTCTCAAATCTTGGAAACCTGTGTCAGCTCAAAAAGACAATCTTGTATAAAACTGAAATGTTTCTACCTTTAAAAAGTATATGTGATAGATTATTTAATCATAGTAGCTGAATTTAATGCAATTAATATTGTAATGAATACAGGACATATTAATATGTTAAGAGTAAACAACTTAAATGTTTGTATTTTCAGTAACTCAAATATATGCATGTTTATATATGGACTAAAACAGAATTTTGCCCAAATCACTCAAAAAATTAGTTAAATTAAATATGTTTAAAATATATTTAAATACTTTGTATATAATAGATTGCCAAGTAGTTAAAATAATTTACATGTTTTATTTAAGTGTCCTCAATGTTAAAATATATTATCTACATATAATTTACATTATATTACTGCCCACATGGCTAAATATGATAGTTTTGCAGAAATCAATTCATACTAATTATGAAAGACCTACTTTTGGTAAAAACATTCCTTAAGTTTGATATCAATTCTGACTCTCTTATTGATGTTGGTGTTAAGTGTAAACCTTTGCTTTTGTCTAAAATTTGATGCTACAAAATATTTCTGTTCTCCATATTTTTCCAGGGACAGAATATCTCATGAATTAGCTTTTTTTTTTTTTTACTTACATATCACATACTCAGAAAGCTGTATTGATAAAATACAACTTTATCAGTCATTACCCAATACTGCAATTATATGTTACAAATATATCTGTATAACCAAATGTAACATATGCAAATTTTTTTGCTGATTATAATTATTAATGAATCAACCAAATGAGGAAAAAACTCTCAATTCAATATTAACTTAAACTTTTCAATTTACCCAAAGTGTTGGTAATATTTGTTTTAAATATTTAAACATTTGAATCATATGAATATGTTAAATGAATAATTATTAATGGTATCTTTTACAAGTGGACACTTCAACATTTTGGAGAGCTAAGCACATACGTATTTTTTTGTGTGTTCATTCACATATAAACAATCTGTAATTAACTTTGATCATACTCCTAAAAAGACTGTGATTTTTTTGTTTTGTTTATTTTTATATAAAATTTACATAAAATAGGGTGAACAAATGTAAGTCATATTTATGTTTTGATAAATGTATGTACATATGTAATTAAAATATAGTAATGTTTATTATTATGTTGGAGTAATCATCATACCACAAAGTCCCCTCATGTTCTTTTTCATTTAACTGTATCTCCATTCCCAAGGCAACACCTATTCTGTTTACAATTGATTAGTTTTTGTCTTCCAGAAATTCATATGAATGGAACCATACAACACATACTTTTGTGTACAGATTAGTTAAAATAATGTTTTTGATATTCATAAATGCTGTTGCATATATAAATAGTTTTTCTCTTTCAATGGGTAGATGGTATTTTCTTATATTAATATACTAGATTTTTTCTATTTGTTTTTGAATACAAATTTTATTATTTTGGGGTAATTAAAAGTTAATTCATTATTACAATTCTTATTCAAGTCTTTCTGTGGACAAGAGTTTTTACTTCCTTTGAATAAGTGCCTAGGAGTGACTATCGATTATAGGGAAATTGGGTGGATGAATAAATAATTTTATTGAAAACAGGCAAATTGGTTTTCAAGTAGTTGTACATTTATTTAATTTAAATTATCATTTTGTAAAAGTATTTTTAAACATATTTTTCTTTGGTACGTTACATGTGACAGTACATGTATAGTGGTTGAATATCTGCTGATATCTTTATTTTTACAAAAATAAATTCTACTTTCATTCAAATGCATAAATATGACCCAATAAATTTTCCTAATGTTTCTTTCCAGTTAATACCTCTCACTAATGAAGCAATCACTTTTCTCATACCTGCATGTTAGTTGTGTCTGTTTTTGGAATTAAAACAGTGTGCACTAATTTATGCCTGGCATCTTTTAGTTCAACATGTGTTTGAGATTAATTGTGTCATTCAGCATATCAAAAGCTCATTAATTGTTAATTGGTGAAAGGTAATCTCTCTTGTGTGATTATGTCAGACAATGTTTATCCATTTTTCTTTGATAGACATTTAGAATGTTTCAAATTTTTGACTATGTGAAATAAAGTTCCTATATACATGTTTATACATTTTATGTTTTGGTTATGTTTTTCCTGATCGAGGGATTGTAAATACCTTATTATGGAGTTATTTGTCATAGTATAGGTATATGCTTAACATTATGAGAAAATAAGAAATTACCAAAGAGTTTTCATAAGTTTTTAAAACATTTTATATTTCTGCCATCAAGATATGAGAGTTCCAGTAGCTCTAAATCCTTACACAACTTTGTGCTTCCAGTTTCTGTGAATCTGTTAAAGAAATTTTAACCTTTCTACAGTTTAGTAGAATAGACATTTTTGTTAATATTTTCTTTGTGGGTGCTGGATATTTTGTATTTCTGTACAAAATATGACCTTTTTCTCTAGACACAGTTAATTTGTTCAAAACTGCTTGATCCTTTTAGATACTACTTTTATGATTTTTTCATGGGTTCAACTCAGTACTCAGTTTAAATATAATTAATTTCTACCCCTGAGGCAAGACCTTTTAAATTACTTTACCAAATGCTCTGTGAATTGAGCTTTTATTCTTTCATTTGACTGGCAAATACGGGTATAATCCAAGTCATATATGAATGTCAGGCACTGGTTTTTGTTGCTGTTATTTTTTGTTTGTTTTTAATCTTTGAAGATGCTGATTTCCCTGGTAGTGAGCAGACTACTCACACGTACACACTAATCAGTATTCTGCTAAGCACTGAAAGGAGAACATCTATAGATATCAGAGATTTCTCTCTTTGAATCTTAGCTTCTCAGATCTAGAAACTCTAGTTACCTTAGTCTCCTGGAACTCTTGGCTTTGTACAACACTAGGAGCTCATTTTCTCTGCCCCACTGCCTGGAAATTCTCTATAGCCACTAAATTAGGGCAGTAGCAGTGTTTAACTCCTTTGTTTTCTATCTTTCAGTAGTTACTTCATTCCCTCCTATCCACAGTCTTGTATTTCTGTGGGTGTTTCCTTGATTTTGTTTTTCAAGCAAGAAGATAAATCTAGTCATTGGGCAGTCTTTCTTTAATAATTAGTGAGGGGTACTATGATACCTCATTACATAGTTGTGTTTCTTCATTTAAAATATTTCTGTTAAGAGTAAATCCTGGCATCAGAAGCTAGATATTCTGAACTGTTTTGGGATATTTTGAATTCAGGAACATTTCAAAATGAAAATATATGCTAGCAGAGAGAACAATTTATAGTGATATGTACATTTTTTCCATTAAGTACACTGGTATAGTTAAATAATAATGCCTAATACGATCAATGGAATTATTTCTTGTTCATTTATATGTCATTTACTTAATTATTCTCAAACTCAGAGTGCAAAGGGAAATCAATTATGTTACTATGCCTTTGTCATAACCATTGCCTCATAAATAGCATGCATTTAGCTGCACACTTCATACTATTGCAATTCAAATATTGTGAAATAGCAACTCAATTTACCATCGTTTCATAATTTTTTGGAAATGAAAAATTTCTTACCCACCTAAATGTAATCTTAACTACAATGCTTTGGAAAACTTTCTTAACAAATTTTTCTTCATTATAATTATATGTATTTTGTGATACAATACAACATACATACAGTTTCAGCTATATCAGTTTTTAAGAAGACTTTTTTTCCCCCCAGATATAATGAAAATTGATTTGGTGGTGACTGCTAGCATTACTAAGGTGGTTGGCATTTTGATAACTTGAATAAGAAAATCTGTAGCTCCATGTCTGTGTGTAGCAACACAAATACATTTTATCAAAAAAGAAAATAATTTGCCTGAACAGCTAACTGAAGTTAACATTATTTTTATTTTTAATATTCAAGATTAAATCAGGATAAACAAAACCACCATATTAAAAATATTCAACATACTTGTTAGTTTTATAAGGTAGGTAATAGATTTTTGATGTGAATACCTAAAATGGAAAAAAGTGAGTATTTTTAATTATTGTATTATAAAGCCTTTATAAGATAAATGATTTCAAAATACTTCCTTCAAATGTAGTGCAAAGGTTGAACTTTATAAATGTCTTTCCTTTATCTACAAAGGTGATCAAACTCTTGATTTTTTGGTTTATTCTTTACTACAGCCTTATAGATTATACTATTTTTCTCAATTATTAAGTCTCCAACTGCATCAGAAAAGGATACATATCTACTTCTCTCAGGTAAAGGCAAAGAATACTAATAGATAAATAAATATTTTATAAAATCTTCTTAAAGGAAGAAAATGGTAAGTATTTAAGGAATTACTCAGTCAAAAATGACTTTGGGAGGCTGAGGTGGGCAGATCACGAGGTCAGAAATTTGAGACCAGCCTGTCGAACATAGTGAAACCTCATGTCTACTAAAAATACAAAAATTTGCTGGGCATGGTGGTGCGCGCCTATAGTCCCAGCTACTTGGGAGGTTGAAGCAGGAGAATAGCTTGAACCCAGGAGGTAGAGGTTGTGGTGAGCCTAGATCCTGCCAATGCACTCCAGCCTGGGCAACAGAGCAAGACTCCATCTAAAATAAATAAATAAATAAATAAATAAATAAATAAATAAATAGATATAGTATGAGAATTAATTAGAGCTCTAGTAGCTGATATTTCAAGGAGGTTGTTTGATCCAGAAGAAACTCAATGGTGGATAAATGAGAAAGCAGCAGTAGAAATGTCAGGCAAAAATTGAAAGTTTTCTTGGAGATCCACTTCCTAAAACCTGTGCTATTGTTTCAAAGGTCTGCAATATCAGGGTATGTTTAAGCCAAATGATTACTGACCCTTGTCCCTCCACTTCCAGAAAAATGTGTGGATTGCTATCCTGAAAATGAATAAACCAGGTTAAGTAGTAGAAATGAGAAAAGTTGTGATTTTGAGGGATAGTCCACAGGCTGGCTGTCACAGCAGGAAGTTACTAATTTAATTTATATTGTTCTTAAAGTAATCTGTAGAGATACCTAGGAAAGATAAAGAAAATGATTCTATATAGGAAGTCATCATTCCAGGATTTGAGGAATCCTTCCAAATAATTTTGTCAGAAACAACGAGCGTCATACTTTCAAAGCTAATAAAGAATGCAAGGAAACAAGATGCATCGTGCAATAAGTAGCAGGAAAAATAACAGGATAAAGTCACAAAAATTGCAGATCTGGTATTATTACAGACACATTTAAAAACATGTATTTGTATTATGTTTAAGAAAATAAATTTGAAAATATCTGCCAAATGGAAACAATACAATGTAATCTTTCAGTTTTAACATGAAACTAATAACAAATTTTAAAGAATAAATGATATTATGACTAAAACTAAACATTAGGAGCATGAATATGATAAGATTTTGGACACAGCAAAAGAACTAGATCACTGGAAGCTGAATCAGAAAAGGAAATGAGCACAGTTCCATCCAGTGAGATGAAAAGATGGAAACGGAGAAGAGTGGTTATCACAAATAATGAGTTGTGTGAGGTGATATATTTAAATAGAGAGCTAGAATAAAATACATGGGGCAAATAAATATGTGAATACTTAATGGTTTAAACTTTCCAAAATGATGAAAGATAAACGTGTCCATTCAAGAAACACAGTACATTTCAAGGGAAAAATAAGCACTGAATTAGTGCTTAAAAATATATCTGATGTGAGAGAAAGAGAGAAAATGAGAGCTGGAAATACAAAGAGAGACAGAAAGAGAAATCCTTAAAACAACCATAGGGGAAAAAAAAAAGACACTGTAAAACGTGGCAGCTGGACTACTTATTAAGAGCAGCATAGTAACCTAAATACATTTTATAATTTACTTCCTTTCATAACACTAAAGATACCTGGATTTATAATCTTGATTTTTAAACCCAACATATAAATACTTAATTTGTGAACACCTGATACCAAGGAAACCCTAAAAGACAGAAGAGCCAAAATGGCCATCAAGACGCAGCCAGGAAGAACTTCCACTGAAAAAGCCGGTCATCAAGAGAACCAGCACGCTCTGAGCAGATCTTCAGAAGGAAGGCATTGAGAGTGGAAGGAGAGAGGATGGAGACACAGGGCTTAAGGATCAGAAATCTGGGAGCCCAGCATGGGGTTGCGGAGCACCAGGACTCATTTCTGACTCTGAGAGGTGAGGGAAGGGGTGCGTTAAATAGGATGGCATGGCTTACTCTTTCCAAAGATCTCCGGAATCCTAGCTTTAGGAGACTTCACAATCCCCGTGGACATTCGAGCTAGCAGGGAGAGTTGCTTGGAGAAGTAGCAAAAACAGGATTCCAGTATGTGTAGGGCCCATATCGTCTGACATGAGAATGGTTGCAGTGAAGCATAGCCAGGGACACCCATTTCCTAAGGCTTACCACATGCTTCGGAGTGACTTTGATCATTATTGATTTTCAGACCTGGACAGAGAAGGGTTGTCTTGCCCATGGGATATGCCAGTGTGATTAGATGCTCTCCTGTCGACTGGCCTCTCCTGGGGTTCCCGGATGGCCATACCCTCTTAGAGGGCAGCTTGGCATTCCCAACCAGGGTGCTTATCAGTGGCCATCACCATAGCAGCAGACTCTACTCTGCTCTCGTTGGAGAGCTTCTGCAAATATACCTCCCACAGTGCAGACCTACTTACAGTCCCGCCTCACTGTATTGCCGGCATGCACTGTGCACAGTCTCCACTCACTGTTTCTCCAGTGTGCACATATGCAAAGACCTCACTGCAACTGCATGGGCCCCACTGGTGTGTGTGTGCAAACCCTGCCAACCTGCCACTGCCAAGGTGAGTATGAGTATAACATGCCATACTGCACCCCTGCTGCAGCTGGTGTACATGTGCATAAGCATGGACCCCACAGCAAATGCTCCAATGAAGCACTTTTGCTGGCATCCCCCATTGGACTGTCGTTGCCAGTGGACTGAGAATGCTGTGGCCCTGCCAGTGCAGTAGGTACTTCATCTTGAGGGGGCAGATAACAAAGCTGTGGGCCGGGTCCCAATCCAGCCAGTGTTAGAGCACACATCCCAAGAGGGCAGGGCTGAGCCTTGGCTACTGAAATCATCCAGAAATGAAGCCAGTCAATTAAATGCAACTTATAGCACATTAAACCCTTAAGGGCATCAAAGTATATAAAAACAAAAAGCCCCATCCAAAAAACAAACAAACAAACAAACAAAAAAAGACAACAGCAACAACAAAACTTCAAAGATTCAAGGAACATTAGCCCACAGAGATGAGAAAGAACCAGCATAAATACTCTGGCAATTCGATAACCCAGAGTGTCTTCTTACCTTCAGATGACTACACTAGCTCCCCAGCAACAGTTGTTAACCAGACTGAAAAGACTGAAATAATAGCCACAGAATTCAGAAGCTTGGTGGCAATGAAGATTACTGAGATTCAGGAGACAGTTAAAAGCCCATCCAAAGAATCTAAGGAATCAATTAGAAAGAAACAAGAGCTAAGAGATGAAATAGTCATTGTTTTAAAAGACTCAAACTCTTGCCAGCCCCAGTGTTTCACACCTGTAATCTCAGCAATTTGGGAGGCCGAGGCGGCCAGGTTACCTGAGGTCAGGAGTTCGAGATCAGGCTGGCCAACATGATGAAATCCCATCTCCGTTGAAAATACAAAACTTAGCCAGGCATGGTGGCACACACCTGTAGTTACAGCTACTCACGTGACTGATGCAGGAGAATAGCTTGAATTCAGAGGTTTCAGTGAGCCAAGATAACACCAGTGCATTCCAGCCTTGGTGCCTTGCTGACAGAGCAAGACTCCATCTAAAAAAAAAAAAAAAAAGACCTAAACTCATCTAAGAGCTGAGAAACTCACTATGAGTATATCTTTGCATAACTGGAATTATTAACAGCAGAAGGGACTAAGCTGAAGAAAAAATCTTAGAGCTGGGAGATGGGTTCACTGAATCAACTCAGACAAATATAAAGGGGTGGGTCACTATATTAGTCTGTTCTCATTGTGCTATAAAGAACTGACTGAGACTGGGTAATTTAGAATTGAAAGAGGTTTAATTGACTCACAGTTCTGCATGACTGGGGAGACTCCAGGAAACTTACACTCATGATAGAAGAGGCAGCAAACACGTGCTTCTTGATATGGCGGTAGGAGGGAGAAATACAAAGGTGGGGAAAAACTCCTTATAAAACCTTCAGATCTTATAAGAACTCACTATCATGAGAACAGTATGATACCCATGATCTAATCACCTCCCATGACATCCTTCCCCCAACACGTGGGGCTTACAATTCGGATTACAATTCACAATGAGATTTGGGGTAGAGATACAAAGTCAAACTATATTATTCTGACCATGGTCCCTCCAAAATCTCATGTCCTCGCACTTCAAAGCACAGTTATGCCCTTCCAAGAGTCTCCCAAAGTCTTAACTCATTTCAGCATTAACACAAAAGTTCAGATTCAAAATCTCATCTGAGAAAAGGCAAGTGCCTTCCACCTATGAGCCTGTAACATCAAAAGCAAGTTAATTATTTCCTAGATACAATGGGAGTGCAGGCACTGGGTAAATACACTCATTGGAGATGGGAGAAATTGACTAAACCAAAGGAGCTATAGGCCCCATGCAAGTCTGAAATCCAATAGGACAGTCATTAAACCTTAAAGTTTCAAAATGATGTCCTTTGACTCCATGTTTCACATCCAAGTCACACTGATGCAAGAGGTGGGATACCGTGACTTTGGGAAGCTTCACTCCTATGGCTTTGCAGGGTACAGCCTCCCTTCTGGCTGCTTTCACAGGCTGGCATTGAGTGCCTGCAACTTTTCCAGGTGTGTGGTGTGAGCTGTTGGTAGATCTATCATTCTGGGATCTGGAGAATGACGGCCCTCTTCTCACAACTCCACTAGTCAGTCCCCCAGTGGAGACTCTGCATGGGTGCTCAGACCCCATATCTTCCTTCTACACTTCCCTAACAGAGATCTCCATGAGGGCCCTTCTCCTGCAGCATACTTCTGCCTAGACATTCAGGGGTTTCCATACATCCTTCGAAATTCAGGCTGAGTTCCCAAAACTCAGCTCTTGTCTTCTGCCCACCCACAGGCCCAATACCACATTGACTCTACCAAAGCTGGGGGTTTGCAGTATTATTAAAACGCTCATACTGCCCAATCCAAGTTACAGATTCAATGCTATTCCTATCATACTACCAATGACACTTTTCACTGAGCTAGGAAAAAAAAAAAAAAAAAACTCTAAAATTAATTTGGAACTGAAAAAGTGCCTGAATAGCCAAAGTAATTATAAGCAAAAAGAACAAAGTTGGGGGCATCACACTCCCTGGCTTCAAACTATACTACAAGGCTACAGTAACTAAAACAGACACATAGTGTAATGGAACAGTTTTGAGAGCACAGAAATAAAGCCATGAATGAACAATCATCTGATCTTTAACAAAGCTGACAAAGACAAACAATGGGGAAAGGGTATCTTATTTAATAAATGGTGCCAGAATAACAGTGCTGACCATACACAGAAGATTGAAACTGGACCCCTACCTTTCACCCTATGCAAAAATCAATCCAGGATGGATTAAAGACATAAATGTAAAACCTCAAACCATAAAATCTCTAGAAGAAAACTTAGGAAATATCATTCTGGAAATATTATGCAAGAAATAAAACCTACTTGATTGTGGTGGATTAGCTTTTTGATGTACTGCCATATTTTATTTGCCAGTATTTTGTTGAATATTTCTGTATCTATGTTCATTTGAAATATTTGCCTAAAGTTTTACTTTTTTGTTGCATCTCTGCCAGAATTTGGTATCAGAATGATGTTGTCCTCATAAAATGAGTTAGGTATGAGTTCCTCCTCCTCAGTTATTTTGGATAGTTTCAGTAGGTGTGGTATTAGCTCTTCTTTATACATCTGGAAGAATTTGGCTGTGAATCCATTGGGGCCAAGGTTTTTCCTGGTTGCTAGGCATTTTATTGCCATTTCATTTTGGAACTTCCTATTAGTCTGTTCAAGGTTTCATTTTCTTCCTGATTCAATCTTCGAAGGTTGCTTCCAGGAATTCATGCAGCTTTTCTGAGTTTTTCAGTTTGTGCACATAGAGGTGTTTGTAATCATCCCTGAAGGTTTTTGTATTTCTGTGGAGTCAGTGGTCATGTCCCCTTTGTCTTTTCTGACTGTGTTTATTTGCATATTGTCTCTTTTTTCTTTATAAGTTTAGATAATGGCCTATCAACATTATTTTTTCTTTCAAATATCCAACATTAAGTTTTGTTGATTTGTTTACATTTTTTTTTCTCATCTCCATTTTGTTAATTTCAGTTCTGATTATAGTCATTTCTTTTCTTTTACTACTTTCGAGGTTGGTTCTTTTTTGTTTCTTAGGTTTCTCTATCTGTGATGTTAGGATGCAAATTTGAGATTTTTCTAGCTGTTGATGTAAGTGTTTAACACAATAAGCTTTCCTTTTAACAATGCTTTAGCTGTGTTCCAGAGTTTCTGGTGTGTTGTATCTTTGTTTTCATCAGAATTTAAGAATTTCTTGATTTCTGCCTTAGTTTATGGTTTACTCAAAAGTCATTCAGGTTCAGGTTGTTTAATTTTCACTTAATCCTACAGTTTTGGCAGATCTTGGTATTGATTTGTATTTTTATTGTGCTGTGGTCTGAGAGTGTGGCTGGTAATTTTTTTTTTTTTTAATTTGTTGAGAATTGACTTATAACTGAGCATGTGGTTGATTTTAAAATATGTGTCATGTGCAGATGATAAGAATATATGTTCTGTTGTTGATGTGTGGAGTGTTCTGTAGATATCTGTTAGTTATATTTGACCAAGTGTCAAGTTTAGGTCCCAAATCTCTTTGTTAGTTTTCTGCCACAATGATCTGTCTTACACTGTCAGTGAGATGTTAAGGTCTGTCACTGTCATCGTGTAGTTATGTAAGTTTCTTTTTATATGTCTAAGAGTTTGTTTTATGAATCTGAGTGCTCCAGTGTTAGGTGCATATATATTTAGGATAGTTAAGTCTTCTTGTTTAATTGAATCCTTCATCATTATGTAATGTCCTTTATTGTCTGTTTTGATCATTGTTAGTTTAATGTCAGTTTTATCTAAAATAAGAACAGCAACACCTGTTCTTCTTTGTTTTTCATTTGCTTGGTAGTTCTTTCTCCATCCCTTCACTTTGAACCTATGGATGTTCTCACATGTGAGATGGGTCTCTTGAAGACATCATACAGTTGGATCTTGATTCTTTATCCACTTTACCACTCCATGCCTTTTAAGTGGGGGTGTTTAGCTTGTTTATCTTCAATATTGATATGTGCACATTTCAATCTTCCCAGCATGTTGTTAGCTGGTTGTTATGTAAACTTGATTGTGTAATTGATTTATAGTGTTGATGTTCTATATACTTGAGTGTGTTTTTCTGGTGGCAGGTGAGAGTCTTTCATTTTCATGTTTAGCACATTCTTAAGGATCTCTTGTGGTCTCTAAAGGCCTGGTGGTAGTAAATTCTCCTAGCTTTTGTTTATCTGAAATGGATTTTATTTATCCCTTGTTTGTGAAGCTTAGTTTGGTGGGACATAAAATTCTTGGTTCAAAATTTTATTTTTTCAAAAATGCTGAATATAGTTTCTTAATGTCTTCTGACCGTGGGGTTTTGCTGAGAGTTCCCCTGTGACTTTGATGCAGTTTCCATTTTAGGTGACCTGCCCCTTATCTTTAGCTGCCTTTAATATTTTTTCTTTTGCATTGACCTTCAAGAATATGATTACTTTGTGTCTCTGCAATGGTTGTCTTATATAGTATCTTACATGGGTTCTCTGAATTTTCTAAATTTATATGGCAATCTCTCTACTGAAATTAGGGAAATATTTTCTTGGCAAATATTCTGAAACATGTACCTCAAGTCACTTGCTCTCTCTCCCTCTGTTTCAGTGATGCCAATGTGTCATAAGTTTTTGTTTCTTTATAAAATCCCTAATTTCTCCAAGGTTATTTCTTTTTCTTTTTCTTTTTTTTTTTTTTTTTTTTTTTTTTTTGAGATGGAGTCTTGCTCTGTTGCCCAGGCTGGAGTGCAGTGGCATGATCTCAGCTCACAGCAAGCTCCGCCTCCCATGTTCACATCATTCTCCTGCCTCAGCCTCCTAAGTAGCTGGGACTACAGGCACCCACCACCATGCCCAGCTATTTTTTTTTTTTTTTTTTTTTTTTTGTATTTTTAGTAGAGATGGTGTTTCATCATATTAGCCAGGATCATCTTGATCTCCTGTCCTCGTGATTTGTCCTCCTTACCCTCCCAAAGGCTTGGGATTACAGACATGAGCCACTGTACCTGGCTTTTCATTTTTAAAAATTCTTCTTTTCTTTATTTACTTCCTGCCTGTGTTAACTTAAATAATCAGTCTTCAATCTCTGAGATTCTTTTCTTGGCTTAGTTCGTTTTGTTGTGAATATTTCCAATCATTTTATGAAATTCTTGTAGTGTGTTTTGTGACTCTATCTGCTGGATTTGATTTTTGTTTGCTTGTTTTGTTTTGTTTTTTCAAATGGCTAATTTTTTTCTCTTTAAACATTTTACTTGATTCCTCAGACTCTTGGAAATAGTTTTCAACTTTCTCCTGAATTTCAGTGATCTTTATTTCCTTCTACCTCTCAGTTCTGTTAATTCAGCCATTTACTTCTACTTAACAACCATTGCTGTAGAACTAGTACAGTCATTTGGAGGTAAAAGGACACTCTGACTTTTTGAGTTGCTGGCGTTCTTATGTTGGCTTTCTTCTCATCTGTGTGGGCTGGTGTTCCTTTAACTGTGAATAATTTGAGCATAGTCAGTTGACTTTTTTTCTGGATGTTTTCAAAGCACCTTTTTGCATGATCTTTATTTGTAGCTAAATTATTGTCCTGGGTTTCACAGGAGCTTATATTAGCAAAGTAATTTTAGTGTTGAAGTTTCTGCTGCAATCTGGCTGATGACACTTAGGTATAATGGCTGATAGGTAGGCTCTTGTTCAACCACACAGCTTTTCTGTATTTCCTCACATTGGCAGCCATGCTCCATGTCAGTATTCTGTGTGTGTGGGCTTCCCTCTGACTGAAATGCTGGCTACATACCTTGGCTTGTCACTGCAGTGCTGCACATCACAGCCCTGGGGTGAGCTCAAGGTTTTTGTTTCCTCACAAGCTTGGGGACAACAGAGGTGAGGACCTTGGCAGTGGTAATGGCAGGAGGTCTATCACTTGTCTCTTGTAGCTCCACCATAGAGAAATGCAGAGATGCTGCCAAATGGAGTGGTCAAACTTTGATGGTGCTTGTTTATTTTGGAACCAAGCTGGGGGATACTACTGGTGATGAGCAGAGGGTGTCAGGGTTTGTGAGAAGACAGATTCACCTCTTTTCTGTAGGGTAGGTGCAGTGTGCTGGAGGTGTGAGTAAAGCACTTGGGGTCTTGTTCCCTCCCCAGTTGGAGGGCAGCAAGGGCAGTACTGCTGAATAGCAGTTGGAGAGAAACTTTCAGTTCCTTCTGCGATCTCCACCCCAGAGAAATGCAGAACCACTGCCACTGGGCATTTTCAGCCTGAAGTGGGGTTACTGAACTATAAGCCTTTGTTGGGGCCCCTGACTGGTGAAGATCAGGGGATCACAGAGACTAGAGACTGGGCTTCATGCCATATGGTGATCCTATGGTAATCATAGCATGCTGGAGGCATGAGTAAAGTATTCAGGCCCTTTTATTTCTTTCCCAGTCTAAGGCAGCAAGGGCAAGTACCACTGCAGTGGCAGTGGCAGATGGCTGTCATTTGCCTCTGGGAGCTCCATCACAGGGAAACACAGAGCCACTGGCAACAGAAATGTTCAGCTTGGGTGAGATAGATACTCTGCAGGCCGAAGCAAGGAGCTCTGTTTGGAGGGCAGGAGTTGGGAGATCACAAGGAAGAAAGACTGGGCTCTACTCTATATGGCAGCTATGTCACAATGAAGGTGCTAGTGAAGCAACCTGGATTTTGTTCTTTCCCCAGCTCAAGGGAAGTTTCTTAGTCCATTTTTACACTGCTGAAAAAGACATATCTGACACTGGGCAATTTACAAAATAAAGAGGTTTAATCAATTTGCAATTCTACATGGCTGGGGAGGCCTCAAACCCATGGCAGAAGGCAAGGAGAGGAGCAAATCACCTCTTACATGGATGGCTGCAGGCAAAGAGAGACCTCATGTGAGGAAACTCCCATTTTTAAAGCCATCAGATTTCATGAGACCCATTCACTATCATGAGAACAGTATAGGGAAGGCTCACTCTCGTGAGTCAATCATTTCCCACTGGGTCCCTCCCACAATATGTAGAAATTATGGGAACTACAAAATGAGATTTGGGTGGGGACACAGAGTCAAACCATATTATTACACTCCGCCCCTTCCCAAATCTCATATATTCACATTTCAAAACCAATCATGCCTTCCCAACAGTCTCACAAAGCCCAAAGTCTCATCTGAGATAAGTCAAGTCCCTTCCACTTATGAGCCTGTAAAATCATAAATAAGTAAGTTACTTCCTAGATACAATGGGGGTACAGGCGTTCGGTAAACATCGCCATTCCAAATGGGAGAAATTGGCCAAAACAAAGGGGGCTACATGCCCCTTGCAATCTGAGATCCAGAGGAATAGTCAAATTTTAAAGCTCCAAAATGATCTCCCAGTGATTCCATGTCTCACATCCAGGTCATGCTAATGCAAGAGGTGGGTTCCCAAGGTCTTGGGCAGCTCCGACCCTGTGGCTCTGTAGGGTACAGCCTCCGTCATTGCTGCTTTCCATGATGACATTGAATATTGAGTATCTTAGTCTTCTCCAGGTGCACGGTGCAAGCCGTTAGTGGATTTACCATTCTGGGGTCTGGAGGATGGTGGCCCTCTTCTCACAGCTGCATTAGGCAGTGCCCCAGTAGGGACTCTGTGTGGGGGCTTCAGCCCCACATTTCCCTTCCACACTGTCCTAAGCAGTGGTTCTTTATGAGGGCCTCACTCCTGCAGTGAATTTATTCCTGGACATCCAGGCATTCCCATAACATTTTCTGAAATCTAAGTGGAGGTTTCCAAACTCCAGTTTTTTACTTCTGTGAACTCACAGGCTCAACACCAAGTGGAAGCTGCCAAGGCTTGGGGCTTGTACCCTCTGAAGCCACAGGCCAAAGTCTACATTGGCCCCTTTCAGCCATGGCTGGAGCAGCTGGGACACAGGGTACCAAGTCCCTAGGCTGCTCACAGCATGATGACCCTGGGCCTGGCCCACAAAACCACTTTTTTTCTCCTAGGCCTCCAGGCCTATGACAGAAGGGGCTGCCATGAAGACCTCTGGCATGCCATAGAGACATTTTCCCTATTGTCTTGGGGATTAACATTCGTCTCTTAAATACTTATGCAAATTTCTGCAGCTGACTTGAATTTCTCCTCAGAAAATGGGATTTTCTCTTCTATCACATTGTCAAGCTGCAAACTTTTTGAACTTTTATGCTCTGCTTCCCTTATAAAACTGACTGACTTTAACAACACCCAAGTCACATCTTGAATGCTTTGCTGCTTTCTTCCATGAGATACCCTAAATCATCTCTCTCAAGTTCAAAGTTCCACAGATCTCTAGGGCGGGGGCAAAATGCCACCAGTCTCTTTGCTAAAACATAGCAAACCAGATACCTCCCACAAAACATGGGAATTGTGGTACCTGCAAGATGAGATTTGAATGGGGACACAGAGCCATATCAGGCAGCAAGAGTGGTACCACTGTATGTAATGGCAGAGGGGCTGTGGGTTTTCTCTGGGAATTCTATCCCAGAGAAATGCACAGAAATGTCACCTTTGTTCTAGTCCCCAAGATCCTAATCTCCATTGGAGACCACCTCATCCTGGATTTCATTGTCCATATCATTATTATTTTGGGAAAAGCCATTCAACAAGTCTCCAGGTGGTTGCCACATTTTCCTGTCTTCTTCTGAGCCCTCCAAACTGTTTCAACCTCTGCCTATTACCCAGTTATAAAGTTGCTTCCACATTTTCAGGCACCTTTTCAGCAGTGCACACTCTACTGGTACCAACTTACTGTATTATTCTATTTTCATGCTGCTAATAAAGACAGACCTGAGACTAGGCAATTTACAAAAAGAAGAAGTTTAATCAACTTACAGTTCCATGTGGCTGGGGAGGCCTCACAATCATGGTGAAAGGTAAGTAGGAGCAAGTCACGTCTTACATGGATGGCAGCAGGCTAAGAGAGAACTTGTGTCAGGAAACTCCTGTTTTTAAAACCATTAGCTCTCATGAGACCCAACCACTATTACGAGAACAGCATGGGAAATACCCATACCCATTATTCAATCATTTCCCACCAGATACCTCCCACAAAACATGGGAATTGTGGGCCCTGCAGGATTTGAATGGGGACACAAAGCCATATCAGGCAGCAAGGGTGGTCTCACTGTATGTAATGGCAGAGGGCCTGTGAGTTTTCTTTGGGAATTCTACCCCAGAGAGATGCACAGTTGCCACTGTCTGAAGTGTTCAAGTGGGAGCAGAATAGCTGTGCTGGGGCCCAGGTCAGGAGGCCCTGATGAGTGAGAAGTAACAGGAGCAAAGACAGGCATGGAAAAAAGTCTGACAACACCTCCATAAGGCAGCTATGCTGAGTTGAAGACCTGCTGTAGTCCTTAAGCTCTTTGCTGTCTCTTGACCTGAGGGCATTATGGGCAGGGGCTATAGCAGGCAAAAATGTCAGGCCTGTTTTATACTTATGAGAGCTCTGTCCCAGAGAAATACAATTCTGCTTATGGCCCAAGTTCTCAGACTGAGGTAGGTGACTGTGCTGGAGGCTCAGGCCAGGAGGCCCTGACCAGTGAGGAGTAGAAGGGACCGTGGCCCACATTAGAAAACTATTTGGCTGCTTTTCCAGAAGGCAGTTGCCCTGTGCTGGAGGCCCACAATAGTCATAACGCTCTTCACTCCTTCCTGAACCTGAAAGCAGTTGAGTAGTGACTGGAGCTACAATAGCATCAAAGACAGCAGATATGTCTATTGCCTCTGGGAGCTTCATCCCAGAGATATGGAGAGCTGCTACCAGTCTAAGAGTTCAAGTGGCTGTTTCATGCCTGTTCTGGAGTCCCAGGTCAGTGTGCTTTGCCTGGAGAGATTTAGCAGAGACAAGGCATGCAGTTCTTCTGCTCCTCAGCACCATGAATGTAGCCACTAACCTTGGGCATGCAGAGAACTTATCCTTCCTTATTGGTGAAGCCAAGGCGACTAGCACTGGGGTGCTTAGGTGTCTAAGATCCCTGAGACTTCTCATGTGCTTGATCTGGAGCTCTGCCCAGATTCTATGCAGCTGCAGCTCTCCTTGTTAGTCTGAAGGCCCCAGGGGGAGGGACTCATGGAGGGTCTCCTGAGCCCATGATTGCATGTCCATGACAAAAGTATGGGACCATGGGGGTTCTCTCTCACTCACTGTTTCTTTGTGGTGGGGATCCTTCCTTGGCTCCACCCAATCCTGGGTGGTTGCCTGTTCTGTCTTGTTCTTTTTGTTCTCCATGGCTTCTGTTGCTTCCTTGCTGAATCCCAACAGGTCCTCCTGGAAGATCCGGTTGAATTGCTAGTGTTTACTGGCCACTCTATTTCCTTTTCATGAGAGTGGAGCACACTAGCTGCTTCTAGTAAGACAACTTGGCACTTGATCAAAACAGACATTTATTTTTCAGTTCTGCAGGCTGGCAAGTCCAAGTTAAAGGTGCCAGCAGATTCAATTCTTGGTAAGGGCTCTTCCTGGCTTGCAGACAGCTGTCTTTTCATTGTATTTTCACTAGGAAGAAAGAGGAAGGTCCAGTGTCTCTTCATTGGATAATTTTTTAAAAATAAAATTATTGAAGGTGATTCTAATACACCTTTCTCAGTAACTGATATAAGTACACCAGATGCACTATTAAGATTATTAGTGTATTTAAAAATACACAATTTCTGGCTGGGTGCAGTGGCTCACGCCTGCAATCTCAGCACTTTGGGAGGCCAAGGCGGGTGGATCATGAGGTCAGGAGATCAAGACCATCCTGTCTAACACAGTGCAATCCCATCTCTACTAAAAATAAAAATAAGAATAAGAATAATAAAAAAATTAACCTGGTGTGGTGGCGGGCACCTGTAATCCCAGCAACTCGGAAGGCTGCGGCAGGAGAATGTTGTGAATCCAGGAGGTGGAGTTTGCAATGAGCCGAGATCGTGCCACTGCACTCCAGCCTGGGTGACAGAGCAAGATTCCATCTCAAAATACATACATACATACATACATACAATTTCTGCCCTTATTTATCTATATAATTTTGTATAATTATTTTATGATTGTTCAGTATTCATTTTAGAAGCCAAACACTTTGAGTGAAAATAATTGTTTCTATAAAAATAAACATTAATTTAATAAACTAACAGAATAGCATATAAATTTCCACTAACATCCTATCAAAATTTATATAACTATAGTATTTTATAAGTTACTTTAGTGCTATATAATCAAGTTAAGAAAAATGGTCAAAAGTCTAAAAAATATTTTTAAAGAAATAAATAGGAATAGAAAAAGAAAGACAATTTGTTTTTTAAATTAAAAAAAAAACAGTTTTTATAAATGTAGAGAAATACATGGCTTTAAGAGAAAACATACTTTTAATCACAAGAAAAAAGTACCTTTAAAAAATATAAGTATTCTATGACATAATAATATAAAACTTTCTTTTTGAATTTTTAAGTTGTTATAGTTTTAAAAGTATATTTATTTGGCATTTCCATTATTTTAATGTATGTTAACATTCAAATTTCATCTTCAAACTTTAATCATCCTTAAAAATGTCTAGGTGCCTGTTAGTTGAATTCTAGACAAAATTTATCTTTACAACTTTTTTTTTTTAATCATATTTTAAGTTCCAGGGCACCTGTGCACAATGTGCAGGTTTGTTGCATATGTATACATGTGCCTTGTTGGTTTGCTGCACCTGTTAATTCGTCATTTACATTAGGTATTTCTCCTAATGCTACCCTTCCCCATCTTTTATCTGTTTTACAAATATATTTTTATGCAGTATCAGTGTCATTAATATAGTTAATGATATAGTTAACATAGTTAATTAAAAAACATAGTAATTTCTTGTTAAATATTATAATTTTAAGTTATTATTGATGATTTTACAATATGTATCATATTAGTAATACACCTTAACACACCAAAAGTATGTCAACCCATAATGATGTTATTTTACTGATTTCTTTTAGTTTCGTGTTTGAAATTTTTATATTCAACTAATAGAAAAAAAATAACAAGACGGAGAAATACAAATATAATAAATGTCATCCAAGCAATAATCCCTGACTGAACAATGCCAAGACATACATTGTCTGATTTCTTCTTTCATTTAGATACTTGCATGAATTTCAAAGCTTTTATATATTTTTTATTTTACTAAAATAATTTTCTGTCTCACTTAACATGTTACTTATTTACAAACATAAAATAATCTACTTCATATCATCCAAACATATGAATTAGCTAATTTTCTCTTCTCTATATATGATCTTGTGTCTTTATTCAGACAAAATAGTTCTGTCATTTAAATGCTTCCTTATTTTTAGCTTAGTGTGATCTTTCTTTTTAAAATTATTGTAGTTCAATAATATATCAAGCTAGTGGGAGAAAAGCAAAGGTGAACTAAATTATGTTTCAGTAAAATGTAAAAAATAAAATTCTGATTTTAAGTAATTGCTAACTATGTACAGCCACGAACTCATGAACCAACAGTATAGAAGAAATAATTGTTGAGATTTGGGTAAACTAGAAACAGCCAAGAAAAGTGAAAAGATCTTTTTATATGATCATTCTTAATTAGAGCCACTTACAGTGAAAAGAATGTTTAATGAATGTGATCTATAAACCTTTACTAGATTCTGACTGACTCAGAGGTTATATATTACTTCTCACACTTCTTTATTAAAATTATTTTGTTTTTAACTTAAGCATTATTTTTATAACTAAAATGACAATTAGACATGAACAAGTATAATAGTTTTTCTAAAATATTTTGTACCAAAACAGGAAGATAGAAGTGTGAATAATCTCAGTAAAAATGTATGAAATATATTTTAGACATACAGTCATTCACTGAAATGTACACATGAAGTAAATCAAGTGACCTCATTATTGAATAAATTGCCTGAGAAATATATGAGGTTGAATTAATTTCTTCTTCCACAGAATTTTTTATTTCATTTTTGTTAAATGTTTCTTAATATAAAATAGGTTATTTCCTATTATTTTCAGATGTCTCAGAAATCTTTCCAGTTCCTTCCTACAGTCTTCAATATGTTTTTAAAAATTAACGCAAAAATGTGGGCCATTTAAAAACTAGCTTTTCTCAAATATTCAGAGTTGAAGGTAGTGTCCCTGGTGATTAGTTGTTTAAGAATGCTTAAAACTAACTAGCACATGCCTAGTCTTTGACATGAATTGTTTTGTAAGATCCTCATCATCAAGATATGTATTCAGGAAAAAAAGTATTCTCAGATTACAGATAAAGAAGCTAAGTCAGACATGTATTGAGTGTGTAACTTGATGTGAGTCATACTGTGCCAAATATATTAGCTAATTGTATAAATCTAAAGTATTATATAATAGTATATTATCTCTGGCTGGTGAATCTAGCAAACACAGCATATAGCTATCCCTCCATATAGGTGGGGATCAATTCCAGGGGCATCTTCATGTACCAAAATCCACATATACTCAAGTTTCCCAGTTGGCCCTGTGGAACCTCTTTATAGGAAAAGGCAACCGTACAGAAAGCACCACATTTTTGATTAAGTTTGGTTGAAAAAAATATATGCATATAAGTGGACCTGCATAGTCCACACATGTGTTCAAGGGTCAACTGTGGCCGAAAGCAAACCACATTTAGTTTGTACCTATATTTGAGAGAGAATATTTGTGAAGTGTTTTATTTTGTTTTTTTTTAAAGCTAACTAAAGAACTAAACGAACCAAAAGCAAACCAAAATACAAAAAATAAACAAACATAATTTGTCTAGCTCTGCAATGTAAGATATTTACTTTAAATTATTCAAATGTACCTAAATAGGAATATAATCTAATTTCAAGTTTATGCTATTTTGAGGTAAGAAACATGCTGTGTCATTTATGAAACTAGAAATATATGATTGATAAAGAGCCTACATAGTAAGAGAACTTGACCATAATCTTTGAAAGTAAAATCAAATGAAAGCTTATATAAAAATTATAATCATTAGGGTTTAATTTTCAAAATATGATAACAGTAAAACAAGAGATATTGGATGTTGCTAAATTTTTTAAATATGTTATGATAACAACATACATGCAATAGTGTACATTTATTCAAATTAAGTTTTAAAAATAAATTATGATTGAAACACTGAGGCTTTATTTAATACATAACCAATAAAGCGAAGAAAGTCCTTAATAATCAAGATGTACTCCTTAAATAAAATATTGAGCGAGTATGTATAAGGTGATAAATTTTGCAAAATTTGCGAAGAATTTTTAACAATTCTCTACATATTTGAGACATACTTGACGATACTGTGGGTTTTGTTCCAGACCACCACAATAAAGCAACAATCACAATAGAGCAAGTTAACAAAAATTTTTGGTTTCTCAATGCATATAAAAGTTATGTTTACACTATACTGTAAAGTGTGTAATAGTATTGTGTTTAAACAAATAATGTACTTATCTCAATTTAGAAAAGCTTTATTGCTAAGTAATGTTAATCATCTGAGCCTTCTGTGAGTCATAATGTTTTGGTTGTTGGAGGGTCTTACCTCAATGTTGGTGGCTGCTGACTGATCAGAGTTGTGATTGCTAAAGGTTGGGGTGGCTGTGGGAATTTCTTTCTTTTTCCTTCTTTCCTTCTTTCCTTCTTTCCTTCTTTCTTTCTTTCTTTCTTTCTGAGACAGAGTCTCACTCGGTCACCCAGTCTGGAATATAATGGCGCGATCTCGGTTCACTGCAACGTACACCTTCCGGGTTCAAGCAATTCTCCCCCATCAGCCTACTGAGTAGCCAGGATTACAGTCACCTGCCACCACACCAGGCTAGTTTTTGCATTTTTAGTAGATATGGGGTTTCACCACTTTGGCCAGGTTGGTCTCCAACTCCTGACCTCAGGTGATCTGCCCGCCTCGGCCTCCCAAAGTACTGGGATTACAGGAGTGAGCGGAATTTTTTAAGACAACAATGAAGTATGCTGCATTGAATGACTCTTTCATGAAAGACTTCTCTGTAGCATAAAATATCATTTGATAGTATTTATTCGCAGTAGAACTTCATTCAAAATTGGAGGCAATATTCTCAACTCCTGCCACCTCTCTATCAATTACATTTAGGTACTATTCTAAATCATCATTGTTATTTCAATAATGTTCACAGTATCTTCACCAAGAGTGGATTCCATCTCAAGAAACCACTTTCATTGTTCATCTATAAGAAGCAACTCCTCATCTGTTAGCTTTATTACAAGACTGCAGCAATTCAGTGACATCTTTAGGCTCCACTTTTGATTCTAGTTCTCTAGCTATTTCCACTACATCTGCAATTACTTCCTCCTCTGAAGTCTTGAACCCCACAAAGTCATCCATAGAGGTTGGAAGCAACTTGTTCTAAACTCCTACTAATGATACTTTGGCCTTCTTCCATGAAAGTTCTTCCAACAAATGTTCCTAATAGTATCTAGAACAGTGTATCCTTTCCAGAAGATTTTTCAGATCCATCAGAGGAATCACTATGTATAATAGCTACAGCCTTACAAAATGTATTTATTAAGTTTTAAGACCTGAAAGTCAAAATTACTGCTTGATCCATGGGCTACAGAATTGGTGTTATGCTAGGTTGCATAAAACAACATTAATCAGAGCTCTTGGGTGACCAGGTACATTGTCAACAGGTGGTGATATATGAAAAAGTATCTTATTTTGGGATTAGTATGTTTCAACAGTGGGCTTAAAGTATTCAGTAAACCATGCTATAAATAGGTGTTCTGTCATAAAGGTTTTGTTGCTTCATTTACAGTGACAGGCAGAGTAGATTTGGCATAATTCTTAAGAGCCCTAGGAGTTTCAAATGGTAGATAAGCATTGGCTTCAATTGAAAGTCACTAGCTGCACTAACCCTTAACAAGAGCATCAGTCTGTCATTTGAAGCTTTGAAGCCAGGCATTGACTTCTCCCCTCTAGCTATGAAGGGCTTAGATGAAATCTTCTCACAATATGAAACTGTTTTGTCTACATTGAAAATATGCTGTTTAGGGTAGCCACATTCATCAATTATTTTAGCTAAATTTTCTGAATAATTTGCTGAAGCTTTTTCATCAGCAGTTCCTGTTTCACTTTCCAGTTTTATGTTGTTAAGATAGCTCATTTCCTTCCACCTTAAGAGCCAACCCTTGTCAGCTTCCAATTTTTGTTCTGCAATTTTCTCTTTCCTCTCTCAGTCTTCATAGAATTGAAGAGCATTGGGGCTTTGGTCTAGATTATGTTTTGGCTGAAGATAATGTTGCAGCTGATTTGATTTTCTGGCCAAACTACCGAAACATTCTATATCTCAGCAATAAGGCTGTTTCTCCTTCTTATTGTTCTTGTGTTCACTGGAGTAGCAGTTTTGATTTCCTTCAAGAATTTTTTCTTTGCATTCACAACTTGGCTAACTGTTCAAAACGAGAGTTCTAGCTTTAGGTCTAAGTTGGCTTTTGACGTGTCTTCCTCACTAGGCTTAAAAGTATTTCTAGCTTTTGACTTAAAGTAACACACATGAAATTCTTTCTTACACTTGCACACTTAGAGCCCATTATAAAGTTATTAACTGGCCTAATTTCACTACTGTGTCTTACAAATTGGAGTCACTAAGAGAAGGAGAGAGAGACAGGGAAGGTCTGTTCAGTGGAATAGTCAGAAGACAAACACCATGTATTGATGAAGTTGCTATCTCTTAAAGGTACGGTTTGTGGTTTCTCCCCATATTACAGTAGTAACATCAAAGATCACCGAATACAGATCACTATAACAGATATAACAATAGTGAAAAAGCTTGCAATATTGTGAGAATTACCAAAATGTGACACAGAGACATGGAGTGAGTACATGCTGTAAGCAAAATGCCTCTAGTTGACTTCCTCAATGCAGGATTGACACAAACCTTCCATTTGTAAAAAAGGCAGTATGTGAAGTGCAATATAGCAAAGGTATATATAAGATACACGAGCACATCACCATGATAGACCCAAATTTTATACCAGGCACTACTGAAAGAATAAAATTAGCACAACAGTTTGCATAGGCAACATGACAACTTTCATATGGCCATAGTATAATTTCAGATATTGTTCACATTCTCTGTAACAAAAGAAGCTAAGCTACATTACAGAAAGGAGAAATATGAAAGCAGTATTAGTGAAAGGGAATATCCCAAAAATAGGAAAGCACCCCAATTGGATAGCTATAAAAATTCTAAAAATTATCTTGTGAAAATGTGAAATCCATAGTTTAAAAGTCTTCAAAACAGAGAAAAATAAGACCAAAATTTTATTGATTAAAGTAAATGTTAACTCCAATAAATGAAGAAAATTAGAATGCATTAAGATGTTTTAAAATTATAAAACTGAATAAAGTAATTTGGAAAAAATATGTATTGATACTACTCATTTAAGAAAACATGGTCACAATTTACTCAAATCTCATCTTTTTCTCTTTGTTTTTGTTTTTAAAAGTTGTGATAATAATTGACATTTACTGAATATTTTCATATATACTAGGTATAGTGCTAAAGCTTCATGGTTTTTATTTGAATTATGAATCATAGCAAAGGTATAATAAAACAAAAATTGCATCCTTTATGTAAGTAGATAAATTAGACTTAAAATAAATAACAAGTGAGAGGCCATGGTGCCAACCTCGTTTGTCATTTTTCTTTCAAAAATCCTGTTATTTATTGTCAAAATTATCAATATTTTATGTTTTGTTGCTCTTGTAAATAAAGCCTTTCTACTTCAATAATATCTAATTAGAGATCTTAGGGCTTCACATATCCTTCAGATCGTTGGTAAAATGCTGCTTTTTTGCTGGAAGCCTTCCCTGCCCTCTCTGTATAACAGTAACCTCTCTTCTCAGTTTCTCGTCATCTCCGGTACACCCTCTAGCTGCTTTTCTAATTTTATTTTTCCAAAGCATAACTTAGCACTTTACTGGAAGTCATCTGTTTTCTGCTTCACAAAGCAAGGACTGGTCTGTGTTGTGCCCAGCTCTAGCCTCAGGGCCTGGAAAAGTACTCAGCATGTAATGTGCAACAAATACATGTATATTGGATTAATATTTAAATGTGTATATACTTAGTTGTGAATAACTAGCATCGATATTTGCCTTTTGAATGTTAAAAATATAAAGTATATCGCCTTCAAAATTACACCGTGCATAAACAATTTGAAGGTGATGAAGAGTACCCTGCAACAGGAATGGACTCCTAATTCCTAGCAGGGATTTAATGGCCATCACAGAGCAGCCAGATGTTATAAGATAAGGATATAAGATCTGAGAGGCATGGCAGGTAGAGATAGGCATAACACATATTTTACTTAAAAGTTTTGCGTTGGCTATGTTGAAAAAAGTTTAACACATGTTACCACAGCAAACACTCTAAAATCCCTCTACTCAGAATTTTGGCTTAAACCAAGGCCAGCATTGCTCTGGACAAAAAATTGACTTTTTATATGTGACGATGGTCTTTTCAAAACTAAGTAAGGTAAGTACATTATTTAAAAGATTTTAGTCCTGTTTTATCTGTTATTTCACTACTAAAGGATTTTTCTACTCTGAGTTCACTTTACCATTCTTTTCTCAGAATTTCTATTTATGTTTATTTCAAATAAACATGAAAATTACTACCATTTAAGATAAATGTCCTTTTATCTTTTAATTATTTTTCCAGTGCAGTGCTTTCAGTATTCATATAATTATGAGTTTCTAACATTTTACATATTTTATAACATTTCATTCTGTGTTTTCTTTTAATTTTTATAAGAAATATCTTGAGAGCAGTGATACATAATATATTATGCAAAACCTGAAAAAACAGTAAGTGATTTCCAGCATCAAAGGTCATTTATTCTTCTGAGAGCCTAGTGACCTTTAAGTTAATTTCCTATTTTATGGATTTTTATAAATTACTTAGTATGTGGGTTATGTGTACAGAAAGCACACCACATAACTTCAAATTGTTCTGAAATCATTTTGTAAAATATCAAGTAAGTAGCTTCTTAAGTAATCTATATATTTGTAATAAATATTTGTCTAAAAATAATAGAATGAGGAAGTCCTTTTCATAACTTTGAATAAAAACAAAACAAAACAAAACAAAACAAAACAAAAAACTACTCCAGTTAACCAGTAGGGCAAATAGACCTTTTAAAAATATAACAGAAAAGTTCAATAAGGGCACAAAGTGTGTATTAAGTAAATGTTACAAAGGATAAATGGAAGTGAAGTACTTGGATTATCCTTACGGAGAATTCAACACCTATAAATGAATTATAAGTGCAATCACAACTATCACAAACTTTGCTCGATCTCATTTTGGAATTGTAACAGCCTCAAGGGAATAACAACTTTCAAAAGACAGTCATTGAGTGCCAACTATTGCCAGCCCATAAGCTAGGTATGGGCTGCTATTTTTTCTTTCCTTTTTTTTTTTTTTTTTTTTTTTTTTTTTTTGGTGACAGAGTCTGTCGCCCAGGCTGGAGTTCAGTGGCTGCAATCTCGGCTCACTGCAAGCTCCTCCTCCCGGGTTCACGCCATTCTCCTGCCTTAGCCTCCCGAGCAGCTGGGACTACGCCCGCCACCAAGCCCGGCTAATCTTTTTTTTGGATTTTTTAGTAGAGACAGGCTTTCACCGTGTTAGCCAGGATGGTCTCGATCTCCTGAACTCATGATCTGCCCACCTCGGGCTTCCAAAGTGCTGTGATTACAGGCGCGAGCAACCGTGCCTGGCCCCTGAACTCGAATTTTTTAATCTGTAAAATGACGTGATGATATTAATATGCTGATGATAATTAGTTTGCTCTCAGATTAATTTCCTCAGCAGTTTTATTTTTTCACTGTAACAGAAATCTGCATTTCCCATGCTTCCTTGTCATCTAGTCTTTGGGCAGATTCAGGCAACGGAAGGTAAAAGCCAAAGATTGAAGGGCAGGAAAAGGCAAGGAGAAGGGCCACTTCTGTTTTTGTTTGTTTTCTCTGCTTCTAATGACGCCTACATCAGAGATCATATTTCTCCCTGGTCCCATTTCTCACCAGCGGTATTTCTACCATGAAATGGCTCGTTACTGGATATCTGAAACTTTAGTTTCTCTCATTGACCTTACTATCATGAGGAAAGTATTAGTTCCCTGCTAGTGCTAATACTTTCATCACTATTCCTTGCTTTGTTTCTTAGTTATTTTCACCTTGATGTTACCGGCTCCACATAAAAAAATCAGATGGTTTGTAAGTCCTAGACTACAACCTAGACTAGTCTTAGACTACAGTCCTAGACTATAACTTGCTTTGCTGGTTATATCCTCAATGAAGAGTAAATATTTATCTCATGGGAGAAATATTCCTAATGGATTTAGGAGTTTAGCAGTTTACAGGGCACAAATTAAATCTCAATAAATATTTACTCTGAGTAAAAAAGTACAAAATAGAAGTACAATTATTTTTTATTGTCATTGATTTCAGACTAAAATGAATCAACAGTTGACAAATTAAGGATTAACTTCTGCAAGATTATTCAACAAATATTTATTAATCATTTGCTCTATGCCAGAAATGTGTCTTCATGCCAGGGTAAGAGTAAAAGAAAAAAGAAAAAAGAAAAAAAAAAAAGCTGTCCCTGACTAAAAGAGCTTATGTTATTTCTTTTTGGGGGAGAAAGGTAGTGAAAAATTAAAAAAAAAAATTCAGTATTAACATGTGGATAAGTTCTAGGGTGAAATTTGAATGCAGATTCAGAGTGACTGTCTGCCCCTAAAAATAATTCATCTGAGATTTCCAGAAGTAAGTGGAGTAGCAAGCAGATGTCTATAGCACATAGCTCTTTTAAAGATAGAAAAACAAAGTGGTTTCTAAGGTGGGTGAATCTTGACATTTCCAAGAAATATCAGGAGGCTATTAAGGATAGAATGACCAAAGCAATGAGAGCTATGATAAAAGAAGTTGGGAGAGGTAGGGAGAAGGATCGCATATTGTTGCTTTCACAAGCAATGACAAGGTTTTAGGTTTTACTATGAGAAGGGGAACAATTAGAAAGCTATGAGCAAAACTGTGAAATTATTTGATTTATGTTTTATAATCATTCTGACTCCTGGCTGGAAAACAGCCTCTAGGAATCAAAGTGAGAGAAATAGGGTTGTCATTTATGAAGCTATTCCAATGATCCAGTGCTTTGGCAGTTGCCTGGACATGGCTAGTAAGAGGTAAAAGTAATCTGATACATCTTAAAGGTAGGTGTTCACGGATTTAATATGGCAAATGAAAGAAAGAAGTCAATATGTGTCATACTCCTTGAGCCAAAATTGAAGTGTAAAATAAACATGCCCACATAAATGGTTAATTATGTTCTTAAATGAAGGAGAAAATAGTTGCAGTGATGTTAAGTCATCAACCAGTTAAAATGTTGCTTTAGAAAGAGATAAATCAGGGAAGGGATGGACTGGAGTTTTCCTTACTTAAAAAGCTAGTGAAAATTAAGAGTGACATGAACAGGATTGAAACTTTATTTTATAGTGGTACTGAGATGAAACATCACACCATCTGGCTTCATAGCTTAAAAATATAATCACCCCATCAACTTCTCACTCTTTTCAAGGATTTTTTGAGTAACCAGCTGTAATTTGGAAAGCCTAGACTTCTACATATAGATTGTTATGTTTGAGTGTATGATTATTTCTACTATCATTTTGTTTTACATGTGCTTTATCATTCAATAATTAATATCTATCATTTTCCGTTAACTAATTTACTTTATGACAATTTATTATTAATATTACCCTATGGTAGTCTATAATTACTGATACATATTCCATGATTTTGCAAATTTGATATAGAATCGGAGAAGTTCGTTGCCAACTCCTTTTTAGTTGAATGTATATTATTTTTGTCTTATATTTAGTTTTTCTAAAACTTCAGATTTTCCATCTTGCCCCACTATTTATTGCTAAAAATCATATCCAAATATGCCAAGGTATAGGAACACACACAGTTAATGAACACATGTTAAAGTGTAATCATAAAACATAGAATACATTTTTGAAAGTAAGCTTATTAAAATTAGCAATATATTTCTAGTTACATACATAAGGATATACTAACATGGATTTTGCCTGCCTAATATTAATTTTCTCTGAATTTCTTACTTACAGAACTTCTATTTGGTTATGAATCTAAGCCCCAAATTATGTTTGCTGTCATGTATTCATAACAGCTCCTTTTCTTGATTTTTCTATCTTTATCCATGAATATTTGGAAATGCGAACCACCTTTTATAGGTGAGACACAATACAGCTGGACATTTCTCTAGAGGTTTCTGTAAAAAAAGGATAAATGTACAAGCCTATCATCCTGATTCTATTTAGTTTGCCTTGAATATGAATGTGATAAATGAAGTATGATGTCACAACTTGCAACATGAAGTGGGAGAAGGGTCAACAGAGAAGAAACTTCAGAAGAAATGACCCAATAGAAAATTCTACATTTGCTAAATTTTGTTAAATGAAAAGAATAGATTTTAATATTAATCTGTTCTACACAGGCAAATGTTAACTGCAATGAAAATGTCTTTTAGATAATTCAGAGCACTTTCCATCCTTGGTCAAAGTTTTCATTTTACTGACTCACTATTATATATTTTGTTAAGTCAGAAACTCATATTCAATCAAAGGGAATAAATGTTCCCCCTAATTTCTAGGAATGTAATAACATAGGTACACATAGCTTAGATAATATTTTCTATATTTGTTCAAGTAAATCAGTTTAGTAATTATTTGAAATACTCTCAATTGATATGAGTCCAATTTTAGAAGGAATTTGTAGTTGGGAATGTTATTCTCTTTATGAAGATGTAAATGGCTGTATTTATATTAATGGCCAATATTTATACACACATACAGTCAATGAATGTTAATTTGCACATAGTGACATATATAATTCAAAGTTCATTTTATTAGTTAATTTACATATGGTTCAATGAGAGATTCAAACTGAGGGCATAGAGTCATGTGACATACCTTAGAAGAACAACTTCTCACAAAAACTAAAATAAATTGCTTTACTGTATTTGTCTTTGTATTTCACTTTTTCCATTTTGAAGAATAAGCATGGTAACATTTACATATATCTAACACATATAATGGGCAATGTATGAATTATTTTACAAATTACTCATAACCAGAAGAGTTCTATTGGATTTTGCCATACGGCCAGATTCATCTTGCCTTTCAAACTTATGTAAGTAATTTTTCTGAATCTCTTTTTTTCCATAACATACATGCTGCTGAGTCCACTCCTCCAAACTAAGTAAAGATGGGGATATTCATGGCCAAATCATAAGTATAGAAAGTGACTTTTGAACTGACAAAGACTTTCTTCTTGTCTAAGCTTTAGTCAGTCTTCTAGGAGCACTGTTTTCTTTTTTCTTTTTTTTTTTTTAAATTTTTTAATTTTACTTTAAGTTCTAGGGTACATATTCACAACGTGCAGGTTTGTTACATATGTAACAAATATTTGTTACATATGTAACAAATATGTTACATATGTAACAAACACATGTATGTTTGTTACATACATGTACCATGTTGGTGTGCTGCACCCATTAACTTGTCATTTACATTAGGTATATCTCCTAATGCTATCCCTCCCCCAACCCCACGACAGGCCCCAGTGTGTGATGTTCCCCTTCCTGTGACCAAGTGTTCTCATTGTTCAATTCCTACTGAAGAGTGAGAACAGGCAGTGTTTATTTTTTTGTCCTTGCAAAAGTTTGCCGAGAATGATGGTTTCCAGCTTCATCCATGTCCCTACAAAGGACATGAACTCATCCTTTTTTATGGCTGTATAGTATTTCATGGTGTATGTGTGCCATATTTTCTTAATCCAGTCTATCATTGATGGACATTTGGGTTGGTTCCAAGTCTTTGCTATTGTGAATAGTGCCACAATAAACATACATGTGCGTGTGTCTTTATAGCAGCATGATTTATGATCCTTTGGGTATATGCCCAGTAATGGGATGGCTGGGTCAAATGGCATTTTAGTTCTAGATCCTTGAGGAATTGCCACACTGTCTTCCACAATGGTTGAACTAGTTTACAGTCCCACTAACAGTGTAAAAGAGGAGCACTGTTTTCGACTCTGCTTTGTTCTTGGGCCCTGTCTTTTCACTGCCTAATCCAGCTGTTGCAAGAATCCAGCTAAGTTAGTTTAGAGTGAATCTCCCACTCTTGATATCTGATCACTCTGGCTTGCCTTCAGCAAGATTCCTCTTAAGTTAGCTAAAAAGAAATCCGTTATCCTTGATGTAATTTGTATTAATCGACAACCCTTCACTCTGCTCATTAGCTACACTTTCCAGATATCTTTGCTGTGTTCAGAGTTGAACCTTATCTTTCTTCCCTATTAGAATCATCTTGACACCTATCATTTTAATCTTAAATAAAGTGATCCTTAACCATTTTAACAAGTGTTGAATTTTTTTTATTTAGCAGAACTAACAAATCTTTTGCTAACTATTGAAATAGAACTATTCTAATATGGCTGCAGATATTTTTCTCAATTATAATTCAATTTTATATTGTAAAAGTATCTTTACTTTGTGTATATCTTTTTCATATAAAAACTTTTAATTTAGCAGGGAACAGTGGCTCATGCCTGTAATCCCAGAACTTTGGGAGGCCCAGATGAGCGGATCACCTAGGTCAGGAGCTGAGGCCAGCCTGGCCAACATGGCAAAGCCCCATCTCTACTAATAGTACAAAAATTGTCCGGGCGTGGTTGTGGGCACCTGTATTCTCAGGTACTTGGGAGACTGAGGCAGCAGAATCGCTTGAACCTGGAAGCAGAGGTTGCAGTGAGCCGAGATCACGCTGCTGCACTCTAGCCTAAGTGATAGACTGAGTGAGACTCTGTCTCAAAAAAAACAAACAAACAAACAAACAAAAACCTTTCAATTTATTTTCTAGAGGTGTATTTTTAATTTAATAACAAAGTTTTAAAAAATATTTATAAAATTAAATAGCAATAGAATGTCAGAACTAGGCCCTATAAAATATAAAATTGTCGAAATTGGTTAGCATGATTGTAGCTTCAAGGATCATATTGTTAATGTGGCAGCTTCTGAAACCAAACATCATCATGCTTGGGATCAAGAGCTAAAGTAGTCAGGAGTTAATGGAGAACAACAACTAAGGAATTGGCTGGTGAAGTAAAGTTTATGCTAAATTTAAATAAAATGAAGTAACAAACTGGTTCGAAAAGAACATTCCATTGATTAATTTTAAAATTTTATTTATTAACAAAATAGCTTATACTACCTGCCCACTATCTATCCCAATAGTCACAGCAATAACATAGTTAACATTTGTGATTAAATATTTCATTTCATACAAATAGTATTTTAAAATTCAAGTGTTGATTTTTAAGTCTTTGAATGTTTGAGTGTTTAAAATTTAAGTGCATATAAAAAATTGTAGAAAAGGGCCATTATTAATAAAATATTCAAAATATGGTAAATTATGCATGATGATTTAATATATGCAAATTGACAAGTGATATGAATAGTACATTTGAATAGAGAAAATATGTACATAAATGAATGGTATTTCAGAATCTAAGCAAATTGATGACTACATTATGTACTTGTCCCCAAGGTAAATGAAATATTAATTAGAAAACTTTTTTTCACTAAAGGGCTGAACATAAAGTGTGATGTCAAATTGGTGTGTTCTTGTATTCCTTGTCTTTAAGAGTTCTTTTCAATATATTTTTACTTAATGTTTTAGCAATACTTTTCATCATCCTTTTACACTTATAGCTGGACTATGCTTAGTGATAGAAAATAGTTACATAATGAAATTAAACTTGGCCCTGTGACTTTGATGGTATGAGTTAATCTATGTTTCATCTTACCTGTATCTACTTGTAAGTCATTTATGCTAATGTTACTAGCAGTTTTTATAGGGTAGAAATATTTTCTATATGATGTTTCTGAGAAAAGGAAGTAAATAAATCCCATTTGATATGCAACAGAAATAAAGATCTCTTATTTCAATTTTAAAACGCTTTATAACTTACATTGCTTTGTTTTATGCATTATTTGTTTTGATCAAGTGCAAAATGAGTCAGTAATGTCATCTAACCACAAGTTTGACATCCAGTTTTAAAGAAAAAATTCCAAAATACTATAACTGAGCAACAGGCTAATACTGCATAAATTAAAATATTTAAATATTCAGTCTTTCTGAGTGGATATTTGTTGCATATCTGATAACTTGGCCTAATTCTGTAATTGGGATGAGAACTACCCAATTTTATTGGTAACCTCTTTTCTGCTCTGCAACTTTGGCAATACTACAGAGGACTCCAAATTCATTTGAAACAAAAATATTACAAATGTAGCTCACTGATTAGGATTTCAGTTCCCAAGCTCTCCTTGGAGGGATATAGAGCTGGAGAAAATCACACTTATTTTTCCTCTCCTTAATATTGATATATAAAAGTCAAGTTAAAATTAGTATAAAAATGGGAAGTCTTCATTGTAAACCGGCTGGAATGCTACACTCTGCAATATGAAGGAGAAAGGAAAAATTTAGTTGATTTATTTACTTAACTATAATTTTTTAAAGAATTTTAAGTTTCCAGTAAATTTAACTATAAATTTTTAATTTTCTAGCTTTGATTTAGTATCGTCTACATAAACATTTCTTCCAGGGTACTCTGAATCACCCTGGTAAAATCTTATAATTTCCCGCCTAATTGAATAAAACACACAACAAAAATAATCTACTTTGGAAATAAACATCATTTATAATTATATTGTTGAGATTGACAGTAATCATCAGGTGTGGAAAAACTATTGAGGAAATTTTAGTAATTTAAAATGTAATAATCTTTTTTGTATTATGTGTGTTTTATACTCGGAAGTGCATTTGTTTTATAAAATTATGTGAATGTATAAACATGTGGTCAATATTAATACTAAATTGTATTTTTTAATAGTATCTTCAATTTTCTTTGTGTTTGCTGCTGAATTCCATTTAGAAAAAAATATGTTCTTTATAGCAGTGTTGCTTTCTTTTTCTTTACTTTTTGCTTTTCTTTCTTTTTTCTATTGATAAAGTATTTACTTGATCTTGGGGAAGAGGTATATAATCAAATGACCAAATTTTTCTTTGTTACATATTATTCAAAATTTGTAATCAATCTTTCCAAGCTGTAATTGGTCTGAAACCCATTTGCTTTACTCAAATTATTTAGTGACTGTGAAAGTTTTAGAAACATATGAAAGTCATAAATTAGCTTTAAATGTGTCATGTTTAAAGCAGTTGTTTTAAAAGCTAAGTCATTCTCCATTATTATGTAACTGGTATTCTAAATATCACATCTTTGCATTGTTTGACTTTTAAGACATATGCAATGCTTTGGATCAGAGAAATCATATGCTTCATATCCCTAGGTGACAGACACTATGGGAACTGAGTCATGCTAACAGTGGCAAAGCCTGACAAACAATAAGCATCATTTTCAAATATTTTAAATTTTCCACATAAAAATTTACTTTTAGCATACATTGCAGGCATCAAGGAAGTCTAAAGTAAAGAAAACCTCAGTGAAATATGATGAAGTTAATAAATAGCCATCATTTTATTTGTTTAAATTGCCATTACCTCTCATATAATTATTTAGAATAAATAACATAGGATGTAAGTCAAACGGTGTACCTACAGATATGGAGAACCTTTGATTTTAGGAAAAAGTAAAATGTAAATTAACTGGTAAAGATGAGCTTTTCACTCTATAAGACATAGACACTTTTCCTTAGTGAATTTGGAAAGGTTGTTATAAATCTAAAAATAAGATAGGTTTTCTAGAGTAAATGGTAAAAAATACCTTCACATCTTAACCTTATCATAGTATCACAATGCTGGAATGTTTTTACTCGGAAACAAATAAGCTAATTCAATTATAAATTGCAGTGGAGGAAAGGATAAAGGTTAAAAAAATACCATCTATTCAAATCCTGAGCCATGAGGTAGAATTCATTGAATCAGAGTGTGAATATATATCTATATTTGGGACAGAATGTATATGTATGTGTGTGAGTGTGAGTGTGTGTGTACAGTCATTAGCTATTTGCATCACGGACAGTGGAGGAAAACATTTGCTGAGCTGTTTTCCTACCTTAAAGATTTAGAATTGTAGTGTATTCAAGATATACTTTTTATATCTCAAATAATTTAATATATTTATTTAGTTGTTGATATAACAAGATATCTGAATACCCCATAATTGAAATTATATGTGGAAATAAATACTTGAAATACTTGCTTCAGTGACATTTGTGGAAGTGTACATATTTAAGTTCAAATTATAGGTAGATGGAACAAAATGATATTGGATTCTTCACTGACTGCACACTTCTGAAACTGGTAAATAATTTGAAATTAATTTCCAAGAACAGAAAGAAAAATATTAGCTAGGAAATACCAAATTCTTAAGATTCATACATTTACAAGTGAAATAAAAAACAAACTTAATCTTATCATGAATTTTCAATTGTGGCTTAATTTTAGAACTTGTTATAAAAATAGAAATGCTATCAATTTAATTACATTTATTAAAGTCTAAAAATAGGTGATTAAATATAGCGAGGACATTGACAAGTGTCAGTATACATGAGTAAATATAACTGAGGATAGCAACACATGAAATATATCATAAAACTGAATTATTCTATAAATAGTATTAAGTCTGTATTACTTGGAACTTGAGTCCACTTAGAATGCCCTGCTTTTATTTATTTATTTTTGTAAACAAAATGAGCAAGAGGTTATTACACTTCATTCACTGCAAAAAGGTAACACGACATCAAAGATACCTCACAATACTTGCAGAAATATGGAAGATATTTCTTTCTTTATTTTTTATTAAGAAATAGGGTCTCACTACATTGCCCAGGTTGTAGTGCAGTGACTATTCAAAGGACTCACCCCACTGCTGATAAGCAGAGGAGTTTTATCCTGCTCAATTTTTGAGTTGAGCTGGTTCACCACACCTTAGGCAACCTGGTGGTCCTCGGCTCCCTGGAAGCTAACATATTGATGTCAAATTTAGTGCAGTCACTTGATCAGCATAGTGCATACAACCCAGAACTCCTGGGCTCAAGTGTTCCTCCTGCTTCAGCATCCTGAGTAGCTGGGACAACAGGTGTGTGTCACCTGGCTGGAAGGTATTTTTAACTACAAATGTTGTTCAGGAGTGACAGAAGCTGGAGAATTGGACTACTTGATGGAGGCTTTGTACAAGCTTAGAACAACAACAACAACAACACTGAAAAGCCAAAAATAATGCTTAATTAACAGTTAACCACCAATAAAAGGAAGCTAGCCATTTTGCACAGCAGATTTTGTTGATTGATTGCATGATTCAAAGAAATAATATTATTAGGTGTGTATTAATCCATTCTTGCATTGCTATGAGGAAATACCTGAGACTGGGCAATTTATAAAGAAAACAGGTTTAATTGACTAACGGTTCTGCATGCTGTACAGAAAGCATGTTGCATCTGCTGGGCTTCTGGGGAGGCCTCATGAAATGTATAATCATGGTGGGAAAATGAAGAGGGAACCGGTGCTTCATATAGCTGGGAACAGGAAGAAAAGTGAGAGGTGGAGAGGTGCTACACCGTTTTAACAACCAGATTTCATAATAACTCACTCTCTCACTCACTATCATAAGAATAGCACCAAGAAAGTGGTATTAAACCATTCAAGAGAAATCACCTCACAATCCAATAACTTCCCACCAGGCCCCATCTCCAACTCTGGGGATTACAATTTGACATGAGATTTGGCTGAGGACATAGATCCAAACCGTATTATTTTGCCCTGGTCCCTCCAAAATTTTATGTCTTTCTCACTTTGCAAAATACAGTCATGCCTTCCCTTCAGTTCCCCGAAGTCTTAACTCACTTTAGCATTAACTCAAACATCCAAAGTCTAAAGTCTTATCTGAGATGAGGCAAGTCCCTTCTGCCTAGGACCCTGTAAGATTAAAAACAAAAAACTAAAACAAAAACAAAACAAGTTAGTTACTTCCATGATATAATGTATAATGGGGGTACCAGGATTGGGTAAATACTCCATTTCAAAAGGGATGAATTGGCCAAAAGCAAGGGGCTATGATCCGCATGCAGTCTGAAACCCAGTAGGGAAGTTATTAAGTCTTAAAGCTTAACAATCTCCTTCGATGCCCTGTCTCCCATCCAGGGAATACCACTACAAGGGGCGAGCTCCCAAGGCCTTGTGCTGCTCCACTTCTGTGACTTTGCAGGGTTCAGCTCCTGCAGCCGCTCTCAAGGGCTGGTGTTGAGTGCTTACATCATTTCCAGGTACACAGTAGAAGTGTTGGTCACCATTCTGGGGTCTGGAAGATAGTGGCCCTCTTCTCATAGCTCCACTAGGTAGTGATCCAGTAGGGACTCTGTGTGGTGGCTCCAACCCCACCTTTCCCCCTCTTCAATGTGCTAGTAGAGGTTCTCCATCAGGGCTCTGACCCTGCAGCAGACTTCTGACTGTACATCTAGGTTTGTCCATATATCCTCTGAAATCTAGGTGGAGGCTCCCAAGCCTCAACTCTTGTACTCTGTGCACCCTCAGGCTTAACACTATATGGAAGCCACCAAGACTTTTGGCTTGAACCCTCTGGAGCAGCAGCCTGAGCTGTACCTTGGCCCCAAGGAGCCATGGCTAGAGCTGGAGCAACTGAGATGCACGTAGTAGTGTCCTAAGGCTTCACAGGGCAGTGGGGCCCTACGACTGGGCCACAAAACCATTCTTCCCTCCTTGGCTTCCGGGCCTGTGATGGAAAGGGTTGCCACAAAGGTCTCTGAAATGCCCTGGAGGGTCTTTCCCCATTTTCTTGGCTATCAGCATTTGCCTACCTTTTAGTTAACCAAGTTTCTGCAGCTTGCTTGAATTTCTTTCCTGAAAATGAGCTTTTATTCTACCACATGGCCAGCCTGCAAAGTTTTCAAGCTTTTACAATCTGCTTCCCTTCTAAATATAAGTTTCAGTTTGAGGTCATTTCTTTGCTCACACTCATCAAAATAGTTTGTTAGAAGTAGTGAGGCTACCTCCTGAATGCTTTGCTGCTTAGAAATTTTTTTCCACCAGATACCCTAAATCATCACTTTCAAGTTCAAAATTCCACAGATCCCTAGAGTAGGGGCACAATGCAGCCAACCTTTTTGCTAATACCTAACTAAAGCGACCTTTACTCCAGTTCCCAATAAGTTCCTGAACTCAAATTTGAGACCTCCTCAGCCTGGACTACATCATGCCTTTCTATCAGTAGCTTGGTCACAACAATGTAACAAGACTCATAAGTTCAAAACTTTCCTTCATCTTCCTGTTTTCTTCTGATCTCTCCAAACCCTTCCAACCTCTGCCCACTCTCCAGTTCCAAAGCCACTTTCACATTTTCCGGTATGTTTACAACAATATCTCATTCCTCTGTACCAATTTTCTCTATTAGTTCATTCTTACATTCCTCTAAAGAAATACGTGAGACTGGGCCATTTATAAAGAAAAGCAGTTTAATTGGCTCATGGTTCTGCAGGTTATACAAAAAACATGATGCATCTGCTGGGCTTCTGGAGGGGCCTCAGTAAACTTACAATCATGGCAGAAGGTGAAGAGGGAGCCAGCACTTCACATGACTGTGAGCAGGAAGAAGAGTGAGAGGTGGGGTGGTGCTATACACTTTTAACAACTAGACTCAAAATAACTCACTCATTCGCTATCACAAGAACAGCACCAAGGAGATGGTGCTAAACCATTTAAGAGAAACCGCCCAATGATCCAATCGCCTCCCAACAGGCCCCACCTCCAACAGTGGGACTTGCCATTTGACATGAAATTTGGGTGGGGACACAGACCCAAATGATATCAACGTGTTAAAAGGAAAAGGAGATAGCAGTGGGAAATGAATTTTTAACTTAAGTATATGATATTTTTATTTTAGAGTTCTAAAAAATACGTCTTATACTACCTATACAAGTGCTAGAATAGTTTCTGTATTAAGTGGTAGATATTACTATCCAAATATCATACTTATCTTCTTTGACATTGCAGTTTAAGAGGGCACTTTAAGAAAATAAACAAACACATTGATATATTTTTAAAAAGAGACATTTTTCAGTAAAGGATGTAAGTGTGTTACCATGACAGATATAGAAAAATTACAAATGGACAGACAATCCTAGATAGAAACCTAAAGAAACATTTAACTCAGACACAGAGATTGACACAAGTAAAATGGGTGAAATCTGGGAAAGAGTGCTTCCAGCAGAAGGAACAGAATATTGAAGGAACAGAGATTGATGTCAAGAGTTAAGGGAAACAAGCCAGAATAAGAATGTTTAGACAAAAGGCTGAAGGTAGAAGGAAATTGAGATAGAAAGTTATAGAGAGCACAGACTTACTTGAAAATTAGTAGACAAAAGAACAACTGTAAGTTCAATCATGAAGGAGTGCCAGAATTAAGAGAGAAAATAAGGAAATAATAAAGGGAATCTTTTGATGTGAGGAACCAATTGGGCTACCAACTCAGTCTGCCAGCCTGCCATTCCAATTACTGTAGGAAATAAATGTTCTGTAAGTTATTTGGAAATTAGAGGGCAAAGTAATTGCTTATTCTACAGGTAGAGAAACATTTTTGTAAATGATAATATAGCTGTTCTACCAATTTCTCTTAATTTTCAAAATGTTTGAAAGGGTACACTATATTTTCATGATTTGTTCATTCTGATTTCCAACTCATATTTGTTCATCATTTTCTCTTTACTTTTTAAAAAGTTGAAAGACATTCATATCACAACATTTTCACAGGTAATTTTTCTACTTGCAACTGTAGATTTATGTGGATAAATACAAATCCCTCTAGTGACACATCTGGAGATTGATGTTATGTGCTATTCCATAGGGAGCAAATATACCCCATGAAACATTGCAACTATGAATCTAACTAGACTGTATGGGCAACATCTATTGACAAATAAATTAAAATTACAAATTATATGAGAAAACACAAACATTTGAATGAAAAAATGAGAAAGATGTAGTGGTGCGTTCTTCCCATGTTAGAAAAAAAGATTCATAATGAACATTTTTTTTTTTAATGTATTTCCTACAATTGAGTAAAATAATAGGGCTAGGCAACTTTACTGGTTTGCATTTTTTCATCTGGGTCTGGTTTTTCATTTCAATTGTCAGCCATTTTATTACTTTCACCATTCAAAGTAATGAATGATCTGCCATAGTATTTTCTGCAGTTCCATCTCTTGTTTTCAGTATCATTCCAATTCTAAATCTATCTAATTTTGATCTCTATTCTATTTATTTTCCTAATTTGTAACACTTTGCTTTGTGCTGAGCTCCTAATTATCTCTCTGTCATTCTCAAAATTTTAGCCCTATGGTCTAAAAGATGCCCAAAAGAATGTAGCATATTCTAGTACATAAGTGGGACAACATAAACAACTTGCTTAATTGTTAATCCATTTAAAAATGAAACAATGTTTTTCATTTTTCAATCAATTTAACCCTGACTAGATCCTGTAACTACATTCTGCTTTTTATAACTAAAGAACTGCAGAAAAATAAATGTAATAGCTTTGCTGGAAAAGATTAACTTTACAATGCCTTCCTAATGACCTTACTTTTTTTTTTTGAAAAGTGTTTTTTCTTATACAAAAATAATATTCTGAAATATCTCTCTGGTATTTGATTGCTGGATTTAACCTACATGCCTCTGAACATTGGTTTTTCAGACATACAAACTGCTTATTAACAAATTCCAATGCATTAATCAATACACCATTGCATAACTTCGAGTAAGAAAAGGAGGATGATATTTCAGCAATGCCCTAAAATATGCTTCTATTTAACACTTTCAGACAACCAATACACTATGTATATTATTGAGACAAAACAAACCTAGGATAGCAGAAAAATATTTATTTTAATGAAATATTTAAGTAGATAGCATTTTTTGTGTGTTTTTTGTTTTTTGTTTTTTTGTGTTTTTTTTGTTTTGTTTTGAGACGGAGTCTCGCTCTGTCGCCCAGATTGTAGTTCAGTGACCCAGTCTTGGCTCACTGTAACCTTCCCTTCCTGGGTTCAAGCAGTTCTCCCTGCCTCAGCCTCTTGAGTAGCTGGGATTACAGGCAAGCACCACCATGCCTGTTTAATTTTTGTATTTTTAGTAAAGGCGTATGTCATTATGTTAGCCAGGCTGGTCTTGAACTCCTGACCTCAGGTGATCAGCCCACCTAGGCCTCCCAAAGTGTAAGTAGATAGTTTTAAAGATTATAGGTTTCAATAGGTTTTATTAATTTGTTTTAGTTGACATACAAGAGCACTACAAAACCACATTATTTTATTTTATTTTTTATCAATAAACTTTATTATGTTAAAGGCCATATTGCCCACTTAATATGACTTTGATGTGCACAATTTCTATAATTTACAACTTACTGTATATGGTCTAATATAAATTACATTTAGCTATCTTGAATAAAAGATACTAATCCCGAAAAATTTAATATATAAAATAATTTCTACAATCAATTAAGCTACCCAGCTCTTTTACTAGTGGGGGCCTGGTGTGCAATGGCTGCAAACAGCAGCATCCTAGGTAGTGTACAGCAGCCTGTTCCTTGTGTGCAATAGCCTTTGCCATTGAACATTTATGTCTCAAATCTAGTGCTTTCCCCAATCTAGGTTTAAGACTGGATGTATTATGCCTTTGGAAAGCCCCAGGACACAGAGGCCAGAGTTCACATTGGCCATGTTCATCCATACCGAGCTGCCAAACCTGGAGCATACAATTGAGTCCTTATTTAGGGCCAAGTTCAAGTTCAATGAATGCCCACAGAACCACATCTCAAGGAAGTGCGATTTTACTAAGTTTAATGCATATACATTTTAAGACTTGGTGGCTGAGAAACAACTCATCCTGGATGGCTATGGGGCCAAATATATCCCTGGAATCATGGGCCCCTGTACAAGCAGCTAGCCCTGCATTTGAAAAGAGCTGCCCCCTCTTTACTCATGCCCACCAATGAATTCTATTTCCTGTACATCAAATATATATATATATATATAAAATAATTCAACAATATGCAGTAGATTTTTTAAAAAAATTAAATGTAACTTTATCTTGATGTCTAACTACTGTGGATATATTTTGTCAGTTATTAACGTTCCCCTTTCAGGTTAATATCAAGTCAACAAAAATTTGGAGATCTCTTGACCCTTTCCCAAATGTGTAAATTAGTAATATAATGTCAATATTCAGACAGGCAAATAAACTAAGCTCCCTTTGATGAAAACGGCATGCAGTAAGACTTCCCTACTGAGAATCATCTTAGTTTGTGAAATAATAATCTGGAATGGCTATATCTGCAAAATATATTAAAAGAAAGAACATGTCAAAAACATTATCTGCAATTCCTTTATGTATATCTAATCATTTTATATTTCTTTTTTATTATACTACTTGAAATACATACATAAAGGATAAAGAGTTTCAACAAACCTCCAAAAGTAAATCTAATTATCTATAATATTCTGACTTTCATTTTGTTTGCTTACCAAATTGAAATGAAAAGAAAAAAATACAGCACTCTGTAAAAAACTAAAATGATTTCAAAAAAATTATTGTTTCCCTTTGAAAATATAAATATTTAAATAATGGTGAAATAGAGAATATAAACATTCACAAATATTAGACATACATTCAACATTTTCAGGTATTATTTTGTTTTGTTCAGACTTCCCCTTCTGTCATTTTTCTCTCCTTTCTTTATCTTTAGCATAACTGAACAGCTTTCCAAACATCTATAGTTATACCAGACATAGCATTTTCCAACATGAAGCATGGTTTTTCTTAAACATCATTTCCAAATATTAATTCCCAGGGAAAATGATGTTTTCTGTATGCTAGAAATATTGGAACCAATATAACAAAACTCATTAACATTTATAACATTTGAAAATAATTTCACAATAGTTTTATTTTAAAAAATTGTATTGTAAATTTACATAAGAAATTATCTCTCTGTTATATGACTTGTATAACATCCACAGTATTCTAAGAAAATATTTTTTAAATATACGATAAGATGTCTAAATAATACAATTTTTAAGAGTGCTTAGAACCACTGTTAAAAATCTTAGACTAAGGGATGAATACTTTTTTTCTATAGAGATTATATATCAGCATGCCAGCATTGGCTTTCGTTACAGAATAAGCATTTTAATCTTCTTTAACTCTCATCAATCCACTGCAGAAAGCAGCTTGAAATAAAAAAGACCATCACTTACAGAAAACAGTTAATAATTCCACGGTTTACTTGGCAGTTTCCTGGGCATAAATTTATAAAATACATTTATGGATTGAAATAAACTGTTTTACTAAATAATATTACAGAATTTAGAATAGATGCTGATTAAACAGCAAATCAACAGAAGTGTTTATTTACCAGTTTAGTGACTACTATGCTAATTAGATCTTCTGTCTAAAATGTGTCCATATGGACAATTTTTCTGTAAATGTTTCCTTTATTTCCACATTGTGTGACAGCATTTTCATAGATCCAGCTAGAAATTAACTTAAAAAATAGTTATTTAAAGATGACAACAGAAGGTTTTGAACTTTGAGTTCCAAAAGGCAAACAGATATTTCTGAAATAAAATATGTTATATATTTTTAATTTCTAATTTAATTTACATGTAAAATATTTATAAAATTCATATGAATTTGAGATATGTTCACATTGATTGGACAGTTTTTGTACCTCATTTTGCTTGGTCACACTGAAGTGAGGTTCATCATCTTGTGGCACCAAAAGAAAACTAGTGTGATTATAAGGAAATTATTATAGACAACTGTGCATTAATTTCATCATTAAGGACCAAACATGTATACAAATATAAATACTTTTCTTAGTACATTACTTGCGACATATGTACAATTATGTAACAATTATGGTGAACTAAGTCTCCTATAAATTTCCAAAATACTTTTTTTGTCTTTTTTAAATCTCTAAATCCATATGACTCAAGGGAAAATATTCTTGCACGTATGTATATTTAAACATGAACCTAGCCAAAAGTAAGATAAATTAAAAAAACATAACGTATCAAAAATGCTTAAATTGATGTGTTCAGGGAAAAATCTATCCCATTAAGAGCTTGCATTAGAACAGAAAAATTACCTTGAAATTATGATGAAAGCTTCCAACTTATTATTATAGAAATGAGAACAAATTAATTCTGAAGCAATCAGAAAGAAGAAAATAATAAAGGTTGATGAAGAAATAACATTAAACAGAGAAAAAGTATATAGTTAAGTAAATTAAACTAAACTTAGATCTTTGAAGGGATCAATAAAATTGTTAAATCTCTGGCCAGACTAAGGAGAAAATAATAGGAAATAAATAATTTACAAATTTTAAGAATGATAGAAGTGACCACGGGTGGTGGCTCATGCCTGTAATCCCAGCATTTTGGGAGGCCGAGGCAGGCGGATCACTTGAGGTCAGGAGTTCCAGACCAGCCTGGCCAACATAGTGAAACCCTGTCTCTACTAAAAATACAAAAATTAGCTGAGCATGGTGGTGCATGCCTGCATTCCCACCTACTCGGGAGGCTGAGGCACAAGAATTCCCACCTACTGGGAGGCGGAGTTTGCAGTGAGTGAAGATCAGGCCACTGCACTCAGGCCTAGGTGACAGAACGAGACTCTGTCTCAAAACAAACAAAAAAAGAATGATAGAAATAACACTTCCATTGTCCTACAAAAGTTTAAGAATATCTAAATGAATACCATGATGAAATTTATAAATATAAATTAATTGATTTATATTAAATGTACCAATCCCTCAAAAGATACAAACTACTAAGGCAAACTCAAAAAGAAAGCAATAGGATGAACACCCCTATGCATATGTTTGAAATTTATTAATACCCACCTAGATAAATTAACTGACAAATTTTACTAAGATTTAAGGAAATATAATTTGTACTTTACACAAAACTTGAAGAAATAAAAAAGAGGAAACACTTTTCAATATTTTATGAGTCTACCATTATCCCCATACCAAACCATAAAAAAAAACATTACAAGAAAGTGTCCTGTAGACAAATATGCCTTTAGATGATTCATTTAGATTTCAAAAACTTCAGCAAAATATTATCCAATTAAATCCTTTCATGTCTGTGTGTGTGTGTGTGTGTGTGTGTGCATGCACGTGTGTTGGTAAAATATATCATTATTAATTCGCGTTTATCTTGGGAGTTCAAGATAGTTTCCATATTCAATCAACCCATTGATGTGTACTATGGTCACTTGAAAAGACCAGCAAATCCTCTACACAAAAGGCCACTATAAATTGATTAAAACAGACTTTCATGACTCTGGAAATTGACCAAAGTATTCAACTACCTAAGAAATCTTTATGCTTGGGAAGTTATTGAAATGTGTTTAATAATATCAGGAAACCTGTTTTTACCTTGTGTCCTAATCTTGTTAAATCTCTCTTAATTTTATGAGACACTGCTTCTCCTTCCACTGTTCTTTTACTTTCTCCTTCTCCTTTGTTTTTTCCTCCCCCTTCCTTTCCCTTTTCTACATTCCTTCTCTCTCCTAAATGCTGTAAAAATTTCTACATATATAATAATATTATTCACAAGTAGGAACAGTTTTACTTATTTATTTCCAATCTGCGTTTATTTTATTCTCCCTTTTTTCCCTTACACACTGGATAGAACTCTAAGTATTATGTTGAAAATGAGTGATAAAAACAAACACCCTTGCTTTATTCCTGAGCATAGATGTGGAAAACAGTCAGTGTTTCACAGCTAAATATGATGGATTTTTCTATGCTCTTTATCAAGATGAAGGAATTTTTTGCTATTTCTGGTTTGCTGCATTTTTATCACAAGTAATTGTTTAATAGTGTCTTTTTCCCCTGCATTTATTGAAATGATCATGTGTTTTCCCATTTTAGAATATTAATATGATGAATTATATTATTAGATTTTTAAAAATGTTGAACCTGTCTAGCATTTCTGGAATAAACACAGCTTGGTCATGTTTATCACTTTTCTACATAGTGTCATATTCAAGTTGTTGAGGATTTTGCATCTATGGTATATTTGTAGATTTTCATCTAGGGTATGTTGGTCTAAAGTTTTCTTTGTTTAATTTTTTTTCCTTTTTTTTTTTTTTAATCATCTATGTCTTATTCTGTTTAAGTCCCATGCTTGCTTCATAAAATGAATTGAGAAGTATTCCTTCCTCTTCTGTTTCTCAAAAATTGTAGAGAACTGGTGTTTTTGTTATTGTCTGTTTGTTGTTTTGTTTTTTCTTATTTTTGTCCTCATACTGACAACCAAACAGTTTGGAGTATAAAACATGGTTCCTGATTCCGGTTAAATCTAGTCTGCAATGACAACAACCATGTTGGGTTAAGGATTGGCCTATAAAACAGAAAAAAACCTTCAGGGAGATAAGTGCTCGTATAGGCATTGTGAAGCTGAATTCATTTTTAATCATTAAGGGCTTTTAAGGAAGAAGATTTATTAACTAAAATAGATTAGAGGAAATTCTTATCTATGAGAGAGGAAGGGATGAGATTCAACCTGGAAAAATGATGAAGTTGTAGCGAACTGGGTAAAGTGGACTCAACAGTTAATAATGGATAATGCTAGGACCCAACGCTGGTAATGAGCTTGTATTATGACTCAATAACATCACTTTATCACTTTAAAGAAGATGGAAGCCTAAATAACCATACAGCAATGGTTTTTCTTAGCTGCTGAGGGACACATTTATATAATCTTTAGGGACCCCATCTCTGAGGTCACTCATAATTTATATTAATTGATTGTTATTGCCATTGTCCCAAGAATAGATAAGACATCCTGTAGTACAGGTAGCAGAGATGTAAACAATTCTAATTCTTGTGTCTTGTCTCTAAGAAGGGAGTGCTTCCTGGTGTATGACAGCATATAGTAGAGATCATTGTCAATTAGAGCCTGTGAACTGAGACAGGGTGACTGGCTATGTCCACAACCCGTTAGGAACCCAGAAAGCCTCCTCAGAATGTAATATGGGTGAATAATAAATGGCCTGAGAAAACAGAATTTAGCTAACCATTATCTAATTTCAGTGCTAAATAGTTCTGCACAGATTTATCAAAAGGTAAAAATAAAAGCAGATTGAGAGGAGGAATGGGTAATTTTGTTTGTACAAAATATTAAAGTATATGGAATGGTCTTGTAGGATGCATTAGTAATTTTTAAAACCCCATCTTTACCCTACACTGTGTCTATAAAATGCTAGGCATATTCATGTTAATATTACTGTTGTTACTGTCATATAAATGCTATATTCAACGTGGATGCTCAGAAAAATGATTGTTTTGCCACAGGAGAGACTAGACCAGGGACAATAAATATGGATTAGGCAAGAATATGTTAACTCAGCAGGCCAGGGTTTCTTCAACCCTGTACATTTAAAGGTAATTTGTCTTTAGGACTAACTAGACTCTGAGTTCTGGAAGTAATATTACCGTGAAGAGTGTTTTTGTACATCTGAGGCCTTGGGTTTATGGTGAATGACTGACTTTATATGCCTGAGGCCCTGAGCCATGTTATATTTATTTGAACCATGTGGTATCAATTTAACCAGATATGTTTATTCTAAGATATGATTTATGCCAAATGCCTGTTTTTGTTCTAGAGAGATCATGGAAAAGAAGCTGAATTTGCTGAGTTTTGTCACGTGGGCATTGTATGCCTACGTGATTAACCACCAATAAAAACCTGGGACATCAAAGATTAAATAAGCTGTTCTCATTGCCAAGAATTAACATGTGGTTGTATACAGCGTTACTGAGAGATTGAAGTGTATCTGCATGTGATTCTACTGTGATGGTACACTTGTAAGTTTGTGCCTGGTGTCTCCTGAACTTTTGCCCTGAGCACCTTTTTCCTTTGTTGATATGAATCTGCATCCTTTTATTTTAATAAACCATAAACATAAGTATAATTGCTTCTCTGAGTTCTGAGAGTGGTTTAAGTAAATCATCAAAGCAGAAGACCAATAGGGACCCCCAGCAAAACATGTTTACTTATAAACATAAGGAAGTTAAAACTTTCTCTTTGATTAATATCTTAATTGTAGTCTATTGGTTTCAAAAATTTGGCTTCTGTTTTTCATAAACCTACATTTCAATTTTGTAGTGAAGTAAATTTTATTTTTTATACTTTCCATATATATTCTGTTTTTCTCATTATTATTTATTTTATCTCAAATCCTTTATCTGTGTTCATTTTCCTCTGTTTGAAATTTGTCTTTTGAGATTTCTTTAGAAGGTGTTTCTGGATGATAAATTTTCTGTTATTCTTTGTCTAAAATGTCATTATTTTGACTCATTTATAAAAGGTGTTTTATGTTTTATAAACCTCTAATATATAGAAGTGTGTCTAAACACATCGAGGATATTTTCCAAATTTTTTCCTACATTTTACTGCTGTTGATAAGAAATCAGTATTGGTATTTTGACATTTAAGTTATGTGTCATTTTGTCGTGGTAGTTCTGAAGGTCTTCCCTCTGTTTTATATTCTTCTTCACCATTCATAAATGTGCTTTATATTTATTTGGTAATAACTTTTGAACATATACTGTGCTATAAAAATAAGCTAGGCACTTTGGTTACATCTTGCAAACAAAATCAACAAAATCTGTTTTGAGATTATATTGTAATATGAGATACCCAAAATAAATAGGATATGTACCATATGTTTGAAGGTGGTAAATAGGATGAGAAAAATAGATCAGGTCAAGAAGAATGAAGATGACTGAAGGTACAGGTTATGATAAAAACTTAGGTGTGCCTAGGAATTAATTCATCTTATGTATCTTGTGTGTAATGTGTTATTTCTCTTGAATCTGAGAATTTGATGTCTTTCATTAGGTCTGTAATCTGTCAATAAATCTCACTAATGAATATATTAGACTCAAGTTTAATATGCGATAGTCATTTTCATTCTGTCTTCATATCATTTAATCCTTTCTCTTTATTGTTCATATTTATACATCTCTTAATAGTTACAGTGAATTTAATATATTTTACATTATGCGATTATTCTCACTTTAGCTATCTCTAATATATTATGAATGTGTCAGTTATGTGTTTACTATTGTTTTAATTAAACTTTTAAATCATTCATTTTAATTCTTACTTAATTCAAACTTGTTCGTTATACATTCTTATAATTCCAATATCTGCAGTCATTCTTCATGTGATTCTTTTATCTCCTTGTTTTCCTCCTATTTCCTTTTCATGTATGATGCTTCTCTATGTGTTTTGTTTTGTTTTACTGTCAATTCCTAACTAATTAAAGTATATTTATGCAAATAATTTTAGGTTAGAATTGAAATAGGGTTCCCAAAAGGATCACATAAATTTGTTTATACCAAGGACCCAGGGTTATAAACAGAATGGGATCACTTTAAATTTCTGTCTCGAGGATTTTCAAGTTACACAGGTCATGTTAGTAAGAACCTCAGAAAAGGGCATTCTTTTTTTTTTTTTTTTTTTTTTTTTCCACTTTACGTCCTGGAATACATGTGCAGAACATATAGGTTTGTTACATAGGTATACATGTGCCAAGGTTGTTTGTTGCACCTATCAACCTGTCATCTAGGTTTTAAGCCCCACATGCATTAGGTATTTGTCCCAATGCTCTCCCTCCCCTTGCCCTCCGCCCCCCAACAGGCCCTGGTATGTAATGCTGCCGTCCCTGTGTCCATGTGCAGAACGTGCAGTTTTGTTACATAGGTATACATGTGTTATGGTGGTTTGCTGCACCCTTCAACCTGTCACTTACATTAGGTATTTCTCCTAATGTTATCACTCCCCTAGCCCCCGACCTCTTACAGCCCCTCCCTGATGATCCCCTCCCTGTGACCATGTGTTCTCATTGTTCAACTCCCACTTGTGAAAACATATGGTGTTTAGTTTTCTGTTCCTGTGTTACTTTGCTGAGAATGATGGCTTCTAGCTTCATCCATGTCTCTGCAAAGGACATGAACTCATCGGTTTTTATGGCTGCATAATATTCCATGGTGTATATGTGCCACATTTTCTTTATGCAGTCTATCATTGATGGACATTTGGGTTGGTTCTAAGTCTTTGCTATTGTAAATACTGCTGCAGTAAACATATGTGTGCCTGTGTCTTTATAGTAGAATAATTTATAATCCTTTGAGTATGTTCCCAGTAATAAGATCGCTGGCTCAAATGGTATTTCTAGTTCTAGATCCTTGAGGAATCACCATACTGTTTTCCACAATGGCTGAACTAATTTACACTCCCTCCGATAGTGTGAGAGTGTTCTCTTACTACACTTCCAATTTGGTTGGACTTTGAGCTTTGTCTCTGGTCCCCTACTCTTTATAATCCCAAGAAATATGGCCTCATCCTTATCAGGACCAGAGAATGCTCTCAAGGTAAAATCTTAATTTTCATAAAATTTTTATCTTCTTGCCTGATCATTGTGACACTAAAACAATATATTTTTTAATGTTTCATCCAACTTTTAAGAGTTATTTTAGTAGTAGGACTGAGCCAGGTTTTTAATCCACACTACTGCAGAGAAAAAAATGACAAAAGATAACTTTCAAAAATAGAAATCCATATTTTTTCATTAAAGATTTATTATACATTCTAAATAAAATAGAGATAGAAAGTTAGCATTTGAACTTTAAAGTTATTAGCATTAGAAGCAATGAAACATAAATTTCTCATGGGAGTTATTCATTTTTCTGGGTTATAAATGAATGTCATATTATTTTTGATGTTTAATGTAAAATATTATTGATTGTAAGAACCCAATATGATCTAGGATATTCAGTCTTACACAACATAGGGATCTAGTATAGGTTGATGTACATCCAAAATTATAACACACTTTGCTCAAACACGATGCATATTACATTTTCCTATAGCTTAAATCAGTGTTATCTCTATATTAAGAGATATAAAGAGAGGATTCAAAATAATAACTGAAGAATTCTCACTCATTTTATGAATCTAGTAGATCAAAATATTACTCCAACATTAATATTTATTTCATAATACAGAATGTGAGGCTTATATAAATCTGTTTCAAAAAATGCATAGCATTCTTTAGCTTTTATGTTGTAATATATTCAGAATATAATCCAAAATAAAGTTGTAATAAATTATCTCATTTTAATGAGTATTTTAACATAAAATGTGAGTTTGGGATTATTATAAATCCAAAGACACATAAACTCAGTTTCTAAAAGATATGATTGAGGGGAAATCCTGATTTATTATATCTTCATTTTGTCAAGAAAAGACACAGTTATTATTTATAATAAAAATGATTACAATGCACACATACTTTTTTGTGAGTTGTCACAGAATTTTCTATTACCTAAACCTGTCAAGTTCAATACAATTCATATCTAGAGTATGTATAAATAAAGGTTGATCTGTGATATCAGATATTATCAAATAAAAAATATTCTTATTGAAAAAAATGTGATTCCTTATGACAACTTCAGAGCATCTTCTATTTGCCCCCTGTTATCAACAGGGGAAATTTTCTTTCCTACATTTCTCACTAATCATTTCTGACAAGTAGTTGGCAAGCTTAACTATAAAGGGTCGTCCATAGGGTTCTAGGTCAACCCTATCCTTTGGGAAGAAAGCATACATGATGTCAATGAATAAATGCCCTCCAACAGAGGAAAAGGACAATGCTTTACGTAGTGTGTGCAGAATCATTTTTCAACATAATTAGCTTATCTATTTGTGACATGATTTAACTGTCATTGCAGGTGTTTGACATGACCCACATTTTTTCTTCGTGCCAAGAAATACAATGGTTTTGTATTACATTAATACTTTAGACCATCTATAATATAAGTCAGGCTTGGTTAAAAAAAATATATAAAAATAAACATCTCAGTTCTATTCAAAATATTAATGAAAGTATCTTACCAAAGTAAGACATTAGCAGTGCATTATCTGTCACTATATATTGTGTATGTTTGCTCATTTCAACAAGGGAAAGATAATTAGAAAATTGGAAGAAAAAAATTAAGCAGTTCTTATAAAATTAATATACATACTAAATATCATGAAGGGTAGAAACAGAGTTAACATTTAAAATTTTTATAACTAATGTGTAAATTTAATTGAAAGCCACCTGATTGCTCTGAATTTTTCCAGGAATAATGGCAATTGAACAGAAAATAACTGACATTGAAAGTATCTACCTTTTCACATTTAAATGCAAGTGACTTTTTGTTCATTCATTAAAAAATTATGGATTATTATGCTTTAGCTTGAATGTTTATCTCCCCTCTAAAATCCTTTTTGAAACTTAGTCCTCAGTGCAATAGTATTAGGAGGTGAGGCCTTTAGGAGTAATTAGGCCATGAGGACTCTGTACTCATAGACGGGATTAGTCTATTACAAAAGGCCTGAAGGGAACTAGCTAATGTGAGGACACAGCATACAAGATACCATTTTAGAAGCAGAAACTGGGACCTCACTTGGTGCCAAACCTGCCAACATGGTCTTGAACTTTTCAGCAGCCTCCTGGACTGTGAGAAACAAGTTTGTGTTCTTATCGGTCTCAGCTATTTTTTTTTTTTTTTTTGGCAATTACCATCAACATTTTATTATAAAAATGTTCACACATACAGCATTGATTTGTTAACATTTTTTTTTAATTATACTTTAAGTTCTAGGGTACATGTACACAACTTCCAGGTTTGTTACATATGTATACATGTGCCATATTGGTGTGCAGCACCCATTAACTCGTCATTTACATTAGGTATATCTCCTAATGCTATCCCTCTCCCCACCCCCTCCCCACAATAGGACCCGGTGTGAGATGCTCCCTTTCCTGTGTCCAAGTGATCTCATTGTTCAATTCCCACCTATGAGTGAGAACATGCGATATTTGGTTTTCTGTTCTTGTGATAGTTTGCTAAGAATGATGGTTTCCAGCTGCATCCATGTCCCTATCAAGGAAACAAATTCATCCTTTTTTATGGCTGCATAGTATTCCATGGTGTGTATGTGCCACATTTTCTTAATCCAGTCTGTCACTGATGGACATTTGGGTTGATTCCAAGTCTTTGCTATTGTGAATAGTGCTACAATAAACATACGTGTGCATGTATCTTTATAGCACCAGGACTTATAATCCTTTGGGTATATCCCCTGTAATGGGATGGCTGGGTCAAATGGTACTTCTAGTTCTAGATCCTTGAGGAATCTCCATACTGTTTTCCACAATAGTTGAACTAGTTTACAGTCCCACCAACAGTGTAAAAGTGTTCCTATTTCTCCACATCCTCTCCAGCACCTGTTGTTTCCTGACTTTTTAATGATTGCCATTCTAACTGGTGTGAGATTGTTTCTCATTGTGATTTTGATTTGCATTTCTCTGATGGCGAGTGATGATGAGCAGTTTTTCATGGTGTCTGCTGGCTGTATGAATGTCTTCTTTTGAGAAGTGTCTGTTCATATCCTTTGCCCACTTTTTGATGGGGTTGTTTGCTTTTTTCTTGTAAATTTGATTGAGTTCTTTATAGATTCTGGATATTAGCCCTTTGTCAGACGAGTAGATTGCAAAAATTTTCTCCCATTCTGTAGGTTGCCTGAATGTTCATTGTGATGGTAGTTTCTTTTGCTGTGCAGAAGCTCTTTAGTTTAATTAGATCCCATTTGTCAATTTTGGCTTTTGTTGCCATTGCTTTTGGTGTTTTAGACATGAAGTCCTTGCCCATGCCTATGTCCTGAATGTTATTATCTAGGTTTTCTTCTAGAGTTTTTATAGTTTTAGGTCTAACATTTAAGTCGCTAATCCATCTTGAATTAATTTTCATATAAAGTGTAATGAAAGGATCCAGTTTCAGCTTTCTACTTATGGTTAGCCAATTTTCCCAGCACCATTTATTAAATAGTGAACACTTTCCCCATTTCTTGTTTTTGTCAGATTTGTCAAAGATAAGATGGCTGTAGATGTGTGGTATTATTTCTGAGGGCTCTGTTCTGTTCCATTGGTCTGTATCTCTGTTTTGGTACCAGTACCATGCTGTTTTGGTTACAGTAGCCTTGTAGTATAGTTTGAAGACAGGTCATGTGATGACTCCAGCTTTGTTCTTTTGGCTTAGGATTGTCTTGGCAATGTGGGCTCTTTTTTGGTTCCATATGAAATTTAAAGCAGTTTTTTCCAATTCTGTGAAGAACGTCATTGGTAGCTTAATGGGGATGGCATTGAATCTCTAAATTACCTTGTGCAGTATGGCTATTTTCACAATATTGATTCTTCCTATCCATGAGCATGGAATGTTCCTCCATTTGTTTGTATCCTCTTTTATTTCACTAAGCAGTGGTTTTTAGTTCTCCTTGAAGAGGTCCTTTACATCCCTTGTAAGTTGGATTCCTAGGTATTTTATTCTCTTTGAAGCTATTGTGAATGGGAGTTGTTTCATGATTTGGCTCTCTGTTTGTTACTGGTGTATAAGAACACTTGTGATTTTTGCTCATTGATTTTGTATCCTGAGACTTTGCTGAAGTTGCTTATCAGCTTAAGGAGATTTTGGGCTGAGACAATTGGGTTTTCTAAATATGCAGTCATGTCATCTGCAAACAGGGACAATTTGACTTCTACTTTTCTTAACTGAATACCCTTTGTTTCTTTCTCTTTCCTGACTGTCCTAGTCAGAACTTCCAACACTATGTTGAATAGGAGTGGTGAGAGAGGGCATCCCTGTCTTATGCCAGTTTTCAAAGGGAATTTTTCCAGTTTTTGTCCATTCAGTATGATATTGGCTGTGGATTTGTCATAAATAGCTCTTATTATTTTGAGATACGTTCCATTAATACTGAATTTATTGAGAGTTTTTAGGATGAAGGGCTGTTGAATTTTGTCAAAGACGTTTTCCGCATCTATTGAGATAATCATGTGGTTTTTGTCTTTGTTCTGTTTATATGCTGGATTATGTTTCTTGATTTGTGTATGTTGAACCAGCCTTGCATCCCAGGGATGAAACCCACTTGATCATGGTGAATAAGCTTTTTGATGTGCTGCTGGATTCAGTTTGCCAGTATTTTATTGAGGGTTTTTGCATCGATGTTCATCAGGGATATTGGTCCAAAATTCTATTTCTTTGTTGTATCTCTGTCAGGCTTTGGTATCAGGATGATGTTGGCCTCATAAAATGAGTTAGGGAGGATTCCCTCTTTTTCTATTGATTGGAATAGTTTCAGAAGGAATGGTACCAACTCCTCCTTGTACATCTGGCAGAATTCGGCTGTGAATCCGTCTGGTCCTGTACTTTTTTTGGTTTGTAGGCTATTAATTATTGCCTCAGTTTCAGAGTCTGCTATTGGTCTGGTCTCAGCTATTTTGTTATAGAAGCACAAATGAACTGAGACTGGAGTGTTTATGTGCTAGGTATGGAGCTAATTTCTGAATAAATAAAGATGAATACATTCTATGACCTCATGGTCTAGTGCCTGTTACAGTGATGCAGTGGATATTTTTTCTTGCCTTATTATTACTCATTTTTGTTTTCTTCGCTAAATATTGAGGAAAACAAGAATTCACCATCAGGTTTTCCACTGATACAACTGTTTAAGAAGTACATATGACATTATACTTTTTCTCTCTGTATTCTGTATTCTGTAAAGTCTAAGGCTAACATGATTTTACTTGTATTCTGTATTCTATAAAGTCTAAGGCTAACACTGACTTTACTCTAATTAGTACTGTGTTCATTTCAGAGGTATAATATGCCTTGTACAAATATAAATAAATAAAACATTAAAGGTGCTACTACTCAAAACATATAGGGAATAAAATATTCTATTTGAAACAGCAACATAGAGTTTACATTGAGAGAAAATTTTATTCATTAGTTTAAATTGGGTAAAATAAAATAAATATTATTTGGTTAAAATAGAGAAAGTTAAATGGAAAGATGAAATGATAAAGACACCAGAGAAAATTGTTCAGTTTGCATATAAATTGGGCAATTAGCCCCTAACCTGCCTAGGTAGAAGTTCACAGCCTTAAGTAAAATAATTATTTAAACTTACAAGTCTTACTAGGAAAATATGAGTAGAAAAATAGAATGTATTGTTGCATTTTACATGATTTTACTTGAACTTAGTTTATAATATGTACAAACATTAAGTTGATTTAAATATTTTATGTACATAAATGATATTGTTGAAGATTCTAAGAACTTAAAAATAAAATACAAGATAAACATTGACTTTAAAAAGAGAGTAAATAAGATGAAGAATTTGAAAGACTTTAAGAATTAATTTCAGTTTCTTTTCCAAAATATATGTGGTTAGCCTACAATGCTTTTACAATCTATTATTTTATGAGTATGAGTATTGATTTTATTATGTAAACTTGTATTGTTTTTAAAATACGGCAAAAGAGTTAGAGTTCTATAGTTTGACAAAGAAGCCCAACCTTAAAGCAGATCACTCCTTTGACAGCTTAATGAATAAAGCATGCATGTAGTTGACACTAATTCATGTAATAAACATTTGTAGAACACTTATGTGTAAGAAATGGTGCTAAAGAGATGAGTGGTACATTAAAATAAGTAGACAAGTTTCCAGATACTAAGGAGTTTATGTACTTGTAAGGTACATAAAACAAAACAAATGAACAAGTTAAGTTTAAAATAAATCAGAAAATGAAGGAAAGAAAATGAATATACATAGTAAATATACATAATATCTCAAATATTCTTTAAATACCTTAGACAGAATTTAATATTTAATACTAATAATCAGATAATCTGATTTATTACAGATGATATAATTGAGGCTAATACAAATCTTTGAACTTTAAATTTTTTCAAAGTCTTCCTGAAGTATTTGACTATATAATATTTTGGTAAACATAAGTAAGTGGATATCAATACATTGAAACATAAACAGAATAGGAAATAGAAAAAAAAGAAACAATAGAAAACATCGAATTTGTAGTATGACTACAATTTAAGATTTGATAAAGACAAAAATAGAAACCAATATGTAGTTAGGAGGATAGAAAAAAATACAGTGGACCCTCCATATCCACAGGTTCTGCATGTATGAATTCAACCACCCATGGATCAAAAATATTTGGAAAAACATTTATGAAAAAGTGAACACTTATAGAATTTTGCCTTGTCATTATCCCCTAAAGAACACAGTATAACTATCTACATAGATTGTACATTGTACTTGGTATTATAAGAAACCTAGAGATGATTTAAAGTATGTGAAAGTGTTTATTTAAGTATATAAAATACTAGTATACACCATTTTTTTTTGTGAGTCTGAAGGTTCCTAGAACCAGTACCCCATAAATACAGAGGAACAACAGTAATGAGTTCCTCGTAAACTGGGCTGAAGTATTATAACTGTACACAGAAGAACCTAAGGCAGAGTGATTAAATAATATATAGCAGTATGTATAAGAAGTGAGGATAATTGAAAATTAGATTGATAGGAAAGACATGCCAAATATGATGAAATCAGTGGAAAAAATAAAACTTTAACAGGATGTACAAGCAAGGATTGGGTAGATGTCATCTGAAAGATACAATTTCTAATGACAAAAGTACTTTAATAGTCTAGCCTAATATTTTATTGTATCTTAAAACTTCCCTCTTGCTCATTCCAGTCTGACCACACCAGCTTTATTGTAGCTTCTTTTATCCACCAAGAATTACGCTCTGGTCTAATTGTTTATGACCTCCTAAAATTTGTATAATTCTCACCACCAAGGTGATAACATTAAAAAATGGGCCATTTAGTAGATGACTGGGTCATGGGAGTGGAGCCCTTATGAAACGTGCCGCAGAGAGACCCCTTCCTCTTCCACTATGTAAGGTTAGACTGAGAAATACATCTCTGTGGTTTATAAGCTGCTCAGTCTATGGTATTTTGTTATAGCAACCCATGCTAATGAATGCAGATGACCATGTGTCTGCTTTGTCCTGGCTTTTATCTTTGCCTGTAACATTCCACCCCAAAGGCTCACATGGCTCTCCTTGCTCTTCGAGTCTTGCTAATCTTTCCTTGTTGATTCCTTAAAATCAACACATAAAAATACGTATCCCTTTCTTAAGCAAGCAATCCCTTTCATCCTTTACCTTTCTGTATTTGTTAGTAGAATTAACCATCCGCTAGTATACTCTAAAATTTACTCATATATTATATTCATTATCTATTCTATTTCCTCCCACAATACTCTAAACAAGTGGTATGATTTGGCTCTGTTCCCACCCAAAATCTCATGTTGAATTATAATCAGATTTATAATCCCCGTGTGTTGTGGGAAGGACCTCTGGGAGGTGATTAGATCATGGGGTGGTTCCCTCATGTCGTTCTTGTAATAGTGAATAACTTCTCACATGATTTGATGGTTTAGTAAAGGGCTTTTACCCCCTTCGCTCTTCACTTTTCTTTCCTGCCACCATGTGCAGAAGGGCGTTTGCTTCCCCTTCTGACATGATTGTAAGTTTTCTGAGGCCTCCCCAGACCTTCAGAATTGTGAGTCAATTAAGCCTCTTTCCTTTACAAGTTAAACAGTGTCTAACAGCTCTTTATAGCAGTGTGAGAACAGACTCATACAACAAGAGAACAGATATTTTTGCTTATTGTGCATTGTCAAGATCACATTGTTTATTTTTACATTGACTATTGTTTATCTTCTATGGTTTGTTACCTCCAACAATAAGGTAATCAAGGGTCAACATTTTTTGTTTATTCAGTAAAACATTCTCAGTGAATTGGGCATTGCGTGGCACAGAGTAGGTATTTAATATATCTGTTAATTTTTATATAAATGAATAAATTTTCTAAATTTTGCTAATAATGTTAACAGAAGACCCGAAAAGTATAATCAGTAAATTGGTTATATTTTGAAGTAAAACAAAGTTAATCTATGTAAAAAATTAATGTAAAAATTCTCAGTATATACACTTGAGTAATAATCACTGTAACATTTACCTATTTATAAAGAATAAAATTTGACAGTAAAAGCACCTGAGTCTGGAATTTGTTTCCCCTAAGAAGGTTTTAAATTAAAATTCAGTGTCTTTAATAACTCTAAGGATATGAAGACATTTTATTTATTCTTGAGTAATTGTAAAGATTATCTTGCTTATAATAGGATTTATTCAACCATTATCAAATTTATTGGTATAAAGTTTTTATAATTTAAGTTATCATTTTGATATTTGTAGTATCTTTACCATGTCCACTATCTTCCCAGCCTTGCCCACTTTATCTCCTGAAAGTGGTTGGTGACAGATTCCTGTCTTTGTATCTTTCTCAGACTATCTAGAATTTAATTCATTTTATTCCTTTCATCAAAGAATCAGTTTTAAATTTCATCTTTTCCTTTTGTATTTCCGTTATGTCTTTTTAATTTTGGGGGTATTTTTTCTATATTTTACTTTCTACTTCTTGTTTAATTTGGTTTTCTTTTCACTTTTTCAAGTAGACATTTGTGTCATTAATTTTAGACATTTCCCTTTTTCTAACAAAAATATTAAAAACTTAGTGTTTCTCCAAAGGAATCCTGAAATTGTAGTGTTTTTATTTTTATCCAGACCAAAATACTTTCCAATTTATCTTTTGATTTACTATTTGCTACAAGGTGTCATTAGAAGTTTATTATGTCTAAATATTTGGGGATTCCATTTTAGTTTTGGTTTTGTTTTTTATTTCAAATTTAATTCTACTGGGTCAGAGAACACACTCTCCACGTTCTAATCTTGTTAAATTTGTTGAAACTTTATTTTTTGTTGCTGAACATGTGGTGAATGCTAGTGCGCTTGAAAATAAAATGAGTTTCTGCTGGTGATGAGTATAATATTCTATATGTCCTAGAACTTGTTGGGTTATAATGTCGTTAAATTTGTTGATATTTTCTTTAAAATTTTTTATTTAATTGTTTAATAATATCAGAAAATAGTTTTCAAATCTTTAAATATATTGTGGATTTGTATATTTTTCTTTTCAGTTCAGTATGTTTTTGGCTTGAGTATTTTAAATGCAGAACTTTTTGTTAATGTGTGAATAAACATTTTGCATTATCAGGTTCTCTTGATGAATCTTACCAATTATATTGATCTTTATCGTTGCTAAAAATATTTCTTGATTTGAGGCTCATTTTGTCTGATATTAGTAGAAGTCTTCCAGTTTTTGTATACTTAGTGTTTATACTATAGAAAATCTGCCATCCTCTTATCTTACAAGACTCCAGAGATTTGAACTTTCATGTAAAATATTTTCAATATTAATTTATAATATTTTATAATATTACAAAGAAATTTTGAAAAATATTTGGTATTTATATAAAAAGCCTACTGAGATTTTGACTGATATTGCAATTAATCTATAAATCAATTTAGTAGAACTATCTTCTTAACACTAGAAAGCATTCAAATTATTGAACATGGTTTATCTCTCCATTTATTTAGGTCTGTCTTAAGGTCTCTCAGCACTGTATTGCAGTTTTCAAAGTATCAAACAGAATGGCTCATAGGGGATATTTTTACATTCTTTAAGTAGGAGGAAACATTTGGTATTTCACTATATTAACTATATTTTTATATATGTTTATTACCTTTGAAATAATTTGTTTCTCTTGCCTACTTTGCTGTATGTCTTTATTATGAACATGTGCAAAATGTCATCAAAGGCTTTTCTACTTTTAATAAACTAATCCTATACAAATTTTTAAAATCAAAATGTAGATCTGTAGTTTTCTGTTAATCTCTACCTGTTTTTTCCCTTTAGGGTTAATCTGTACCTAATATAATGTACTGTTAGGGTTGCTTCCTCTTCTATTTCTGAAAGACTTTGTATAGAATTGTTACTATTTATTGTTTAAACATTGTGAGAATACAAGAGTGAAACTTTCCTGACCTGGAATTATTTTTTGTATGAGTTTCAAATTATAGATTTAATGTATTTAATAGATGCAGAATTATTCATGGTGTCTCTTTATTTTTCGGTGAATTTTGTGACCTCTTTTCTCTCAAGTAATATGTCCATTTACCAAACTTTTAAAATGTATTTGCATAAAGTTTAAACATTATGGGCTTACTGTCATTTTATAACCTATAGTATAATTAGTGACATTCTTTCTTTCATTACTGGCTTTAGTATTTATTATTTTTTCTCTTTTTTGTTGATGAATATAGCTAGAATTTTTTCCATTTTTAAATAAATTAGCTTGCTATTTTATTGATATTCCATTTTGGTGTTCTTTCAATTTTTATTGATTTTTGTTCTTATATGTATTTTATTATTTCTTTGTGTCTTAGTACATTTGGATTACAATAGAAAAATACCTTTATGTTGTGGCTTATAAACAACATAATTTTATAATTTATAGTGATATAAATTTATTGTGACTTATAAATTTACTTCTCACAGTTCTGGAAGCTGAGAAGTCCTAAATCAAGGCACTCAAAGATTTGATGTCCGGTGATGGCCCATTTCCTGGTTCATAGGTGGTTCCTTCTCTGTGCATCCTCACATAATGGAAAGAGCAAGGGAGCTCTCTGGGGCCTCTTTTACAAGAAAACTACTAATTTACTATCCTTAATGTAGTATTCATTTAGTACCCTTGTAAAAGAGCCCCAGACCTCTACTTTCATGATCTAAGCACTTCCCAAAAGACCCCATCTCCTAATACCATAAACTTGGGAGTTCGGATTTCTACATAGGAAATTTGAGGAGACACAAACATTCAGACAACAGCATTCTGTTTTGTTTGGGTTTAATTTGCTTTAGGAACTGATTAGATTCTTTTTTTCTTTTCTAACATAAACACATGGCACTATTAAATTTACCCATTTTTTTATTTGAACAAAAATTTAGTTATGGATACATAATAGTTCCACATATGTATGGGGTACATATGCATACAAGCATATAATGTACAATTATCAAATCAGGGTAATTCTGATATTCATCATCTTAACATGTAACGTTTCTTTGTGTTAATATCATTTAGTTATCTTAATAAATTGACCCCTTTATAATCAGTGAGTATATTTTCTATCCCTGGTAATATATTTTGTTCTGAAATATGTTTAGTTTGACATTAATAAAGCAACTCTAGTTTTCTATAAATTTTTGTTTGTACTATACACACACAGATGTCTATATATTTATATTTACAGTAGAATTTTAGTAGACAGAATTAGATTTCTGATTTTTCATTGATGTGTATGAATGATTTACATGTAACGTAATGTGATTATGAATAAATTTAGGTTTAAATATACCTTCTTGCTATGTTTTCTATTTATCTTATATGCTCCTTGTTCAATTATTTATCCTGTTTTTACATTTCGTGGATTAGTTAAATATGTACTTCATTATTTTATTTCTGCTATTGGTTTACTAATGTACTTCTTTTTTAGGTTCTGCTGTAAGGTTTAAAATATAAATACTTCAGATTTAAGGTTAAAATATAAATACTTAACTCATTACAGCCTATTTTCAAATAATAGTGTATAACTTGATATGCAGTATAATACATTGCCATTTTTTTCTGTATACCCACTTGTATGTCCCATAACATTTTGCTTCTGCCTTAGGAATCTTTCTTATAAATTACAATGGAAGATGGCTGGCAATGAAATTCTTTAGATTTTGTTCAGTGCTGAGACAATGATGAGATGAGCAAATTACTTCTGGTGAAAAACTTAATGAAGCACTCTCTCGGGTCACACAAGGCACAAGTCTTGCACTCTCAATATCACATATATAACTCTGAAGCTGAGTAGCTCTTTAGGTTTTGTGCACTAGTTGTGTCTTTTATTTTACTGTAGTTCCAAACCTATTTTTAATTTTCTAAAAGTAAATGAGTCCTATATCACTTTAGTGCTCAAAAATTTCTACTTGTTATAAAAATGTAGATTAAGCTGTTGTTTTTCTTATTTAGTTATTTATAATTGCTCCATTGTCTCCAGGCTTTCATAGTTACTGAAGAAAAGTTATCTGTATTTGTGCATGTGTGTGTGTGCTTCTTTTGATAATGATTATTTTTTCATCTCTGATGCCTTTTAAGATTTTTCTCTTTATCACTGATTTTCAGAAATTTGACAATAGTTTCCTTGCCATTTTTGTCTTTATTTGTGGTTCTAATAACATTTTGGCAATCATTTCTTCAAATTTTTGGTTTTGTTCTTCCCCACCACATACTCATATACATATATCCACTCACTCTTCTTCTGGGACTCCATCTCTTCTTGTATTATGCTTCTTGATGTTGCCCAACATAGTGCTGTTGCTTTTTCAAATGTGTCTATGCTTTCTGTTTTGGATAGTCTATATGGTCATATTATCAAAATCACTGGTATTTTTTCTACAGTGGTTAAAGTGCTGTTAATTTTATGCATACATTTTTAATCTAATATACTTATTTTTTTCTGTTTTAGAAGTCTGCTTGTTTGCTTTTATTTCTTCCATTTTTATTTTCTCATAATATACATATTTTCCCAACTTATTGGAAAAAAATAAAGCATATTTATAACACCTGAATTAACATGTTTGAAAACTAATTACTATGTTCATCAAAATCAGATATTGTGAATTCTATATTGTTATGTGATAGATTTTGTTGAATTCCTTTTGTATATTTGTATTTTGCTCTCAAACACAGTTAAATCATTTGGAATCAGCTTGATGCTTTTAGAAATTGCTATAAAATTTTCTTAGAGAAGTGCCAGTGTTGCTTTAGGTTTAGGAATGAGTGAGTTCCATCACAAAAGCAGGATTCTTCCAAAGATTCTACCTAATTGTTCATATATTACCCTGTTTTCTACTTTGGTTGGTGGCAGCAATAATATTTGCAGAGATTTCTGAACTTTGAGAATTGTTTTTCAAACTCTTATGTTGGCATTTTACCGCAGGCTTCAGTTATTTTCTCTCATGTATTCACAGGTTAGTATTTAATGAAGGACTCAATAATTTCCTAGGAAGGTCTGCAGAGCTTTCTCTCACCCATCTGTAATTGTCCATTTTCATGCTGCTGATAACAACATACCCCAGCCTGGGCAATTTACAAAAGAAAGAGGTTTAGTGGACTTACAGTTCCACATGGTTGGGGAAGCCTCATAATCATGGCAGATGGCCAGAAAGAGCAAGGCACATCTTACATGGATGGTGGCAGGCAAAGAGAGAGCTTGTGGAGGGAAACTCCCTCTTATATAACAATAAGATCTCGTGAAACTTATGCACTATCATTAGAATGGCATGGGAAAGACCTGCCCCCATGATTCAATTGACTCTCACCTGGTCCCTCCCACAACACATGGAAATTCAAGATGAGATGTGGGTGGGGACAAAGTCATAGCATATCACCATCTCTGTGTAAAGTCTCTCTCTCTTCTATTTAGCTCTGCAATTCCAGCTAAAATTTTCTTTCTAAGCTCCAATTTCTGATTTCTCAATATACAGAGAGAGTTATACTTTCTTTGGTTTATCCTTTCACTATATCTTCTGGAAACTGTGAGAGAAAACTTGACATAAGTCAGATTTTATTTTTTCTTTTATCAGCGATCAGCATCCTGAGCTTTCTCTTGTCAATGGTTGAAAAATCACTGTTGATTTTATTTTGTTTGCACTTAGCTTTTATTTGTGTGTGTTTTTCATTTGTTGTTTTGTAAAGAATTTAGTTTAGTTACTCTTACTCTATTATGGCCATGTACAAGTATCTTCAACCTGTTTTTTCTGACCAATCTTTGTCTTTATGTTAAAATATCTTTATAGACAGCATATAATTTAACATTGCTTTTTAAATTTAGTCTTATAATTATTACTTTAAATACAAGTTTTAGATTACTTATATTTAATATTGTTATCTATATTTTGGCTTTAAATCTACTATCATAAAATTTATTTTCCATAAAATTTAATCCATTCTTTATTACTCTTTTCTACTTTTGATGCTTTATCTTAGGCTAAGTGTTTAATTATGAATTTTGTTTTATTTCAACTAATAGATTCTTAGTCATATGTTTTTGCTTATTTTGTCCTGTTGGGTGCTCTAAGGTTTATACTATGTACCTTAGCTTTCCAATAACATTAAGGTGACTAAATATTTTTGCCCTGATACCTAGAAATAGACATGCATGTTTGCTCTGATAAATTTTTTTGAAGCTTATACTACACATTTTAGCAATGCAATGAGAGAAGTAAGAATACATACAATGTAGCAAGAAAGATGTTTTTCTTCACAAATATTATTATATTCTATGCAGAAAATAAAAAAGATATTTTCAAAAAAGTTAGTAAAATTGTGTGTTTATCTAGATCACAGGATATAATAATAATATACAGAAATCCAGTATATTTTGATTGATTTGCCATGACCATACTCTGAGATTAAAAAGGAAAATGGAAAATAAAGAAGTGCTCAAATGCTAAGAAAGACACGTTAAAAGAGCAGTGAAACATGAATAGTTCCTACCAGCAAAATTAGCAAAACTGAATCAATAAAATAAGTAAAGGAACAGATCATGGACCACTGAATGAAATAGGAATCCATGGGTCCACATGAAATAAATCCATGAATTAGTGAATTAATAAAAGAAGGAAACACTAATATTTTCCCATAGAGTGCCAACCAATGAAAGGAAAAGGGATGATATTGTATGTTAAAAAAATTACAATTTGAAAATCTTCACTTTGTATTTGATTGAGTTTTGAGGAATCAGTGGGTTCCTATATAAATCTAGTGGGTAAATGTTGGAGAAGAAATGAGATATTTTCACAGTCTCAAAGTACCTCTCCATGAAACACTTAATTTTAGATTAATTAATTACATGTATATATACTTGTGTACAATAGTCTCTCTATATAATATTATTTTATGTCATGTTATATCAATGTAGGGAAAATGAGGAGTACCTTTGCAATAGAGAAACCTGGAAGACATTACCTTTCAAATGATCAAAAGTAAAATCACCACTGTTGGGAAAAATTAATTTTATATAATTCTTGAAGACATATGATAAGAAGAGAACAGCACCATGTTGGTGATTTTACTGCCAATAATGCATGTCTTGACATCTCGTTGAGAAAACACCAGACAAATAGAAATTGGGGGACCTTCTAAAAAAAGAATCCATTGGAATATCACCTTCAAGAAATGTTTAGGATGCTATGAAGGTTGAGGAAGGACTATGGAATGCTTCTGATTCAAAGAAGTTAAAGAGACATAGAAACCAGGAACAACACATTATCCTGATGTGGACTGTTTTTTTATAAAAAGCATCAGGGCAGTTTGTGAAATAGAATGGATCCTCTCTTGGTGATTGTTACATGGCAGCGGTTTGCATCACTTTAGCAACTTAAAGATACATTTCATAAAGATAAATTGGTGTTGTTTCATACAAATATTAAAGAAAATGGTAATGTCCAACAGGCACAGAGTGCTAGCCTAATTCCTGTTCCAGGGGTACTCAGGGAGCTGTTTTCCTACTATCTTCTTTATCTTTAAAATATATTTTAGTTGATTAGTTTTATTCATGCCATAATTGGTGGAAACTAATCCTTGATTCTATAAATTGTTACCTAGTCAGTTTCCAGTGTTGTTTTTTTGTTTTGTTTTGTTTTGTTTTTCTTTTCTTATTTATTTATTTATGCTTTTCTTTTACTTTTTTGTAAAGTGGAATAAGTTAGGAATGGGTATCTTAGGACCAACTAAACTTAGTAGTTTTATGTCAAGTTGAAAATTATATTAAGTATCAAATATTTGATTTTTCTTAGATTTCAAAATAGTCAACTTTTCAGAAAGAAAATCACTGGTAGTTTTCTTAAAATAAAATCCTCTTAATTCAACAAAACATACTTGATGTGATTTTTCCTTCCCAAACAAGCTCTTCCTTGAGTTACTGGGAATAGGTAATGCTTCTCAGTAAAGCTTCATGTCAACAAATCTGAACATATAACATCTCAGCTAGAAAAAGTTAATAAAAATATGTTCAATTTGTAGCTTGCAGTCATGTCTTCACAACCACTTTTCAATGAATCTTGCTTTATTCAGAGAATGTATCAATATGTAATTTTGCATCACTTTTAAAGCAGCCATTTTATTTTGAAATGCAACTGACATTATATATATAAATTCAATAAATATAAAGTTGTTTTCAAAAATTGAATGTTTTTACTTTTAAGTTATTCTTTCAATAATAATAAAGAGATGATCACTAGTCATTTTATTTTTCATAGTTGAATTGATTTAGTTGAGCTTCATTGGATGTTCTTATGTTTTAGTCATGAGTCCATTCTCTTTAACAAGCTAAAGGAAACCATATTATATGCTAAAAGGTGTCAGTTTGTGAACAATTTAATAAATATATAGAGTTACAACATTTTTCCCAATTGGATGTTGGGGTTTATTGTAATTCTTTATTGCTTTATGTCTGAATATACTCACTACTCACTATGTTTATGTCTGTAGGAAACATGCTAGTGATAAAAATTCAAGCAGTTATTATCCGGGTTTTCTTTCATTAATAAAATACAGAATAGAAATTATCTACTTATTCTTGGAGATCTTAAAATATCTTTTCAGTGGACTGATAATTCTGCTATCAAGAGCTACAAGTAGGTGCTCTGGCCATCTATATCTGTATTTCCATATATTCAATTCCTTACTATATATTTCTAATTTGATATTCTATACCCAATTCAAACAAAACCATTTCAAGTATACAATGTACTTCTATTTAGGCTTATCTCTATCATTAAGTAGAAAGCCATTTGCACCTTAGTCTAAATCTGAAATGTGCCTATACCTAACCATTCTAATACACTTTCACTATTTCTTAGTTATTAGAATAAATCTGCATAATTTCTGAAGCAACTTTGTCTATGGAGTATTCCCTTTAGTTTCTTTTCCCTTCCAAACAATTTAATGAATTACAAATACGGGAGAGAGATTTTTTTCAATGGATAAGACTTGACTTCTACAAATACATGTTTAATTCTTTCTCAAAATTATTTCTACTTCCTCTTATTCATCACTGTGCTAGATTTTAGGGATACATAATAAGACAATATATGAGGTCCTTGCTGTCATGAAAGGTACATTCTTATCATTAGCAAATTGTAGAATCTTTAGCTTTGGTATGCAAGGGCACTGGTGTTTGGTACATGCTTGGCTCTTTGCCTTAAGAATTGCCTCTTTCCACCATGCATATTTCACCTGTGTGGGAATCCTTGCAGATGTCTATATTATTCATAATCATTTTGCTCTGACATTTTGTACAAAGCTGAATCAACAACAGTACGACTAAAAACCAAAAAAGAAAGATAGAAATATTATATTAGAAAATATATATATATATAAAAATATATATGATCATCATGGTAAGGACTGTTAAAAAACAAACAAACAAACAAACAAAAACCTTCAGCCAAAATAAATGTAGGGTTTAATTGAGTAATGAATGATTCATAAATTGGAAAGCCCCCACAATCACAGCAGATTCAGAGCGACTCCAGGGGTGTCTCATGGTCGGAACAAATTTATAGACAGTACAAAGTAAACTGATGTATAGAAATCAGAAGTGAGGTACAGAAACAGATGGATTGGTTACAGCTTGGCACTTGCCTTATTTGAACACTCAGTGGTATGCGACTAGTTGAAGTATGGCTGCTGGAATTGGCCACGACTCAGTGATTGTTACAGGCACATACTCCTAAGTTAGGTATTAGTCTTGTGTACCTATTGAGTTAGGTTGCAGTTCATCCATATGGACTGAAATATAGAAGTATGGTGTTTTTCTCAGGTCATATTTAATTTCATTTAACAGGACTTTGGGTATGTCATTTTATTTTACTAATATATTTTACAAACACCCCGTGTTATCTTAATCCATTTAAGTTCATACTTTTTAATCAAATTTTGCTTTAAATGCATCTAACTTCCTAAATTTCAGCCATTGTGAACCAATAATACTTTTTCCAAATTCTTATTATAGCACATATCAGACTATATAGCTATAGATACTTTGGCATCATTGTTTTCCCATACAAAACACAATAAATTTAATGAATTAATGAATGATGCATCAGCAAAGAAGCTTTTACTGAAAGTAAGAAAAATTATATGCCAGTTTGGGTTTCCCAAGAATCAGACAGCAAGATGGAATTACACATATAAACGAGTAACCAGATAAAACGCCTTTGAAGAATAAAGAGAAGACAGAGTAAAAGGAGGCTGCACGAGCCTCCGGATCATGATGGAAGCCTGGCACCACAAAAGAAGAGAGAGCATGAAAGAAAATTGGAAAGGAGGAGCCTTATACAAGAGTGCAGATCTGAGAAATTGTCAGCCAGACTGAAAGAGCACCAAAGTGAACTTTGCCCTTTAGAAGAGTCAATGTGGGACAAGAATGAAAAGCCCTATAATATCTACCTTGCTCAGCATTGGCAGGGGGCAACCTAAGGAGAGTATGGTACCTGCATGTAAACCAAACATAAAATTCAGTGCCCGTCAACCAACTAAATGGGCCATTTGTCTTGGCCAAGGGCATTTTAAACTAAACCTGAAACAGTAATAGACGCCATGATGGAAATGGGTGGTTGAACATGCCTCGTTATTTACCTTCATCCTTTTGGAATTCATGCATAGCTGACCAGCCACAACATTAAAGTAGAGATCTTAAGACTGACAAAACAGACTCTTTGTACCAATAAGATATCAACATGACAGATAGCAGGCCTTGAAAGAAATCAAAGTATTTCACCCAAAAATAAATTTCTTTGAATATTTTGAAATGGCCCAACAAAGCTGTCTCTGTGGGGAAAATGTACATTTTGTAGATAATCTCCTTCTCTTTCCAAGTCTTTTTCCTGATCCAGGATTGAATTAACTGCATCTGGCACCTTTTTATGTCTGATAAGAATCATTTACAATCTATTCTCTCTAAAACCTGCTACCTGCAAGCTTCATCTGCATAAGAATCTCGGTCTCTAAAACACCTTATCTTAACCCATACACTCCTGTCTATTGATTCTAGGTCTTTAGATAAATTCTTTTAACCAATTGCTAAATGCCAATCAGAAAATCTTCAAATTCACCTTCAACCTGGAAACCCTCACCCACCCCATCGCCTCCTGCTTTGAGTTGTCTCACCTTTCCCGATTGTACCAGTGTACATCTTATGTGTACTGATTGATGTCTTATGTCTCCCTCACATGTATAAATCCAAGCTGTAGCCCAACAACCTTGAGCATATGTTCTCAGGATCTCCTGGGCTGTGCGACAAGCCATGGTAACTCATAGTTGCCTCAGAATAAATATATTCAAATATTTCACAGAGTTTGACTCTTTTCTTCAATATGCATTACCACTGTAGTAGCTCTGAAGTGGTTGAGTTGGAGGTAGCCCACCAACAACCCTCGTCATGGAAATTTCTCTTGAATGAAAATATGGGAGGAGTAAATTCTTCACTGCCAAATACTATTTCAAATTCTTTCAAGCATAACGTCAATTCATTATTTAAAAGTCAATCAAGAGTTAAAAAGAGGTCTCAGTTTGCTTACGTGTTTTCTGGCACTTCTTTTCTATTGTCTGTTTCACTTTCACGCTTAACATTGGTGAAAAAATGTCTGCAGAAATTTAGGGGCATCGTATTCAGATACAAACCTACATGGAAGACCAAGAAAGAGACACCAAGAGAAACATTTATCTTAAAAACTCTTAAGGTAATTTGCCCTGATTTGCCTTTGTACTGAATTGGGTCATATGCTTATTTTGGTTCTTATCTTTGGCAAAGAATCAGGCTATACTTAGAGTAATCACATCAAACCTGAATCTGAAGATGAGACAGTAAACTGTGAGAAGTACTGAAGCCTTGTAAGCCTTGGATATATTGAATATGTTCTATATTAGAAAGAAAAGGTGAGATAATGTATGCTGGCAGTCAACCAACAGCATATGCTCCTAATGAACAACTGGAGAGTCATTTAAGTTCAATGTTGGGGATTTTATTAGAAACTGTAAGATGACCACACAATTCATTCTCCCTTTCCATATAAATCTGGACAAGATTTGCTATGCTCCCCTATATTTTGGTGTAGAAATTTAGGTTCTAAGTATATGGTAGGATGTAGCCTTCTTACAAGGTCACATAGACCCACAATTAATAATTTTTAATACAAAGAGTACAAAGAATACAAAGAGTATTCTTTCTGGTTGGCTAACATTAAAACAATCCACAGAAAACCCCCAAGAGTTAAGTACTGAGGATGGCAAAACCACGGATGGGAAAATAATGAATATTTGAATCACCCTGCAGGAAATCACAAATAGCATTCTTATTATTTAAAAAGCAATAACTTTTATTGTTTTAAGACTTGGAGGTTTAATTGTTTCAGCATTCCTGTTACCACAATTATTACAGGAAATGAAAACAGTTAAAAAAAAAAAAAAAAGAAGGAACAAGGTTTATTGACATCTATGAGGCATTTTCTTTACCCTAATATTACATACTCTAGATCTTATTTCTGTACAAAAAATATTCTCTATGTCTAGCATAAAGAACTAAGTCTTATCCATATTTATACATTTCATAGATCAAAAGTGTGCTTAAAATACTGTACATTTAATGACTTATTTTTAAATGTAAGCAACTTTGAATTCATCTCTCCATTTTTAATCGTATGTTTCTATTAAATGTATTATTAAATTCTACTAACACTTTCCTCAAAATAATTCTCAATATTTTGGTTTCCAATTTTTTCCTGCCTTTGCATTCTCCTGGCAGAGACCCACTTCACCTCTCCTATAGATTATTTCATAAATATTTTATTATGTGTATCATCTATTTACAATAATAAAAGTTATGGTTGCTTATAGATTAGGTTTGCTTCTCTATGTACTACTCTGATAGGAAGTGGTTAAATATACGACTTTAAGCCTTTTCACAGTACCTTGCACAATATCATCATGCACAATTTTAGGCACACAGCAGAAAGTCAATGAAATATATTTTATTGACTAAAAATTGAAAAACATTGGTATGTATGTAGGACAGATATTGATATTTTTATAAGCCCAACTCTGAAATGGTGATGCACAAAAAGTTGATAATTTTTTTCAGCAGAAACTATTAATAGTCATTTTTCAACATAATATAAAATATATTTGAGATTGATAAATATTTTAGAAATCAAATGTAAGAAAGCCATTAAGGGAATCCCACAATTTTCATCGTTTCTAAAACCTAATATAATTTTAGATTATGAATGGCCTTCCTTCTCAGCAGAAAAACATATCACCAACCCACTACATTAAAAAATGCATTATTCCAATCAATCTTGCTAATATACCACAGAATATTGAATTTTTAAAAAATTCAGAACTTTAAAAATAAATACTAACCATAATAGCTCAATTAAAACTATCTCTATGTTCTTGGAAGTTTTCAAATGCCATATCTAAAACTAAGATATACTAACGTATATCCAGGGATAAACTAGTTGTTAAAAAAGAATTGATTGAGATCTATTATTATTGACTAAGTAAACCTCTTATCTTCCAAAACATGTTCTGTTCTTTCATGAGATCTAGAAATGATGATATATTTGAAATTTGTTGAAATGTTTTCCTATTGACCTACTTATAAATGGGTTATTTACATATTCAGGGTAATGACTTGTACTTAAAACTGTTTTCAAGATAAATTTCAACTGTGTCATTGTTCATATAAAAGAAAGATGCTTCTTGTTAATTAATTTCTGTTAGTTAATAACTCTACAAATTATGTTTATTTCAATGGAGATTAAAGAATATAAAAAGAATAATGTTTCTGTTTTAGACTATACTTTATTAGTAAACCAGTTGCGGGATGGGGCAATGAGGACAAACTCCACCAAAGGAACATAAGTTAGAAAAGATGTACCATAAACTTAGGTTATAAGTCTGAATTACTCTAGACATTTAGTCTATGGAATATGAGACTGTATGCAGCCTCAACTGGAAGCACTGCCATTAAGCAAAGATCATGAATGAGAAGCTGAAATAATTAATCAGGCAGGAATTTAGCATAATATTTCTTTGAGAATGTTCTCCAATACTTGGAAGTCAAAATAACAGGTAATTCTCACTTCCCTTCTTTGTCTTCTCAATATGCATCCCTATATCTTGCAAGGCATTTAGCAAACTAAAGTACATTTACAAGCCTCCTTGCACTTTGATAAAGCAATGTAACTAATATTTGAACCATAACATGTGAACAGAAACAATATATGCAGCATCTAAAAGTAATGTGTGTGACCTTTTATCCCTCTTACCATGTTTTAGAATTCGTTGCTGTTTTCAGCTATTTTATATATAAAATAAGCATATAAAAGCAACAAAATAAATCAACACTGTAGAGCTGTCATGACATCACTGGACTTCTCCTAAAAGTTTTACATGAAAAATATGTGAATTATTTCAAGTTGTTCTATTTGTTTTTCATAGAATCTGTCATTAATTAATTCTTTTATGTACCACTAAAAAGCATTTTTAAAATGCTTCTAAACTATGGCACACTGTTAAATATTTTCTAGATGCCTCAAAAAAGATTTTATATTCAGCAATTTTGTTTTACATACACATGCACACTTACTGATTTCAAGTTTTTTCAACTTTCATATGAAATTGAAAGCTGAAAAGACATACGAAATGTCTTTTTGAAATTCCTAACTCAATTTAACATTTCTTTTTACATTTAGGTTTGCCATATTGTTTTTACAAAATGCTCTGTATTTATTCTAATATTTTAAAAACTTCAGGACTAAATTAATATTTTGCATTGTTCTACAGTATTGTATCCTGAACTGGATCTTTTTTATACTGATTTATTAACTGAAATATGAAATATAGTATACACATGTAAAAGTCACAGATCTTAAGCATACAGCATTAAACATTTTTAGAATGTAAAATACTAATGTCATCACAACCTACATGAATATTAATTTAGTATTACTAGAATCCAGGAGTCTCTATTGTGAACCTGCCTAGTCATTACTATGGGCTACCACTGTTCTTACTTTTATCTTTATAAATTACATTTGCTTGACATTGAACTTCATAGAAATTGAACCATACAATAGATATTAATTTCAATCTGGTTCAAAAAACACAACCAATAGCATGGGTGCCAGTGTGATATTCTGGGTTGCTTCTCAGCTGAATCAATGGTGCTGACAGCTGCAATAGCAATAGCAGTGTCTTCAGAAGTTTTACTGAGAGTTTGGAGTCCAGAGTTTCTGCCAGACAGCAGCTGCACTCAAGTAGGGCCAATGGTCAGTCTGGAATGATGGGACCCAGAAAGTAACCACCTTCCCCTGTTAGTTTTTCACAGTTAGGGATGGAAGTGGCTTCCTTCATTTGCTCATCATCTGGAGTAGCAGGCCCCTTTTGCTCTTTCAGCCTTTCTAACATTGTAACCACATCCCCAATCCCCGTATTATATTGTCTATCCTTTAAAAACTGTTTTGTGGACTTGTATAAAATTTATTTTCCCATTCCTGGTATAAAATAATTGAGTCATTCTTTATTCATGTGTCAATTCAAATATCTAAGACTCTATTGTCCTCCTCAATAGTGTTTTTTGTTTTTTGTTTTTTTTTTTTTCTTTTTCTTTTTTATAGACAGGGTCTTATGCTCTCACCCAGTCTGGAGTGCAGTGGCTGGAACACAGCTCACTATAGTCTTGACCTCCTGAATCCAATGTTTCTTTCACCTCAGCCTCCAGAGTAGCTTTGATGACAGGAGTGTGACTAGGCTGAGCTACTTTTATTTACTTTTTGTAGAGATACAGTCTTACCATGTTACCCAGGCTAGTCTCAGATCCCTGGACTCAAGTATCCTCCTGCCTCCACCCCCAAAAGTGCTGGGATTATAGGCATAAGCCACCATTCCCATCTAATGTTTCCAATTTACCATAGCTTTTCCTATTTATATGTTATTTTATATATATATTTATATTATATATAATATATATTATATATATTTATTACATAATATATAATATATATTTAATTAATTATATAATATATATTTATATTATATATATAATATATATATGTAGCATGCATGTGTATATACTATATTATTAACAACTAGATCTAAAATATAGAAAGAATTTTAATACTTGTATTTTCTGCATCTTCAGAGTTAATCTCATATTTTCCAAGTCTGTTAATGAGGCACTGGTCAGAGTTATAGCTCCAAAGAGTGGCATCTACTTACTCTCATAAGCAGGACCCAACCTGCAACATTAGTGTTAAAAATTAATTCCTAATTCCAGTCTCACTCTTTCATCACCAGTTCTATCTTTGCACATTTACTAATCCCAATTCTTTTAAAGCAAGTTGCTTAACCTGCTGTGGCAATTTCCTCCTCTCCTTTAACTTTCTCCCTCTGTTTTTTTTTTTTTTTTTTTTTTCTCTCCAGATAATACCTGTCGAGTAAGAATCCCTTTCATTACATACATCAAATAGCCACTTCCTCCAACAATTTTATTCAGCCTAAGTAATGGGCTTAGATTCATGGTCTGTCCCTACAATGCTGTTCCATCTTTTTAAAGCTAATTGCAATGCACCTAGTCATTTTTATTGCAGTACTCTGTGTAATAGCCAAGATACAGAATAAGCCTAAGAGTCTGACAACAGATGAATGCATAAAGAAAATGCACTATCTACATACAATGAAGTACTCTTTAGCCATAAAAAATAATAAAATATTTCCATTTATGACAATATGGATGAATCTAGAGGACATTGTGGTAAATGAAATAAGCCAGACACAGAAAAACAAGTACAGCATGATCTCACTCATAAATGGAGTCTTAAAAAAGAAAAAAGAAAATGTAAACATTTTAAAAAGTTAATATCATAGAAGCAGACAGTAGAAAAATGTTACCAGAGACTAAAGATGAGAGGAAGAAAAGAAGAATGAGGAAACTTTGATTGATGGTATAAAATTACAACTAGATAAGAGCAATAAATTCTGGTGTTCTGTTGCATGTGGAGCAAGTATGGTTAACAGTGATATATTGTATATTACAAAATAGCTTGAAGAGATGCCCTTGAATGCTCTCATCACAAATAAATGATAAATATGTAAGATAATAGATCCACTAAGTACTCTGAATGGATCATTATACAACATAGGTAGGTATGCAGGTATCAAATTACACCCCATGAATATGTGCAATTATTATATGTCAATTAATAAATAAATAATGAGATCATTAGATTTAATCAAAAAAATCCTACTGGCTTGTTCTCATTTTAGAGTTTTAAAAGTAGTCTGGGCCGGGCGCGGTGGCTCAAGCCTGTAATCCCAGCACTTTGGGAGGCCGAGACGGGTGGATCACGAGGTCAGGAGATTGAGACCATCCTGGCTAACACGGTGAAACCCCATCTCTACTAAAAAATACAAAAAACTAGCCGGGCGAGGTGGCGGGCGCCTGTAGTCCCAGCTACTCAGGAGGCTGAGGCAGGAGAATGGCGTAAACCCGGGAGGTGGAGCTTGCAGTGAGCTGAGATCTGGCCACTGCACTCCAGCCTGGGCGACAGAGCAAGACTCCGTCTCAAAAAAAAAAAAAAAAAAAAAAAAGTAGTCTGCCCCATTGTCACTTATTTTTAAAACTATTCTTCTCCTGCACAAAAATCTCTCAAAGTCTCCTTTCTCATGAAAGAAAAATGTCCTCTTTAATTTACAAATATTTAAAAAATTAGTACACAACATTTTATATATGAAAAGAATGCTGTAGACTGATTTGCAAATAACATTCTGAAATTCCATTACCTTTAAGAGAAATCAGCTGTCATTTTGGAAAAATTAAGATTACAACAATTTTACACATATTATGAAAATATTTTTGATAATGAAAAATATTCAATCTTAAACCGTGTAAGTAAGTACATAGACAGGTGAAATAAAGAACTTAATGTTTATGTCACATTGAGAAGAAATCTTTTTTAAAAATAAAATACAGATTAAAACACAACTTTGTGCTTTAACTGAAGAGTGTCCCTACTCCTTGATGTGTTTGAGACAGTCACAAACCCGAACCCATTTGAACAATACATCAAATAATCATCTTGCATAATTTCACTACTGGGGAAATGATTACTTTTTACATTAAGTAAAAAAAAAAAAAAAAAAAAAAAAAAAAAAAAAAAAAAAAAACCTGAAAAAGTAGTATTACTTTGTCTTTTAAGTGGCAATATAGGGTTGATATGATGCCGAAGTACAAACAATAAGGACTAAGTGAGGATGGATGATATATGAATAAATGTATCAAAAGTCAAGAGAAATGATAAAGCAATCAATTCTGGGGAACCTTAGTAGAAGCTACACATGGAATATGATTAGGCAGACAATGATAATTACTTTTGAGTTTTGCTTATGTATTTCTAACATTTCTTGATAGGACTGGCATTCCAATAGTTATTCTTAATTTTATAAATCTTTTAAAAATATTTTTTCTCCAAACAACTCAGTTCAAATTATAAAGAGTTAAAGGAAACTATAGTAATGAAATAAAATACTAATTATTTCAAAATAAAAAGAGAAAAAGTTGGACACTTAATTTAAAATTGTTTTCAGCTTTATTTTTGCTAGCAATTTGCCAATAGATTTGTAATGCACAGTAATGTTGAATGGGTATTGAAGATATTGAAATAGTTTTTCATTATGCTATGAATGATATCCTGAAACATATTAACTTGATATTTTATCTACTGTTTAATATCATTCCCCATGAATTACATATAATGGTAATAGATTAATATCTTTGAAAGTACTGCAGATAATTATATAATTCAGCCAGGAATTGCCATGTTCATTTGCTAACATTGTTATATTCTTTCAAAAGCAAATAGCAAAAAATATTTTCAACTGACATACATATGGAATATTTACTCTTCAACTATCTCAAAATGCCCAGATTTTCTCAATAACTTTCCTACTGATTTAATTATAGGCATTAAAAATGAGTATTCTAGTACAAGAATAAATAGTGTCGTCTCTCCTTCATCCCCCAGTACTCCTAAATATTTACTAAATGCTAATCAATAGTGGGAGTATTTGGTGCCTAATGATGGCATTCTATTCCTTCCTTGAAGTCCAACACACAGAGTAATAGCAATCTCATGAATGTAATTGTGCTTGGTTGCCCATAATACTTGAATCTACAGAGAGAATCACTTAATAGACATTAGTTGAATCAGAAATTACTTCTCATTTCCTTGAGTTCTATGCAGTCCTCAAACTTTTTGGCACCAGGGACTGGTTTTGTGGAAGACAATATTTCCACGGATAGGGGGGAGGGGTTGGTTTTGAGACTGTAATGGTTAATAATAGTGTCAACTTAAATGGATTGAAGGATGCCTAGATAATTGGTAAAGAATAGTTTCTGGGTGTGTCAGTGAAGGTGTTGCTGGAGGAGATTAACATTTGAGTCAGACTGGGAGAGGAAGACCCATCCTCAATGTTGTTGGGCACCATCCAATCAACTGTCAACTTGGCTAGAACAAGGTGGAAGAAGGTGGGATAAGCTGGCTTAATGAGTCTTCTGGCTTTCATTATTCTCCTGTGCTGGATGCTTCCTGCCCTTGGACATCAGACTCCAGGTTCTTCAGGTTTTGAACAGTTGAACTTACGCCAGCGGTTGCACAGGGTCTTTCGGGCCCTCGGCCACAGACTAAAGGCTGCACTATCAGCTTTCCAACTTTTGAGGCTTTTGTAGTTGAGCTAAGCCTTTATTGGCTTCCTTGCTCCTCAGCTTGCAGACAGCCTATCATGGGACATCACCTTGTGATCATATCAGTCAATTCTCATTAATAAACTCCTTTTCATGTATACATATATCCTATAAGTTCTGTCCCTCTGGAGAACTCTGAGTAATACAGGGATGAAACTGTTCCACCTCAGATCATCGGACATTGGATTCTCATGGGGTGTGCACAACCCAGATCCCTTGCATGCTCAGTTCACAATAGGGTTAACATTCCTATGAGAATCGAATGCTGTGGCTGATTCGACAGGAGGCAGAGCTCAGGTGGTAATGCTCGCTCACCTGCCGCCCACCTCCTGCTGTATGATCTGGTTCCTAACAAGCCACAGCTCATTACCAAGGATTGAGGACCACTGTGTTAAAAGATAAACTAAGGCACAATAAAATTTTAAATATATTATTTACACAATGATTTATGACTCAGGCAGCTCCAAACCATAAAAGTGGCTTAAGAGCTCCACTGAGGGAGCACAGGGGAAGGCTTTTAGAGGACAGGCACAGAAAAAAACTAAAGATAATATTTGACTATTTATAGTTGTACTGTTATTTGTAACTTATTTGGTACCAAAGTTGTACCTTATTAGGTCTATCCCATTGGAAATTCTTCAGTTATATGATTATGTGTGTTGGCTACTTCTGATTGGTTGAACTTAAGTTCTGTTTTTCTTTAATATAGAAATTGATAAGAATAGCTCAAGCTTCCTTTATATCTGTAGATCAAACAAGGTTTAGATCACTTATGATGCCTAACTGGTTTTGTCTGCTCAGAAATTCTTCAGGCCTGGCCTCCATTTTAATTTAATGATTGTTACTTTAAATTAGATTAAACACTGGATTCATACATACTGAGTGAAAAAAAAAAAGGAAATACATGCTATAAAATGTATTTGAAATCATTCAGCCAGGATGTTTTAAACAGCATAAATTAGCAGAATTACCAAAAACACATTTTGAAAAGACCTTGAAGCAATTTTAAAGTATCGCAAAATGTTAAGGAGACTAGCAGGACAAAAACCTAAAGGTTGAGTTTGAGATATGATTCAGGGTTTTTTGCTCCTTAGCCCAGCTAGGCCTGAGTTCTGAAGAAGTAGGCATGTGGACACTCAAAGACTAAGTGGAGTAGAATTTATTTAGTGAAAGGAAAGCTCTCAGCAAAGAAAGGGGTCCTGAAGTCAGGTTCCTGGTTGTCTCCTTCACGGTTGAATACAAGGGCATTTTTTGTTTTTTCTTGAGACATAGTCTCACTCTGTTGCCCAGGCTGGAGTGCAGTGGCATGATCTCAGCTCACTATAACCTCTGCCTTCCAGGTTCAAGTGATTCTCCTGCCTCAGCCTCCTGAGTAGCTGGGATTACCGGCACGCGTCACCACGCCCGGATGATTTTTGTATTTTTAGTAGAGACCGGATTTACCATGTTGATTAGGCTGGTCTCGAACTCCTGACCTAGTGATCTGCCTGCCTTCGCTTCCCAAAGTGCTGGGATTACAGGTATGTGCCGCCACACCCAGCCATGAGGGCATTTTTATACAAGCTAATAGGGCTGTGACTTCCTAGTTGTATGAGATGTGAATTCCTAGTTGCTCCACCCCACCTTTCCAGTGTGTATGTGAGTCCTTAGTCTGAGCTGCTCCATATTGATTTATTTCCCTTACTACACATATGCTAAGGAATGAAATTTTCCACTGTGGGCATGTTTAGGCAAGCTCCCTTAGCAAGTACCCTTATCTGCACAAAACATTTGGTATAAACACGTGGGGGGTAGGTAGAGGTTCTCCAGGGGACCCTTTCCTTACTATCTGCCTCAAGCAAGCTGGCTAACTCCTTTCATTCCACCCTTCAGGATTGGAGACCCCAACTTCTGTTGGGTAAAAGTGTACAGCGACTGCTCTTAACTGCTTCGTGTTGACAAGGGTGCTGTTTTGGGAAAGTGATAGTTAAGGCTCCTCCTGAGGTGAGTTTAAGGGTCCCCAAAAGAATGGCGTGTTCATGAGTGGTTCTGTTTGCATCACCATTTGAAGTTGAATGGCCTCTAAGTGAGAAGAAACAATTTGGGTTATTAGAACACATATTCAAAATGAAACAAAGGGATAAGGACAGCTCAAAACAAAACAAAACAAAACAAAACAAATCCCAAGATTGCCAATATAGCCAGATAACTAGTGGCTATAGTTATGTCTGCTAAGGTTTGCATTCATGGGGTCTGGCTTTGGTTAGCTCCCTTGGTCTTATTTCCCAAACAAAGAAACCTCTGGGTTATGGGCACCTATTTACTCCTATCAGCTGGCAGGATTTGCAGGATAATTGTTCAGAATGAAAATATTGATCCAGATTTTTTATATTACTCATCCCTTTGGTTCTTTTGTGCTGCAGCCATACATTGCTGGTTGGTCCACAGGAATAAGCAGGGTAGTCTAAAATGTAGGCAAAAACTTAAAAAAAAAAAAAACTAATGGCATTATAATTTAATGACAAATGTTTAACACGTTTTGAAACATAATTTCTCTCTCTCCAGTCCTCATTTTTGTCAAAAACAAATCATGATAGGACTCAGTTGTTTGCAAAATAAACTTTAGTCTTATACTTGGCTTATTTGCATAAAGTGCAAGGAGAAAAAATATTTTTCCATAGGCTTTTAAATTGGCTTTGATGGAACTCTGTTCTATCAAGAATCTCAGATAAGACCTTTCAAGGCCAAGCCCAGCCATGGGTTTCTACCCTCAGATACCTATGAGTTTGGTAAATTCCTCTCTTCTTGATGTCCCAAGAACAAGCTTTTTAACAGGCTCCTGGGCCTGTTAAAAAGTGACATGTTTTACTCACCATGGGTTAGGAACCTTGTACAGGACTGTGTTGACAAGGTATGAAGTCAGTTTTCCCAAGGAACTTTTATGGGTTCGGTAAGTCAAGTTTAATTACTTAAAGGAAAGTATACCCTTCCAGTCAAAGCCTTGGTAAAACCACTAGTTTCTTCAATTGTGTCCTGTTGCAAAAGAAAATGTATTCCTATTTCACTGATGCAAATAACTGTATTGCCATAAACTAAATATTCTCACAAATAGTTTCCAAATTGTGGGAAAGCCAGGCAGAGAGAAACAAACATCCTTCAAATTTTGTTCACAGGCGCACACTTCACTCAATTGTTAAAGACTTTAAATAGTTCAAAATAAGTGTCCTTGACTCAGAAGAACAAAGCAAGGATCAGCAAAGTTTTAAGCAAAAAGGTTAAAAATAATACTTGTTTTCTATTAGTTCGATCCATTCTATTCTCTTGTTGCGCTTGATATTCATGAACATTTCAGCTCTTCATGAGTACTGTATGTTTTCCCTTTTTTTCAATATCATAATCGCCAAAGTTAATGGAATCTTGCATTTGAGAGCACCTGTCAAAGTCCTATAGCTGATTATAAATCATCTTTTGAGTAGGATCAAAACAAGATATTTGTCTGTGAATGATGAAATGTCCAGGGTAGTTACTGTCAAGAATATAATTGACAAAGAAATTTAGTTATTTCTGGGGTTTACAATAACTTAGCATAATAACCTTAATTACAATTGACTGCATATACTCGGACATTGGAATTTTAGAAGTCTCATATAATTTGGAAACATATTAATGTTCACTAAAATACAATGTAAAGCAGATTAAATATAACTTGGAAGTCCCATGAAACTAAACATTTCAAAAAATCCAGTTTACTTCTCTTTTGGATGTTCCAGGGACCAGGAAAGACAATTTTGAAACTGAAGTTTGATTTTGGGAAGTCTATTAAATACGTTAGAGGTTCGAAGCACTTGATATTATAAAATAGAATTCCAAGTTACCATAAGTCATTTATTTTAGCTAAAATGATGACTCAAAAATTTTAAAACAACACAAAAGCATATTCACAGTAAGAGGGAAAACTTAGCTTTCCAAACAGTCATTAATTTTACAGGAAAATCCTGTTCAAGAGAAAGCCAAATTTCACCCTTATATTAGTCTACTATCGATGTTAACCCCAATTTTTCTAATGAAACCTTATAGATAATTATATCTAATCTTATCCAGTTTGACCATGAGGTGAGTTTTTTTTTTTTTTTTAACTTTTATAACCCTTTATAAACTGTTGTTAAAAAGCAGATCAGTAACTTTAGAAAACCTTGTTGTGCTTTTATTTAAATGCTCAATTTACCAAAATATGATAATAATAGTTTTTTTTTGAAGTTAGTCAATATGTTTACACACAGTTTCTTTTGCAAGATTAGTTTTTACAAACCTTCCACCATTTGTTTAAACCTTCAGCTTTATCTTATCTAATTCAAAACAATCCTTTCACCCAAGGCAAAAATTTACGTTTTCATGCATTCTTATAATCTTTTACTAAAAACATATTTTACTTTCCTTACACAACTTGCATGTAAATCTATTTTCATAGTCTTGATTACATGTTATTATGGTAACTCTTAGCAATTTTTAGCTTCAATGAAAAACCTGGCAAGTTGCTTTAATTATGTACTAGGCACAGATAAAGTCTGATGCCTTCCTGCATAGTTAAGGGTGTGACTAATTCCATATGTCCCTGGACTTACTAATTGTGAAGCAGGCAACTTGAATAGCGTATTAGTCCATTTTCATGCTGCTGATAAAGACAATCCTGAGACTGGGCAATTTAAAAAAGAAAGAGGTTTAATCGGACCTATAGTTCCATATGGCTGAGGAGGTCTCACAGTCAGGGTGGAAGGTAAGGGGGAGCAAATCACATCTTATGTGGATGGTGGCTTATGCAGAGAAACTCCCATTTTTAAACCCATCAGATCCCATGAAACCCATTACTATCATGAGAACAGCATAAAAAGACCCACCCACATGATTCAATCATCTCCCACTGGGTCCCTCCCACAACACATGGGAATTATGAGAGCTATAAGATGAGATTTGGGTGGGGACACAGAGCCAAACTTTATCAAATAGTTCTTAAAAGCCAAAGCAGCAGTTAATAACCTTGAAGCATTTAGCAAACCTAATATCTGACCTACATGATTCAGCCCACATATTTACATTTTAAAGACATTGGCATTTTATCAATTATCTTTAAAGCTGCCTGTATTTCTTAAAGATTATAGGTATGTGAACTCAAAGGTATTACGGGTTTTACTTTTCTTCAAAAAATATTTGATATAAGTGCTTATTTTCCTAGAACATTTTTATATAAACATCACACCCATAACAAATATAAAATTACAGAGATGAACAAAAGAAAATTCAGTACTTGTAAGATTTCTCATTTGCCAATCTTCTGATTAGATTATTGGCCTCTGGGTGAAGCCCTTCAAGAGCAGGGCTAGGAGAGCATACAGTTTCTAGGGCCTAATAAACAGGCATAGCTGGAAGACAGAGCTAGATTTTGAGAAGGATCTATCCACTTTTAATTCCTGGGGTTTCATGAGGAAAACAGAGGGTTGTTTTTTGTCCCCAAAATGGGGTCTGTGGCACCTTCACTTGTTTTATTTCCCAGGAGCCCCAGGCTATCAGGAGTTTTCTTAGAGGCTCTCATGTATGCACTGAATGGCAAGACAAAATGGAAAAAAAAAAAAAAAATCATTCAACAGAGAAAGAACCTTTTTCCAGAAAAACAAGATCCACAAAGAGAAAAACATAAAGGCCTTTAAATATACCTATAACTTGGATGTTCACTTTTAATTAAGCTGCGCTCTAAGAGAATCATCTCAAATCTATTACTCGACTTTAGCCATGCTGAGCAGCCAATATTTCTGGCTTTTGAACTTTATTAAAAATAGCCTCACAGGTGAAACCAACAAGCCTTAACTAAGGTTATGACATAACTGTAAAGTGTAAAAGTTATTTTCAAAGAGGTGGCAAGCAGTTTTTACAGAGTCTAGCATCTTTAAAGTTGGTTCAGAGAAAGGAAGATTTAAGAAAAGAAGCTAGAAGTTGTTTATAGAGGGGAAGAGAATCAGCAAATGGTAAAAGTCACACAGATATTAGCCAAAATGTACTCATTCCCTAAGCCAGGATTAAACCCAGGCTGCCATTGTAAAATGGCAGAGGCCAAAAGAAAGTATTATCATGTGGTTACAAGGTCAATCTCCTAAGGACACAAAACAAGATGAAGAACTGCAGCAAGGTTTGTTACTGACCAGTTTGCCAGGCTGGCTCGAACAGCAAACTTTTGGGGTCCTAGGCCCACGTTCTTTCCTAAGGCATCCTCTTTATGACAGAACTATACAGAAAGACACACAAAGCACACTACATTGGCTACAGTTTAAGACTAGCCTCATAAATCTTTTTTTTTTTTTTCCCATTTATCAGAACTTCACAATGTATATAAACAGTGATTTTATCATTTATTCAACTGGTTTGCACAGGGAGAGGGAGGCCAGAAGTCTGACTAGTAAGAAGTTTTTTTTTTTTTTTTTTTTTTTTTTTTTTTTTTTTTTTTTTTTGACATGGAGTCTCGCTGTGTTGCCCAGGCTGGAATGCAGTGGTGCTATCTCGGCTCACTGCAAGCTCCATCTGCCAGGTTCACGCCATTCTGCCGCCTCAGCCTCCTGAGAAGTTGGGACTACAGGGGTCCACCACTACGCCCGGCTAATTTTGTTGTTGTTGTTGTTATTTTTAGTAGAGACGGGGTTTCACCGTGTTAGCCAGGATAGTCTCAATCTCCTGACCTCGTGATCCGCCTGCCTCGGCCTCCCAAAGTGCTGGGATTACAGGTGTGAGCCACCTTGCTTGGCCCTGGTAAGAACTTTTACCCTTTTGGTGGCATACCAGGCTTCTGAGTTGCCCTTTTTCTTGCTCAGTTTTTAGCCAGGCAGTTTAAGTTTTGGGGAAATTAACTTTTCCCAGTTTAAGGGATGCATCCGAAGGGGGTGTCCCGTGGTACAGTAACACAATGACCTACCCACAAAGAGAGGACATAGGAGGAAAAAGGAGAAAGGAGGTGTTTTTTTTCAGAGGAGTCCTAGTGATTCAGGGGCATTCAAGAGAAATACGGGCTGCATATGATTGGTTACCCACCTAAGAAGAGGGGAACAAAGCATCCCTAGTTTCTTCTTTTTCCTAGTAAATACCTGGGGTACATGAGGGAGAGGAGAAAACTGTCCTCTTTCTTTCTTCTGTTCTTATATCCCTGAGTCCTGGTGATCTTGGCAGGTTGCCATTTATGGGTGTCAATGCAGCTTTAACCTATGTTAACAGGAGCCTACAGGATGGGAGTTATCCGCCACTACCCATGCGCTGCTTGTCCCACTGTTGTCGATAACCTTTGAGTTCCCTAGACTTCATGTATGCCATGGATATTAGAATGACCTCTATCCACGAGATGGAAGGGGGCCTAATTGGCAGAAATTAGTCATGTTAACCTAAGGCTTTGGAGCTGGGTCTTGTTTAAACAAGGGAGAGAAAAGGATATCTTGTGAATTGGGGTCCTGGCCTGATAAGATGCCTTCCCAAAGGAAAAAAACAAAAAACAAACTCTCATAAAAGTTAACTCCTTATAAAGTGGAGAAAAGAAAAAAAATGAATAAATAAAACAGCTTAAGTGCAGGGTGGGGAAGATGCCTAGAGGAGAAACCTTTTATTCTTATGCAAACGAGTTCCTCCAACAGGTTGGGAGCCGCCACTCTCCCATTTGTCTTACATGTGCACCTGTGGCCATTGGACGTTGGGGTAGGGGACATGTCTCTACGAACGGACGGATGGAGATCACATTGTTTGGAATTGCGTAGAACTTACTAAGTTAAAGGAAAGCTCTCAGCAAAGAGAGGAGTCCTGAAAGTAGGTTCTTGTTTGCCCCCTTCACAGGTGAATACAAGAGCATTTTTATATAAGCTGATGGTGCTGAGTTCCCTATTTGTATAAGGCATGAATTGCTGTTGGCTCCACTGCATCCTTCCAGAGCACATGCAGACCCTTAGTCTGAGACATTCCATGTTGATTTATTTTTCTTACTGTTCATGTGTTAAGAAACAAAATTTTCCACTGCGGGCATGTTTAGGCAAACCCCCGGAACAAGTCCCCTTATCTGCACAAAACATCTGGTCTAAATACTTGTGGAGCGGGTAGGAGGTTCTCTGGGGGACCCTTCCCTTACTGTCTGCCTAAAGCAAGCTGGCTAACTCTTTTCAGAAAGGGACAGAAAAAATAAAGTAGCTACCAATGTATTCTAAGTCTACAAGTGACATTATTTTCAACAAGTATTCAAATGCCATTCTACTCTAAAATAATTCATTATAAATCAACTAATATTAAGTAAATATTTTACAAATTAAAAACTAGTTACAGAAGGCAGAGACCTCAAAGAAAGGCAGAAATGAGGCAAATGGGAAAAAATTATGGTGACTTAGCGTCTGTATATTGTGATCTAGAGAATTAGAATTTAATTTGTCTATACAACGTAGGTCATGATCCTGATAAATTTAGCAATTAGAGTATTTATAAAAAGTAAGAGCTAAATAATTTGTTTCATGGATGCACTTTTATTTCAAGTATCTAGACCTGAAATTATATTTTTCGAGACTGTTCAGGAAGAACAAATTACATGAGGAGAACTTTCTAATCAGTACACTTAGTGTAAATATATCTGATGAGTTCAAAAGTCTGTTTCATGTATTATTCTTCGGTATAGATCTGTAGCATGACATAAACAATTCCTGATAACTTCAACTACCTTTTTAAGGAAGGTAGACTTGTTGCATCTCCTATCTTGTATTTTGCATCTGAAAGAGGATCATACTCCTGTTTAAGTAAATTTATTAATATTTTTCAAAATATTTCTTCTCTTGCCAATATAAAATAATGAAATTGTGGTAAAAGGAGGATTGTCTTCCTCAAGACTAGTGATTTTTCATGAACAATTTATTTAGTTTTTTCAATAATTATTCAATAATGATTTCAAATTATTTCAACAATTTATCTTATGAACATTTATTTCATTATTTATTCACACCATCAATAATATTTTACATTGACTCCAAATTTTTTGCATTGCTATTTATGTCAGGCTTATATTGGAATTAATTCTCTCTAACCTCCTTTTTAAGCACTGTTAAATAGATAGTAATCTTTCTATAACGGTTGAGTTTAAATTGCTTTTTCTTAATTTTTTCTGACAGAGAACATTATTTTTGACTGTTGTAAAGAAGTTATATTCTACATATTTAATTATTAGGAATTTGATTTGTATATATTTTTTAGTGAAAGCTAACTTCTTCCTAATGTCTCCATCTACATTTCATATTTATTCATCCATTCACATATTCAACAAAATTTGTGAATCAGTTTGGGGCTTTTAATACTCATCTTATTCATTTTACAATTTATGAATTTATTTATTTATTTATTTAGAAACTGGTCCTCACTTAGTTGCCCACTCTAGAGTCTAGTGATGCCATCGTAGCTCATGGCAGCTTCAAACTCCTGGGCTCAAGTTTGTTAATTTTATTTTAAATGTCCACCCAGTGTTCTCAGTCAGAAACAGATTTCTTAACAATGTGTGTTGGCTGCTCCTTTTCCCAGTTCTTATCTTTGGACAATGTAAAGAGATCCAGATCATCCTAGTGAGAGGCCAGACTCTCTAAAAGCAAGACATTAAGAAAAATGGTTTTGTTTCCTTGTCTTTGTTTTTCTACTTATAATAGGATGGAAACAGCAGTTTTTCTGTCCTTCTAAGAGGATATCTTCTTTATTCTAACTTTTTGGAATGTTGTAAAATCTCTCCTGGAGCCAAATAACCCTGTGTCTCAAAGTTTTTATGACCTATAGCTGTCTCCACATTCTGGAATATCATATCTTTTGACATATGAATACCAAAATCTAGTCTTCCTCTTACCCTAGGACTTAACTTAGGAAGCTAGTAATCTAAGGATTTTAAAAATTTGACCCTCTTAGGGAGGTAAAATAAGTTTTCCCATTGTTTCAAATCAGAGAAATTAACTAGACAAAGGGCTACAGATCTAATTCTTCTAGTGTATGAAGAGTCTCAAGAAGCTAGTGCTTTTGAGAGAATCCCTGAGAAATCCAGGGACCCTTTAATATCTCCTTATTAAGATTTGCACAGCATACTACCTGGGGAGATGGAGAATTAAAATAATAATGTATTTTTGATAACTTTAAGTTCTCTTAAATCATATGATTTTCTAAGGATTAAAAAAAATTATCCTGGATGTCTATGACTATACATAGACATATGTAATATACACATATAACACAATAGCGTTTGGGGAACAAGTGGTTTTTGGTTACAGAGTGGTAAAGTCTGAGATTTTGGTGCTCTTGTCACCCAAGTAGTGTACATTGTACCCAATATGTAGTATTTTATCCCTCACCCATCTCCTACTCTCCCCCTTTCTGAGTTTCCAATGTCCATTATACCACTCTGTATGCATACTCACTTACAAGTGAGAATATATGGTATTTGGTTTTCCATTCCTGAGTTACTTCACTTAGAATAATGGCCTCCAGCTCCAGTTGGAGTTGCTGCAAATGGTATTATTTCATTATTTTTAGGGCTGAGTAGTTTGTCATGGTGTATGTTTACCACATTTTTTTATCCACTCATTCGTTGGTGAGCACTTAGGTTGTTTCTATATCTTTGTAATTGTGAATTGCACTGCCATAAATGTATACATGCAGGTATATTTTTGATATAATTACTTATTTATACTTTGAGTAGATAACCAGTAGTGGGATTGATGAACTGAATGGTAGATCTACTTTTAGTTATTTCAAAAATCTCCATAATGCTTTACATAAATGATGTACTAATTTACATTCCCACTAGCAATGCATAAGTGTGCCTTCTTCACGACATTCATGCGAAAATATATATATTTTTTTTATATATAACAGTAAATATATATATATATTTACTGTTTAATAATGCCGATTGTGGCTGGGAAAAGATGGTATCACACTGTGGTTTTCATTTGCATTTCTCTGATGATTAGTGATATTGAGCATTTTCAATATGTTTGTTGGTCATTTGTATATCTTCTTTTGAGAAATGTCTATTTATATCTTTTTTTCACCTTCTGATGGGATTATTTTTCTGCTGATTTGCTTTCCTTGTTGATTCTGGATATTATTTATTTGCTGGATGCATATTTTGTAAATATTTTCTTCCATTCACTGAGTTATCTGTTTACTCTGATGATTATTTCTTTTGCTGTGAAGGTTTTTAGTTTACTTATGTCCTTTTTACTTACTTTTGTTTTTGTTGCATTCACTTTTGGAGTCTTAGTCATAAAGTTTTGGCTTAGGTAAATGTCCAGATGTGTTTTTCTTAGTTTTTATTCTAGAATTTGTATGATTTGGGTCTTATATTTAAGTCTGATCCATCTTCTAATTTTTGTGAGTGGTGAGAAAGAGTGATCCAGTTTCATTCTTCCACATGTGGCTATCCTCTTTGCCCTGCATCATGTATTGAATAGGGTGTCCTTTCCTATTTATGTTTTTGAATGCTTTGTGGAAGATCAGTTGGTTGTATATATTTGGCTTTCTTTCTGGTTTCTCTATTCCTTTCCTTTGGTTTATTTATCTGCCTTTATACCAGTACCATGCTGTTTTGATTACTATAACGTTGTAGTATAACTTGAAGTCTCTTAACACTGTGCCTCCAAATTTGTTCTTTTTGCTTAGTTGCTTTTTTATTCAAGCTTATTTATGGTTTCATAAAAAATTTTTAATTGCTTTCTCTAATTCTATGAAAAATGATGTCAGTATTTTGATAGGAATTGCATTGAATCTGTAGATTGCTTTTGGCAGTATGGTCATTTTCACAATATTGATTCTTCCTATCCATGAGCATGGGATGTATTTCTATTTGTTTATATAATCTCTAATTTATTTCAGCAGTTTTTTGTTGCTCTCCTTATGGAGATCTTTCACTTATTTGGTTAAGTGTATTTCTATCTTTTTTTTTTTTTGGCTGCTATTGTAAAATAAATTGAGTTCTTGATTTGATTCTCAGCTTGATCATTGTTGGCGCTATGCAGTACTACTAATTTGTGTACATTCATTTTGTAACTTAAGATTTTATGAATTCATTCATCAAATAGAGGAGTCTTTTGGTGGAATTCTTAGGCTTCTCTAAGTATATGCTTAGACCATTGGCAAACAAAGATAATTCGACTTTGTCTTTTCCAGTTTGGATGCCCTTTATTTCTTCCTCTTCCTTGATTGCTGTGGGTAGGACTTCCAGAACTATGCTTAAGTAGAAGTGATGAAAATGGGCATCCTTATCTTGTTCTAGTTCTTAGGGGGAATACTTTCAACTTTTCCCCATTCAGTATGATGTTGGCCATGGGTTTTTCATATATATCTTTTATTATTTTGAGATATGTTTATTCTATGCCCAGTTTGTTTAGGGTTTTTATCATAAAGCAATGCTGGATTTTATTGAATGTTTTTATACATCTATTGAGATGATCATATGATTTTTGTTTTTAATTCTCTTTATGAAATGTGTTACATCTATTATCTTGTCTGTATTGAGTCATCCTTGCATCCCTGGGATGAAACTTACTTGATTATAGTAAATTGTCTTTTTGATATGTTTTGGATTTGATTTGCCAGTATCTGTAAAGAATTTTTGCATCTGTCTTTATCAGAGATATTCATCTGTAGTTTTATTTCTTTTGATATGTCTTTTTTCTAGTTTTGGTATCAGGGAGACACTGGCTTCATAGAATGAGTTAAGGAGCATTCCCTTTTTCTCAATCTTTTAGAATAGTTTCAATAGGTTTGGTACCAATTCTTCTTTGAATGTCTGATAGAATTTGGCTGGGAATCTGTCTGGGTTTTTTGTTGGCAATTTTTTTTTTCTTACTTATACAATCTCACTGCTTGTTATTGGTCTGTCAGGTACTATTTCTTCCTGGTGTAAGCTGGTAGGGTTGTATATTTCCTGGAATCTATCTGTTTTCTTTACTTTTGTTTTTATGTGCATGGAGGTTACATAGTAGTCTCAAATGATCTTTTACATTTCTGTGATATTGGTTGAAATGTTTCCATTTTCATTTTCTAATTGAGCTAATTTAAATTTCTATCTTCTTAATTATTCTAGATAATGATCTAGCTATTTTATTTCCATTTTCAAATGACCAACTTTTTGTTTCATTAATCTTTTGTATTTTTATTTCAATGTCATTTAGTTCTGCTTTAATCTTTATTTATTTTCTTCTCCTAGCTCTAAGTTTGATTTGCTGTTTCTATAGTTTCTTGAGGTATGACATTATATTGTCAATTTGTAATCTTTCAGACTTTTTTATGGAGGTGTTCAGTGCCAGAAACTTTCCTTTTAGCATTGCTTTTGCTATATCCCAGAGGTTTTGACAACTTGTGTCACTATAATCATCCATTTAAAGAATTTTTAAATTTCTTTCTTCATTTTGTTGTTAACCCAATAATCATTAAGAAGCAGATTGTTCAGTTTCCAGGTAATTATATAGTTTTGAGGGTTCCTTTTAGAACTTATTTCTAGTTTTATTTCACTGTGACTTGAGAAGGTACTTTATATAATTTTGACTTTTTAAAATTTGTTGAGATCTGTTTTTGTGGACTATCCTATGGTCTATCTTGGAGGCTGTTCTATGTGTTGAAGAGAAGAATGTGTATTCTGCAATTTTTGGGTACAATGTTCTGTAAACATCTGTTAGGTCCATTTCTTCTGGAGTGCAACTTAAGTCCAGTGTTTTTGTTGTTGTTGTTGACTTCCTGCTTCAATGATCTGTCTAGTGCTGTCAGTGGAGTATTAAAGTTCCTCACTATTATTGTGTTGCTGTCTATTCCTTTTCTTAGGTCGAATAGTAATTGTTTTATAAATGTAGGAGCTCCAGTGTTATGTGCATACATATGTAGAACTATTATATTTTGTTGAATTAATTATTTTATTATTATGCAATGACTTTCTTTGTCTTTTTTTTACTGTTGTTGTTTTAAAGTCTGCTTTATCTGATATAACTACACCTGCTTGCTTTTGTAGTTTCCATTTGCATTGGAAATGCAAAACACTTTTGATTTCCATTTGCATTGAATATCTTTCTCCACCCCCTTACCTCAAGTCTATAAGAATCCTTGTATATTAGGTAAGTCTCTTGAAGACAGCAGATATTTGGTTTGTGATTTTTTTAAATCAACTCTGCCGTTCTGTATCTTTTAAGTGGAGTATATAAACCATTTACAGTCAATGTCGATTATGAGACATGAAGTAGACTTCCAGTCACTGTGTTGTTACCTAGAAATCTTAGTTTTTTGTGTGTGTTTTTTTTGGTTTGTTTTTGTTTTTGTTTTTTTTTCCGCTTTGTTATTGCTTTGTAGGCCCTTATAAGTTTTATGCTTTCAATAGGTCTATTCTGATGCAGCTCAACCTTTTGTTTCAAGATTTAGCATTTCTTGCAGGACTGGTCTGATAGGGACAGATTCCCTCAGCATTTGCTTGTCTGAGGAAGACATTATTTCTCTTTCATTTATAAGACTAAGTTTTGTTGTATACAAAATTTTTGACTAACAGTTATTTTGTCTAAGGATATTAAAGATAAACCTAAAGATAGAGTGAACTTCTGGCTTGTAAGGTTTCTGCTAAGAAGTCTGCTGTTAGTCTAATAGATTTTCCTTTATAGTTTACTTGATGCTTTTGTCTCACTGTTCTTAGAATTTCATTACTTCATGTTGACTTTAGATAGCCTGATGACTATATGGCTTTGTAACGTCAGTTTTGCAATGAATCTCCCCAGAGCTCATTGAGTTTCTTGTATTTGGACATCTAAATATCTAGCAAGGCTAACAAAGTTTTCTTCAATTATGCCCTCAAATAAGTATTCAAAAGGTTTTGCTGTTTCTTCTCCCTCAGGAACAATGACTGCTATATTTGGCCATTTTAAATAATCACATATGTATAAGAGACTTTACTTATTTCTTTGATTTATTTTTCTGGCATTTCAAAGATTTCATCTTGGTTGGGATCCATTGCTGGGGACTTAGTGTGTTCTTTTTGAGGTGTTATAGAACCCTATTTTGTTCTATTGCTAGACTTATTTTTCTAGTTTCTTCTCATTTGGGTAGAGTATATCTTCTAATTATTTTTGAGACTATATATTCTAATTATTTTTGAATTTATTTTTTGATTTGACTGTGATTTTTTACTTTTTTTTCACCTTGAGGATGTGACTTTAATGTTTATAGTTTATTGTAACCTAATTCAGATCTGGGTGCTTTCAGGGGTGAAGACTCTGTATAAGTTCCCTGTTTATTTAAAGTTTTTGTATGTTGGCTTTCTAAGATGCTAGTTGTGGTAACGTTATGCTCAGTGTGTGTGTGGAGGTTCACTGTTTCCTGTGGTGTAGCAATGGCAGAGGTCTCATGAAGCTTATCTAGTTCCCAAGTGCTGTGCACTTTTTTGCTTTTTTTTTTTTTTTTTTTTTCTCTCTCTCTCCCAGTGTTTTCTTTACCTGGTTGAATAATTCAGATTTCAGTCCAGTAGGGGAGGTGTCCATGAGTGAAAAACAGCAGATTGGTAAATGCAATACCCAATGGTGGGCAGAAGTCCAAGCCTTGACCAAGGCATTTGTGGGAGCTCTTAGTGAAATACACTGAGGTCTTTTCATGGGCAAGGGAGGGAGCCACTTCAGCCCCCTTGTCAGATCACCAGGAAAGCAAGTCATACTCCTAAATACGTTCTGGGTATTCAGATTAGCAGGCCCTTTTTATTTGCAGGAATTCTGATGTTTCAAGTAGAGAGAGATTGTGATTCTATGCCTCATGCAAATCTGAATCTGGAGGGGACTCCTCCTCTGGGGACACAGTTAACTTGAAGTGTTCCAGAAAGGCTATCTATAGGTCCACCCATGCTAAACTCCCACAAGAGAAGCACCAGCTGTGTCTGCAGTGGTGAATGAGGGGGGAAAGTCTTTTTCTTCAAGACCCTTCTGCAAATTTTCCCAAGTCCAGCACCGTATCTGTGCTTCTACTGAAAGAAACTTTCCACAGGTGGGAAGTTCTGGACTCAAGGTCTGCCATCTAGATTCTTTTTTCCTGGGGTGTGCCACTGATGTCCACTCCCCCTTATCGTAAGAGTAGGAGTCCCTGAGGGCCAGACTAGTATGAATGCTGCTGCTTGTCTGGCTCTAGCCACCTAGTGGGGCTGCCACACTCCAAGTTGATGCTGGGGAATGTCTGTAAGGGGCACAGTGATGTGACCTATTCTCAAGACTCAGTAGTGTGTAGCAACAACAACTCTGATGGAGTCGACAGGAGAATAACGTAGACTCTGTGAGATTTCTTGATTATAAGTAGCCTTGGTGCATTAGTTTTTCTGTAATGCCACCTGTAGTAGTAATGAACTGGTCACATGGACAGACTCAGGACCTTCTAGTTAGCCAAGGTTATATAGGCACAGGTGATAGCTTAGGTCACACACAAGTTTTCTCTTTCCTGTGCACTGTTATTGTGCCTGCAGATGCTGTAATGGATTGTGTCAGTAGGCCTCCAGCCACAAAGTGGCACTTTCAAAAGAGCACCAGCTGGTAGCAGTGGGATTTGTGCTTGCCTTATGTTACCCAGGGGAGGTAATCTGATGACTCAGGCAATGGGCAGGACCATAGAGCTCTCAATTTTTTCTGTTCTTTTTGTTAAGCTACCAGGGCAGAGGGAGGGGCAAAGCCAGTTGGGGGCTGGATCAGGCAAGTTCACATTCTGGCTCTCTTTTTTCTGCCATATGTGGGCAAAAACAGTGTCCACAGTGGGAATCAGAGAGTGGTCCTCTGGCTGTTGGAGTAATGTTTCAGGGAGTACCACAGCTGCCTCTGCTGAAGAGAAGCATCCGTATGAGGGATAGGGAGTAGCAGGCAGCAGTTAGCCCCACTCAATTCCCACACACTTGGCAAAGCAGGTCTTGCACCTGCAGTGACCCACTCGCAGCAGCTTGGTTCCAAGCAGTCAACACTCAGAACTCAACACTGCCCAAGGCCATAAGACTTCCCAGAGGAGATAGCAACCACGGCTTCCAGGTCACGCCTCTCCTAGTCGGCCCATGAAGCAGGGGCTCCCAGCTCTTGCACCTATGACTGCCTCACATTTCCCATCTGCCCCATGATTTGGCCAAGGGCGTTTGTCTCCACTCGAGATTACATCACAAATCTCAGATGGGAGCTTCTCACAACCTGTGACCACTGCCTGAGTTACCTGGCTGACTTCTGTGAGGCCCCCTGTGAAGTGGGATCAAGGATGGCTTTCCTCTGTCCTCCTGGGCATGCACACTAAGCCCGTCCCAATGCTGCTACTTCTCATATATGCCCCACTGCTCACTAAATCAGCTGCAGTACTAGGTGGGATTAAGACTTTTCCCTGTGGCCTGGAGTGTTTGGTTCCCCAATAGGAGTATATGTCCTAGAGGCAGTTTGTCCCCATCTGACACTCTGAGGACATGTAGTTTTCCTCCTGGCTCATGATGTAGGCAGAAACCTGACACTTCTTTCAAAAAGTCTTTGCTTTCTTTCAGTTTTCCTGTTAAGTTTCTGTGTTGCTTCTTGGAAAAAGTTTACATTGTGAATCTCTACACACGATTCTGTCATTCCAAATAGGAGAAGCATGCTAACAGTGACTCTAATCTGCCATTTTGGGAAAAAAAATACTGGAGGTGTGTATTTTTTTTTTTAATACTACAGCCCATTCTGAATTTTCATTGCAACCTCCATTCTAATATTGTATCCACTTTCCACAAACCCTTATTTTTGGTAGCTAGATTTAATTCATTAATTTTTAAATTTTGATAAAAATTATGATATAATTATATTTTTATGTATTTTCATTTGATTATCTAGGTTTATGAAACTGACTAAACTACTAATTATTTCATAATATGATTATATTCTGCTAAATCACTCTACATGTTCCTTGGTATGTTAATAAATAATAGAAACAAGTCCAACTAAAAGACATCACTTATTCTGACTCTTGTTTTGAAAAATGAAACCTGACAAATCAAATAAAAGTAAATGAATTATTACTCAGACATCCACTTATGGTTTGGGTATATATTTTGACAGTCCATGAGAAAAATTCCTCCAAAGGTCTTCACTTCCAGACATAAAATCACTGTGTTGTTTTTCTAAAAGCTATTTTTAAAAAATCAACATCTTTTTAAATTCTCCCATCTATAAGTTGGCAAAAGTATCTGTTGAGGTTTATAAGCAACATTTTAAATAATAAATTTAATATTTAGGGACAATTTAATTTAGTGACTCAAGGCATCTAATATTTGGTACCAATGTATGAATACTAACAGACATTTAGCCCTTTTATTTATGGTACTTTTTATATCAAAACAATTTTTACTTTCTATTATCCTTCTTGTTCTGTGATAGTTTACTATTTCTGAAACTTTTTCTTCTTTACAAAATTTCAAATTGAGTCTAAAAAAATTATATTTTGTTATTTTGAAAAAATATATAACCTAAAACTGTGCAGGCTAATAGTTGTTTCACCAGTTTTATTTTTACTAAACCTAATCACTATAAAATAGCTATATCTGGTGTATGTTAAAAATGTGAAATAAGATGAGAATGCTTTTGTTAGTCTATTAATTAAATTATGTGAATTAGTAGCAACTATTAAGATGCTTTGAATATTTCCATAGGTGGATGAGAACATGTGAGCAAGTACTAGCACAGTGGTAGATGCTTTGTAAATTGCTCTTACATTCCTAGTGATTGACAGGCTAATGACTAAATAACTAAGATAATATAAGCACTTTCATAGAATTTAGAGGTCCACTTAAAAGACAGTTTTTCATTAGGAATTTGTGTATTTTATTTCACATTTCCATAAAATAATTCCTCATTGCAAGAACCACTGCACCAATTATATGAAAGAATTCAAGAGAAAACGATCAGGTGACCTTTACATCTAAAACATCTGATTTGACTTAGTTATCCTATAGGAATCAAGTATCAGGTTTTACAAGATTCTCTTTTTTCAATGTTGTTTTGCTGCCTAAAACAAGGTTTAAGATGACTAATTCACTTTTCTTTTTGTGATTTATTTTTACTTGATCTAATTTCTAAAGTGATCTTTATGAGGTGTCTTGCCTAAAAATTTGCCTATACTTATAAATGCATTTTCACTTATTACAATATCATTTTTTATTGTACTGTAGAAGTACAGGTAGTTGAATGCATACATAATAATTTTGAGAATATATGAGGTTTTACATAAGAAGAATCATATTGAAGTGGTTATCTGGCATATCTAAAGAGCAAACAACAGAGAAGCAAGCTGGAAACAATATGTAGACATCAGTAATTATTTCAGTTTCACAAGACAAATATTTATCAATCCTTTATTCAAAATCTACATATATGCTACTTAGGATGCAGAAATAACTATGTATCTTCATTGCCACCAAGGCATTTATGATCCAATTGAAGGGCAAATACAAATACAATGAAGTTTCTTTGTGTAGCAATTACATAAATAAAACTTCATAAGCTTGCCAAGAAAAGCAAGAAGGAAGAAAGGAAGGAATGAAAACAAATAACAAAACAGAACAATATTTAAATGTGGTTATGATTCAGCCTACCATTACATTTAATGATAACGTGCCTGTTTGAGAAAGAAAATAGAATAATTAACTAAATGTCAAGGGGAGGGGGAAGGAACAAAAGAAAAAAATCAAAACAAAATAAAACTGTGAATGATAATTAATGAGAACAGCAAAATTATGTACAAAAAAACCATATTATTTGGAGAGTAATTTATGAGATTTTTAGGAATATATTGGCTATATTCAAGTTCCTATACTTAAATGCTATACAATAATAAATAAAGGTACTAGATTTAGTAAAAGGATTTTGCACCATGATTTTTTTTTCCTGTAGAGATACAAATATATCTCCTTAGTAGAAACAGATAACCTCAGAGATTTATGACCCTGTTATGTATCAATCTGTATTTATTTATTTAATCAAGCAATCTTAATGTTATTTTGTTAAATTGCTTCTAAATGTCCCAGTTTCTCAGAATCGCTTTGTGTCATTTAAAACATCTATTTGTTATTTATTAATTCAAGTTAACATCTTTAAAACCTATTCATTGTATATTTGCCTGAGAGCTATGATTTTAAGCTTCTATAAACTATACTTTAATAGAAATCAGGGACTGGTTACCCTTAATCTGCTGGAGATACTACATATTTTAAAGCCTGAAGTCAATGTCTAGACAAAAGTTTCTGCTTAACATCAAAGGGTATGAAACATTTGCTGTGGCTCTCAAATATTAAGAAAGGAAAACACAACTGGGAATTTGTCACTAGCACTTTATTCTTTACTAAGGATTGAAGTAGAATTTTATAATGCCAATATTTTTCAGAAACTTTAAACATTATAAATAAAATAAAAATTAACCCAAATCCATTATCTCCCATGAATTTCCTAGCAGAAGAAATGTGAAACTCGTATGGAAAAATAATCCAGTATTGCAGACACAAGGATTTGCCACTACAGAAACAAACAAGTTAAATTGAAAACTCTATTAAAAATAAATTCACAAACAAAAATTACAAAATACACAATGAAAAATAATATACATGCTAGGTGTGGTGACTCACGCCAGTAATCCCAGCACTTTCGGGGGCTGAGGCAGGTGGATCACGTAAGGTCAGGAGTTTGAGACCAGCCTGGCCAACATGGCAAAACCCCATTTCTACTAAAAATACAAAAAATTAGTCAAGTGTGGTGGCAGGCACCTATATTCCCAGCTATTTACAAGGCTGAAACAGAAGAATTGCTTGAACCGGGAGGCGGAAGTTGCAGTGTGCTGATATTGCACCATTGCAACCCAGCTTGGTCAACAAAGTGAGACTCTGTTTCAAAAAAAAAAATTACCATCAATAAGAGTCAGCAGATGTAAAACAGCAGAATTAAAGGAATGTGTAAAAATAGATGAATAATTTGAAAAAATTATAAAATTAATAATATGTAATGAACATATAACCAGTAAAGACATTTAAAAAGAAATGAAGAGCAGATTTGGCAAAGGATATCCAAAAATAAAACTAAAGTAATTGAATTTAAAAACCTATGAGATACAGATGATTAAAATTGATATAATAAATATATACCACAGAGAAATAAAGTTGTCAATATAGAACAAGATGGACAAAAAATAATATTATTATATTAGACAATTTGGGTGCATTTAAGATGGTAGTGAGGCAATATTTAGAGGTAACAACTGGAAATTTTCTATAAGTTATTAAAGAAAAAAAATTTCAGATTCAGGAATTGGACAATTTCTGAACAGAATTGATAAAAATAAATCCAAACTAGAAAGAACACTGATTTGGTGAATATCTTAAAAAGAAGCTAGTTCACTGAAAAACCAATACAATAATACAATGGCATACAAAGTTCCAAATGCAAAAGATATAGTGCAAGATAGAATACTCTACACAGCAGTGAGAATTTTTGGGTCTAAAAAAGTTTTAAGAAAGCACACTCATGGATTCATTGAACAACCGTTTTAAAGTAACAAAGAAAGAAAAAAAAAAACATTAAAAAGACAAGTGTGAGAAGCAAGTGCAACTGTAAACCTGTTAAATGTAATGGTAAATCTAAATAAGCGTGAATTATTTAAAAATGTGAGGTCAGGAGTATAGTCGAGCCTGGGTAACAAAGTGAGGCATGAGTTACAATTAAAATACTAGAAAAGTATAGACCATTTCAATTAAATGTTCCTTTCAAATCACTAATTATTTTCATATTCCAAAATATGAAGGTTAATTTTCTATTCTCATTTTATTGATCTATCAGGAATCTCTTTTTCTTTAATTAAAAAAAAAAACAAAAACAAAAACATGAAACAAACCAACAAAAAAAACCAACTTTTTTTATTTGGCTTCCAGAGAATTCATGTTCTCTTGGCTTTCTTCTTATGTCTTTGTATGCTATTTTTTAGTCTTTGGAACACTTCTGTGTTCACCCCCACTCGCTTGACGAGTTCTCACAGAGCCATGGTTTACAATATTGTTTATGCTAAGAACTTGCAAATTTGTACCTCTACCTCTTACTTCTCTTCTAAATGCCAGGCTCTTACATTCAACTTCTTAGATTTTCTTCTTTTGAGAAGTTAATAAACATCTCAACTTTGAAATGCACATTCTCACACATGACAATTTGTCCCAGAGCAAAAATCTTAGAGTCAATCCTATTTCTATTTCTTCTCTTTTTCCATACATTGCACATCCAACCTTTCAGCGAGTCTTGCTGCTTGCTCTACCTTCAGAATCTATCCAAAGTTAGTCACTCTCTTAGTCTCTCCCAGAAACAGATCCCAGTAAAAACATTCAATCAGAAGTAATTTGGGATGTAGAATAAACTGTATTCTTTCTCTTCCCTCAGCCTTTTGATGTGTTTATTTCAATGTTATTTTTACAAAGTTACTTACTGAATACATTAATTAAAATTGTAATCTACCACTATTACTGTGTATCCTTTCTTACTTTATTTTCTTCACAAAATATATAACTTTTCAACTCCTGTCTATATTTTATTTCTTTTCTGTCATCCTGTATCTGACTGTAATCTTTACAAAGGCAAGGATTTTTTTCTTTTATATCCTAATTGTAGATGTTTGTCTCTAGTAGATTCAATGGTGCCTCCCAAAATATGATAAATATACACATATATTTCCATATGCTAACCCACAGAAACTGTTGATGTGACCTAATTTTTTTATATATATTAATAAGGATCTTGAGATGATGTCATACTGGATGATCCTAGTGCACCCTAAATCCAGTAAGTGTTCTTATGAAAGACAGAAGAGGAGAAGATACAGAAAAGAGAAGAAGGCTATTTGAGGATGGAAGCAGAGCTTGGAGTTACGCAGCTACAAACCAAAGAATGCCTTGAGCCACCAGCAGCTGAAAGAGGTAAAGTAGGATCCACCCATAAAAACTTGAGAAGGAAAGTGGGCCTACCTATACTTTGATTTCTGATTTCTGCCCTACAGACCTGTAAGAGAATATATTTCTGTTGCTTTAAGCTTTTAAGTTTGTGGTAATTTGTTATAACAGATCTAGCAAACTCATATGCTGGCACTGAGCAAGATATTCAATAAGAATTGATTATGAATTATAGTCATTATGATAGTGTGGCATTGACTCAGACATGAACAATTTGTTCACTGGACTGTAACAGGAAACTCAAAAATTCATGCAAGATTTTCGATATTTTACGTCTGAATTGTCATATCACCCAGAAAAATGAATAACTATTCAAAACATGGCAGTGATACGTTCGGTTAACATACAGGAAAATCGTAAATTGTATTCAACGGGAAAGACGTCTTGTATCACTTTTAAAGAAAATATAAAATGTATTTTATTTAGTAAAATTAAACTTATAAAATGATGACATTTATTATTTTCACTTTACTGCTTAATACTGGAGAAATCGTCCTCTTTGATGAGGCTATTAGAAAACAGGAACTCTAACAATTATGTAGTGAGAAGATAAATTCATACAACGACTTTGGAAAGCTCCTTGACAATGTAAGGGTGAAAGTGCCCAAAGTTGTAAAATTTCCCTGTTCTATGTCTATCCTATGAAAATTCTAATATATATAAACTAGATGTACCATATGACCCAGCCATCCCATTACTGGGTATATACCCAAAGGATTATAAATTATGCTGCTATAAAGACACATGCACACGTATGTTTATTGCAGCACTATTCACAATAGCAAAGACTTGGAATCAACCCAAATTTCCATCAGTGACAGATTGGATTAAGAAAATGTGGCACATATACACCATGGAATACTATGCAGCCATAAAAAAGGATGAGTTTGAGTCCTTTGTAGGGACTTGGATGCAGCTGGAATCCATCATTCTTAGCAAACTATCACAAGAACAGAAAACCAAACACCGCATGTTCTCACTCATAGGTGGGAACTGAACAATGAGATCACTCGGACTCAGGAAGGGGAACATCACACACCAGGGCCTATCATGGGGAGGGGGGAGGGGGGAGGGATTGTATTGGGAGTTATACCTGATGTAAATGACGAGTTGATGGGTGCAGCACAGCAACATGGCACAAGTATACATATGTAACAAACCTGCACGGTATGCACATGTACCCTACAACTTAAAGTATAATAATAATAAATTAATTAAAAAAAAAAAAGAAGACCATAAATATTTATTGTGGCTTTGTTTTTAACATTTGCAATGGTAAGTATAAAAATGCCAATATTTCCTGATGTGAAAATTGATAGTTTTACATTTTATATATATTTAATGAAACCCCATATAGAAATTAAACAAAAGCAGATACCCAAGTATCAGCTGGAATGTATCTCAAAAATATCATAGTGAGATTATAAAGCATGTGTTGAAATAATACAGAGAAAACAATAACATTTAAGTTTGAAGATATAAACACTACCATATGCTGTATAAAATATTTTATACATAGATCTGTACTTAAAAATAGAGAAATATACAAGGGGAGGCTGAACAATTTTAGCCTGTAATTATCTCTTGTAGAATTTCTTATAATCTCATTGCTGGTTATATTGCTATATCAATTATTTTTCAGTTTTGGGCATGTGTGAAATATTTCATAAAAAGAAGTGGGACATTTTAATAATACATTGACTTTAAGAGAAGAAAGAATAGGTGATTGGGGTATTTTGTTATATACCAACACATGACTGAAATAATCATATATTCTAATTCTGTTTCAGTTCAGTGGAAAGACTTTGAAGGTTTTTTAACAGAGTTGCAGTTTGTCCTATCATTGAGAACATTGTGTTAGATTAAGTGGAACAGGAATGCTTAGCCGGAAAGAGATTAAAATAATGTGTTGTATGGATATTTGAGATGACATACAATAGAACTGGAAAATAGGGAAACTTCACAAAAAATAATATAAAAAGAGATATAAACGGCTTACCAATTGACTCCGCTGTGTTTGCTAGATGGGAATTGTAGTAACATTGGATGAAATAGGAAAGACAGTAGAGCTCTTTGGAGGCAAATTCTATAAGTTCTTTTTACATCTTGAATGGAAGTTTTCATTTTTAAATGAAATACATATGGATAAAAAATAAAGGTAAATATAGTTATTATGAAATTGTCAACATAAAATGAGAGTTGACGCATAAAAATGAATAGGCTGGAAAAAGGAACTTTTTTAAAATAAAAAAATTGCCTCTTTTCTGATAGTATTCTTTCTTCTTAAACTTCATGATTGTTTCTGGAAATTAAAGTGAAAAAAAACTATCATAAAACTATGACTCTATCATACTGTAACATTTCAGGGCCCACATTATTATACCTCCTCTCTCCATCTTGCATGTCTGTTTAAAATGGTTCTGTTTGATACACTGACACTCAATTTCTTTTTATATGGCATGTAATTTGGGAGATTCTCTAAACAATCTGTTTAATGGCAGACATGGAGTACAATTGAAATTAGAAATATTCTGTTGTAGTTTCAATTCTTTCTTAAAGGTTCTGACATTTTGTTATGAACATGACAAGCCTTATTTTTCTTCCACACATAGAAGGAACACAAATTATAAATAGAACAAAACACTGTGAAATACTGCAAATGTAGAATAATTATTTGATTTCATGCACACACCTCGGTAAGTTAAATTAAATTATATAAGTAAATGACTAAATATTTCAAAATTAACTACTTTAAATTAAGATGTATTTAGAAATACTTTTAATGTTATTGATTTTCTGAAAAAAAAATCTATTGTAATATAAGAAATCATGATATAGGCTGGGTTCGGTGGCTCACGCCTGTAATCCCAGCACTTTGGGAGGCCGAGGTGGGTGGATCATGATGTCAGGAGATCGAGACCATCTTGGCTAACACGGTGAAACTCCATCTCTACTAAAAATACAAAAAATTAGTCAGGCGTGGTGGTGGGCACCTGTAGTCCCAGCTACTCGGGAGGCTGAGGCAGGAGAACGGCGTGAACCTGGGAGGCAGAGCTTGCAGTGAGCCAAGATTGCGCCACTGCACTCCAGCCTGGGAGACAGAGTGAGATGCCGTCTCAAAAAAAAAAAAAAAAAAGAGAAATCATGATATAATGTAAATACTACATATTTTCAGAAAATTTGGTAATGAATATCATCTCCCAAAAGCCATCTTAGTTGTTGCATAAAATTCTACAAATGATATCTGATTTTAATTGAGAGGAAAGTACATGAACTGAAAGTCTTGACTGAATAAATGCTTAAAAAAGGATGATTTTAAAAAATTTAAAGATAAAATTTATTAACTAAAATAATTCTGATAGAAAATCCTAACAATGTAGATTATTGTCTAGATTTATAATTCTGTGAATTAAATATACATTCCCCTGCAAGTGGCAATACTTCAAAAATTAATTCTAGTTTACAATTTAGTATAAAGTAATGTATTAGAATTGTCCCTGAAAGATGGAGTTTAATGGAGAAAAATGAGGAAGATTATGTATATCAGTGCATGGAGAAGAGTAAAAAGTTAGTATTTTGGGGCAAATCAGATGCCATATAAAATCACCTTTTTTTTTTTTTTTTTCTCATTTGATATAATGTAATTGTTATAAAATATCTCCTCAGAGTTCTTCAAATGTCATTTCTTTGAGATGTGGGGACTGGGGTCTCTGACCCTGAATCTGGGAGGACCTTTAACTTCTTTGACTAAGAGAATACAAAGAAAGAAAAAAAAGCAATGCTGTGTAGCTGTGTAACCTTTGAGACCTGGCCTAAAATGACAATCTGACTTCTGCTCACTTTTTTCAGAATCCTCCTTCAGGAGGGTCCCAGTATTGCCAGGTTGGGAGAAAGCCAAGCCATGAGGATAGATCATGAATAGGAGTTCTGGTTGACAATCCTGACAATCCCAGTTCATTCCTAGCTTCGAATACACAAGGCCAGGTGCCAGATATGGGCATAAAGAAGCAATTTTGGAAATGGACACTCCAGTCCCAGCTGTCCTAGCCTTCAGCTATTTGAGTGGCATCCAGACATGTAAATCTTCCCAGCTGAGGCCTCATCACTGAGGTGCAGAGAAGGGGCATGCTCACTGTGCCTGTTTCTAAATTCCTGAGCCACGGAATCTGTGAGCATAATACAAGTTTACTATTTTATACCAGTAAGTTTGGGGTATAGTATTACACAGCAATACAACTTGATACACAAAAAATCTCTTCACTGTTACATAAACTCTATATAAACTGGCATATGCTTAGTTCTTCAACCGCTCTCCAATCTCCTTCTCTTTCCCCATACTCAAACTAATCTGCTTTTTTTTTCTGCTCCTTCAACAAACCAGCACTTTTATTTACACATTAAATTGCACCATTAACTTAAAAAATACAATTTCCAAGATTTTTACAAAACTGTCTTGTAAAGTATCTCAGCCTTCAAATATCACTTGTTAGATAACATTTAGTTGCCAATCTTTTTATAATTGCCTTCTCTTACTCTACTCCTTAGCATAGAGTCCTTTCTGCCATATTTGTCGTATTTGTATAACAGATCAAAATCTGTGGTTATTTATTTACCTAATTTTCAGGTCTCTGCACTTATTATCATACAAGTTACAAACATTTCAGGTCATATCTTCAGTTCACTACATTATATCAGTAGCTTAAATATCACATTACCCATACTAACCACTCAAAAAGTATTTATTATGGAATTAATGGAACTCTAAATTTAATCTGGTCTCCAAACTAAATATATGACATAAGTATCAATATAGGTTTCAGGTAGATAGGGTTTAGCTATAAGGAGTACATAGTGCAATTAAAAGCAGTTTTCACAGGCAAGATGTTTATTTATTTCTACAAAAGAAAGAGTACAAGCCAGGCCAGGATAAGAAGGGCAGCCACACAGTGACACCAAAGATTGGTTATACACGTGCAGGGACATTAATAGTATTTGCTTAGAAAGAAAGAGGTATCATATTCAATAGCATGATGCCTGTAGCACCCTGAGACATGATTGCTTATACTGCAGGCAAGAAAAATAGGACAGGCTGAAGCAGCAAAGGGCAAAGGGGCAAAAGGCCAAAGCCATGCAGGTCAAGTTGTGCTTTTTTAAAGGCTTTCCTGGGGACCTATCTTATGATATTCATTTCAGTGTCACAAAATTCACATGGCTACACCAAGAAACATGGATATTTTACTTTCCAAATAAAAAACTAGACATGAGAAGTTTACTTTTGCATAGCCTATCAATAGTGTCTGCCAAGATATTTCCATATTTTAGTGTATCAGAAAATTGGGCACACATGATTAACTTACTTTTTTCATTTTAAGTAGAAACAAATATGTGTGCATATATATAATATACATATTTATATGTGTGTAAATATGTGTGTAAAACCAATCAACTTCTGTTGCAAAACTTGTGTAAAACTCTTTTTTTTTTTTTCTGGTATGTTTCTTCTGAAAGCAATCTTCACATCTAGGGAATATTAATGGTAATAATAACAGCATTGATTTATTGAGTGTTTTCCTATGTAACAATTACTATATAAGCTTATTTTCATTCAGTATGCCATTTAAACTACTTCTCCAGTTTCGATATTAATATTGGTAATTAATAAATGACTAAACTGAAAATAATGAGTTTAAAATCTTTTTTCACAGCTAGTCAGCAATACAGCTGGGATTTGATATCAGACTCATGCAATTCCAAAGACCTTGACCACCAACTGCAAAAGATACATGGCAATAGCTGATTGCAATGAGAGAAAAACAACTAATAAGGCAACAAGCAGCATACTAAGATATTTTTGAAAGTAAACAGCACTGATTCTATGAGGAATAAACATTGCCAAGCAAGTGTTTTGTTTTGTTTTTCAACTCCTCTAAAAAATTTCACATATATGAATGCCACTTTCATGAAAAATATCTGCATCATAATTGCCATAAGAAACTGCATGGACAAGTCTTATACATTCTGAAAGTAGTCAGGGATGGGGGAAAGCATTTGCTATTTTAGTCTGTTCCTGGTCTTATAACAAATACCACAGACTGGGTAATTTATGATTACAGAAATGTATTTTGAAAGTTCTAGGAGATGGGAAGTTCAAGATTATGGCACCAACAGATTCATTGTCTGATGAGGACCTGTTTCACAGATGTCATTTTGCATGGCATAATCACATGGTAGGAAAGGCAAAGGGACAAAATGCACAAATGCCATGATGTCACATGGCAGAAGAAATGGAAGAGCCAGGAAGCTCTCGGAAGCTTCCTTTATTAGGACATTAATCTCATTCATGAGTGCAGAGCCATCATGACTTAATTGCCTCCAAAGGCACCACCTCATCATCACTTTGAAGATTAAACTTCAACATGAATTTGGAGGACATATATTCAAACTCCAGCACTAGTTTAAATGTAACTAAAAAGGTTTCTTCATTCTGTAACTGTTAATATGCTAATATTTTTGTAAATATCTGAGAGGAAACTAAGCATATAATATTCTAAAATTTATGTACATATGTGAATATCATGTTTTCCTCTCATTCTATCCCAAGAAATTAGTGTCCTCAAGAAACACTGTACAGGATAATTGTCTTTCAAGTTCACGAACTACAGGTTCTTGATTCTTCAGTAGCTATTCCTGGGTAGTAATACTTTACAGATTATAAAAACTTGGGTGCTGCTAAATATAAATGCGCTGAAACTCCTGGGAACCAAACATAAGGACTTAAAGAGAGATTTAACTAGAGATCATACTCATGAATTTCAGTTGCTTCTCTATCTTTGTCAGTGAGCAAATGACCATACAAAATAAGGTATTCAATTATTAATTCCGTGCCCATATCCCAGAATTTCACGCAATCTATTTGTAAGTTCAGATAAATAAGGCACTAATGCCAGGGACATCTAGCATTAGTTCTGGGTTTATAAAGGGATATTCACAACCTCTTGCCATCCACAGAATTTATCAGCCCAAAGTAAAATATACTCATTAGTTAAGGGCAACCTGGGACATGTTTAAAACTGAGGTAGACTGAAGAGTCAACTAATTGCAGGAATCTTTTGTAATTTGGTTGAAATGTTCAAACAAGTCCCACTCCTACTCTGAATTCTACTAGAAGTCCATCACTGGCTTATCTTTCTTTCTCACTGTCTTAAATCACATAATTTATATCACTATGCAGAATGAACTTCAAAAGAATAAGCTAAATTTAATTAATTAAGTTGTTTATTTATTTATTTTGAGACAGAGTCTCACTGTGTCACCCAGGCCAGAGTGCAGTTGCATGATCTTGGTTCTCTGCATCCTTCACGTCCTGAGCTCAAGAGACTCTCCTGAAGCAGGGCATTTCCCTGATCCCTTCACGGGACTCGTGACAATGGTGCCCCATTTACTCAGCCCACTGCTCTCAACTCCTCAAGGGAGAGAGTGCGCAAGTGAACAAGGCAGGAACTGGAGTACAGGAACCAGTGGCCTCTTTGGTGCCGGAAGGAGTGAACTCCACACTCTCAGACCCGCTGTGTTCCATACCTTGCAGGAGAGAGCATGCAGGTGAACAGGTACAGGAGCCAGGATGAGTGCTTTTGAGTGTTGGCAGGAGCAAACTCTGTGTGGGCCCCGTAGCAGCATCTGGGGGGTGCCTGTGACTCCTGAAGCCCCACTGGGCATATTACAGTGCTCCTTTAGCTCTGCCATCTTCAGACAGCTGAAGTGTTGGCAGCTCAGCATGCCTTTTTGTATCCACACTCACTTCTGAGCTCTTGTTCGGCATCCAGGAAAAGTCAGTTCACGGGATCGAATTGAAGGATGGTAAGTGCAGAGGATTTTATCACCAATGAAGGTGGCTCTCAGAAGGAAGGGCAGCTGGGAAGATATAGCAGGAAGGTATCTGGCTGGACTCTTCTCCAAAGTTGCACTGTCAAGCTGTCGCTCTGAAGTCAAGACGCTTCTCTCCAGCATCCAACCGTAGTCTCCCACGCCCAGCTGTTGATTCTCTTCTTTATGTTCAGCTGCTTCTCTTTTTTGCTAGCTGAGTTCTGGGGTTTTTATGGGCACAGGATGGGGTGCAGGGGAGGTCATGGGTAATTTTGGAAAAGGCAACATTTGAGTGGGAAAACAGGAATGTATGCTCTCGCTTTGGGATGCGGTTCCAGGCTTGATTGTGGAGCCCTCGCTAGGGACCTGCCCTCTCTTGCCCAGAATTTCCTTGCCTCCTGTCCCTATCACTCCCACCTCAACATCCTGAGTAGCTGAGATTATAGACTCACATCCCCACATCTGACTAATATTTAAATTTTTTGTAGAGACAGGCTATTGTCATGGTGCCCAGGCTGGTGTCAAACCCTGGGCTCAAGTGATCTGCCAACCTCAGCCTCCCAAAGTTCTGGGATTACAAATGTGAGCCAGTGTGCCTGGCCCTAAATAATATTTATATGGGCATTTTGTAATTACTATAATTATTATTATTATTATTATTATTTTTTGAAACAGAGTCTTGCTCTGTCACTCAGGCTGGTGTCCAGTGGTGCCATCTCAGCTCACTGCAAGCTCCGCCTTCCGAGTTCACACCATTCTCCTGCCTCAGCCTTCCGAGTAGCTGGGACTACAGGCGCCTGCCACCATGCCCGGCTAATTTTTGTTTTGTTTTGTTTTGTTTTTTTAGTAGAGACAGGGTTTCACCATGCTAGCCAGGATGGTCTCGATGTCCTGACCTTGAGATTCGCCCACCTCGGCCTCCCAAAGTACTGGGATTACAGGTGTGAGCCACTGCTCCAGGCCTGTAATTATTATTTTTAATAATATAAATGTTTCCTTTTTAATATGAATTTTTAAAGACTTTTAAAATTGACTGATTGTTCATTAAAATTTAATGAAGGACGGGAATTGGGTATTTTTCTGGATGACAAAAATTAGGCAAGTTTTAGAGATGATGAATTTATCCTAGAATATATGGAGAGAGTAAATTTTGTTCTATAGATCAAACAACTTTCCAATCTGAAGTATCTTAGAATAATATATATTTTTTCTAGTTTCCTTGTAATTGTTTCAAAGTAAGGCTTCAGACTGGAAATTGTATATCTCAGTAGGTGACCTACATGATAATTTAAAAAATTAAAAGCTAAGTTAATTAAATTTTTAATTATTTTAATTTTCTTTAATTTTAATTATCAATCTTGATTGAAGAATTTTGTCAAAAAATGTGGATAATATGTGTCATAAGGATTAATCAGCATAAACTAGTCCCCAAAGGAAATTAAAGGACTGATTGGATAATACTAAAATAACAATTATACAAAGTGGGAAGTGGTGTTATAAGAGAAATTTGGATAAAATGTTGTAAGAAACTAAAGTAGGAAGATAATGTTTTCATTTGTGGGAGATCAGGGAAGTTTTTTGGAAAAACTAATGTTTAAGCTAGATCTTGGAGAGACTTGACTTAATAGAAAAGCAGGCAAAAAATATGAATATCCCTTTCAGATCAGAGGCAATACAAATTATGATAAATATAAACAAATTCTTAATTAGTAATCAAGTTATTGAATTAAACAATTAGATACCATTTTTTCTTCATCAGATTGGCAAAACATAAGATGTTAACAAGGGTTTTGAGAGCACAGGGAAGTGGATAGGCTCAAACTATACTGGTATAAATGTGTAAACAAGATCTCCTTTGGAGTACAATTGTTATATAGTCTATATTCTGTAAAAATTAAACATATATGTTTTTCTTTCCACTTTGGGAAATACATGGTAGATAATCATGCAAGAATGCAGTATTGTGTTGTAATTTTAAAAAATAAATACTCATCAGAATATAAATACAAATAAAAATAGTTGAACTATCATGCAGACGACAATGCCTCCATTTGGCATAATAGTTAATAATACAATCTCTGAAAGCAGAATATATGGATTTGAATAATTCGCTCTCTCTGTAAATGACCTTGAGCAAAGTACTTACAATCTTTTTTTCTCTTCTGTAAAATGAGATAATAGCATTGCCAATTTATTCGCTTGTTTGGGTGATAACTTTTTAAAAACAAATGCTGGGCATCTTTCATTGACTTTTCATGAAGTAACAGCTGTTCCTTTAGAACAAAATGTATGCGTGTTGGAAGTGTGACTGATGCTCACTCCTGTTTTGTTCTGTGTGAGAAAACTTTATGTTGGGTGCAATTCAGAAAACAAATCGATTAAATGAGATAATCCATATATCACACCAAGTACTAAGTAATAAGTAACCAATTAAATTTGACTAATATTAATAATTTCATTATTATTCATCTTAATATTAACATCACGGCATGACTTCTAAGGTATATTGTTAAATAGAAAAATAGAAGTTTTAAACTGAGCCATATTTTAGAACTTGACTTAAAGCAGACTCACAAAGCAAATGCTCATATCCAGAACAGGTAAATTTACATGTGTTTATACATGCATTCACTGTATTTGGGGAAAATACACACCAAACTGGAAACACTGGTTATCTCTGAAGAAGAGACAGGTCTTTGGCAATAGTCAAATTAGGCTTTAACTGTTTCTGAAAAGTTTCAATTCTCTATAAGGAGAAGGTATTACTTATGTCATTTAAAAAAATACATATTAAATACTGGATGACTGAAACTTGTTAGAATTGATGGGGGCGGGCATCACATGGGCAGCAAGGCATTCACATAATGGAGAATCATGGTCTCCTGCAGATGTCTATGAGTGATAAAATTAACTACCTTTTAGGTGGTGCAGTTTCCCGGTTGAACTGATAATTATTGTGTTAATGATTAGTAGGTTATTTCTCAACACACAAGAGATTATTAGTGTTTCAAAGTTTTCACTGTAACTCATCTGTAAAACCTTTCAGCCTATCTCCAGTCCACCTCAGTAATCTGGTGACAAGAGAGTATTCATGCTCACTTTATTTACTCTTCAGTGATCTAATGCCAATAATGCCAGCCTATAGAAACAACAGCCAATTATAACAAAAAGCACATTAGTCAAATAGAGCTGAGTAATAGGCATAAAAATACCTTATTAACATTTTTATAACACTTTAAACTGAAATAAACAGACCACTCTCGATTTTAGCATCTGGTTCCAAACAATTCTTGTTTGGGTGATAACTTTTTAAAAACAAATGCTGGGCATCTTTTACTGACTTTTCATCAAGTAACAGCTGTTCCTTTAGAACAAAATGTATGCGTGTTGGAAGTGTGACTGATGCTCACTTCTGCTTTGTTTTGTGTGAGAAAGCTTTGTGTTGGGTGCAATTCAGAAAACAAATGGTTTCAAATCTTTTGAATGGATGCCATAGCACAGTGTAAATGCAGCTTCTTGTAATTTTTAGAATAATTTCAGCCGCAATTTTTACATTCAATTTATAACTATCCTAAGACGTTCTCCTTCAGGACAAAGGCATTTCTGTTTTCATGTGCCCTTGGGCATCTTCGGATCATCATTCATTATATCAATCATTTATCTTCGGAAAGTGTTTGGCTATGAACAATTACTTACTACACCAAAGCATGAAAGAAATAGATATAGTTCGTCTGCTCTTGAATGCATTTCTACAGATTCCCTTAGGATAATTCCTGTTTAAACTTAAGCTATTAAATTTTCTTGCTGAATTCAAATCACCTCGTATGCTGAATCATGTGGAGACAAATATCCACAGATGTTTGCATGAAGGTTCGGGCGTATTTAAGGGCAGCTTAATTATAAGACACTATGAAATTTTCCTAATTAATTTGGAGCTAAATATTCTACATCAAATCTTTTACAAAACTTAAAGAAATATTTACTTTTCACATGATTACGATTTTGATACTAGGTTAAAAATGACTTATATTGGCATTTTAAAAACAGTTTAAGACGATGTTTTTGATAGTGTTTATTATAACGTTTGTAAAGTCTTTATATTTATGCAAATATACTCTATTTTATCATCTGTTCACTTCATGTTGCATTTGCATGCACTCCTGAATTTCTTATTACTAAAACATATATACAAAACAGACAGAAAGTTAAAATTGATCAATTTCCATCTAATCTGGATAAGATAAACCCAATGAGTGAAATAAATCATTATGTCAAATAACAAAAACCTCATACATAGAAACTTCAACATTTCTGAATAACAAAAAGTATAACATTGTGTAGGGCAAGTTGCCACTTTTGTATCAATTAGAAATAAGCACTGAATCTGAAAGATGAAATTTTAATAGTAACTTTTGACCTCAGGACACAGAGTTTATTCTCTTGGTCAGATGCTTTTGTGAATGAAACAAACTGTGTGTCCAAATCACTTTTCCTTATAATTAGTTCACATTATTTGACTTTTTGATCTGTTTCTTTTCTCTTTCTCTTTTTTTTTCCCCACAACAGATATTCCAAATATCCACCAAGTTTTCAAATACTCCAGTCCATATTTTGTCTTCCCATTCCTAGCAGAAGTACTTTGTCTTCTACTTCCCAGAATAATGTTAATTCTCTTATTTTATAGTTGCTTGCTTTAATTTGTATTTGTTCTTAAGTTTTTTTTTTCTTTCCATCTCACAAGATAAGAGGACATCTCTTTTCCCATATTCATAAATACTTTGCCACCAGGAATTTGGTGTTATTTACACTTTCTTCTAGACATTTTAATTTTACTTACCTTCCTTGAGCGCATGGCAAAGTCAAAACACAAACAGAATCTTACTTATGAATAGAGGCAGATTTATTAAGCCAGGGGTAGGCAAACTATAGCCAATGAGCCAAAGCCAAGCTGCCATGGGTTTTTATAAATAAAATTTTATAGGAACTCAGCCACAGGTATTCCTTTACATATCACCTACAGCTGCTTAAGCACTACAAAGGCAAAGTTGCGTATTTACAACACAAACAATATGGCCTGCAAGCCTAAAGTATCTACTATAGTGCCCTTTATAGAAAATGTTTATTAGCTTTTGTTCTCTTGACCTAAGTTATGAGGCTTACATTTCTGGCCTTCTCATTTGCATTTGAATTTCCAGTTTTGAGTTTGTAGTTTTGTATTCTTGCTTAAAGAGTCCCAAACCCTGACCTCCAAATTGAATGTGCTGTAGATCCCACAAAATATGGATCCATTCAAGCTGATGCCATATCATTATCTGTAGCTTTTATTCTTTGCCATCACACACCTTCCTTGAACAGTTAGGCTTCTCCAAAAAATCTTAAATAATCACGGATAATGGTTTGGTACTGTGTCTCCACCCAAATCTCATCTTGTAGCTCCCATAATTTCCACATGGTGTGGAAGGGACCCAGTGGGAGATGATTGAATCATGAAGGCAGGTCCCGTGATAATTAATGGGTCATGTGGTGTTGAGCTTGCAAGTACACAGAAGTCAAGAATTGAGGTTTGGGAACCTCTGCCTAGATTTCAGATGTATGGAAACACCTGAATGCCAAGGCAGAAGTTTGCCATATGGGTGGGGTCCTCATGTAGAACCTCTGCTAGGGCAGTGCAGAAGGAAAATGTGGGGAGGGAGCCCCCACATAGAATCCCTACTGGGGTACTGCCTAACGGAGCTGTGAGAAGAGGACCATCGTCTTCCAGACTCCAGAAGGGTAGATCCACTGACAGTTTGCACTGTGTGCATGGAAAAGCTGCAGACACTTAATGCCAGCCCATGAAGGCAGTCAGGAGGGAGACTGCACTCTGCAGAGCCAGAGGGGTGGTACTGCTCAAGACCATGGGTATCCACCTCTTGCATCAGTGTGACCTAGATGTGAGACACGATGTCAGAGGAGCTTTAGATTTGACTGCCCCTCTGGATTTCAGACTTGTATGGGACTTGTAGCCTCTTTGTTTTGGCCAATTTCTCCCATTTGCAATGGCTGTGTTTACCCAATCCCTGTATCCCTGTACCCCATTGTATCTAGGAAGTAACTAACTTGATTTTGATTTTTAAGTTCATAGGTGGAAGGGACTTGCCTTGTCTCAGATGAGACTTTGGACTATGGACTGTTGAGTTAATCCTAAAAAGGGTCGACACTTTGGGGGACTGTTGGGAAGGCATGGCTGGTTCTGAAACATGAAGATATGAGATTTGGGAGGAGCTGGGGTGAAATGATATGGTTTGGTTCTGTGTCCCCACCCAAATCTCATCTTGTAGCTCCCATAATTTCTATATGTTGTGGGAGAGACCTGATGGGAGAAGATTGAATCATGGGGACAGGTCTTTCCCATGCTGTTCTCATAATAGTGAATGGGTCTCATGAGATCTACGGGCATTAAAAACATGAGTTTCTCTGCACAAGTTCTTTTTTACCTGCTGCCATCCACATGAGATGTGACTTGCTCCTTCTTGTCATGATTGTGAGGCCTCTTCAGCCATGTGGAACTGTATGTCCAATAAACCTCTTTCTTTTTTAAGTTGCCCAGTAATGGGCATGTCTTTATCAGCAGTGTTAAAATGGACTAATAGAATCACTCTATCAAATGAAATAATATTTATTCCTTTACCACTGACAACTCTCTCTTGGCTCTTCTACTCAATCATGTAACTGATAGATGCTTGGCTTTTTGTTTTTGTAGTTTAACCTGATAATTATAGCTTACTTTATGAATTTCTGTTCTTCTTTTAATTTTGCAACAATTTTACTATTTCTCCTTACATGTTTATAAGTCATACAGAAACTCCTTCTCATCTACCCTGACCCCAGAATATTAAAACTTTTCAGAGTTTCTGGATTAATTTCATTATATGGACATGATTCCTTGAGATAGGAAAAATTTATTGGATTATGACATTAGACTTATAGGAATCTAAGATCTTACAAAATATAAAGCTTTACTAGTAATTTCATGAACTCAGGTAATCATTAGGCATAGGCAAATCACATAATTATTTAGATCTCTTAATCTGATTCTTTAGATCCCTCATTCTGTCACTCCCTTGCCCAGGCAGATAGATGAGACTTCTAGAGAGGTATGCCAACACTTTATTTACTTGGAGATACCTGTCTCAATTACCAAATATCTTACTTTTTATGCAGAGAGTTACATATGTGGTAAATATGACATTTTCCAGGGAGCCCCATAAATCCATAGCCTTCTACTTTGTTAACCATAAGTAATTCTAAACGACCAAGTACATTCTGCTAAAAACATTTCTGTGATACATAATCACTCTCCTGCTAGCAAAAAAACATTCAAATTGTTTGTCAGGAGCTGTCATTAGTATGTTTATATAAGCAAACTGGGCTTCCTTCCTTCCTTGGATCCTGGCAGGTCCTCTCAGTAATCAAAAAGAATCAAAAACCCTTTCCTTTCCAATTTGCTCTGGCCTTGGTCAACATCTTAGTGCCAGATATTGCTGGTGTATTATCATTATTGGCTTACAACGTTTTCTGCAATGTTTCACTTAAGCTAACTAATACTCTGACCTTGATTTGAACCATCCAATAAAGAGTAGGAATTTCCTCCACAAAGCATGTTACTCATTAACGTCTTCCTTTACAGATCTGTTGATGTTCATTCACAAACTCAATTACATTTTTCCTCAACCAATCTCAATTATTTGCATCATTTTCCATGGGCTTATGGGAGTATTTAATTAAATGCGTATTTTTTCTTCTCAAATCAAATTTTCTGAAAAAATTTGTTTCTATGAATTGTATTTTAGGTATATTCGATGTTGGTACAAATAGTAATTTTCAGGGGTCATTATGTCAAAGAGCCCATTCACATCCCATGGCCCACACATGTCAGAGGATTGTTCTTTATCCAACCACTTTCTACAATTTCCACACATGGGAGATAAACTTCTTTTTCATCCATATTTCCAGGGTTACCAGAGAACAACATTAAAGGCCGCAGTGTTCAGTGAAACCTTGCCATAACTTAGACTAAGCACGTTTTTTCCATAATTTTACTTCTTGAGCTTGCTTGCTCTTTTCTTTCTTTCTTTCTTTCTTTCTTTCTTTCTTTCTTTCTTTCTTTCTTTCTTTCTTTTTCTTTCTCTTTCTTTCTTTCTTTCTTTCTTTCTGTCTCTCTCTTTCTTTCTTTCTTTCTTTCTTTCTTTCTTTCTTTCTTTCTTTCTCTTCTTTCTTTCTTTCTTTCTTTTTCTTTCTTTCTTCTCTCTTTCTTTCTTTCTCTTTCTTTCTTTCTTTCTTTCTTTCTTTCTTTCTTTCTTTCTTTCTTTTTTTCTTTCTTTCTTTCTTTTCTTTCTTTTCTTGTCTTTTTCTTTCAGCTGACAGAGCTTCACTCTTGTCACTCAGCTGGAGTGCAATGGCACAATCTTGGCTCACTGCAAACTTTACCTCTAAGGTTCAAGCAATTATCCTGCCTAAGCCTCCCGAGTAGTATTGTGGGAAGTCAGGGACCCTGAACGGAGGTACTGGATGAAGCCATGGCAGAAGAACATAAATTGTGAAGATTTCATGGACACTTATAACTTCCCCAATTAATACTCTTGTGATTCCCTATGACTGTCTTTACTTTAATCTCTTAATTCTGTCATCTTCATAAACTGAGGATGAATGTTGCCTCAGGACCCTGTGATGATTGCATCAACTGCACAAATTGTTTGTAGAGCATGTGTATTTGAACAATATGAAATCTGGGCACCTTAAGAACAGTATAACAGCGATTTTCAGGAAACAAGGGAGATAACCTTAAAGTCTGGCTGCCTGTGGGCCAGGCAGGACAGAGCCATATTTCTCTTATTACTGAAAACGGGTAAGACAAATATCACTGAATTCTTTCCCCAGTAAGAGATATTAATGATTAACAGCCCTGAGACAAGAATGCATTCCCAGAGGAGGCCTCTGAAATGGCCGTTCTGGGGGTGTCTACCTTATGCAGATGTAGATAGGGATGAAACACACCCTAGTCTCCTGCAGCACCCCCAGGCTTGCTAGGATTAGGAAATTCCAGCCTGACAAATTCTAGTCAGACAAGTTCTCTGCTCTTGAACCTTGTTTATCAATTACAATGAGTGCATAATGGAACATGGAAGTTCATTAGGGATTCTAGTTTTGCCCTGACCTTGTGATCTCACCTGCTTTGTGATCTTTTGTCGCCCTTGAAGCATGTGATCTCTGTGACCCACTCCCTATTCGTACACTCCTTACCTTTTGAAAATTGCTAATAAAAACTTGCTGGTTTTACCACTTGGGGGGCATCATAGAACCTACTGACATGTGACGTCTCCCCAGGACACCCAGTTTTAAAATTTCTCTCTTTTGTACTTTTTTCCTTTATTTTTCAGACCAACTGACACTTAGGGAAATAGAAAAGAACACACGTTGAATATTGAGGGTGGGTTTCCCCCATTAGAGTAGCTGGGATTACAAGCACCTGCCACCAAGCCTGGCTAATTTTTGTATTTTTAGTGGAGATGGGGTTTCTCCATGTTGACCAGGCTTGTCTCAAACTCTTGACTTCAGATGATCCTCACTCCTTGACCTCCCTAAGTGCTGGGATTACAGGTGTGAGCCACCGCGCCCGGCCTTGAGTTGTTTCTTTATTAATTCCTGCAAGTCAATATTAAAGACATAATATCCCAGAGTGATTAATATATCCAATAGTCCTTCCTGACTGAAGGTACAAAGTTAATCCCAGTGTTGTTAATAAGAATGGAAGTCATCATTTATTCAATGTCTTCAGTTCAAGCATTGTCTTAAACCAAACTGATTTCCTGCTACAACTAAGTCGTCTAAAAACAGCTTCCTCTAGTGTCCCTGTTTGAAGCAGCAAGTCATTTTTATCATAGTAATGGGCCTCCTGGAACACTACCTCAGTTATATTCAATATTGCATGACCAAATCCTGTAATTCTTTCGAAACACCTGGCAACAGGTCCAGTGCTGCTTAACATGCCACTCATGTTATTCATATTATGTGCTAATTAAATGTGTCTAGTTTGAAAGCATTGTCTATATCTCCAAATAATATGCTTCATGAAATTCTCCATTAGGTATATTCTAGTTCCAGATACTGTTTTATCTGGCCATGCCATAGGCTTCCCTTAAATGTTCTATATGTTCCTCTTGTGGGAATCATTTATAATTTTTAAGTATTAAATCAAACATAAAATCACATTCTCTGAGGCTTTCTATGTTCTAGTTTCATATTCTTTAAATTAATTCTATTTACATTCACACTGATATGTTCAAAGCAACAGATCAGATCAAGTTGTGACATACCAGACAGGCAGCCACTATCTGCTTTCTCTCATAACCAGGGAACTGTCTTAGCAATGTATCACTTTGATTTATGGCCATATAGGGTGCAGAAATTATACTGTACAGCATCCTCTGCTCTGTAGAATTCATTGGTAGTTTCTCTGGAGAAAAATAATCTAGAATGGTAAACAAAGCCTAGAAATTGAGTGATAATTGTAGTCAACTACACATAGCTGAGTCATCGGGGGCACTTTGTCATTTGTTTTATTCAAATTATACAGGTAAAACATCCAAATCAGTAGGAGTCCAATTTCCCTTTTCTGCAGTAAGTAGGCCAAGAGATTTTCACCAACAAAGCCCATTTGTTTGGATGACAATAGCAAAAGATAGTTAAGTATGATATCCTCACTCTGAGCTGTTTGCATGAAAATATTGTAATGGGTTCCCTCCATGGTAATGTAATCTACTTATAAACACCTTTCCCATCTGCTGTGATTTTACCCTATTTGCAAACACTTCCTTCCAATATCAGGCTGTATAACTCATCATGCATAATGTTTCCCTACAAAACCAATAACAAGAACCTTACTAGCACACCCAAACAAATGTTTGGGTTTTATTTGTTTGTTTAACTTTTATTTTAAGATCAAGGGTACATGTGCAGATTTGTTACGTACGTAAACTTGTGTCATGGGGGTTTGCTGTCAAACAAATGTTATAAGTGATAGACAAAGGACCTCAGAAGTCTCTCCTCTGCTTGATAATGGAACTGTCTTCACCTTTAGCTCTAATTTGGTTACATGGGAAGGAACTTTTGATACACCACAAATTACCTTTCAGAAAAGGCACAGTCAAATTAAATGACACAAATATCATGTCTTTGGTATTTTATAACCTCCTCTGGTGCACACAAATTTAAAACTGGGTTTGGGACCACCATTAGAGGCCAAATAAATGTATTAGAGGTGGGAAAGATATAAAGTTATATTATTGCATTCTCCTTCACTCCCTCATTACTACTTCTTGATTTTAGTAAGGCACAGTGGATTTTGTGATTTACTTCTCCTATTAGTCTCAGGACGCAATGGTTTCACTAATTGAACCCTTAATAATTTTTGAGTAAGAGGCCTTGCTTTTCATTTTTCACTGGGTTACAGAAGTTATGTAGCTGGTCCTTCCTGTTGACATTGGCTGTGCCATTCAGTGCAATAGCATGTGTCTTTCAAAAGGATGATAGCAAACAGCTGCCACAGGTATATTTTGAGTCAAAATCCTAAGGAGTCTAAATTGGTGGTCCCATTTAACTTTTCCTAAAGGGCTCCAGTTTGGGTATGCTCTAGTATCATCTTACCAGTTGGATGTAATCATAAGGGCCTAATGTTATTGCCTGTGCTACCACCTACCACAATACTTTTCGTGCTTATTTCTGCTCAGTACCTGTAGTGAGTTAAATTGTGCTCTTCTAAAATTATTATTCATTCAGAACCTCAGAAGGTGACCTTCTTTAGAAATTTGCACATATAATTAGTTAAGATGAGTTCCTACTAGATTAAGGAGGGTCCTAATTCCAATGACTGAAGGTGTTTTTATAGGAAGAGAGGACACACAGAGAAGAGATTGAAAACGAAAGCAGAAATTGGAGTAATAAATCTATAAGTAATAAAGCTCCCAAAATGTGTAGGAGAGAGTAGAATCTAGGAAGGGGCAATAAAAGATTTTTTTCTGTGGCTTTTCAAGGTAGCATGACCCTACTGAATCCTTGGCTTCAGACTTCTAGCCTCCAGAACTGTGAAATAATAAATTTCAGTTGTTTTAAGCTACCCAGTTTGTGGTAATTTGTTCTAGCAGCCCTAGGAAAGTACTACAATACTGTATTCACGTTCTGAACTCTTTCCAGTTATTTTGTGAGTACGGGTAGACAAGATTCTTAGAACAGTCTTGACAGTCTCTGAGTTTATTGCTTATTGGTGGGTCCTATGAAAGATAAATTACTTTTCACAGTTTAAGGAATGTCCTAAGTTGATCTGTACTAATTTCCAGGAATTAATTTGCACCTTGGGCTGTGCCTTAAATTCTAGGTGGATTTATCAGCAAGCTTCTATTTGTAATATGGATGATTATGGTCCTTAACTCCTCTCCTAATTTTTGCTCTGAGAAGAAAATTATCATTGTACCATGAAAGTAGTGTATGAACTCTATCTTTTATGTTATTCTTTACCAGATTATGGCAATGCGAAAACGAATTTTTTAAAATCCATGATAAGATCGTAAACATATACTTGTTTCTATTCTGCAAAGCTTAAAATTTTGCCTACTTGAAATTAAAAAAAAAAAAAAATCTTAGGAGGCCCCTGAGATTGGTTTAAATCTCTGTTGTAGCTACCCCAAAATTCTTAATAATTTTTGAGTAAGTATCCAGGCATTTTCATTTTATACTCAGCTCTATGAATTATGTAGTTAATCTTGATAACATATCAGAGTCTCTTGTCTACTTTATTTTCTGTACATTCTTCATCATATCAAGTACAGATGAAGCATGCAAATGAACCACCTTGATACTCTACTGTAAATGTCCAGCGGCTACCTACTTATTGACCAGTTAGAACTACACAAAGGAAGTTAATGTAGGGAGGGTAACTTCCTTCTGAACCATTTTCTTAATTACAACAGTAGTCTCTTATTGCCCCCTTGGAATTCTGCATTGCTTAATGTTTACTACTGTGGAGAGCTTGAGCAATTCCAAAGGATCCCATTTGTCATGGCTAATTAAAATTTGGTGAAGTGTGAGCGTAGTCATCATCCTCTGTGGAAAACACAAAGACAACAATGTCCCATTCATATTGAATGACAATTGTAATTTTGTATTTACGTAAAGGTAGCACAAGCAGGTAATATTCTCTCCAACCACACATTCCAACCTGTAACTTCATCGTTACCTTGGTTTCCTCCCTGATGTTCTCTCCATGCACTCCAGGTTTCACTTAGAGATGTATGAGGCTCTTTCCTACCTTCTATGAGGCCTACTGTAAATTTTGCTCTACATCCTACCAATTATAAGAAACTTTGAATACTACCCCAGGTAACTTTGTTCAAATTATTATATATGGCCTCAGATCCATGACTGGGACTGGAATGAACAGACCTCAGCTCTTTATTTAATTGTTTTCAGATTCTATGGCTTTAATTAAGGCAGGAAACGCAGCCCCCTGTTCAAGTATATTCTGTTCTATATCACCATCCTCATAATTGGATTGGAACCCTTTCAGCCATAATAAATAAAGCAAATTTTCTAGATTATTTAAGGGATTGGTGGGGGCTACAGTACTCCTCTACTCTGATTCAAAAGTTGATAATGTGCTTTTTACTTCCTTATTGAAAATTCTATCAAGGCTTAGTTTTAAAATCCTATTTATCTTTTCTTGAAAAGTAAATTAATTCAAGTGAGCTGCATTTCTATTTTCTCTTCTTTTAATTTCTCCCTGCTGTGCACATGATATAAATATTTTTCTCCATATAATCCCATGTATAGTAACTAAACCTGTATATTTGTCACTGTTCTCTGAATATATACATTTGGCCCTCAATGTTATATAAGTCTTGTAAGACAGAGAAGCATGAGCTTATCCCATTCACTCTAACTCTTATTATTTGTATCAATAGCATTAACTAAGGTGTTTTCACTCTGGAAAATGTAAAGCCTGTCAACATTTACACTTGTATCATTCCTATCATGTGAAAAGGGGAATCCAATTGGCAATTTGGAGAGGAGTTGTAGCAGTTACCCTTCTCAGCATAGGCCTGACAAATCTCACCTTAACAACTGCAACAGATATGCTGTCACAGTATTTGGAAGTGTTTTCTCAAAAGTTTACAGCCACTTAATGGTTAGTCATGAAAATGAATAGTGCTTTGCATCAGATAATAATAGAACTGCAACATGTCCTCCATCATTAATTTGAAGAATCCATGCCAATGTTAATTCACCAGTCTTCTGTTAGTGAATATTCTGTGCTTTAATAAAATATAGTTTTCACTCATCAACTGACCTCGGACTCCAGTTACATAAATAATTTGTTCAATAATCGATATTCTGAGTAATTTCTAAGGATACAAGAAATTTCTCCAAGAAACCAGGGAGGAATAAGAAGGTTTTCCAGTGAATAAAATGTAATCTTGCAGCTTTTTCTCCCACTATCATCTCCTCCTATTAAAAACTAACTCATTAAAAGGTTAACTTTTACAGGTATACTATCAAGAGTCAGTCAATGGGATTTTCACCCAATTTCCCTTTGTCCATGTACTCCCTGGACCTGTACTCCCAGACTGTATTCTATGGCCCCCAGATTTCAATGATAAGACTTATCTCCCTTAACCTACCTCAAAGATTCCAATACCTCATACCAAAAATGTATAGCCAACTATTCTGAGAACAAATTTTCATATTTTTTCATTATCTCCTTTTGAAAAGGAGCACAGGGTAGAAAAAGGAAACATTCACTATTTTGGTGTGTGGGTCTAAAAGACGATCCTGCTCACAGTGCCAATCTGAACCCACAAAAAGCATTGTATTGTCAAATCAGACTCAGATTGAAGATGTTGCTTGATATCATGCTTTCTGAATAATTTCAAAGATAAAATAATCAAGTACGAGTTAAGTGGGGAGAGACCTGGGTCCTCTCATCTTCATTGAATGTGGTCTGTTACAAGTTTCTAGATTTGGTTTTTAAGTAAAATGTACAGTTGCTTTACTTACTCAGGTGTATTCTCAGTTACAAACTATATCCTTTTATACTAAGAGACCAACACAGCTAACATGACATTTTCTTGGGAATCATCACCCTACATTTATTGATTCCTGGCTTATTTTTCATAAGCAATTTTAGACAACTCTGCATGGTCTGCTAAAAACATTTTATGAAGAATGATTATTTTGCTACCAAAAACTATTTATTTTATTTTCCAAAAGACTTGCATTAATATGTTTACAAAAAAAAAAAAATTAAACCAGAACACCTGCCTTCTTTATTTCCCAGGGGTTTTCCTTCACACCTGCCCCCATCAGAGGAGAAAACTGATTAGGAGGTTCCACCCCTTTCCACACCATTCTTGAATCTATTCTACAGAATTCACTCACATGGTCTAGCAATGTGTTTAAGGTAGAATTTTTTTTTCTATCCATATTTGTTATGTGTTAAATTTACATCATTATATATTGACTAGACATTATATATTTCTTCTTAAACATTAGTCGTAATGAATCTAAAAACTGAATTGATTTCAACCAATAAGTTTATCTTTAATTTCTGTACTCAACATTCTTGTCCTCAATATTTCTATTGTTACTGTTACAGTTACTAAATCATCTTCATGAAATCACAGTTAGACCAGTGCATTAATTTAAAACAATAGCTTCCTTTTTCGATAACTTAACTTCTTCAAACTTTTCTTCACTGTCCTATAATGATAATTATTCTAAAATGACACTCTGATCATTGAAACTTTATTTAATAATTTACTCTCTGCCAATTTCACAAATAAATATTTGTTTCACAGTTGTTATTTCTTCTTCAAGATACATCAAATAATCCACCTTTACAAAAAGCAATTTATTGTTTCACAAATGTGCTTTATTATTTCACCTATTCAGTCTTTTAAACATTTTGTTCCACCCTTGGTCACTAAATAAATTTCTATCTAATAAACATGACTGACTTAGCAAAACTATAGCCTTAGTTTCATGCATGTCTCCATCAATTTTGGAATTGCTTTTATACACTAAACTGCAGTGGGAGAAAGACACACAACCAAATTGTGCTGATTGTTATCTCTTTAAAACCACAACCTTGAAAACCAAATGTGCCTTTCATGCAGCCAAACAAGCCCACTTTTCTTTCGTTAGCCATTGCCTTCTCCCTCTCATGTAAGATTAACTTATGGATTCTTTTCTCATTTCGCACCCCTCACATACTTTTCTTCAATCTCAGTGCCAGCTGATGACCTTGTTTCCTGTGTCAATAAATAAATGAATAGATAGATAAATAGCAATCAAGAGGAAAGGTATGCAGAATCCTACTACCACATATACTTAATGCCAGTATCTAAAATTACATGCTACTCATCCTGCATATTAATAGAGCAGAGTTTTTTCTCTTGTACTATGGACAAACTGAAACAGATAATTCTATGTTTAGGATGGGGTGTGGAAAAGTTGTCTCGTATGTTGCAGGATGTTTAGCAACATCCGTGGCCTCTCCCATTCGATGCTATTAGTAACTCCATTCAGAAGTTGTGACAACAGAAAACGTCTCCAAACATTGCCAATTGGCTCCTTGCAGAGTGAAATCTCTCCTTAAAGAAAACCACTGCCAGAAATGAAATGTTTATACACCTACTTCAAGCTTATGCTTTTGCTTGTTCATCAACTCTTTCTGACTACACAGGCTATACACAGACACTTTTCAATACTTACCCCTCTTATACATAATCAAATTTTCCTCATTATTGGGTCATTTCATGATCATACAAATATGCCGTTACTTCTGTCATATTAGAAAATAAAAGCAAATAAGCAACCGGTATTCTTCATTTTCTCCATTTTCATTGTCAGATACCACCAGGGAATTTGATCTCTTTTTCACCAAAACTCTTTAAAAGGATAATTTATACTCACTGTGTCATTTGTTCCTTGCATGTTCCCTTTAATCATTTAACTTCCATACAGATTTTTGCTCCCCAGTACTCTAATTAAACCTGTCCTCCATCTTGTTAATCTTATAGTTATTTGTCTCACCTTACTTGATTTATCAGCAGCATTTGAAGTAGATTATTCTCATAATATTATCTTCATTTGACTTCCTGGTTTTATATTATGTGTATACTTCTCTCTCTTTCTCTCTCTCTCTCTCCCTCCCACTCCCTCTCCCTCTTTCTCTATCTCCCTCTCTCTCTCTCTCTTTCAGTGTTTTTTCTGTTCCTCAGACTCAATGTTGGAATACTCCAGGTCTCAGTATTTTATTTCCCCCCATCCTCATCTTTCTCTGCACTTCTTTCCTTGTTTATCTCATCCAATCTCATGGCTTTACATACAGTGTAAATGCTAATGACTCCCAAATTTATATTTCCATGTAATATCTCTATCCCGAATTCCATACTCATAAATTCAATTGCATTTTTTACACTTCCACCTGAATGTTGTGATGATAATGGGTCTATTTTTCCTGAGACCCATTCCTCACTCTGCCCAGCTCAATTCATAAGACAGAGGGGATGAACACTGTAGATTATGTATCTCAGATTTTCTGAAAATTGTCTTCCAGGTAGGCTCAAACAATAGGAGACACATGTAGAAAGATGAAAGGCAGGAGCAAGGAGAAATCTAGATATTGTCTCAGTTTCTCCCTGTCATCCCTAATAACAGTTGCATTTTTCACAGGCTCCTGCTCCTTTTACATAGGCGCACTGTGGTTCCAACTTCCTCCAGATATCCCTCCCTGCAGCTCCAGTAGTACAGCCTCCTATCCCTGTTCTCCAAGGGAAGGTGGTGGTAGCCTCCCACTGTTGCTAAATTGTAGGCTGCTTCACTGAATTAAAATAGTTTTAATTTTTTAAAACTATTTCTACCATCAATTACCTGTATCAGTTTCCTTTGTTTTAAATTCTCAATGATTTCAGTTTTCTCGGCTAGTTTCTGATTACTTCAGATACCTAACAGAAATCTCAAAGTAAGTATGACTCAAGAGAAATTGCTGATTTCCATCTCCCAGTCACTACCAAACCTGTTTATGCTTATCCATTTCATTTGATGGCAAGACCTTCCTCTGGTTGCTTAAACTCAAAGGCTTTACAATATCTAGAATCTACTACTTCTGTTCTATTACTACAATATCTAGAATCTGCTACTTCTGTTCCATTACTACTGTTGGTTACAATACAAATAGGGAAGATAAGCAATGAGAAGGCTATGGAGGACAGAGAAGAGAGGAGAGTACATAGAGTGACAGTCTTCAAGAGGTCAAAAACCTGTACGAGTTCAGGTCTTGAACAAGTGATATTGGATGAAATGGGAGGTAGAGAGGACCAGAGAGTAGAATTTTTTTTTTTTAATATTGAGAAATATTTGGTGTCTAAAATAGAGAAGAAATGTTATTAACATGCATGGTGGTCAAGAAACTGACAGGTAAGATTTGAAAGAGTTACCAGTTTGAGGTAAGCACAATAGAGAATAATGACAGAGTTTATAATGGAGAGAATGTCTTTGAAAGCCAAAAGCAAAAGTTGTCATAAAGGAGAAAGAGACCAAAAAAAGGTCTGAAAAAGCAGTTGAATGGAAAACTTAGTGTAGACCTACATTATGAACCATAAACTGGCAAAGTTTATTGATGATGCTTATTGGTTTATTTATTTGTTGGTTTTCAGAAGGAAAGAACTATAATAGACTGATAACTACAAATTAACTGAAATTGTATATACCCAGCCTCCTCATTATTAGGCAGGTGAAGATGAGGTGAGCAAAAAAGTAGCAACACATTGAAAGGGCTATTGAAGGGGTTATATTTTCCAGACACATCAGGAGTTCAAGTTTTTATTAAAAATGAAAAAGAATTTGCTAATCAGAATGTAAGTATTCAAGATCTATCAGTATGTTAGATAAGGGATAGATGATTGATTCTGTTGGAAAAACAGAGTCATATAGTGATGAAAGTCTGATAATACCTCTGAGACTTGAAAGTGACAGAAATAAACAGGAACATGAGGCACAGAGTTTTAGTTATGATAGTCTCTTTGAAGAGGAGAAATAATGGCACAATTGTCATTTTTTGAATATTTCCCCTAGTATTTTTAGTGATTTCACAAATTGTTCTAATGGTTTAAAGGACTACCACTCTGGAATATCACTTAAAGCAATGTTCTTGTGAGGATTAGGTTTAATAAAAAGTCCTGTAATGCTTGGACATATGGAAAGCTAACCAGTAGTATATAAAACAAAATTGTTATAGTTGAAATTTATTATTATAGGTATTTTCCTCATCTTTTTGCAATACTTATAATTTTTTTCTTAATGGAATATGATTTTTCAGTTTTTAAAGTCAAATTGTATTACATTTTAAAAATTAATACAGAACTATTCTGTTGAAGACAATGAATGCATCTTATGCTTAACATGTTAATATGTGTTTCACATTATTTATAGATTTTGTCTACTGCATTGAAATTTGCTAGAATGCTGCATATGTACAGCTTAATGTAATCACTTCCTAACTATAATCTTTAGAGCCAACTGAGTTACAACAAAATTAATCTAATTTTATGTCTTTTATTTGTTTCTACTTCTAGGTTAAATATGGTTTGAGAAAAGTGTTTTAGAAAACTTTGAAAAATCACTAGCTTATTAGAAAGCATGTTCTATTAAAAGATATGAGTCCTATCTCCAGATTACTTTAAATATTAGTTTTATTCCAAATTATGTTCTAGTTTTCCTATCTTTAAAATATATTCATGAAACATTTCACTTCTCTTATGAAATTAAATGTACTTTTAAGTTTGAAATGTATTAGGGAACTCTGATATATGCTTTTTAAAAAAATAACACTATGAATTACTTTCTAAAATGAAAGCAACCCTAAAATAAAAATATATTACCAATATTCAGTTTTACCTCTGGCTTCAACTTATTTTTCTCTCAAGATATTATTCTCTTCTCCAGCCACCCAAGGTGCCAAAAGGAAAGAAGGCCAAAGGGAAGAAGGTGGCGCTGACCCTTGCTGTCTGGAAAAAGCAGGAGACCATGAAAGTGGTGAATCTTCTGTTTGAAAAATTTGGTACTGGACAGAACATTTTGGCATTGGACAGAACATCCAGCCCAAAAGGGACGTCACTTGCTTTGCCAAATGGCCCCATTATACTAGGTTGCAGCAGCAGAGAGCCATCCTCTATAAGCCGCTGAAAGTGACTTCTGTAGTTAACCAGCTCACCAGGGCCTTGGACCACCAAGCAGCTATTCAATGGGGTAAGCTAGCTGGCAAGTACAGACCAGAGAAAAAGCAAGAGAAGCAGCAGAGACTGTTGGCCTGGACTGAGAAGAAAGCAAAGGCGACATTCCCACTAAGAGATCACCTGTCCTTCTAACGGGGGTTAACACTGTCACCACCTTAGTGGAGAAAAAGAAGGCTCAGCTGGTGGTGACTGCACAGGACATAGATCCCATTGAATTGGTTGTCTTCCTGCCTGCCCTGTGTTGTAAACTGGGGGTTCCTTACTGCATTATCTAATGGAAGGCAAACTTGAGACATCTAAGATTAAAAAACAAACAAATAAACAAACACTCTTTAAAATATTCTTTTAAAACTTTTAATCATTAGTTTTTTATCTCTTCAGTACATTAAAATGTCTGGTGGTAGGAAAATACTGGAGTCATATATGACTGTCTACATAATTTGCAGGGCCCAGTGCAAAATGAAATGGATGTTGTACCTCGTCCAAAGTGTTAAGTACTTCAAGATGGCAACAGCAGAGCATTAGACCAAGTAGGAGGTCGTTATGTGCATGGGTCCTTGTGTGACCACACAGGTCACAGGAACATGAAGCTAGACCTGAGTGTATATCCATATACGTAAATCTTAGAGATTTCTAAAACTCAATAAAAGAGAAACTACATTTTGTGTGTGAACACAAAAATTGGAATAAAATTGGCAACAGCATTGGGATTTGTGCTCAGAGTCACAGTTTACATCTGACCACAATTTCTATACGATTTTTTAAAATAAAACAGTAAGATTTTTAAAGAAGGTTTCTGAAATTAAAAAATTATAACATAATTAACTTTGATATTTTAATTCCATGTAATTTAAAACATTTAATAGATATATAATGTTCCACTATTAATTTAACTAGAAGTATAAAAATAAAATATAGATAATAAAATATTCTACTTATTTTTAAATTATCTATGTTATATTGAATAAAAGAAAATTTGGGAATATAAATAAATGAGTATTTTTGAACATGTAAAAATTATTTTCTTGCTGTTTTTAGGAGACTGTTTTAGCAGCACAGGAGCTTACCTCTGATCTACCTCTGCTCAGACAAACCAGTGATGTAATTTACAAATAGATTGTAACTTCACACAAAACACATCACAGTAAAGATATGTAGTGACTTTCAGAGAATTTGACCTAACTAAGAATTTGTAAAAGAGAAATACATTGTCCTTGTGGCTAAACTATACGGCTGTTTCTTTTTAAGTCACATGTATATTTACCTGACCAATTTGTTTTACTCTATTTCAAGTTATCAGGTGAAATTATTTTGGAATAAATTAATGAGTTGTCTGTTCTGAATAAATGTGCATGTTACAAATGCAAACACGTGTATGTATTATACAACTATGCAGCTTCAAGAACTGACTTATTTCTATCAGCTTTTTATTCACTTTTAAAAATTAGGCTACTGAAGCATATTAGAATTTAATTACACCAATTAGTACTGCCACATCAGACATATGATGTGCCTTCAATTAAGAAGTACCTAATGGGTATTAGTACAATTTAGCTTCATAATTAAAGTTCTAAGAACAGCACAAATTAAACATTATGATTACAAAACATTAAAAATCTACTGGTGAAATTAAAGCTGAATATTTTAGCTTCTCCTTTTGAGCTGATTTTAAAAAAGAAAATCAGAATTATATAAAATGCAATGTTATTATTGAAGCATTCTGAATTTAAAAACAGAAATTAAGCTCACATGCCCATAAATATGTGCATATATAATGATTAAATATTAAATAAAATATCCAATCTAACACTTATGTCATCTAATAAGCATTAACGGTTATCATTTTGGAGTTTCACTTGGTTGGGTTGTTTTTTTTGTTTGTTTTTTTCATAGAGACATTTGATATATGTGGTCATCACTCACAACTCTTGCTTCAGTGAGCATGGATGACAGGAAGCCCCAGCTACTGTTTTTCTGGTCGTATGACTGTCTTTGCACTCAGGTCGTATTTTCTCAGTCTGTACCTGGGCAATGTCTGAGCATACTGGGAGTTTTGATGAAAGTCATTTTTAAGATTTGTGATAATCTTCCAACAGAAGACTTTGGACTGGAGACTCCTACTGTCCTGGCCAAAATTTCCTGAACTGTGCTTCAGGCTGTGACTCTTTCACTCTCATCTTTCTTCCTTGTCCCTCTCCTTTGACAGAGGCCAGGCTTGCATCACTGAAGACTCCCTGCACTTAGATCTGCTTTCTCTTCTTAATCTTTAAATAACATTCCTCTCATAATCTTTTGAGCAACTTATAATTACATAGTGTCAGCTTCTTGGAAAACCTGACTTGACAAACTATCCTATTTGAAATACAGACATATATGCATTTAACAATTTTTGACATTATTAGCACATTGAGTGTTAAATAGTATCTGAAGAGAGATATATTTAAAAATGAAAACACCTTTCTATTGGAATTTTCTTCAAAACAAATAGATTATTTTTAAAAAGATGACAACTATAGCAACTTCAGTCTCACCTGTTTTATCCACTAGAGTGATTTGCTTTCTCTGCTTTTCTTAAAGTGATTGGTTGAAATGTTTTAACACTTAGCAGTTTCTTCCTAGTTTTGCAGATATGGCCTCTGAAATGGCTTATGTGTAAGGCAAATAGAGGATGTTCTTTACTGAGCTACTGCTTTTATTTCTCTCTTTCGCTTGTTCTATTTTTTAAGTGAAAATGGCATTAATATCTTATTTGTCAGACTTTCATTTTCATATTTGAGAATTTTGCTTGTAGATAACCAATAGCTATAACCTGTTCAGGTCTTTAAAAAATAGAGCCTATTGAATGAGCAGTCACACACAAGAAATTCTGTTCTTCCCACAGTCTATCATGCTTCACCCGTATTCAGCTTCTCACTTCTGTATCTAAAAACATTAGATTTTATCAGTCTACTTTAAAGTTTCTATTTTTTAAACTTTTCCTAAAATACTCAAATTTCCATAAAGGAAGGAGGGATAAAGCTTAAGAATAAATTCAAAAGGGTCATAAGTGGGGGGAACAAGATCCAAACACAGGCTCTCTTGATGTAAAGATAGACCTTTAATCATGTACAATCAGTCTATTAAGAGAGGACTCTAAACACAAAATTAAGAGTGTAGTTGCCTCTGTGTGGCTGAAAAAGAGTGAAAGATGACTGCAAAATTATTGATGCTGTTCTTCTGTTTAAATTGGGTTGTGTGCTTACATATGTTGCTTATGTTAATATGTCTCATAGGTTAGGTATTTTAATCAAATATGAAATTATATAAATGCAATACACTGAGATAAGATAACTAGCAACACATTGAAACAAAAAAACAAGAATAGGATTGAATACTGGCAGGATCTTTATAAGGCTTGGCCTTTCACTATGTAAATAGATACCTTTTAGTCCAAGAAATCAGAGCTTACACATTTTTAGGAAAATAAAAAAAAAAAAATCAATAGAATAAATTAATGCTATGTCTTGTAAGCAAAAGTCTACTGAGATGAATTCATAATATCCCATAACAGCAAAAAAAAAAAAAAAAAAAAAAAAAAAAAAAAAAATGCATTCAGAAGTCCTAAATCTATAAACCATAAAATAGTTAAGCACATAGAATTTACTTAAGTTCAAAATCATCATGCTCATTAGACTTATATAATTCTTGTAGCATTCAGTACATACTGGATAATTCTTATTCCCATTATTTATTACTAAGCACATTGAAATTTCACCTTAATAATATTATTTTTTAACTTTCATTTGTATTGTAACTGTTGGTTACACAGTTACAATATGATGTTACACAGTTACAATGATGACGTGTTTCATCACTATAATTAATCTCTTTCAAATGGCCTTTATGCCAAATTATTTTATTATATGCTCTTTCCATGCCATGCCTTGTTTTCCAAACTTACCACAGAACAAATTTTGTAATTAGTTTTCCATTACTGAATTAGTACCAATCTCTGTCTTAAAAAACAAATACAGTAAAAAATGATAATGAGTTTATTTTTTCTTATAATACTATCACTGGTGCACTTTTAGAACAAATTAATCTTTTTTTTTTTTTTTTTTTTTTTTTTTTTTTTTTTTTTTTTTTTTGAGACGGAGTCTCGCTCTGTCGTCCAGGATGGAGTGCGGTGGCCGGATCTCAGCTCACTGCAGGCTCCGCCTCCCAGGTTTACGCCATTCTCCTGCCTCAGCCTCCTGAGTAGCTGGGACTACAGGCGCCCGCCACGTCGCCCGGCTAGTTTTTTGTATTTTTTAGTACAGACGGGGTTTCACCGTGTTAGCCAGGATGGTCTCGATTTCCTGACCTCGTGATCCGCCCGTCTCGGCCTCCCAAAGTGCTGGGATTACAGGCTTGAGCCACCGCGCCCGGCAATAAATTAATCTTAAGATGATATAAGCATTTCTCCGAATGATCTTCAAATTCATTGATTGTTTTGTGATTTCAATTTCCTTGTTTATTGTTCCTGTTGCAATTTTTTCAGATTTTATAATTATATATATTAACTCAGAACACATACCTCTTATCACACATATTTTTTTCATATAGTTTATCTACATCTCATAGAAAAGGGCTCATTTGCATTTTCTCTTATTAGACTCCTGATTTCAAATAATATATTATTTATGAGTATTTTTCTGTGCTGTAGTTATTCATTCTTACAGATATGTAACATAATTCCTTTTTCAAAGGTAAAAATTGAGCTATCTTTTGTTGAGGATTTGTTGATCTCTGTCTAAAGTTTCAAAAATAAAGAACTTTAAAACCAAAATGTAAATTCCTTTCAAGTTTTAGTAAAATTACTTCAAATGTAGTAGCTTAAACAATACAGATTTATTATGTTACAGTTCTGTAAGTCAGAAATCTGACTTGATCACACCATGGTAAAAAACAATATATTGCCAGGATTGTTTTTTCTGGGGGGTGCATGGGAAGAGTTTGTTTCCTTTGGTTTTACACAGCCCAGAGGCTGTTTGCATTCCTTTACTCAGAGTCCTCTCCCCCATTCTTAAAATAAGGAATGGAGTCAGGGTGACTATGGTTAGCAATATTGTGTTGTATATTTCAAAATAGCTAGAAGAGAGGATTTTGAGTGCTCTCAGCATAAAGATATCAAAGATGTATGAAGTGAAGATTATGTTGAATATCCTGATTCAATATTTAAACAATACATACACATGTTGAAACATCACACTATATTCCATAAATATGTACAATTATTATGTGTCATAAAACAAGATTTAAATTGTTTTAAAAGGCCAGCAATGGCAGTTTATGAGCTCCCATCTCATCACTCTAACTTCTTCTGCTTCCTTCTTCCACTTATAAATGTCCTTCTGATTATTTTGGTCCCATCAGAATAATCCAGAATAACTTTCCTATCTTAATATCAACTGATTAACAACCTTAATTCAGTCTACAATTTCAAATTTCCTTTGCCATGCAACTAACATTCACAAATTCTGGGGACTAGACTGTGGATACCCGTTTTATTAGTTTGTTCTCACACTAATAAAGACACAGTTGAAACTGGGTAATTTATAAAAGAAAGAGGTTTAATTACAATTCCACATGTTTGGGGAGGCCTCAAAATCATGGTGGAAAGTGAATGAGAAGCAATGTCACATCCCACGTGGTGGCAGGCAAGACAGCTTGTGCAGGGGAACTCCCATTTATAAACCCACCAGATCTCATGAAACTTATTCACTACCACAAGAACAGCATGGGGCAAACCATCCCCATGATTAAATTATCTCTATCTGACCCCATTCTTGACATGTGGGAATTATTACAATTCAAGGTGAGATTTGGGTGGGGACAGAGCCAAATCATATCGTTCATGGAGAGCCATGATTCTGCCTACCACAAGTAAGATGTACAAAGCACGGAAGGAGCTACAGCCACAAACCATTGTACCATTGGGAATTTCTAGCAGAATAAATAGCAGTTATTAACTGATAAGTTAACAGATTAAGTAAACCTAAATAATTGCCTTCATTAGCAGCGAGGCTTTTGATGGTTCATGTATCACAAATATTTAAACACAAATACATTCTTCTCATTTATTCCAATAACAAAAGTGTATTTTTTTGTTTGTTTTGTTTTGTTTTTGAAAGTTTGGTATGAAAGAGAGATGAGCCGATTTGACTACTCTAGGCTAGAGGATATGTAGCTGAGATTCTATGGCTGAGTGGAGGAAAAAAAAAAAAAAATCACAAGCCCTGTCAGGCTTAACAGAGAGATAAAACTGTTTCTGTTGAGATGTGATGGCCCCCATCACACCACATTTGGACTTCTAGCTAGCCTGAGTTCTTCAGATAACTGACCTTCCTTCCTTCCTCCCTCTTGTAATAGTCTTTGTGTGTTTAGAAGTACCTTGAAATACTGGTCAGAAATGTGGCACCAAAGAGAAAGGCTTGCTCACTCCACATCTTGACCTGATCATTTCCTGAACATGATTGTGTGAGATAGACGACTCTTTGCTCTTCTTTGGCTGATCTACAGGAATAACATTGGGAATAAGCAAAGCTCCTTTGGACTCCAGAGGGTGGTGGTCAGGAAGTGGGCCATTGAGAACCTAGGTAGAAATACAGGCCAGATTATTGGAGTAGTTTGGTTTATAATGTTAAAATATTTATACATATGTTATGCGGGCCTCTATTTCCACTCTCGTCTTAAAGATCACACATATTATTGGAGGGCCTAGCAGTGTTTCTGGAGTTTTTGGAACTATGCCTTTTTCAAGATAAACTAAAAAACATTTATGGATAATTTAATTTTTCCCAGTGTAGATTCCAGTGCCAAATTCCTTTCTCAGACTCTGTTTCTAGTATAACATGTTAATATGTAATCCTGCTTCACTTAGGGATTTTTAGAGAATTTATCCCAGGTTACTTAATTCAGCTCCAAGACGTACTTTTCTTTTAAATGCAGTGAATAAAGGTTGAGTTACCTAGTCATTCCTGTTTAATTTAATCCTACTGTCATCTGCCAATATGGTGCTGATACTGTTTCCTATTTCTAGATTGTAGCTAGAAATATTCTGTAATATTTATTCTTGACATATGTCTGTTACTTTAAAGGAATACATAGGCTATAAATAGTCCCCTTGCCTCTCACAAGTTAGACAGTCCTTCCCAGAATGCCCCGCTGAAGAGTTGTAGCAGATCACCCTGTTCCTCCTTAACCTCTCTGTGCCTCATATGTTCACCTGTAAAATAGTGATCATAGTAACACCTATCTTGTGATGATGTAGAGAGGATTAAAAAAGCTAATTAGGGGAGACCAGGCATGGTGACTTATGCCTGTAATTCTAGCACTTTGGGAATCTGAGGCGGGCAAATCACTTGAAGTCAGGTGTTCGAGACCAGCCTGGCCAACATGGTGAAACCCATCTCTACTAAAATAATAATAATAATGATAATAATTATTATCATTATTATTATTAATTGAGCATTGAAGTATTTGCCTCTAATCCCAGCTACTTGGTTGGCTGAGGCAGGAGAATCACTTGGACCCAGGAGGCGTGGGTTGCAGTGAGCCGAGATCACACCACTGCACTCCAGCCTGGGCAACAGAGCAAGGTTCTGTCTCAAAAATAAATAAATAAATAAATAAATATAAAGTCAATTAGGGTGGAAACATTTAGAATGGTGTGTTCATAGGTTGTCACCCTCTCGAAGCAATTGTTGGACACTATTTTGAAAATGTTTTACTTCTGAGTGAAATGTTGCATTTTATTTTACTAGAAGATTCTTATGTAGTTTAAGTACATTTTACAGTATTATTAAAGAGTATGAACAAAATATTTAGGAAAAATGAGACCATATTTCTATTATTTGTGACATTGACACAAAAAATCAAGCAGATTAATTTTTATTAAGTTTTTGTACCAATTTCATATCTAAAATTTCGAAGAATTTTATTGCAACAAACTCTCTCTTATTGTTAACTCAAAAAAAATTTCTCTGTTTTAAATTGACTTCATTCCATAAGTCTCTACACTACTAATTTGGTCAGAAGTTATTTTCAATCCTAATTGGGAACTACAAAGATCCACTTGATATCCTTTCAATTTATGATGTTGAATAAAGTTGAATTGTAATAATTTGAGTGTGCAGTCAAAACAATTTTCAACACTATGTATCACTGTAGAAACAAGTGAGAATGTCTTATTTAAGTATTTAAGTGGCTTGAGTATGGCAATTAAAATTTCATCTAAGCTTATTTTGATGAATCTTGTAAGGTGACATTTATTTCTTATGCTCTGAACATCATAAGTTCTGTTGATTTTTATGGGAAGTTTTCAAGATCATTTTCAGAGATCTATGACAAAATGACATTATTTGAGGAATAAAAAGAAGAAATAACTAAAAGTTGAAAGCGTTATGCTATTCCTTAAGCCCAAACTTTTCTCCCTTTACAAAAACAAATTAAACGCAAAACAAACAAACCATCAAAAATACCTTGAATCACTGTTGGTGGGAATTAAAATTAGTTCGACCACTGGGGAAGACAATGTGGAGATTCCCCAAGGATCTAAAATCAGAACTACCATAACCCAGTAGTCTCATTACTGGGTATATATCCAAAGGAATATAAATCATTCTACTATAAAGACACATGCACATATATGTTTATTGCAGCACTATTTATTCATTTCTTTTTCTTTTTCTTTTTTTTTTTTTTTTGAGACAGATCTCGTTCTGTCACCCAGGCTGGAATGCAGTGGCACCATCTCTGCTCACTGCAAGCTCTGCCTCCCGGGTTCACACCATTCTCCTGCCTCAGCCTCCCCAGTAGCTGGGACTACAGGTGCCCGTCACCACGCCCGGCTAATTTTTCTTTTTGTATTTTTAGTAGAGACGGGGTTCACCATGTTAGCCAGGATGGTCTCGATCTCCTGACCTCGTGATCCACCTGCCTCGGCCACCCAAAGTGCTGGGATTACAGGCGTGAGCTGTTGTGCTCAGCCTATTGCAGAACTATTTATTATAGCAAAGACATGGAACCAACCCAAATGCCCATCAGTGATAGATAAAGAAAATGTGGTACATATACACCATGGAATACTATGCAGCCATATAAAGAATGAGATCATATCCTTTGTAGGAACATGGAAACCACCATCCTCAGCAAACTAACACAGGAACAGAAAACCAAACACCACATGTTCTCACTCATAAATGAGAGTTGAACAAGGAGAACACATTGACACAGGGAGGGGAACAACACACACTGGGGCCTGTTGAGGGTAGGGGGAAAGGGGAAAGGGGAGGGAGAGCATTAGGACTGACATCTAATGCATGTGGCTTAAAACCTAGGTGCCGGTTTGATAGGGGCAGCAAACCACCATGGCACAAGTATATCTATGTAACAAACCTGCACATTCTGCACATGTATCTTAGAACTTAAAGAAAATAAAATAAAATGATATAAACAACAACAAAAATATCTTGAATCTCCAAAATAAGTTAACACAAATAGTTAAAATTGAGCATGCTTTTATTAGAATAAGAAAATGTCATTGAAAATATAATAGATAATTAATAGATGTGAACATATGTAAGAATGTATGAGTGCTTAGATCTGCTACATAAAGTGAGTCCCAAATGATAAGGTTACAAATTTTTTTTTTTTTTGTAGAATATGTGTATTCAGTGAGATAATGTTACAAAATTCAATCATACAGATTGGTAACTTTTATGTTTATTTTTCAAAAGCAGCTCAGAATAGTTCTTTAGATTCTGTAACACCACAGTGTCCTAATTTAGCTCCTAAAAATTTATTACAGAATTTTAAATTCATTTTCATTTAATCTTCCTCTAGGTGTGTAAGCTACATCAGAGATCTGCACAAAATGCTTTTTACTCTTTCATGGTATACATTCTCCTTAGGTAATTTTGATCTCTACAATCTTTTCCATCATCATTTCTACTTGAAGACTAACTAATATACGTAGAACAAATTTCAATTTCTAGACCTATATGCTTTCCGGATATCTCAAATAAAAGACAAAATTTGGGGAGATATACCATGTTCTTGGTTTTGAAGTATGGTTTTTACAGTGTGATATTATCCTCAAGAAAGAGTAAATAGATCAACAGAACAGCATAGAAAATACAAAAACAGATTTACATATATAGTTAATTTTTTTTTTAAAGCAAGTCTATTCATTAAGGAAAGTATCAGCTTTGAAGAAATGAAAGAGTTTTCAAAAGAAGAAATGTAAAACAATTGGGTATTTATAAGCAATACAAAAATAAATTTGATTCATAGCTTGTAAAATACATAAACATTAATAAAAAGCCAACCTGAATGTATTAAAATCCTAGAGACAAACATAAGGTAAATCTTTGTGACCTTAGTTGAAGCAAATAAGTGTTGTATATGACATTAAACATTTAATTTGTAAAATAAAGTATCAACTTGAACTTCTTCAAAAGTGAAAGTTTTTACTCTTTTTTTTTTTTTTTTTAATATACTTTAAGTTCTGGGATACATGTGCAGAACATGCAAGTTTGTTACATAGGTGTACACGTATCATACTGGTTTGCTGCACCCTTCAAACCATAATCTACATTAGGTATTTCTCCTAATACTATCCCTCCCCAAGCCCACCACTCCCTGACAGGCCCCGGGGTGTGATGTTCCCCATCCTGTGTTCATGTGTTCTTACTGTTCAGCTCCCACTTATGAGTGAGAACATGCGGTGTTTGGTTTTCTATTCCTGAATTAGTTTGCTGAGAATGATGGTTTCCAGCTTTATCCATGTCCCTGCAAAGTACATGAACTCATCCTTTTTTATGGCTGCATAGTGTTCCATGGTGTATATGTGCCACATTTCTTTATCCAGTCTATCACTGATGGGCATTTGGGTTGGTCCCAAGTCTTTGCTATTGTGAACAGTGCTGCAATAAACATATGTGTGCATGTGTCTTTATAGTAAAATGATTCATAATCCTTTTTCTATTTAGTAATGGGATTGCTGTGTGAAATGGTATTTCTGATTCCAGATCCTTGAAGAATCACCACACTGTCTTCCACAGTGGTTGAACAAATTTACACTCCCAAAAACAGTGTAAAAGTGCTTCTATTTCTCCACATCCTCTCCAGCATCTGTTGTTTCCTGACTTTTTAATGATCACCATTCTAACTGGAGATGGTATCTCATTGTAGTTTTGATTTGCATTTCCCTAATAACCAATGATTGTGAACTTTTTTTCACATGTTTTTTGGCCACATAAATGTCTTCTTTTGAGAAGTGTCTATTCATATCATTTGAGCACTTTTCGATGGGGTTGTTTGTATTCTTTCTTGTAAATTTGTTTAAGTTTCTTGTAGATTCTGGATATTAGCCCTTTGCCCGATGGATAGATTGCAAAAATTTTCTCCCTTTCTGTAGATCATCGGTTCACTCTGATAATAGTTTCTTTTGCTGTACATAAGCTCTTTAGTTTAATTAGATCCCATTCATCAATTCTGTCTTTTGATGCTATTGCTTTTGATGTTTTAGTTATGAAGTCTTTGCCCATCCCTTTGTCCTGAATGGTATTGCCTAGGTTTTCTGCTAGGGTTTTAATAGTTTCAGGTCTTACATTTAAGTCTTTAATGTATCTTGAATGAATTTTTGTGTAAGATATAAAGAAGCGGTCCAGTTTCGGTTTTCCACATAGGGCTAGCCAGTTTTCCCAATGCCATTTATTAAATATGGAATCTTTTCCCCATTGCTTGTTTTTGTCAGGTTTGTCAATGATCAGACAGTTGTAGATGTGCGACAATATTTCTGAGGTCTCTGTTCTGTTCTGTTGGCCTACATATCTGTTTTGGTACCAGTATAATGCTGTTTTGGTTACTGTAGCCTTGTAGTATATTTTGAAGTCAGGTAGCGTGAGGCCTTCAGCTTTGTTCTTTTTGCTTAGGATTGCCTTGGCTATACGAGCTCTTTTTTGGTTTCATATGAAATTTAAAGTAGTTTCTTCTAATTCTTTGAAGAAAGTCAATGGTAGCTTGATGGAGATAGCATTGAATCTATAAATTACTTTGGCAGTATGGCCATTTTCATGATATTGATGCTTCCTATCCATGAGCACAGAACAGTTTGCCATTTGTTTGTGTCCTTTCCTATTTCCTTGAGGAGTGGTTTGTAGTTCTCCTTGAGGAGATCCTTCACATCTCTTGTAAATTGTATTCCTAGGCATTTTATTCTCTTTGTAGCAATTGTGAATGGGAGTTCACTCATGATTTGGCTCTCTGTTTGTCTGTTATTGCTGTATAGGAATGCTTGTTATTTTTGCATATTGATTTTGTATCCTGAGACTTTACTGAAGTTGCTTATCAGCTTAAGGAAATTTTGGACTGAAATGATGGGGTTTTCTAAATATACCATCTTGTCATCTGCAAACAGAGACAATTTGACTTCCTATCTTCCTATTTGAATACACTTTATTGCTTTCTCTTGCCTGATTGCCCTGGCCAGAACTTTCAATACTATGTTTAATAGGAGTGGAAAAAGGGCATTTAAAAATATTTTTTTAAAAGCCATGGACTGAGAAAATATTTAAATAGCATACATCTTATTGGCCAAGAAGGTTTTATCTCATCAGGACTAATGTTTGTCTTTAGAACTGGCACTTGGCTGATTTTTGGGAGATAACCTGTGAGCCCTTAATATATTCTGTATGATGACAATGTTTCTATATATCTTTGGCTTTAGAGTACAGTGAACAGCTGATTTTGAGTGTCTGAGGCCTTGGACCATGCTGTGCTCATTTGTCCAGATAGGTTTAGCCTAACAATATAATTTACGGTGAATGGCTGTGTTTATTCTGACAGATGCTGGAGTCTGAGTAGCTGAAATCATTCACATAGGCACTACCCTATGACTGATGCCTCGTAAAAACCCTGGAGACGAAAACTTAAGTGAGCTTCTCTGATTGACAACACTTCAATATGTTGTCCAATATTGTTGCTGGGAGAATTATGTGTGTTCTTGTGGGAACACCTGAAAGCTTGTACCTTATGTCTTCTACATTTTTTCCCCATGGGCTTTTTTTTTTTCTCCTTTGTTGATTTTAATCTGTATCTTTTCATTGTAATAAACTAACTGTGAATGTAACATCTTTTCTAAGACCTGTGAATCATTATAGTTAATAATTAATCCTAACGGTGGTCGTAAGGAGCCCCAACACATTAAAAAATTACTTTCATAAAGAATATATAAAAGCTGTCAAAAATCAAAAATAAAACAAATCACCCATTTTTTTTAAGGCAGAAGATCGAAAACGACATCATGGATAGAAGATAGAAGACATGGATGACAAATAAGTATATGAAAATATTTTAACATTTGTAGTCATTAAAGAATTGAAAACCACAAAGAAATACTACTGATAGTTATTACAATGTCCAAAGTGAAAAAAAATATTGACCCTACCAGGTATAGGCAACAAAATGGAGGAATTGAAACTGTAATATACTTTTGATTGACAACCACTTTGTAAAATAGACTGACAATTTCTTAAAAAAGTAAACCTATGCTTACCATGTAATCTAGTCATGTATCTTCTAGATATTTCCACCTTGAAAAATGAAAAGGAAATTGTTGTGTATAAATGTTCATGGGCATTTTCTCTGTAATAGCTAAAACCTGGGCATGACCCAGATATTCATTAACAAGTAATTGTGTGATATATCCATATATCCAGAGCTAAATTATGCTCAGCAATAAAAACGTTGGGCTACTGACACATGCAACAGCATGAATGAATTTCAAAAGAATTTTGCTGTAAAGCAAAAATGCTAACCAAAAATAGTTCACCTTATATGATTCCATTTATATAAAATTTTTGAATGCACCAAAATACAATATACAGTAATATACAATACTGAAAGATGATCTGCAGTTGTCTAGCTATGACGCTTATTAGGAGAGACAATAATTGCAAAAGGGATTATTAAAAGTAGTCATGAGGAAATATTTTGTGGATTTATATGTTCACTATCTTGATAATAATGATGATCTCATGGATGTAAAATTATGTCAGAGCGTATCTAATAATTTATCTTACATATTTTCAACTTTTAATATGTTAATTATAGCTCAATAAATTTCTTAAAAACTCATTGGACTCTATCTGTAATTTGTGTGTGTTTAGTTTTAAGTAAAATGCAGCTGAATAAAATAAATTAAAAAAGTAATTTTTCTCCATCGTTACCATTTTCAAACATACTTTCACTTACTTACAGAATAGCATACTGAACACTAACACATGCTTTTTTTAAAAAAAAAAAAGTAATATATGATTTTTGCTGAAATAAATGTAAACCAATTACAAGGAATTTATTAGTTTTTATTTTAGATACTTCATATGTATTAGCATCTAAGCCTCAAAGATTCATTATATAATTGCGTAAATTAGTAGTAGAGTTACCTGAATCTGGCTTAATAATCAATTAATCAGTATTTATCTTTAAACATTCTTCCCTTTATGAATTGTGTCACGCTTTTAAAGAGCCTTCCTACATTACAAGCATATATAAAATATATTCTTATACTATTTTAGAATAATTTTAGAAGTTAGATTGTTTTTGAGTTTTTAGTGTTTTCATTGATACCAGATTTACTTTTATGTACATAAATGTATGATTTTAAGTTAGATTATTTCAAAGTGGTATCCCTGCAATTATCTGGACAAAATTTTTAAGTAGTCACATTGACTTGTTTTTAAAACAAGTTAGTTTTAAGCTATTTGGTGACATATGGATCTACTTCACTAAAGTTGTATTTCTCTGTGTAATTCTTTAATCCGTCTGTAGACATTTTAGTTGTTTTTCAATCAGATAGTCGGTTAAAACAGAAATAAAAATTTTACCAAAAAGTTTCCACTTAGAAAATTTAATAGCCAAAAAAATTAACATATGCAAGAATGAGCAAAAACATACTGATAAAAGTTATACATAATATTTTTATTGGAATATCTCAAAATGAAATGTTTCACATGGTTAAAGAACTACAAATTCATTCAATGTAAATAAAAACTTCATGGGAAATGTATAATATATGTGGAATTATTTGATATCTGAAAGAATTAGATAGAAAGTAAAAGGTCAAAAACTTTTAGAAGGTAATACAGTAGAATATTTATCAGCTTAGGCTAACCAATGATACAAACATGATTTAAAGTAGAGCTACACTTAAATAAAAATATTAAGTTGATGACAAAGTGTAAAACACCATTCTTCAAAATATACAATTACAAATAGGAAAGCGCTACTAGGAGAAAAAATAAGATGTTTATAATTCAAAAAGTATTAACATTCAAAACTAATGATAATACAAAGAAAGATATTAAATGGAAAAGTATTCCAGTAGCAGAGTAGCCTAAATATAAGGTAATTTGAAGAAAGAAAAGAGAAATCATGAATAGGTTTATCAATGCTGATTCCATCTCACCAATGATTAGACTGGTAAATAAGAAAATATATGATACTACCAAGGGTAATAAAGATAAATTTCATTTACCATTTATAGTGCTGGTAAACATATATACTGTAAAACCACTTTGGAGAAAACTTGGAAGTACCTAAAATGTGAATATGCACAGTTGCTATTGATCCAGCAAAGGTACCTCTGTGTATATATTGTGGAAAAATTCTCACACATGCATACACAGTGAAACATGTAAGAGTACTTATAGCAACATTTTTGGCATTTTTTTAACCCTAGATTTGACCTATATATCTATCAGTAGAGAATCAAAATATAATTCAAGCTATTTTTACACAGTGAGATATAGTACGTCACTGATAATTAATGCAAATTAATATTATGAATCACCCAAGTTTGAATCAAATATTAGGAAATGATATAATGAAATTATAAAACTATTTAGAGTTAAAAACAGGCAAAAATATCACCTTTTTTTTAGAATTAGTAACTGAATATTAGAAGAAAGTAAAAATATATAGGAATCATAAACATGAAACACAGGAAAAATAAATGAAGCACAGGCAGGTGATTGCCTGCAGAGCAAGAAGGTAGAGTTTATTAGGGAGGGCAGTATAAGAACTATTTAAGGTATTTTAGGATAATAAGTGGTTTTGTGAATTTGAATTCATTAAATAACACTTTATATTTTGTTTTGCTATTTATCTTTTAATATTTTAAAAAAATACATGAAGAATTTTCATAAGTATTTTTAAACTAGAAGACAAATAAGTTGAATGAAACATCTAAATGTCAAATTTTGGTGTGTACTTCCTATTAGTTTCTAAGCAAGGACATCTGGCAAACAGAAATAACTCTGAAGACATGATGGGATTTTGAATTTTTGGATACCTCTGTAAAGTTGTTTGGCAAGCAATAATAATAGCTACCACTTACTTATCAAGTATTTACTAATGTACTAAGCACTACCATATATGCTTTATTAATTCTATCCCATTTAGTACTCAAATCAACATGATGTCTATTTTTGTTCTGTTTTAAAAATAAAGAAGCTAAAATGTCCAAGCCACATATTTATAAGTATTGGAACTACATTAAAACAAGATAGAAACACTTCAATGGTTTATCCTACTGTCTACTTCCTAAAGCAAAATTATAAATTTACAGTAACTGATTCAAATACATTTCCAGAGTTACTTTAGCTTTCAGTTTGGGCCAGCAAAATGTGTTTTTTGTTTGTTTGTTTGTTTGTTTGCTTCCTTCCTTGTTTTTTAAGTGAGAACATTGCCCACAGTTGACTATTTCAATATTTAATTTTGCAATCTTGTATTTTTGGTTTATCTTGATAAACATCAAATATGATGGAGGCAGTTTATACTGAATAGACTTAAGATGCTGACCTTTACAAGCAAAATTCAGATGCTTCATTTTACCAGAATTTCTCCACTACTTAATTTTATTACACCTGTTCCATTTCATGCATTTGGGTTACTTGCTTGGCTCTTCTACGACAGAAAAGAAGGAAAGGAGAAAGGAAGCAAAAGAGAATAAATAACCTAAATAAGTGCTGTTCATCTATTCAGAGCTGTTTCAAAAAATTAAATAAATGTTTTCTTCAGTATTCTCAGTCAAATCTTGCTTCATATTTATTATAAATATCCTGAAGGAGTCATACCAATGTGTTCTCTGTAACTGCCATGAACAATACTTTCTTTTCATATAAGGGCTTTCATGACTATTGAATTAATAGCACATTTAATAATATTTCAATAGGTCAAAATTATGTCATATGTTTTCTTACAAATTTTTTCATTTTTTAGAATTAACACTATAGCCCAGAAATAAATCTTATTATGAAATGTTGTTTGTAAAAAAAATTCAGTAATTTTATTTCTTTTTTGTAAGATTAGTGGCTTCTATTGTATATATTTACAATGGATATCAATATTGATATTGAGTTATCCAAACTAATATTCTTAGTAGCTCCTGCTTGAACTATGAATGGTAGATGACTATGTTCTGTATGCATAACAATAGGAGTATTTTTTATATTAAATATTTTCCTAGAATCCTTAAATAAACCATAATCATATAATATGATTTTCTGCTAGAATTTATATAATTTATCATCATAAAAATATATTGAACTGCTCAGACAAAAATTTTAACTTCTATAAATCTTAATATATAAAAATATATTCTTCTTCAACAAATTGATATTCTAAATTGGTTTTAGAATATCCTTAAATTATTATAGTTTTATTTTCAAATAAGACAATTTTGCAAATTGTTATCATGTTTAACTTAACTTTTGTGTTTTGTTTTTTATTTTTATGTCTTCCCCAAATGTCCTCTTTTTTATGCAAATGTAGAGAAGGTACACACCTACCATCCTAGAATTAAGATGTGACAATAAACTTTGATTTTGTAAATGCATTTTATGCTGACCTAATTGAAGATGAAACGTGGAAAAATTTGTACAATGAGTTCAAGAACTCGGAGGAAAAGTATTCAAACAGTCTAGTTAAGAAAACCTTATTAAGTGGAAATTTCATACTAAACAAGGCTGCACAGCTTGGAAAAGCCCTGCACTTAAAATTAACTTTAGCCCATGATGTGCTGAGGCTCTTGACTCAAGCACAGGCACACAGGCTGGCTATGATTTGGAGAAACATGGTAAATCATATAAATGCTAGTAGATAACTTTAATTTTGTTGTTCATGTGTGGAGGACGTAGGGTCAAGTCTGCCCCAAGAAGACCTCTAGAAAATATATGTGGGTCTGGTTACAGAACTGATGAGACAAAAAGAAGCAATAACTGGGAAAGACTGATTCTTTCTGCTTCTCATTTAGAACGATCAAAATAACTTTCAAACGAAAAAACTCTAGGGGTTTTGAAATTATTAAACTGGCATGTACATATTAAAAGGGAGCTAATAAGGAATTTACCACTAATAGGGCATGAGGGAAAGCAGACCCAAAGTTCTAATTAATGTTTTAAAATGATATCCATTTGCCCTTTTTAAGATAAGTCCATAGTGCTGAAAATTGCTCTGTGTTTCTTATCAAATTTATCTATATCAGCATTTATTTTACTTCTAAATTTAATTACAATTTTTAAATTCATTATACAAGTTATCTCACATTTAATTATTTGTTACCTTTTTTCTCATCTTACAATATTACTTCTCTACCTGTCAAACTATATACAGTCCAGTTCCTATTCCAATCATGGCTATAATACTATAGGCAATTGTGGTACAATTAATCAATTAATTAACAAAGTATAGAAAAAATCAAAAGAACTTAAAAAATTAGGGCGGAGCAAGATGGCCGAATAGGAACAGCTCCAGTCTCCAACTCCCAGCGCGAGCGACACAGAAGACCGGTGATTTCTGCATTTTCAACTGAGGTACTGGGTTCATCTCACTGGGGAGTGCCGGACGATCGGTGCTGGTCAGCTGCTGCAGCCCGACCAGCGAGAGCTGAAGCAGGGTGAGGCATTGCCTCACCTGGGAAGCGCAAGGGGGAAGGGAATCCCTTTTCCTAGCCAGGGGAACTGAGACACACAACACCTGGAAAATTGGGTAACTCCCACCCCAATACTGCGCTTTAAGCAAACAGGCACACCAGGAGATCATATCCCACACCTGGCCGGGAGGGTCCCACGGAGCATCCCTCATTGCTAGCACAGCAGTCTGTGATCTACCGGCAAGGCAGCAGCGAGGCTGGGGGAGGGGCGCCCACCATTGCTGAGGCTTAAGTAGGTAAACAAAGCTGCTGAGAAGCTCGAAATGGGTGGAGCTCACAGCAGCTCAAGGAAACCTGCCTGTCTCTGTAGACTCCACCTCTGGGGACAGGGCAATAACAAAGGCAGCCGAAACCTCTGCAGACGCAAACGACTCTGTCTGACAGCTTTGAAGAGAGCAGTGGATCTCCCAACAGGGAGGTTGAGATCTGAGAAGGGACAGACTGCCTGCTCAAGTGGGTCCCTGACCTCTGAGTAGCCTAACTGGGAGACATTCCCCACTAGGGGCAGTCTGACACCCCACACCTCACAGGGTGGAGTACACCCCTGAGAGGAGGCTTCCAAAGCAAGAATCAGACAGGTACACTCGCTGTTCAGAAATATTCTAACTTCTGCAGCCTCTGCTGCTGATACCCAGGCAAACAGGGTCTGGAGTGGACCTCAAGCAATCTCCAACAGACCTACAGCTGAGGGTCCTGACTGTTAGAAGGAAAACTATCAAACAGGATGGACACCTACACCAAAACCCCATCAGTACATCACTATCATCAAAGACCAGAGGCAGATAAAACCACAAAGATGGGGAAAAAGCAGGTCAGAAAAGCTGGAAATTCAAAAAATAAGAGTGCATCTCCCCTGGCAAAGGAGCGCAGCTCATCGCCAGCAACGGATCAAAGCTGGACAGAGAACGACTTTGACGAGATGAGAGAAGAAGGCTTCAGTCCATCAAATTTCTCAGAGCTAAAGGAGGAATTACGTACCCAGCGCAAAGAAACTAAAAATCTTGAAAAAAAAGTGGAAGAATTGATGGCTAGAGTAATTAATGCAGAGAAGGTCATAAATGAAATGAAAGAGATGAAAACCATGACACGAGAAATACGTGACAAATGCACAAGCTTCAGTAACTGACTCGATCAACTGGAAGAAAGAGTATCTGCGATTGAGGATCAAATGAATGAAATGAAGCGAGAAGAGAAACCAAAAGAAAAAAGAAGAAAAAGAAATGAACAAAGCCTGCAAGAAGTATGGGATTATGTAAAAAGACCAAATCTACGTCTGATTGGGGTGCCTGAAAGTGAGGGGGAAAATGGAACCAAGTTGGAAAACACTCTTCAGGATATCATCCAGGAGAACTTCCTCAACCTAGTAGGGCAGGCCAACCTTCAAATCCAGGAAATACAGAAAACACCACAGAGATACTCCTCGAGAAGAGCAACTCCAAGACACATAATTGCCAGATTCACCAAAGTTGAAATGAAGGAAAAAATCTTAAGGGCAGCCAGAGAGAAAGGTCGGGTTACCCACAAAGGGAAGCCCATCAGACTAACAGCAGATCTCTCGGCAGAAACTCTCCAAGCCAGAAGAGAGTGGGGGCCAATATTCAACATTCTTAAAGAAAAGAATTTTAAACCCAGAATTTCATATACAGCCAAACGAAGTTTCATAAGTGAAGGAGAAATAAAATCCTTTACAGATAAGCAAATGCTTAGAGATTTTGTCACCACTAGGCCTGCCTTACAAGAGACCCTGAAGGAAGCACTAAACATGGAAAGGAACAACCGGTGCCAGCCATTGCAAAAACATGCCAAAATGTAAAGACCATCGAGGCTAGGAAGAAACTGCATCAACTAACGAGCAAAATAACCAGTTAATATCATAATGGCAGGATCAAGTTCACACATAACAATCTTAACCTTAAATGTAAATGGACTAAATGCTCCAATTAAAAGACACAGACTGGCAAACTGGATAAAGAGTCAAGACCCATCAGTCTGCTGTATTCAGGAGACCCATCTCACATGCGGAGACATACATAGGCTCAAAATAAAGGGATGGAGGAAGATTTACCAAGCAAATGGAGAACAAAAAAAAAGCGGGGGTTGCAATTCTAGTCTCTGATAAAACAGACTTTAAACCATCAGAGATCAAAAGAGACAAAGAAGGCCATTACATAATGGTAAAGGGATCAATTCAACAGGAAGAGCTGACTATCCTAAATATATATGCACCCAATACAGGAGCACCCAGATTCATAAAGCAAGTCCTTAGAGACTTACAAAGACACTTAGACTCCCATACAATAATAATGGGAGACTTCAACGCTCCACTGTCAACATTAGATGGATCAACGAGACAGAAAGTTAACAAGGATATCCAGGAATTGAACTCATCTCTGCAGCAAGCAGACCTAATAGACATCTATAGAACTCTCCACCCCAAATCAACAGAATATACATTCTTCTCAGCACCACATCGTACTTACTCCAAAATCGACCACGTAATTGGAAGTAAAGCACTCCTCAGCAAATGTACAAGAACAGAAATTATAACAAACTGTCTCTCAGACCACAGTGCAATCAAACTAGAACTCAGGACTAAGAAACTCAATCAAAACCGCTCAACCACATGGAAACTGAACAACCTGCTTCTGAATGACTACTGGGTACATAACAAAATGAAGGCAGAAATAAAGATGTTCTTTGAAACCAATGAGAAAAAAGATACAACATACCAGAATCTCTGGGACACATTTAAAGCAGTGTGTAGAGGGAAATTTATAGCACTAAATGCCCACAAGAGAAAGCAGGAAAGATCTAAAATTGACACTCTAACATCGCAATTAAAAGAACTAGAGAAGCAAGAGCAAACACATTCGAAAGCTAGCAGAAGGCAAGAAATAACTAAGATCAGAGCAGAACTGAAGGAGATAGAGACACAAAAAACCCTCCAAAAAATCAATGAATCCAGGAGTTGGTTTTTTGAAAAGATCAACAAAATTGACAGACCACTAGCAAGACTAATAAAGAAGAAAAGAGAGAAGAATCAAATCGACGCAATTAGAAATGATAAAGGGGATATCACCACCGACCCCACAGAAATACAAACTACCATCAGAGAATACTATAAACACCTCTACGCAAATAAACTGGAAAATCTAGAAGAAATGGATAATTTCCTGGACACTTACACTCTTCCAAGACTAAACCAGGAAGAAGTTGAATCCCTGAATAGACCAATAGCAGGCTCTGAAATTGAGGCAATAATTAATAGCCTACCAACCAAAAAAAGTCCAGGACCAGATGGATTCACAGCTGAATTCTACCAGAGGTACAAGTAGGAGTTGGTACCATTCCTTCTGAAACTATTCCAATCAATAGAAAAAGAGGGAATCCTCCCTAACTCATTTTATGAGGCCAACATCATCCTGATACCAAAGCCTGGCAGAGACACAACAAAAAAGAGAATTTTAGACCAATATCCCTGATGAACATCGATGCAAAAATCCTCAATAAAATACTGGCAAACCGGATTCAGCAACACATCAAAAAGCTTATCCACCATGATCAAGTGGGCTTCATCCCTGGGATGCAAGGCTGGTTCAACAGACACAAATCAATAAATGTAATCCAGCATATAAACAGAACCAAAGACAAAAACCACATGATTATCTCAATAGATGCAGAAAAGGCTTTTGACAAAATTCAACAGCCCTTCATGCTAAAAACGCTCAATAAATTCGGTATTGATGGAACGTACCTCAAAATAATAAGAGCTATTTATGACAAACCCACAGCCAATATCATACTGAATGGGCAAAAACTGGAAAAATTCCCTTTGAAAAGTGGCACAAGACAGGGATGCCCTCTCTCACCACTCCTATTCAACATAGTGTTGGAAGTTCTGGCTAGGGCAATTAGGCAAGAGAAAGAAATCAAGGGTATTCAGTTAGGAAAAGAAGAAGTCAAACTGTCCCTGTTTGCAGATGACATGATTGTATATTTAGAAAACTCCATTGTCTCAGCCCAAAATCTCCTTAAGCTGATAAGCAACTTCAGCAAAGTCTCAGGATCCAAAATTAATGTGCAAAAATCACAAGCATTCTTATACACCAGTAACAGACAAACAGAGAGCCAAATCAGGAATGAACTTCCATTCACAATTGCTTCAAAGAGAATCAAATACCTAGGAATCCAACTTACAAGGGATGTAAAGTACCTCTTCAAGGAGAACTACAAACCACTGCTCAGTGAAATAAAAGAGGACACAAACAAATGGAAGAACATACCATGCTCATGGATAGGAAGAATCAATATCGTGAAAATGGCCATACTGCCCAAGGTAATTCAAAGATTCAATGCCATCCCCATCAAGCTACCAATGAGTTTCTTCACAGAATTGGAAAAAACTGCTTTAAAGTTCATATGGAACCAAAGAAGAGCCCACATTGCCAAGACAATCCTAAGTCAAAAGAACAAAGCTGGAGGCATCACGCTACCTGACTTCAAACTATACTACAAGGCTACAGTAACCAAAACAGCATGGCACTGGTACCAAAACAGAGATATAGACCAATGGAACAGAACACAGTCCTCAGAAATAATACCACACATCTACAGCCATCTGATCTTTGACAAACCTGAGAGAAACAAGAAATGGGGAAAGGATTCCCTATTTAATAAATGGTGCTGGGAAAATTGGCTAGCCATAAGTAGAAAGCTGAAACTGGATCCTTTCCTTACTCCTTATACGAAAATTAATTCAAGATGGATTAGAGACTTAAATGTTAGACCTAATACCATAAAAATCCTAGAGGAAAACCTAGGTAGTACCATTCAGGACATAGGCATGGGCAAAGACTTCATGTCTAAAACACCAAAAGCAACGGCAGCAAAAGCCAAAATTGACAAATGGAATCTCATTAAACTAAAGAGCTTCTGCACAGCAAAAGAAACTACCATCAGAGTGAACAGGCAACCTACAGAATGGGAGAAAATTTTTGCAATCTACTCATCTGACAAAGGGCTAAAATCCAGAACCTACAAAGAACTCAAACAAATTTACAAGAAAAAAACAAACAACCCCATCAAAAAGTGGGCAAAGGATATGAACAGACATTTCTCAAAAGAAGACATTCATACAGCCAACAGACACATGAAAAAATGCTCATCATCACTGGCCATCAGAGAAATGCAAATCAAAACCACAATGAGATACCATCTCACACCAGTTAGAATGGCAATCATTAAAAAGTCAGGAAACAACAGGTGCTGGAGAGGATGTGGAGAAATAGGAACACTTTTACACTGTTGGTGGGATTGTAAACTAGTTCAACCATTATGGAAAACAGTATGACGATTCCTCAAGGATCTAGAACTAGATGTACCATATGACCCAGCCATCCCATTACTGGGTATATACCCAAAGGATTATAAATTATGCTGCTATAAAGACACATGCACACGTATGTTTATTGCAGCACTATTCACGATAGCAAAGACTTGGAATCAACCCAAATGTCCATCAGTGACAGATTGGATTAAGAAAATGTGGCACATATACACCATGGAATACTATGCAGCCATCAAAAAGGATGAGTTTGTGTCCTTTGTAGGGACATGGATGCAGCTGGAAACCATCATTCTTAGCAAACTATCACAAGAACAGAAAACCAAACACTGCATGTTCTCACTCATAGGTGGGAACTGATCAATGAGATCACTTGGACTCGGGAAGGGGAATATCACACACAGGGGCCTATCATTGGGAGGGGGGAGGGGGGAGGGATTGCATTGGGAGTTATACCTGATGTAAATGATGAGTTGATGTGTGCAGCACACCAACATGGCACAAGTATACATATGTAACAAACCTGCACGTTATGCACATGTACCCTACAACTTAAAGTATAATAATAATAAATAAATTTAAAAAAAATTTTTTTGGTGTGTTTTCTCATGCCTGTGAGTTGTTTTTAGATTAACAGTATTAGCAATAAAGTTATGATAATTCTCTAAAAAAAAAAAAAAAACCTTAAAAAATTATGTATAATTGTGATCAATATTAGGTTATCAACTATGTTCAACTATTTATACTATTTTCCTTCTCAAAGAATTATCAGAATGCTGAACACATAAAATAAACATTGAATAAATTAAAAATAATTTTTCATTCTAAACAATCTAAAGTAATGTAAGTATGGTTCCTATTTAGACTTAACCATAACACTTTGAAAAACTTGACAGAATTCACTGATTGTTAAAAAATTATAATTAATACCTATTACACAATTTTTAATATGCATTTTTACTTTGAACACGAGGACATTTTAAATTGAGCTTCTTTGACATATAATTCACATATAAAAATTGCAGAAAATTTTAAGGACCTTTTTCATTTCTTTTTATTAACCCTTTGCTTAGGATTTCAGTCTGCATACAAATTTATGATGATTTTATCTGATACTCATTCAGGAAACTATTTTAATAGATCATTACCTTTCTTTCTCGCTCAATGTCACTAGATATATACATTTTAATCTTAATTTCTAGGAAATTTTTAAACAATTAAATAAGAAAGCAACTATTGCTTAAGTCAGATTCCTCTTCTTATCAAAATACATATTTTGAATTTGTATTGTTTAAAACAATATAGAATTCTAATTAATAGTTATGTTAGTAAGGAAATGTCTTTCCTCAAGACTACATACAACGTGCTATCTTGCATACAAAATTACCAAATAAACACAGTGGCTGCTGATAAATTTTTACCTAATTATTCAATATGTTTCCCTTGAAAGACGAATGATTAAATGAATTAAACAACAGTTAAACAATTAGATTCAGTACGAATATTATGTGTATACTATGCATACTTTTGTATTTTCAAGGTCAATCATTGCATAGAAAGAAATTTACTTTTTTAAGAAGATAAAAATATAGTACTTAATCTTGAATAAATTTGTTAATAACTAGGGCACATTAAAATATCCCTCAAAAGTAGTAAAATTACATTTTAACATTAATATAAGAGGTTGTCTAGAATATCACAAAAGAAAAAATAACCTAAAAATAAAATGATTCCAAAAACAAAGACTCAAAAGCAGCCCAAAACTTTTACAAAAATAAAAATAATGCCAAAATATTTGTTTCTATTTTAATTGAAAAAAGCAAAGCAGATTTAGTTATTACTCTAGATAGATATTTTATTGTTGATTTTTCTAGATTTAATAGATTCAATAGTTGGAACTTAAAACCATATTTCTCAATTTTATTCTAATTTTCTAACCTCAAACTTAAAAAACATCATTTCCTTCTTTATTTTCCCACCAACTACACACACTAGCCACATCATTCTATTCGTTTTTACCTCTTTCTTTTTCACATACTCTTTGTGTATGATTCTACTTTACCATTTTTTTAGAATATCTTTTCTCAATTTTTCACTTATATTAAATATTGTTTTAATATATAGTGTATTAATAGAAAAGCTAAGGTATAGTAAGGCCAACAGATCAGAAGACAATTGCCATTGAAAAGATACAGTTTCCAAGAGAAGGGAGCATGTCACGCCAGCGGAGACTACAGGGAAGAACTCAGATCCATCAGGAAACAGAGAGAGAGGGAGGAATTCAGGAGCAAGATCCTAGAAAGTGGTGTTTGCAGGAAGAAACCAAGCAGGGTAAACACGCTTAGGACTGGCTTGTTTGAATAATTTCAGTGGGCTCTGGGGCATAAGAGCTGTCCCTAGTTGTCTGGTTTTTGGCCCTGGCGTGATTAGGACAGAAGCACAGTGGCCTGGAGTGTGAGAGTCCTATAGAGGATGTGTTTGGGAACTGGTTAATTTGAATTTGTAAAGCCCATCCTCATAAGGAGTTCAGGGGACACTTGGTAGCACGAAGCTGAGGCAAGGTGACTCCAGCATACTATCCATCGTCCAGAACAAGATGTGTCTGAATTGCTGCATGTTATAAAGATTTGATATCTAATAGAGCAAATCTTTTCATCCTGTTGGTCCTCTTTGATTTAAGTTGCTTATTTTTTTTCTCTAAGTACTGTTCTCGGAATAATTCAATCTGATATGTGTGTCACTATTCCAAGGAATGAGTAGACCACGCTTTGTTTTTCTGCTGCTTGTGAATATTACTTTGTTCAGTTTTCTGAAATTGTCAATGCTGTTGTGATTTTTTTAAATTAACAATGCTACTGTGCTTATTGTGTACTTGTCGCCAGAAACACATGAGCTAATATATCTCTGGAAATGGAATTCCTGGGTCACAGGGTTGGCACATGCTCAACATTATTAGACAATGTTAAATTATTATATAATGTAATCATATTAATTTGTATGCCAATAATTAGTATACAAAAGTTTGAATTGTCTTACATCCAAACTCACTCAAAAATAAATGCAGTCTACAAATTTATAATGTGAGGTATATGAAATTATATTTTGGGTTGGGCGCAGTGATTCATGCCTGTAATCCAAGCACTTTGGGAGAGCAAGACAGGCGGATCAATGGAGGTCAGGTGTTCAAGAACAGCTTGGCCAACATGGGGAAACCCCGTTTCTACAAAAATTAGCTGGGTGTGGTGGTGCATGTCCCTAATCTCAGCTACTTGGGAGGCTGAAACAGGAGAATCGCTTGAATCCAGGAGGTGGAGGTTGCAATGAGCTGAGATCATGTCACTGCATTGCAACCTGAGCGACAGAGTGAGACTCATCTCAAAAAAAAAAAAAAAAGTTATATTTTGCCTTGATATGGTTTTAATTTGAATTAATAATAAGCTTTGGTACCATTTCATATCTTTTAGCTGTTTTACTATTTAAAAGGTCTGCTTATGTATTTTCCTATTTTAATTTTTATGTATTTTTCTAAATTCTTAACAGAAATTAATTATATCATGAATTTAATAGATTGTTATGTACTTGCAGATGTTTCTATTCTGTTTATGAGTTTTCATTTTAACAGCGGTGATTTAGAAGGAGCACTCTTGATATGAGTGGGACCAAACTTGCAAATTATCTTACTCCAGTCGATTTTTGTGCTGGTTTGAAAATTTTTTTCATACTCTGAAATTCAGGGTAAATTGCTTTTAAAATTTTAAAGTTTTATGTTTCACATTTATGTTATTGATCACATGTATAGAGTGAGAATGAGATACATTATCTTTTTATTATAAAAAAAATCTTGTTTTAGTAGTTACTAAAGTTTACTTTTGAAATTGTATTTCTTAAATATTTCTGTTAATTATAGAAAACTGATCTTGTGTTCTATCTTATATACATTAACTTTGCACTTTTAGTAATTCTAATAATCCTAGGCATTCTTCACAATGCATCATAAGATAATGTGTACATTTCATAGGATGACAATTTTTATGTACGCTTAATGGTATGAGACTAGATTATTGGGATTTTCTTTGGTTTAAATTTGGCAAACTATTTTTAAGAGGAAGTTGTTAATAATCACTTTCTACAATATGTGACTCTCTATTCAAATAGTAAATCAGAGAAAAATATTTTTTTTCAAATTTCGTTTTTTGAAAATCAATAATAATGACTCTATTTTTTAGTTTTAATGAATTATCATTAATTTAAAATGCAAATATTATGGACTAAATGTTTGTGTCCCCCCCACCCAAAATTTATATTTTGAAGCCCTAATCCCCAGTATTATGGTTTTTGGAGATGTGGGCCTTTGAAGGTCCAAAGGTTGAGATGAAACATGAGTATGGAGTCCTCATGATGAAATTAGTGAATTTATTAGAAAAGACACCAAAGAGCACTTTCCTCTACACTTCCTTTGTCTCTGTCTCCCTGTGTGTGTCTCATGTCTCTTCCCTGTGGGAACACAGCAAAAAGGTATCTGTGTTACAAACAGGAAGAATACCCTCAGCAGAAACTGACCATGCTGGTATGCTAATCGTGCACTTCTTAGCCTCCAAATTATGAGGAAAAATTTTTGTTCTATAAGCCACCAAGTTTATTGTATTTTTTATGGCAGCCTGAGCAGACTAAGAAGAAAACAATAAAAAGTATAAGTAATTAAAATGAAACTAAATTTATCATCCAAACTCTCACCATCAAGAAATAACCATTTTCAAAATATGTAGAACAACATTCCACGTATTTTCCTAAAATTTATAGACAAAGAGAGAATTGTTAAAGATTTTATACAAATTAACTATTAAGAAACAATTGTATTTAATTATAACAGAAGATAAAAATAATTTTGTATAGAGAAACTGATTAATGTTTATGCATATTTGTTCTTAAAGCACTTTCAAACTTAAGAGAACAGATTATAAAATCGTAAGTTAGAGTTCTTATAGTATAGGTTTCTCACAAGAAGGGAAGAAAGCAAATTAAATTTAACAAAACTAAAGCAGATCTTGCAGAATGTGATTTATATATGGACATGAGTCAGCTTCCTAAACTTGAATCTCAGTGTTACATAGATGAATCCACTCAGACAGAAACAACATTGAACCAGAACAGAACTCCTTTGACAGGCAATGCACATGTTTTTAGGAGAGCAGAGTGTAAGCTTTCTCTGAGCCTCAGAGAAGCAGAAGGTAAGAATGATTCCGGGTTATTCATCCTCAAGTTTTTATTTAAACTCTTTGAATAGGTACCTCATTCCATTTTGCTGGGGTGAAGTGAGTGGATGGGGAAAGCAGGCCAAGGACATTATGTCAATGGGTCACTTCCAAGGGAAGAACAGATCTGAAACATGGTAGAAGCACCCTATAACTAATGACTTTTTCATGCCTTTGGCCTATTGGACTTAACCATTGTAGCTATAATGACTGAAAAACTACACTAAAGCAGTGTTAAGAGGAAAATTTATGGTGCTAAATGCATTCATCAGGAGGACAAAAAGGTCTCAAATTAATGAACTGACATAGCAACTAAAGGAATTAGAGAAAAAAAAAAAAGAAAAGAAAAACAAACAAAAAAAGACCTAAACCCAAAGCTAGTAGAAGAAAAGAAATAACTGAAATCAGAGAACTGAAAAAAAATTGATATCTAAAATTCCATACAAAAGATTGATTAAGTCAAGAGTTTTTTAACTAATACTGATTGATCATTAGCTATATTAATAAAGAAAAAGAAAAGATCCAAATAAGTATAATCCGAAATTACAAAGATTACATCAAAATTGATCCCATGAAAATACAAAAGATACGCAGAGACTATTATGAGCACCTCTCTGCACACAAATTTAGAGGAAATGAATACTTTCCTGGAAACACACAATCTCCCAAGATTGAATCAGTAAGAGAGTGAAAACCTGAACAGACCAATAGGAAGTTTGGAAATGGAATCAGTAATAAAAACCTACTAACTTTAAAAAAAAAAAAAAAAAAAAAAAAAAAAAAAAAAAAAGCCCTGGAAGAGATGGATTCACAGCTGAGTTCTATCACATGTGCAAAGGAGCAAAGGAGAACTGATACCAATCCTACTGAAACGTCTCCAAAAAATCAAGGAGGAGAGGCTTCTACCTAACTCATACTACATAGCCAGCATTATCCTGTTACCAAATCTGGCATAGACCACAGAAAAATAAAACTAGAGATCAGTATCTCTGATGAAAATAGATGCAAAAATTGTCAAACCAAATCCAGCAGCACATCAAAAAGTTCATTCACTATGGCCAAGTAGGGTTTATTTCTGGGATGCAAAGTTGTTTCAACATATGCAAATTGATAAATGTCATTCACCACATAAACAGAATCAAAAACAAAAAACATAGAATCATCTCAATAGATACAGAACAAGCCATCAATAAAATCTAACATTCCTTCGTGATAAAACCCCTCAACAGATTGGGCATTGAAGGAACATACCTCAAAATAATAAAAGCCATCTCTGACAAACCCACAGTCACCATCAAACTGAATGGCAAAAGCTGGAACCATACCCTCTGAGAACTAAGACAAGACAAGGATGCTCACTTTTCTCACTTCTATTCAGCATAGCGCTAGTCCTAGTGAGAACAAACAGGCAAGAGAAAGAAAAGGCATCCAAATAGGAAAATAAATTAAACAATCTCTCTTTGCCAATGCTATGCTTCTACACATAAAAATGCTAAAGTAACCATCAGAAGACTCTTTGAACTGATAAGTGAATTCAGTAAAATTTCAAGAAATGAAAACATTATATGAAAATAAGTAGCATTTTTATACACCAAAATAATTGCTGCTGATAACCAAATGAAGAACACAATCCAATTTACAATAGCCACAAAGAAAATGAAATACCTTGGAATTCATCCAATCAAGGAGATCAAAGACCACTACAAGAGGAAGTATAAAACACTGTTGAAAGAAGTCAGAGATGACACATAAATGGAAAAATATCCATGTTCATGGATTGGAAGGATCAATATTGTTAAAATGGACATACTGCCTAAAGCAATTTACAGATTCAATGCTATTCCCATCAAAATACCAATGTCATTTTTTAAATAATTAGAAAGAAACCTATTATAAAATTCATCTGGAACCACAAAAGAGCTTGAATAGCCAAAGCAATCCTAAGCAAAAAGAAAAGTCAGAGGTATCATATTGCCAGGCTTCAAACTGTACTATAAGGCTACAGTGATCAAAACAGAGTGGTACTGATACAAAAACAGACACACAGACCAGTGGAAGAGAATAGAGGACCCAGAACCAAATTTGCACACCTACAACTATGTGATCTTTGAAAAAGCTGACAAAAACAAGCAATGGGAAAAAATATCCCTATTCAATAAATTATGCTTTGGTAACTGGCTAGTCATATACAGAAAATTGAAATTGGACCCCTACTTCTCAACAAATATGAAAATTAACTCAAGATAGATTAAAGATTTATGAGGAAGACCTAAAACTATAATCATACTAGAAGAAAATCTAGGAAGTACCCTTTTTGATATAGGCTTTGGCAAATGGATGGCTGAGTCCCCAAAAGCACTTGAAACAAAAACAAAAATTGACAAGTGGGACCTAATTTAACTAAAGAGCTTCTGCATACCGAAAGAAACTATTAACAGAGTAAACAACTTACAAAATGGGAGAAAATATTTGCAAACTATGCTTCTGATAAAGGTCTAATATCAAGCATCTATAAGGAATTTAAACAAATCTACAAGCAAAAAACCCAAAATATCCAACTAAAAAATGGGCAAAGGACATGAACAGACACTTCTGAAAAGGTGACATATAAGCAGACATGAAATATTAAAAACTAGTAAACATCACTAATCATCAGATAAATGCAAATGCAAAAACCACAATGAAATACCATCTCATGCCAGTCAGAATGGCAATTATTAAAACTTACAAAAAACAACAGATGTTGACAAGTCTGTGGAGAAATGGGAATGCTTATACATTGTAGGTGTGAATGCAAACTAATTCATCCACTGTGGAGAGTAGCTTGGAGATTCTTCAAACAACTTAAAATAGAACTACCATTTGACCCAGCAATCCCACTATTGAGTATATATACCCAAGGGAAAGTAATTTATTTTGTCTAAAAGACACATGCACCTGTATATTCATTGCAGCACTGTTCACAATACCAAAGCAATAGAATTAACCCAGGTGTCCATCAGTAGTGGATTGGGTAAAGAAAATATGGTATGTATACATCATGGAATACAATGCAGCCATAAAAAAGAACAAAGTCATGTCCCTTGTGGCAACATGAATGGAGCTGGAGACCATTATCCTAAGTGACATAACAGAAGAACAAAAAGCCACATACCACATCTTCTCACTTATAGGTGGGAGCTAAACATTGAATACACATGTTAAGACGGGAACAATAGACACTGAGGACCACTGGATTGAGGAGGAAAGGTAGGGATTGTGGGCTGAAGAACTACCTGTTGGGTACTGTGTTTACTGCCTGGGTTGTAGGATCACTGGGAATCCAAGCCTCAGCATCACACAATTATTCATGTAACAGTCTTTCATTAACCTATAATAAAAGTTGAAAATAATTAGAAAAACAAAACAACTACGCTGTTTCATTGCTCTATATTTAATTGTTTCTCCATTTAATTATGGAGAGATGTACAGAGACAGAAATGACTATCATGTGTTCTCATACACATAAAGTCCTAGAAACAGGAGCCACAACACATCATGCACGGGGACCAAATGGGGAAGTACTGGAATCGATGAAGGCAAAAGGAGCAAGACTAAAGCATGAGCCAGAGCCCTTAATATGATTTTCCTTGGAAGGAATGAGTGAAACAGGGTAAGCAGCTGAGCAGGTTTAAGATTGGGTAGTGTGAGTAATTTTTGTGTAATTTAGTCCCTAGTGTTCCAGCACCTGATTCTGGGGTGATGAAAGCAGAGGGATAATGTCCCAGACCACTTACTCAGAAACAGGGTAAGCAGCTGAGCAGGTTTAAGATTGGGTAGTGTGAGTAATTTTTGTGTAATTTAGTCCCTAGTGTTCCAGCACCTGATTCTGGGGTGATGAAAGCAGAGGGATATGTCCCAGCCATATAATACAAGTTAAGGGAGGGTGTGGATTCTGGATTGGTTGGTTTGCATATAAATAACATGCTCATAGGCAAGTTGTTTAGTATTTCTAGAAATTAGCTAACTCTAGGAGGAGCACTCTGTCATGAAATCCATAGGGTCCCAAGATGTCAAAGCAAAACAAAAACAATAACCATGATTAATACTGCAAGATGGAATAAACTATACATTGCCTTAAAGGAGAAGTTACTTGGCTCTCTATGGCTGATCCTCATAGCCTGTAAGATTTGTTCTCTTGACTTGAGTTGGACAATTGGTATTTTACTTCTGAAGCATTTTACAGGAACTATTCATTGTTCTTGTATTTATCATAGTAGTCATGATGCTGGGCCATTGCATTCGACTCAGTCTTAACTTCCTTTTTATAGCAGCCCTCTCACCAGAAGATTTCCCTTACTACAAAACTGCAAAAAGTTCAAGAACGTCTCATAATATGGTTGAAAATAGAGACAAATAAACAGTCTCTAAGTAGTGAAGATTTGAATCTCTAAACTTCCCTGAATTGGCTTGGTCAATGCTTCACAAGCTGGTTAATGACAAAGTGGGAGGAGGGTTAGCCAGACCATATCTAAGAATAGAGCTTTGACCCACATCTTTGTAGCAACCAGACTGGGAAGCCAAACCACAGCCTCTGCATCAACCAACTCCAAATGAATATGATTTAGTTAATGATTGCCGGGTTCCCTATTTTTGCCCCCACTGCCAACTCAGGACCCATCAGAGAAAGTCAAATATGCTTTCTAACCAATCACATAAGATGCTCCATTTCCCCATATTTATTTAGTCCATCTTCAGTTTCCCTACACAACCTTAAAACAGAGCATATCCAAAAGCTTTCCTTTTCCAAGTGCAAAACTTTCCTATTCCTCAGCCTTTGAGTCTCTGCAAAACACATATGATGACAGCTGACTCCCTTGTTATAAAAAGTCTGAATAAATATAGCTTCTCTCTGATATTATTACGTGTTATTTGTTTATTTCCACAACCTATAAAAAATCTTTAAAAGGTGCAATATTGAAAAATTCCACATAAAATCAGGAAAAAAGAAAGAATATTCATCTCACTACTACTCTATGACACATTACTGTAAGCACTGACCATTACAAAAAGAAGAAAAATAAATAAAGGAGATAATGATTGAACAGGAAAAGCAAAATTGTCTTTACTTGAAAATGAGATGATTGTTTTTGAAAAAAACTAAGGAATATATTTCAAAAGCTACTAGAACTAAATTATATATATATATATGAAATTTATAGCAAACAAGGTTAATATATAAAAGTGCATGTTGAGTGTTCCTTATCCAGAAATCTGAAATCTGAAATGCTCTAAAAGCTGAAACTTTTTGAGAGCTGACATGATGATGCTCAAGGATATGTTCATTTAAGCTATATAGATTTTGGATTTCTGGATTAGCAATACTGAATTTGTAAGTATAATGTAAACATTCTGAAATCTGAAAATAATTTGAAATCTGAAACACCTCTGGTCCCAAGTATTTTTTAACTCACTATATGTGTTCATTTGCTTTTTTAAAACAAATACCTATTAATCAGACACTATGAACAGAAACTGTGCAAACTTTGGAAATACATAAGTAAGCAAGGCAGAAGGGTCTCTTGTATTAAATATAAATGAAGGAGGACACTAGTTAAAGTGGTAAAGACAGATTTTAATCAGTAATAACGATTACAACCAGGAAAATAGTGCAGCATGAGTTGAATTCAACTTCAATTTGTATATTAGCAACTGAGTGTTTTATTTTATTTTTTATTTTAGATTCTAGAGGTACATCCACACGTTTGTCACATGGGTATACTGTGTGATGCTGAATATTGGACTTCTAATGATCTCACCACCCATGTAGTGAACATAAGATACAATAGGCAGTTTTTCAACACTTGGCCGGCTCCCGCTCTCTTCTCTTTTGGAATCTCCAGTGTTTATGGTTCTCATCTTTGTGTTTTTGGGTACCAAATGTTTACCTCCTACTTATAAGTGAAAACACGTGGTATTTGGTTTGCTGTTTTTGCATTACTCTGACAAGCATTTTGGATAAGCAGTTCTTGACCAGTAAAATGTATTGTTGCATACTAATAATGAATCATTAAAACATAATAATAAATTCTATTCATAATAGAATAATCATAAACATATAATTCTTAGGAATAAAGGCAACAAAATATGCATAGGTCTTTTATCTAGAAGCTAAAAAGTATTATTGAGAAATTTTAAGAACAAATAGAAAACGTAGATCTTTACATGTTCTTATTGATATGTTATTTATATTAAGATATCCATCCACCTTATCTTGATCTACAAATGTATTTCAACTCCAATGGAAATCACAACAGATTTTACTGCAAAATAAAAATAAACAATGTGATGTTAAGATGTATATAAATATGCAGAAATACAAAGGAACATAGGTAACTTACACAATCTTGGAAAAGAATATAATCAAAGAAGTAACATTAAACTATTTTAAGATTTTCAAAGCTGCATGTTCAAAAAAAAAGGAGCATCCATAAATATGCTCATATTTAATATAGATGATGAACTGATTTTCTATAACGACAAAGAACAATGGAAAATACATATTTTTACAACAAATCTGAAACAACTAGATAAATTTATGAAAATCAAATGAAATTTTTTATTTCTAATTTTTTCTGTTGCCCAGGCTGGAGTGGCACAATCATAGCTCACTACAGCGTCAAACTCCTGGGCTTAAGAAATTCTCCTTCCTCATTCTCCTAATGCACTGGGGTTACAAGTGTGAGGCATCATGTTTAGCCTAACTTCAATTTTTATCCCACATCATTTACAAATTTGTGATGAATCCAATTTGAGATGCTCATAAGCATACATATGAAACATAAATATAAAAACTAATACTATAAAGCATATAAGAGAACAATCTTGCATCAGGGAGGCAAAATATTGCATCTTTAGGGAGGCAAAACTATTTCAGACAAAATAAACAGAAAATGTAGCCATAAAGGAAAAAAATTATATAAATAGGGCTTCCTCAAAATAAGATTTTCTATTCATCAAGAGAAAGCATTGAAAAAAATTTAAAGGCAGGGCACAGAATCAGAGGAATTATTTTTAATACATACAAATGACTTAGAAGATCTTAATAAGTAATACTACTCAGTAATAAAATGTCTAACAGCCTCTCCCAAAGTAGGCATGAGTCTTGAATATCTTACAAAGGAAGATATGCTATGTCACATAACCAGGCACTGGACATCATTATTTATTAGGAATATGCAAATATAAATGACAATGACAGCCATTGCACATTCACTAGCAATTCCTTAAAGACATTTTAAAATACTGACAATACCAAAAATTATGGATATGTAGCCACTGGACGTCTTCTGTTTCTTAAGAGTGTAAAATGGGGCAAACACTCCAGAAAACAGTTAATTGTTTTCTTATAAAGTTTAAAATATGTTTTTCTTTGGCCCAGTAAAGTTTTTCTCTGTTATGTATACAAAAGAAATAACAACTTATGCCACGATAAAGATTTATTCAAAACTGATTAGAACAGTTTTATTCTTAAAACTAAACCTTGAAACAACCCAAACATCCTTCAATAAAGGAATGGATACACGAATTGTATATATTCATACAGTGGACACTACAGTACTCAGAATTAACAACAACAACAAATCATCTATTGACATGTGTAACAAAATGTTTGGGCCTCTATAAAATATTATATTGAATCAAATAAAAAACTTGATTATCTAGATATTCTTATTATGTTGAACAAAATTTTAAAAAATTACATGGTATAAAGTTCCATTCATATGACATTCCAGAAGAGGCAAAACTAATCCATGGTTATGGAAATAAGAATGGATTAAATATTTGATGTGTGAATGAGATTTAAATGGAAAGGCATGAAGGAATTTTCCAGGTGAGGAAAATGCCTGTAGCTTGAATCGGTATTGATTATATGGGTCTTTGTATTTGTCTGAAGTTACTGAATTGTAAACTTTAGATCTGTGCATTTCACAGTTTTGAAAAACTTACTTCACCTAGTGAAACTCTGTCTACCTAAAGTCTGTAGAAAGCCTAACTCAAGAATTTAACATAAGGTGCCCTAATCACATGAAGGTAAGAAACAGCCATCTTTTAAACATTTAAAAAGTCAGGGGAATAAAAATTCCAGGAGTTTTTTTTTTTTTTTTCAATAACTATTAAAATAAACTTATGCCAATGAAAGAAAATAAAATTAAATTTCACAAAAGTTGATATACATGACTAAGAGGATTAAATCAATATTGATATTGTTGAGATTAAAATACAATGCAGTTTTAATAAACATTTAAAGCATGGACATGTTGCCCCTAACAATTTGTCGATAGGGGAGAGGATAATATAAAAACTAATTTTATGCACTCCTGTAATCCCAGCACTTTGGGAGGCCAAGGCGGGTGGATCACGAGGTCAGGAGATGGAGACCATCCTGGCTAACACGGTGAAACCCCTTCTCTAATAAAAATACAAAAAAATTAGCTGAGCGTGGTGGCAGGCGCCTGTAGTCCCAGCTACTTGGGAGGCTGAGGCAGGAGAATGGCATGAACCCGGGAGGTAGAGCTTGCAGTGAGCCAAGATTGCGCCACTGCACTGCAGCCTAGGCGACAAAGCAAGACTCTGTCTCAGTAAATAAATAAATAAATAAAAATAAAAATAATTTTATGAATCCCACCTAAGGTATCTGTTAAAAACGTATGCCTCTGTTCTTTTTATTTAGGAATCACTCACAGAAAGCACACATTCTTTGCTTCGGCACTGACTCTGGAATTCAATATTAGAAGACTCAACTGCCATAAATATAAATCAAATTCATCTGCATCCCCATATCGGAATAAATGTGTTTGTTTCTCACTACTCTGCTATATTCCTTGTACTAATTTTAATAGAATTAAAACTGAGATGTGGAAGAGGATGTTATATATTGAACACCCTTTCTTCCATCTAACATACCAAATATTTGCCACATGGGCCAGAAATATGAGAATTAGAAATGCATATTTATTTGGGGTCCTTACTTCATTCACAATTCTAGATAGTCTTCTAGTTATGACAAAGTCTAAGAATTTTATTTTTAAATAAATGATTACCATACTTTTCTGTTACCATTTTTTGGTTGGTTTTCCATGCAGTTTGTGCCTACTTCCAGGAGGAAGACACCTATACCCATTTACTCTTCTCTACTTCCTTTATAGATGTGAATATGAAAAAGAGAGCCAGGAATCACCAAAAGTTGGTTACTCCAAGACCCTAGGCATTCTGTTAAAATCTAACTTCGATGATCATCTAAAATACTTACCATTTTATTAATATAAATATGTTCATTCAGATGGTAACAAGATTTTCACTTGATTTCTAAATCACTGATCTTAAGTGAAAAATATCAAAATAGAGGCCTTCGCAAATATTATCATTTAGAACATCCTCACATTAAACAATCTAAAGTTATTTTTAATGTTGAATCAATCATACTCTGACCTTCTCCATAGGAAAGGAAAATGTAAATCTCCCAGACAGCAGAGAGCAAACTGTCATAAAAATAAAACTGTACTTTCAAATAGTTGTAGTTCGCAGCACAGCTGTAACCCAAATTGTCATTTCAGTTGCTTCACATTATTAGATAATACTTACCTTTTAGCTTTGAACATGAAAGAAAAGTACTCTTAGTCTATCAATTTCCCTAACTAGGAGATTCACGTATTTATTGGGGTCATACAAAGAAACTGATAGTGCAATTTAATAAGGATAATGCAGGGAGGGTTTGGAGACTCTTTGAAAAGCTGCTGAAGGTTTGAGAAAGAACACAAGAGACTGCAGTAACCTTTGGTTAGAGTGATTTTTATCACCCCTAGTTTGAAAGGGCCAGTGGCAGAGCAAGTTTACTAACTTTAGGATGAAGTAGACTCATCAGGAGAAGAGCAACCACCTAAGCTTAAGGGACAAAGCCAATTACTGGTGGGAAGCCAGTGTTAAAAATACTTGATCTTGCTCTCTGCTTTCCTGAGAATACAAATCATTCACTTTAACTCATTGAATTCACTCAGCAGTCAGAAGAAAAGCAAGCATCTTGCTGGAATTCACACTAAGAAGATCAGAAAGTGTAGTGGAAAAGAAAGGAATAGAACTGCAGGTGCAAGTAGAAGTCAGTGTCCAAAAAGAAGTATATTTGTATTGTTCATTTGACCTCATTTATTTTAGTATGCAAGCGTATGCTTAAAAATATTTCACCTTCTTGTTACTATAAATGCAATTAGTCATTATTTATTGAAAGATTATATATCCATCATTACTACAATGATCTCATTTTTAGCTTTCCTCTTCTTTTTTAACGGATGCAGTAACTTCTGGCATTCCCCCGAGAATATTAATTCTACTTATTTGGAAGTCCTCTTTTTATTGCTCTCTACTGTCTTTCTTCTTGTATTTTATAGATCTTTCATTTGTTTTATGTTATTTTAAATCTTACCCTATGCATTCTCTGAATGATTGCTGATTTTCTTCCTTTCTTTATTTCTTTCACTTTGTCTACTTTTTTTTTTTCTAGGTGTGTTTCTGCTAGACTGTTATTACTGAGCAATCCTTTGATGGAGAAGGAAGTTCATGCTGCTACCACCACAATTTGCCTCATTTGCAGTCAGAGCAGGCTTTTTGTCAGAGAGAGGGCATGCCCATTAGGCAATATGTATTCAGATATTTCCAACTGATCACTGCCCTTTCCTTCTGATTCAAGTTCCCGTTCTCAATATATTTACCTAATGTATGACTCTCTTTTGCCTTTTTAAGCATGACTCAAAAATCAATACCCTTGAAAAAAATTGATTAATTTGGCTAGCTTAAATTTAAAGTCTTCTCTTCTAGCAAAATAGTTTTACTACATATTTTTTACAAACTGAGAGACAATTTGTAAACTATGTATACCAAAGAAAATCCATAAATAATTTAGAAAAATAAAAATATATCAATAGAAAAGTGGGAAAATGTATAAACAGGTACTTACTGGAAGAATCAAGAGAGTAGTTCTAAACACCTTAATTTTTTATTTAAACTAATTTAATTAAAATTTTAAAAATATTTAAAAATTGTCAATAATCGAGTAAAACAAACTTAAACAATGGAACCTTTTATTCTGAGATGCAAAAGCATGAATCAAAGACATATGTAAAGCTTAAATTTATTCAGGTTGTAAAGCTAACCCATGTAAACCAGTCTAGGCCAGGAATTAGACTATTTCAGCGTCCCAAACTTTTAGGAAGTGTCCTTTCCTAAAAGAAGCCCCTCTCACCCTAAGTTTTATGTATAATTTTTTGCTGTGCTTCAAAAAGTCATACAATGTATGCATCTCTGAACAACATACTTTAGCTTTTTTGGCCTGCTTTGGTAATTGATATGAAATCTTCTTTTTGTATTCTTTTGTGCCACACTCCTTTTGTTCAACATATGTATATAAGTGACAGCCCTGTTGTTGCAAGCAGTTGTAATTTATTTATTTTCACTGCTCTATAATATTTGATTGTTTATATACATGAGAATTTTCTATTTTATTCTTTATATACATTTGTGTTATTTTAAAGTTTGGGTGCTTAGGAGCAAAGTCAATATGAAAATACTTGTACGAGGGGGGCGGAGCAAGATGGCTTAATAGGAACAGCTCCAGTCTCCAACTCCCAGCGTGAGCGACACAGAAGACATGTGATTTCTGCATTTTCAACTGAGGTACTGGGTTCATCTCACTAGGGAGTGCGGGACAATCGGTGCTGATCAGCTGCTGCAGCCCAACCAGCGAGAGCTGAAGCACAGCGAGGCATCCCCTCACCTGAAGCTCAAGGGGGAAGGGAATCCCTTTTCCTAGCCAGGGAAATTGAGACACACAACACCTGGAAAATCGGGTAACTCCCACCCCAATACTGTGCTTTACCAAGGATCTTAGCAAACCGGCACACCAGGAGATTATATCCAACACCTGGCCAGGAGGGTCCCATGCCCACGGAGCCTCCCTCATTGCTAGCACAGCAGTCTGCGATCTAACGGCAAGGCAGCAGCGAGGCTGGGGGAGGGGTGCCCACCATTGCTGAGGCTTGAGTAGGTAAACAAAGCCTCTGGGAAGCTCCAACTGGGTGGAGCTCACAGCAGCTCAAGGAAACCTGCCTGTCTCTGTAGACTCCACCTCTGGGGACAGGGCACAGCTAAACAACAACAACAACAACAACAAAAAGCAGCTGAAACCTCTGCAGACGCAAACGACTCTGTCTGACAGCTTTGAAGAGAGCAGTGGATCTCCCAACACGGAAGTTGAGATCTAAGAAGGGACAGACTGCCTGCTCAAGTGGGTCCCTGAACCCTAAGTAGCCTAACTGGGAGACATCCCCCACTAGGGGCAGACGGACACGCCACACCTCACACGGTGGAGTACACCCCTGAGAGGAAGCTTCCAAAGCAAGAATCAAACAGGTACACTCACTGTTCAGCACTATTCTATCTTCTGCAGCCTCTGCTGCTGATACCCAGGCAAACAGGGTCTGCAGTGGACCTCAAGCAATCTCCAACAGACCTGCAGCTGAGGGTCCTGACTGTTAGAAGGAAAACTAACAAACAGGAAGGACACCCACACCAAAACCCCATCAGTACATCACTATCATCAAAGACCAGAGGCAGATAAAACCACAAAGATGGGGAAAAACATGGCACAAAAGCTGGAAATTCAAAAAATAAGAGGGCATCACCCCCTGCAAAGGAACACAGCTCATTGCCAGCAACGGATCAAAGCTTGACGGAGAATGACTTTGATGAGATGAGAGAAGAAGGCTCCAGTCCATCAAACTTCTCAGAGCTAAAGGAAGAATTACATACCCAGTGCAAAGAAACTAAAAATTTTGAAAAAAGAGTGGAAGAATTGATAACTAGAATAATTAATGCAGAGAAGGCCATAACAAATTGACAGAGATGAAAACCATGACACGAGAAATATGTGACAAATGCACAAGCTTCAGTAACAGACTCGATCAACTAGAAGAAAGAGTATCAGTGATTGAGGATCAAATGAATGAAATGAAGCGAGAAGAGAAACCTAAAGAAAAAAGAAGAAAAAGAAATGAACAAAGCCTGCAAGAAGTATGGGATTATGTAAAAAGACCAAATCTACATCTGATTGGGGTGCCTGAAAGTGAGGGGGAAAATGGAACCAAGTTGGAAAACACTCTTCAGGATATCACCCAGGAGAACTTCCCCAACCTAGTAGGGCAGGCCAACATTCAAATTCAGGAAATACAGAGAACACCACAGAGATACTCCTCGAGAAGAGCAACTCCAAGACACATAATTGCCAGATTCACCAAAGTTGAAATGAAGGAAAAAATCTTAAGGGCAGCCAGAGAGAAAGGTCGGGTTACCCACAAAGGGAAGCCCATCAGACTAACAGCAGATCTTTCAGCAGAAACTCTACAAGCCAGAAGAGAGTAGGGGCCAATATTCAACATTCTTAAAGAAAAGAATTTTAAACCCAGAATTTCATATACAGCCAAACGAAGTTTCATAAGTGAAGGAGAAATAAAATCCTTTACAGATAAGCAAATGCTTAGAGATTTTGTCACCACTAGGCCTGCCTTACAAGAGACCCTGAAGGAAGCACTAAACATGGAAAGGAACAACCGGTGCCAGCCATTGCAAAAACATGCCAAAATGTAAAGACCATCGAGGCTAGGAAGAAATTGCATCAACTAACGAGCAAAATAACCAGTTAATATCATAATGGCCGGATCAAGTTCACACATAACAATATTAGCCTTAAATATAAATGGACTAAATGCTCCAATTAAAAGACACAGACTGGCAAACTGGATAAAGAGTCAAGGCACATCAGTTTGCTGTATTCAGGAGACCCATCTCACATGCAGAGACATACATAGGCTCAAAATAAAGTGATGGAGGAAGATCTACCAAGCAAATGGAGAACAAAAAAAAAGCGGGGGTTGCAATACTAGTCTCTGATAAAACAGACTTTAAACCATCAGAGATCAAAAGAGACAAAGAAGGCCATTACATAACGGTAAAGGGATCAATTCAACAGGAAGAGCTAACTATCCTATATATATATGCACCCAATACAGGAGCACCCAGATTCATAAAGCAAGTCCTTAGAGACTTACAAAGAGACTTAGATTCCCATACAATAATAATGGGACACTTCAACACCCCACTATCAACATTAGACAGATCAACGAGACAGAAAGTTAACAAGGATATCCAGGAATTGAACTCATCTCTGCAGCAAGCAGACCTAGTAGACATCTACAGAACTCTCCACCCCAAATCAACAGAATATACATTCTTCTCAGCACTACATCACACTTATTCCAAAATTGACCACGTAATTGGAAGTAAAGCACTCCTCATCAAATGTACAAGAACAGAAATTATAACAAACTGTCTCTCAGACCACAGTGCAATCAAACTAGAACTCAGGACTAAGAAACTCAATCAAAACCGCTCAACTACATGGAAACTGAATAACCTGCTCCTGAATGACTACTGGGTACACAATAAAATGAAGGCAGCAATAAAGATATTCTTTGAAACCAATGAGAACAAAGATACAACATACCAGAATCTCTGGGACACATTTAAAGCAGTGTGTAGAGGGAAATTTATAGCACTAAATGCCCACAAGAGAAAGCAGGAAAGATCTAAAATTGACACTCTAACATCATAATTAAAAGAACTAGAGAAGCAAGAGAAACACATTCAAAAGCTAGCAGAAGGCAAGAAATAACTAAGATCAGAGCAGAACTGAAGGAGATAGAGACACAAAAAACCCTCCAAAAAATCAATGAATCCAGGAGTTGGTTTTTTGAAAAGATCAACAAAATTGATAGACCACTAGCAAGATTAATAAAGAAGAAAAGAGAGAAGAATCAAATAGATGCAATAAAAAATGATAAAGGGGATATCACCACCAACCCCACAGAAATACAAACTACCATCAGAATATACTATAAACAGCTCTACGCAAATAAACTGGAAAACTTAGAAGAAATTGATAATTTCCTGGACACTTACACTCTCCCAAGACTAAATCAAGAAGAAGCTGAATTCCTGAATAGACCAATAGCAGGCTCTGAAATTGAGGCAATAATTAATAGCCTACCAACCAAAAAAAGTCCAGGACCAGATGGATTCACAGCTGAATTCTACCAGAGGTACAAGGAGGAGCTGGTAGCATTCCTTCTGAAACTATTCCAATCTATAGAAAAAGAGGGAATCCTCCGTAACTCATTTTATGAGGCCAACATCATCCTGATACCAAAGCCTGGCAGAGACACACCAAAAAAAGAGAATTTTAGACCAATATCCCTGATGAACATCGATGCAAAAATCCTCAATAAGATACTGGCAAACCAGATCCAGCACACGTCAAAAAGCTTATCCACCATGATCAAGTGGGCTTCATCCCTGGGATGCAAGGCTGGTTCAACAGACACAAATCAATAAATGTAATCCAGCATATAAACAGAACCAAAGACAAAAACCACATGATTATCTCAATAGATGCAGAAAAGGCCTTTGACAAAATTCAACAGCCCTTCATGCTAAAAACGCTCAATAAGTTCGATATTGATGGAACGTATCTCAAAATAATAAGAGCTATTTATGACATACCCCCAGTCAATATCATACTGAACGGGCAAAAACTGGAAAAATTCCCTTTGAAAACTGGCACAAGACAGGGAGGCCCTCTCTCACCACTCCTATTCAACATAGTGTTGGAAGTTCTGGCTAGGGCAATTAGGCAAGAGAAAGAAATCAAGGGTATTCAGTTAGGAAAAGAAGAAGTCAAATTGTCCCTGTTTGCAGATGACATGATTGTATATGTAGAAAACTCCATTGTCTCAGCCCAAAATCTCCTTAAGCTGATAAGAAAATTCAGCAGTCTCAGGATACAAAATTAATGTGCAAAAATCACAAGCATTCTTATATACCAGTAACAGACAAACAGAGAGCCAAATCATGAATGAACTTCCATTCACAATTGCTTCAAAGAGAATAAAATACCTAGCAATCCAACTTACAAGGGATGTAAAGGACCTCTTCAAGGAGAACTACAAACCACTGCTCAGTGAAATAAAAGAGGACACAAACAAATGGAGGAACATTCATGCTCATGGATTGGAAGAATCAATATCATGAAAATGGCCATACTGCGCAAGGTAATTTATAGATTCAGTGCCATCCCCATTAAACTATCAATGACTCATAGGTGGGAACTGAACAATGAGATCACTTGAACTCTGGAAGGGGAACATCACACACTGGGGCCTATCATGGGGAGGGGGGAGGAGGGAGGGATTGCATTGGGAGTTTTACCTGATGTAAATGACGAGTTGATGGGTGCTGACGAGTTGATGGGTGCAGCACACCAACATGGCACAAGTATACGTATGTAACAAACCTGCACGTTATGCACATGTACCCTAGAACTTAAAGTATAATAATAATAATAATAATAATAATAATAAAGAAAAGAAAATACTTGGACATATGCTCTCAGGAATATATGAATAAGTTTGTCTACAGCATATAACTATCCAAGGAATGTTAGGAGCAAACATATGTGGATACTTATTTAATCACAGACTAACTTTTTTTCAAATCAGTTGTATCAATTCATACTTCTTCCTGTGGTACCTAAGATTTCATGAAATTATACTTTCAATCCATGAGTTTAGCAAAATAATTCAAAGTTTAATAATATCAAATTGACATCTATAATTTAAGACCACCTTAGATGAAATTTATGATATCTATTAAATTTTACAATGTGAATAACTTACAAGCAAAATTTGCCTTAACTCATCATCTGTCTTAGAGAAATACTAACACATGTGCACATAAAATGCAATAGGATGTCTATTACAGCTTTTAAAAAATAGTCAAAATCCCATTAAATAGATTAAATGTCTACCAATAGAGAAATGGCTAAGTAAATATGACATATCTAAGAGTTAAAGAAATGGTAAAGATTAACATGTGCTGAATCACTAAGATTTCCAGTGTATATTAAATTGAAAAATAAAAACACATTATTGTGGTTAAAAATACACAAAGTATTAGATTATCAAATCAGACTCACATGCATCAGAGATCTTATGCAAACTTAACTATTATTTTTAAGGATAAAAAATATTGTGAGGTACAGGTGAAGCAAGGTAAGGCCAGATAGCACTGTGAGAATCCCTGGGTCCTTTTCTCTCACATCAGATGTGCTTTGACCAAGGATAATAGATGACGATTCTGAGTAAGATATGCGGTCATCTTACTTACACAGAGGAGATATTTAGATCATGAAATATCTCATTTTGTCTTTAGAAGATCCAGGAAACTGTCTCATGAATCAAAGAGATTTAGGTTTCATTATAAACAATCCTAGAAAAAAAACACAATGCAACACATACATTCTGCTAAAAGCATTCTGTAGGTAAGATATTTCTTCCTGGAAACTTATTAGTTTGTTTGCCAAGAGGTTAGTCAGTTGTATGATTACCAAAAAACCTGCCTTCTTTGTCTCCAGCATGGTTCTTATTAAAGAGAGTGAATGAATTGCAGAACTCTTGTTTACACATTTACTTTTAAATGGTTTATCAGTAAAATATGTGAAAATACATATTTAAAATAAACTTATGTGATTGCTTTGGAAAATGTCTGGAAATATACAAACCACACTGATAATAATGGCCTTCTGGGGATGAACCAACGCACAATAGACTTACAGGTAATCGTTTGTTTTTTTTCAAAAGTACTCAATTTCTGTATAATATGCATGATTAAAATGTATTTAATATAACTTCCACCTGTGATAATTTTCTTATGTATATGTAGGACACTGCTCTTGCTATTAGCAGGTATATACTGTCATATTTATAGCTGAACCACAGAGGTTAGCAGACTGTGGCCCATACACTGAACCTATCCTATTGCCTGTTTTTGTACAACCTGCAAGCTAAGAATATTTTTACATTTCTTGAATAATACAAAAATATCAACAGCAGAATAATAGTTCATAACATGAAATTAACAACATTTAACATTTGTGTCTATGAATAAAGTTGATAATATCGTAGCCACATCCTTTTATTTGTATATTGTCTACTTTCATGTTACAACAGGGTTTAGTAGTTGTGAACTTCTACAAGGTTCCCAAAGCCTAAAATATTTACTGTCTTGCCCTTTATAGAAATAAATAATTTGCTGACACTGTGACTCATAATAATGTTTACAACTACTTTTTGAATAAATTCAAAAGTTTACACACACACACACATACACACTCCTAAAATACTTATCTTGCTATCTTGCTCTTTATAGAAATAATTTGCTTATCCCTGTGAATTATAGTGATGTTTACAACTGATTTTTGAATAAGTTAAAAAATTTAGCTGGGGACAGTGACTCATTCCTGTAATACCAGCACTTTAGGAGGCTGAGGCGGGCAGATCATCTGAGGTCAGGAGTTTGAGACAAGCCTGACCAATGTGGAGAAACCCAGTCTCTACTAAAAATACAAAGTTAGCTGGGTGTGGTGGAGCATGCCTGTAATCCCAGCTACTCGGGAGGCTGAGGCAGGAGAATTGCTTGAATCCGGGAGGTGGAGGTTACAGTGAGCCAAGATTGCACCATTGCACTCCAGCTGGGGCGACAAGAGCGAAACTCAGTCTCAAAAAAAAAAAGAAAAAAAAAAAAAAAAAAAAAAAAAAATGTACACATACACACTCAAATGCAGATTATGGATTACGTTGAATGTATTTGAATATTAGTTTTGTTATTCTTGCCACTTATTATGGGATTTGACACTTTTTCTAAATTATAATTGGGTGAAATTTTTGCAATTGAAAAATTGCTACATAACATAATCTAGCTTATATTATATAACTTTCAACGTTAAATCAGTAATAAACCTCATGAAGATCTCTGTTTCTAGGAAATAATTAGTTCAACAAGAAGGGAAAGTAAAGACAGAAAGTAAAACAAAGTATAAGACAAAATAAAATAAAGATGGGAATGGAATTCTATAGAAGTGTGGAAGTTGGAGGGAAAGTTTCTAAAATTATTTGGATAAAAGGAGCCATATATTTTACTGAATCTTCTAGATGGGTTTTAATTCTGTATTCTTTCATACTCGTGTACTATGCCATTTTTCAAGTTTTCGTTCCACTAGTCCTTCCTAACTTAGGAAGAATTTACCCATATAGAGTCCTTTTATCATTTAGACTAAAATTGTATTTATTTAAAGGTAAGAACGGTTACATACTTCTTAGTTGTTTTCAGAATTGAAAACATGGTTGAGGCCAGGTGCAGGGTCTCACGTCTGTAATCCCAGCACTTTGAGAGGCTGAGGCGGGTGGAACACAAGGTCAGGAGTTTGAGACCAGCCTGACCAACATAGAGAAACCCTGTCTCTACTAAAAATACAAAATTAGCTGGGAGGGGTGGTGCATGCCTGTCATCCCAGCTACTTGGGAGTCTGAGGCAGAAGAATCACTTGAATTTGAACCCGGGAGGCAGAGGTTGCAGGGAACTGATATCATGCCACTGTACTTCAGCCTGGCAACAAAAGCGAAACTCCACCACAAAATGGAAAAAAAAAATAAAGAAAACATGGTTGAAAGTCCACATGATAAATTGAGTTAGAAAACCAATGAGAGCTTAGCTAATATAAAAATTATGGAATGAAGTATCAAAACTTTTCAGAGACTTAGAAAAAAATATGGAATATTAGTGAAAATTTAAGAGAATGAGGCTTGAAATATCAAGATAATTAAACTGCAAACTTTAAGAAGACAGGAAAGATATCCTTTAATTAGATTGTGTTGTCTAACTAATGGTTAATTGAATGCAATGCACATAACACATTCCTTTGAGTATTTATTGAATAAATGTAGACTGTCATTCTGGAATAAATTGAGGCAAGAAACTGGAGGGATAGCAGTGTGAAGAGTGAGATCAATTTATTTGGTGTAAAGTCAGTAAATTTAAGTGGGCCATTTGAAACACAAGCTAAAAAGAAAACCAAATAAGCATTTTCAATGCATAGAAGTGCAACCATTTTTCTCCTTCTGTACTTTATCCATCCAAACACTACTTGAAAACATATATAACTTTCAGTCGTGCCTTTTTATTTCCACCAAACTCAGATAATTTCAGTCTTTTGATGACCTTTCTAAGCTAATTCCTGTTTTAGAATGCTATGGATGAATGAATTTCAATACTCTTTTGTAACCAATTTATTTTATTCCATTTCCTAAGGAATAGAAACTTTTTACCTCCGACCCAGGGGAGCTATGAAACAAACTCCCCATTTATTTCCAATCTAAACCCATTTGATAAAACAGGTAGAGGAATTTTTATCAGATCTTTATTTTAAATTTTCATGACTGTTGTTCAAGAGTTTCCATTCTTTATAAATATGTAGAGGTTTAAAATTCTTTTCTGAAAAATAAACTGCTACTTTAAACGATTTTAACTCTTTTTTATAATACCTTTTTTATTCTCTGATGATCTCTTGCTGTTTTTCTTTCTCTAGAAATTATCTAAGAATAAATTAGCTGATATACTAAGAAAGGTTCACAAAATGAGTCCTTTACCTATACAACACCTCTTCTAAATAACAGAGAGATTACAAATCCAATGTTTTAAAACTCTGAGTTGTCTATATGTGTAGTGTTAAAAAATGTAGCTGTCAGTTTTAATAGCTTTTCTCCTGAGATTTCAGTGGCTAGCTAATGATCTCTTTTAAGGATTAGGACGATTTCTAGACAGTGAAATTGCAGGAAAACATATCAAAGACATATTTTCCATTATAGTATTCTGAGGATTGTAAATTCTTACTCAATGTATATCACCTTTAATTTTTGGGATACGTAGAAATAAATGGCAAGTGTTTACTTAAAGATGGCTTAGAAAGATACTTTTCTCTTTTAATTTGAATTGCTACGGTAAATGTCATCACATGTATTTCAGTATTGTCTATGCCAGCTTTGTACCTGAAAAGCAGTATTATGAATTTGACATTATATTCCATCTTCACAAATTAAAAAAGTAACATAATAACTAGTGAAGTGGAATGAGGAGGGTGTGGGGAGACACAGAATTTTTCAAAATTAATGACAAATTCAGGTATGTATTAGGCAGCTTAGCATATAGTAACTTAAATGATTTAAATTAGGTATATGTTTACACCAATAAGTTTTAAATTCTTAATTCTAACCTCATCAAATACCTACAAAGAATACTTTTCCATGTTAATACATTTTGGGAATTAAGATAAAGTATATGTAATTAAACAGTCAAACTCCTTTTGTTGTTTAGTAGGTAGTTTGATATAATAAAAGAAATTGTGTTCTCATTATATATTTGTCACTTAATGAATGAATGTAAAATCTTAATCAGGATATCTGACTTCTTTTAGTGACATTACCCTTTTTGCAACTAATACATCAAATTAATAATATTTATCCTACAAAAATAATGTGAAGATAAATGAGATGAAATATATAATAGTCACTCAATATTTATTGAATTAAGCTGTTTTTATTTATATATTTCTATATACTTACTAGAAATGTTCTTATTAAATATTTTATATGGTATATATCAAATCTTTTACTTTTTTTATACTCAATATATTATAGAACTCACTATCCAATAAAATTGTAATACAATTTTCTTGATTTACTAATCCTAGGTGACAAAAATATATATGTTGTCTTCTGTTAGAATTATGCTTAGATAATGGAATTTTTAATAATCTCTTTGATTCTTCCTTTTCCTGTTTAAACTACTCTCATTCTCATTGTGGCCCAGATTTCTTTTCCTCTAATATTGCCTTCAGCGACTAGGTTTCTAATATAATAATATTTTGAGTCTTTGCCACTTCTCTCTAGAATCATGATTTAGACTAGGTTATTAAAGTAAACAATATGATTCCAAATTTTTTGTCTTTTTTTATGGGCTAGCATCCAAAAAGCTTAAGAATCCTAGTGGAAAATGACACAATTAAGCTAGATTATTTTAATTTCAATTCAGAATTAAAAATCATTTTCAATATCTTCTTTGTCTTTACTCAATTTAACAAGCATTTGTTGAACATTTATTATATTTTGAATTCTATTTTTTCTTTTATTTTTAGTTGACACATAATTATACATATTTATGGGATACAGAGTGACATTTTGATACCTGTATACAACATGAAATAATCAAATCAGAGTAATTAGCATATCTATCACCGTGTACATTTGTCATTTCCTTGTGTTGTGAATATTCAGAATTATGTCTGGTAGGTTTTTAAAAAGATTCACTAAATTATTGTTAACCTAATTCATCCTACAGTGCTACAGAACACTAGAGCTATTCCTCCCTTCTAGCTACAATTTTGTAACAAGGTCAACTTTGCTTACAGGCGTCTTTTCATCCTTTTCTTATCCCCATCCTTTCCAGCCTCTGATAACCACAATTCTACTTGCTACTTTTATAAGCTCATTTTTTATCTCCCACATGTAAGTGAGGACATGTGTTTTTTCTCTCTCTGTGCCTATCTTACTTCACTTAACATAATGTCCTCCAGGATCACACATGTTGTAACTAATAACACGATTTCAATGAATTACAAAACTTAAAAGGATACTCAACAGTGACAAACATTCTATTTTAGTTTCCCAATGCATTCACTCCCACAGAATTGGTAACAACAACCTTCTACAAAGTTACCATATGTCTTATGCTAAATTGATGGTATCTCCTAATATTAAGTAAATACAATTAATCAGATAAGAGCAGTTTCAACAGAAGTTTTGTAATTTGTCTCCATTTACTAATATTTTTCCCTCCATTCCATATCTGAACTATTTCTTCTATCAAAATTCTGTCTCTTAGCTCTCCCTCTCATTCTACTATTATCATTCTCATTAATGAGTAACTCCCATTTTATTAAAAGTTTACATTGACTTACTGTTGCTCTTGAGTTATCACCTTACTTTGTATTCATTCTTTGAAAGAAATCAATCAAACAATAATAGAAAGTCTCCTTCAATATTTCCCGTACTGTCTTCAACCCACCTAACTTACTGCTTTCTTTTTTCTCTACTTACTCACTTTTTCCCCAAGTGTTCTCAAGCATTTTCATGGGTTTAAAGGCCATTTACATGATAGCATCTCAGAATATTTCCAATTTTGGTATCTTCTCTGAGTTAGAGCTTTACATAGTCATCTACTTACTTAATATCAAATGTGGATTTTTTTTTATAGAAAACTGAAGTTCACATACTGTTTTAAGTAGAATTTTGTTATTTTCTCTGCTTCCCAGTTTGTGTGTGTATGTTTGTTTTTTTACTTCAGCTGGTGTTGCCATTGATTTTATCTTATTCAATACGCCAAAACCCTATTTATCAGTAACTCTTTTCTTCAAACTTGCATGTATCTTAAACATATATTTCATTATTTTGAACAAGGTCTCCACCTTCTTGTCCTTTCACTTTAATAGTTTTCTAATTCATTTCTTTGTGTTTATTCTTGTCCCTGTAAAAATTTTTCTTGGTTAAGAGGCAGATATATATATCTGTTTTTATATATATATTATAAAAATATATAATATATATATTTTATATATATTTGTGTATATATAAAATATATACACAATATAAAATAAACACAGGGAAACAAATTAGATATAAGCCAATTATCATAAATCAATATAATAATAATATATATATTACATTTTTTCTATGCTTTTTTTCTTTCTTCTTTTCGTTTTTATTTTTTGTAATGTGACTAAGGCTCTTTCTCTCCTCTGCCTTAAGTCCTTTAGTTACTTGTGGAGTACAATTACAAATCTCCAGGATGCTAAAGCTCTGCTCTGCTGTCTACAACAACAGGCACCATTCAAGCCCCTCAATCCTAATGAGACAGGGCTCTTTCCATTCTTGAAACACAGTTTTTCCCCATGTCAGGGTATTGCACAAGGCAACATCTTGTCTTGGAAGCTTCATAGTTACGCTTGTCGATCAAATGGTTCATTTTCCATATTTAAGTCATCACTTTAAATTTCATTTTCTTCAAGAGGTCTTGCATGACTCCAAGCTATCACCAGTTATGTGTTATTGTAGAACATGGTTTATCCAGAAATAGTGATAACTTTTATCACTATCTATCATTCATTGGTTTTGTTTACATTGATTTTATATCTTAAACACTATAATATAAAAGACCTCAGGGATGGACCATGAATTTCATATTCATGAATTTCATATTTAGCACAATACTTCAAAAGATCCATACCATCCTTTTTCTCTTTCATTCATTTTATTTTAAAAGTTTCATTTTGAACTACTTTCACGCTTACAAAAATATATTTAAAAAATCCAAGAATTCCTATATATTCTTCACCCAGCTTCTTGACTACTAACACTGTACCTAAGAGAGCACATTTACTAACATTAGGAAATTAATGTGGAATTAGATACTTACCCACAGACTTTATTTACATATACTGTCCGTGACTCCACTAATGATCTTTAACTAGATCAAAATCAGGGTCACATATTGCATTTAGTTGCTACATTTCTTTAGTTTTCTTTATTCTAAGAAAATTCAGTTTTTCTTTTTGTCTTTCATGCCCTTGATACTTGTTTTTATTGTAGATTATTCCGAAGTTTGATTTTTTCTAATATTTCTTCATGGTTAAATTCACATAATGTATTTGGGCAAGAATACCACAATGCTGAGGTTGTCCTTCTCAGTGCGTCATATCAGGAAGCACATGACATCATCAAGTCCTAATATTCTTGACATTAACTTTGATCACTTGAATAAGATGTTGTCTGCCAGATTTTTCCACTTTAAAATTACTATTTTAAAATCAGTATTTTGTTGAGAGATACTTGGAGACTATGTAAATATCTTGCTTCTCATAATTGTATCCACTAATTTTAGCAGACTTGTCCTTTGAAACAATGGTATGGTATTTGCCAAGAAATGAGATTTTATCTCCACTATTCTTTCTATATTTATTGATTAGAATTCTACTGTATGGAAAAGCTTTTCTTTGTCTCCCTTTTCTTATTTATCCAATTATTTATTTATATTAGTGTGGATTCATGTGTATTTGGCTTATTTAATCTTAATAATCCATTGTCATCACTATTTATGCCCTTGCTCAATTTATCTCAGTTTGAGTCACTGAGAGTCACTTCTAGTTACCTCCTATGTTCTTTGGTATGTCTCCATCATTAGTTGAGACTTCCTTATTTTCTTAACAACAACAGATGCCTCAGACCCATTTTGTTCTTTCTGCCCCATGCACCTAGAATCAGGCATTGATCCAAAGATCTCTGTTTCCTTTTAAAGAAGAAAAGACTGAATCCAAGATTTGAATGCTAAATGTGCTGATTGATATTAAAATGTTATTGCTTCTAGGTCTTAGTGGTTAAAATTAAGAAATATACACACATTCACACACAAACATGTGCATCTATGTCTACTTATATATCTACACATTATTTTCAATTTTTATCTAACTTAGAAATAAGTAAACTTAAGTATATATTGATAGTTTTGATTCTGATTGAACACCATAAGTGTTATTCTAGTCTCCACTCCCTCTCATTTCTAAATTCTTTTTCTAAAACAGAATCACTTAGTTTTGTTTTAGTTAATATACTTAATATGATTAAGTATTTGCTTTTTATTTTTATTTTTTAAATTTCAACTTTTAGATTTGAGGATATATGTGAGGGTTTGTTACAGGAGTATATTGCATGATACTGAGGTTTGGGGTATGACCGAACCCATCACCCAGGTAGTGACCATAGAACTCAAGAGGTATTTTCTGTGGCACTTTACACATTCTAGCCAACTGGTTGTTAATTAGCACAAGCACCTATAATAGTGCCTGATATATTTAGTACTCAAAAATATATGTTAAATTAAAAACAAATGCATAAATTAATGATTGAATATCAAGATATTTACTTAAGATGTAACATAATTCCAAAAGAGAAAACTTTTTTTCTAAAAAGACTCTCTCAACTGCTCTTTCTGATTTACTATTTCCCTCAAATCTGTAGTTGCTTCATTATTGTTTGGAATTTTGCATTAGTTGTCAATAAACAAAAAATATGGATCACAGCATAGCTCTTTCATTGCTTTCATTTCTTGAGATATATGAATGTATGTGATATCTTTGATGTCCTATATTTTATCTTTATTGCTTTTTGTTACTTAAGAACATCTACAAAAGAAGATAAATATTAATTATGCTAGAAATTATCAAAGGTTGATTACAATAAAAATTTCTCTAATGTGATAACCACTCAAATACTTCCTTCTTCATCAAAACACAGCATTAAAAAAAAAAATAGAGCCCTTCATTTTTATTTCACAGAAAATAATCAAATAATGATAGCCAGAATACTATGAACTAGAATCACATAGGATATTCTAATAATACTACTTGTGAAAAAAGTATTGAGGAGGTCTTATGACCAAAGAATATTTGTTTAATAGTGTCAGAATTCATTTTAACACCACAAAAAGGATATGTATTTGTTCAATTTTCACTCACTGCACAAAGAATTAGATAAAAGAAGATTTTCAGTAATAGCATTCATTTTGAGTCTTACCAATCCTTTCAGTTTTGGTATAACAAAAAGGCTATTAGCTTTTACTCTGTTGTGTTGAATTTTGATGATTTCTGACAGTCTTCACTGAGATACTCAAAGAGATGAGACTTGCCAGTTGAATAACTTAAGATCTCATTAAATTTACCAGCAACAAAAAAGCTACTTCTGCCTCTTAACTTTTTGATGTGTTGCCTTTTTCTAATCCTCTTCTCAGGACCTATTTAAAAGACAATAAAAATTTTGTTTTTGTGTGTTGAAAGGTTTCTCCATTATCAAGAAAGTAGTTAGTTCTTAACTTTAGAATTATTGCATATATAGATATGAAAAATAAGCAAACAATCATTAAGAAAACTAATCAATTTTTTACTAACATGTAGTAATTTTAACAAAATTATTGTGCATTGCATTTTGTAGCACTTATGCAGAGGATATACTAACCTGTTTAAATTTTTAGACAGAAATAGTAGAAAATAGAATATTGTCATTTTCAGGAGCAAGGATGTAACCTGTGAAAAAGTGAATGACTTTCTTCAAATAATATGCTAGTGAAACGCTGAGATATTAATGTCTAAATGTTATAAAACTTTCATTTTAATATAATGTTTTGCTTTTACTTTATATTTACATTGTATTGTCTAACAAAGAAATGTGAATCTTGTTACACCTGAGAACTTGAACTGGCAATCTACACATTGTTGTTGAAACAATTTTAAATTAAACATATAATGAAAGAGAAAAAGGATTCTGTTGCCTCAATTTTAAAAGAGATATTATGAAGAAATAATTTTCTATATAATAGCTTCTTATGATCTTGCCTTTTAGCTTCCCTGGATAAAGAAATGCATACTTATAATCATTGAAGGAAGGCAATTTTCCTTGTTTTCTGCAAATTAGAAATATATTAGGCTATTAAATACATAAATAATATTATGCAGAATAAAGGTATTATAGAACCTAAGAATTATATGAAGAATTATATATATAAAGTAATAAATACATATACAAATGGTATAAAAATAATAAAATAGTATTTGCATATTGATTAATTACTATAGGTATTATATAACTCTTAGTTTCTACATCTCCTTTCTATTCTTAGTTCTTATAATAGGTATATTATAATTACTAATACATAAAAACTACTTATAGTTTATATAAATTTGTTATATGTACATGTATATTATAATAACTAATACCTATAAACTATTTACAGTTATAACATACATATTTTAATAACTAACAAATATAAACTACTTATTGTCAAAACTGTTTTTAACTATTAAAAGATAAAGCACACAGATACGTTTTCTTTACTAGATATTCCCAGAAGCACTCATAAAACTCAGGATTTTCATATAGCAGTGATGACAGACTTGCTATTTTTATTATTCCCATTTTACAGATTAAGAGCACAAGGCTCATATTAGTGTTAGTTATCCATGTCATAGAGCCAATTCCCAGATATTTTTTTCCACTTGCTTTGTCATGAAGAATGAGAAGTAGAATCAGCATCAAGTTTGTGCTAAGCAAGTACGATAATAAGAAAGCACAGCAAATGCTGACTAGCCTGTAAAAATATTTTCGCTTTTAGGCTACCCAAAAAAGATAAGATATATGAGGCGATCAAAGTGAATGATTATATAAACAAGAAGAATTAGAATATAAATAAGCCAGGAAATATAAGAATAAGCCAAAACACACACACACACACACACACACACCTATTTCTTATTTAAACCTAAATGGAGACAAATTCATTCTATCTATTTTGCTACCTCAATAGAGATAAATATCTTCTCTAAGAAAAATCCCACTTAATTTAATTTGTATCACATTATCTAATAAATAACATATTACTAAAACAGAGACCAACCAAAAGCATTTTACTCTTTTTTTTTTTTTCCGGAGATTTTTTGCTCTTGTTGCCCAAGTTGGAGTGCAATGGCATGATTCCAGCTCACTGCAACCTCCACCTCCCAGGTTCAAGCAATTCTCCTGCCTCAGCCTCCCAAGTAGCTGGGCTTACAGGCATGCACCACCATGCCTGGCTAATTTTTGTATTTTTTTTTTAGTAGACACGGGATTTCACCATGTTGGTCAGGTTGGTCTCGAACACCTGACCTCAAGTGATCCACCTGCCTCAGCCTCCCAAAGTGCTGGGATTACAGGTGTGAGCCATCATGCCCAGAATCATTTATTTTCATGTAAAATACAGGGTCGAGTATGTTGAGATATTAGTTACAGTATATTTTGCTCAGTATTGCTTGAGAGTTGGATTATTTTATTGTTGTAGAGAATAGCTTCTAGATTATGAGAAAATTAAATAAGATAAACTGGAGAGACACTCAGCAGCAAACTTGGTATGTAAGTATATATGTAAATATGTATCTATCTATTTATCTATCTTATCTATCTATCTATCTATCTATCTATCTATCTATCTATCTATCCATCTCCTTTTCCTTCATTTATGTCTGGATCTGTACCAAACACCAGGCAGTAGAGTTGGGAGAAGTAATGGAAAAACCCATGGGTGACATCACCAACTAAAACAGTGACAAATAATCATCATAAAACCCAGAATACAAGAGTAATTGTCCTAATCCTTGGCAGCATGGGGCCAGTACCAGCTGGAGTTAATAGCAAAGATAAAAGGAAGATAAAAGGAAGTATTGTAAGATCTTGCTATCAATAAACTACAACAAGAAATTATCAATAATTCTCACCTCTAAAAGAAAAAGACACTTACCCTGAAGAAAAACAATTGGAACAAAATAAAAATTAATCAGAGAATCAAATAATCAGAGACAAGAAAGATAATTTTTAGAGAATAATTTTTAGAAAAAAAAATAATTTGAAGGTACATAAAATCAAATAGAAGTGGTACAAACTAGGGTAAGAGATATAGAGTATAAAAATAAGAATATGAAACAGAAATTGAGAGATTAAAAACATCTAAAAAATTTCTAAATGTAGAACTTTAGGCAAAGAATAGTAATACCCAATGTACTGGTTATTTCTAAGAACAAAAATCAAAATAAAAATAATTATTTGAGCATGCAAGTAAAAGGATAAGAAGTTTATATTGATAATAGACTTCTTGATAGCAACATTTTATACAGGATGATAATAAAGAAATGGTTTAATGATTTTGAAAGAGAGAACACAGTAGAGAGATGAGATTTTATTCATCCAAACTATAAGTCTTGTCTAAGGAATGCAGAACATCATGAACATTTATGATTTGATTTTAAAAAACATTATTCTTATTATTGCTTTTTAAGAAATGACCTACTTACTGACAAGACAAACAACACGTGACGCTTCTGGATAAGGATTACATGTGTTTAATTTTATAATTAAGAACAAGTAATGGAGATTAAAGTGACAAAACATGATGCTATTAAGTGTGTTAAACATGAAGAAATAAGAAGAAAAAGAAAGTAGATGAATCTTAATGAATATCTCAGGAGTATCTAACTGCCACTAAAGATATATCAAATTAAAGTAAATGTTAAGCAAAAAGAGAGAAGAAAGGAAAGACAGTTTACTAGAGAACAGTATTATTACTCATTGAAGAAATCAATAGACAGTATTAAAATACAATGGGAAACTCGTGTGTTTTATTATCTTAGTATAAGATAATAATAAGAATAATCATAGAAAAATTTATAAATACTAAATGAGTATATCCTGCCCCTCAAATTAAAGTGCAAATACAGGCAAGATTTTATATAAATTGTTTATATAGCAAAAACTTAGATAACAAAATTTAACACCGGCATAATAGGTATATCAAAGACACAAATGGGCTTAACTCACCTTTAAATGGAGTATTTTTAGATTGGCTAATGAAACAGAATCCAATCTATTCTGTGTGCAAGAAGCACACTAAACAAGGCAATTCAAAATGGTTTAATGTAAAAAGAAGAGCAAAGATAGATCTCGTATGATAGCAAGATCCTGAAATAGTTGTCAGAATTTTGCTATGAGACAAGATAGAATTTAGGACAAAATAAATTTAACAGGATAAGGAAGGGAAATTTATTCTACAGAGGGCTTCATGCTTCATTCTACATTAAAAATAAAATATACATTAATAACATGGTTCAAATTATAATTTTCATAAAGCAGAAATAACAGAAGTTGAAAGAAGAAATAGACATTAAAACTGGAGATTTTAACAGAGTTTATTAATTGGTAAATCCTTGAAGAATGCAAATAAGCCTCACTTTCAGTAATTTAAAAAAATTACCACAGATACTGACGATGACTCTCTCCTTGATCAAACTTTAGTCAGATTTTTTAGCTCTCCTCTCAACTAGATCTCCACCTAGGCCCCTGTCTTTGCCTGGTCTCCGTAGCTCACTTTTAACAAGAATCCTGCTAAGTCCATATAGAGAGAATCTCCCACTTTTGATATCTGATCACTCTGACCTGCCTTCAGCAAGAATCCTGTTAATTTGGTTTAGCAAGATTTCCCCTACTTTTGATGTATCCTCATAGTAATTTTCCATCCACTGACCCCCTCACACTGCTCTTTTGCTATAAATTTCCATTTGTGCCTGTGTTTGGAATTGAGCTCATTTCTATATTAAAGTATCTCTTCCTGGGTCACAATAATTTCTGAATAAAATCTTTCTTTACTGCTTTAATTATCCTCTGGCTCTGGATGTCTTTGGCATTACTCTTTGAAGAATCACTTTAGGGGAAAAGAATAAATGCAAGAAGACAATGTCAGAGACCATTATCCACATACAGAATGGAGATAATGATGATGGTGATGTCTTGGATAGTGATTGCAATGGACTGCATGGCTGTTGCCACCCTGTCCCCACAACTTATAGGTTGGAATCCTGACCCTTTATATGATGGTATTAGGAGGTAAAACTTTTGGGAGGTGGTTACATCATGAGGTTGGATCCCTTCTAAATGGAACTAGTTCCCTTATATAAGGGACACAAGAGACTTCTCTCACTCTCTGCCCTGTGGATACAAGAAGAAAATGGTAGTCTGCAACTTAGAAGAGAGATATCACTAAAATCTGGTCACTCTGGTACCATGGTCTCAGACTTCCAGCTTTTAGAACTGCGAAAAATTGATTTCTGCTGTTTCTAAGCCACCTAGTCTATGGGTCTTTGTGATAGCAGCCAGAATTGACTAAAACAGTAAGAGTAGCAATGGTGATGGAAAGAGTGAATGCATTTGAGATATACTTTGAATAAAGAAATAACAGGACTATTAGTCCTGTGGGTGTTTGGCATGAGAGAAATGCAAGATGGTAATTAAACAACTTTGTGTCTAAGTCTGAAGATTGGAGAACAGTCAAAGGTAAAAGTAAAACTATGGGAGTTACTGACACTTAAGAACCTTTGAAAGGAATGATTTATTTTTGTTGTTAAATCATCAAGGAAGAGTTGAAACAGACAATATAAATTAATGCCAAATGAGCTGAAAAAATAAATGTGTTGAAATTGAGTTGGGAATAAATAGCTGAGGTGGCAAGAAGAAAAGAAAGGTTGGCATATTTTTAAAGAAATCTATAATGAATAATATTTTGAAGAGGAAGAAGTTGTCAACAATTTGAAATGCTACTGAGACTTTGGGAAATATGAATGGTGCCCATGTAGAAGTTGTTGATGGTCATTAAAACAACACTCCCTTTAGCATTATGAATAAGAAACTAGATTAGAATGAAACAAATGGATTCTTAATTCCAGAATTGTGGAGAAATAGAAAATTGAAAAGCTCATTGGAAACACAAGAAATACAACATGAACTATAATAACCATCCCTTTCAATATATATTAGAGAATTTCAGGTTCAGGCCATGATAAAGTAGCACAAACTCACACCCTGAAGTTGGCTATAAAAACTGGGCAAAATATGTTAGACAACTATTGGAAGACACTGCAGAACAATCAATCTATACAGAGCTTGAGAGGGATTATTATTAAAAAGAAATAATTACAGACTATAAATTACATTCACTCAGATGTTTTTCCTCTAATAACATTTCTCAAATACTAATGTGAAGAAAGAAAGCATACACAGAAAGTGAAGTTTTACTGTGTTGAGGTGACAGAGGTGACAGAGATTAGAGTTCAGAGTATTCAGTGTATATGGGGCTCATGAGACAAATTTCCAAGAAGGAGGTAACCACACAGAGAGAGCCTGAATATCTGGATACAAATGCCCTTTAAGTATGGCTGGTATCCAAGATATTATGCACAAGGTGAGACTTCAAGAAGCCTAGCAGAAATCATTAAATGGGAGGTTGGAGTGCTGAGTTTAGATTTCAGCTAGTGGTTTAGAGAAGAAAGAGGTTGTGGTTCAAGCACTGGTAATTATAGAGGATGAGATGGGAGTGAGAAACTATATGGCTAAATGTGGTCATTGTTCAGGTTTTAGCTTTCATGCAGGGTGCTATATGCTGGTTGCCTCAAACACTGTAAAAGTTATTATTTAATTACCTACATATAAAAGATGACCATGAATAGGCATAAGATGAAAGTATGTCATTAATCAAAATAATGATTCATTCAATTCTCTATAATTGAGATTCAATTAAAAAGAATATTATTCATCACATTCACAAAATAAATGAGAAAAATCACATCATTTCAGCAGATGCACATACATAAGATCTGTATCCTAACAGATATTGATACAAATAAGTATTTGATAAAATTCATCATTAATTTATTTTATATATATACATACTTTTATTAAACTAGGATTTAAAAGGCACTCATTAGTTGATGAGTTGATAAAGTGTATCTTTTGAAATCCTATAAACAATAGCTTATGACATAATAATGTGGAAATGTTAGAAGACCTGTTTTTAAACCTGGGAACAAGAAGAGATTCTCTGTTATTTTCCTATGCTACTGTAACAAATTGCCACAAAATGGGTAGCTTAAAGCAACACAGACATTTTCTCTTACAGTTCTGAAGGCCAGAAATTCATAATCAGCATCAGTAGTCTAAAACCAAGGTGTGATCAGCATTCTATTTTTTCCAGAGAACTCACGGGAGAGTAATTCTAGAAATTACTCCAGAAACGCAGCTTCTAGAACTACATTTCTTGGCTCAGTGGCCCCTTCTTCTATATTCAAAGACAGCAGCATATAATTTTCAAATATTTCTCCACTTCCATGATCACACAACCTAGATTCTGTGTCAAATCTCCCTTTCCATCACTCTTATAAGGACACTTATGGCATTTAGAGACCACCAAGATAATTCATGACAATATTCCATCACAAAATTCTTCACTTAATCACATCTGCAAGTCTCTTTGCCATAAAAGATTACATTTACAGGTACTAGGGATTAAGACCTGACATCTCTTGAGGCCATTATTCAGCCTAACACAGATGTCCTCTCTTGCTGCTTGTTTTACACATTGTACTTTTTTGAATACTTTTGAGAAAGTTTGCTCTAAAGAAGAAAATATAAGTAGTTCTAGATTTGTGAAACATGTAGACTGAGGAGAATTACTATTTTTCCTTCCTTCCTTTCTTTTCTTCCTTCCTTTTCTTCCTTTCTTCCTTTCTTTCCTTTTGAGACGGAATCTGGCTCTGTCACCCAGGCTGGAGTGCAGTGGCGAAATCTCTGCTCCCTGCAAGCTCCGCCTCCCGGGTTCCCTCCATTCTCCCGCCTCAGCCTCCAGAGTAGCTGGGACTACAGGCGCCCGCCACCTCGCCCGGCTAGTTTTTTGTATTTTTAGTAGAGACGGGGTTTCACCGTGTTAGCCAGGATGGTCTCGATCTCCTAACCTTGTGATCCGCCTGCCTGGGCCTCCCAAAGTGCTGGGATTACAGTCGTGAGCCACCGCACCCAACCGAGAATTACTGTTTTTCTAATGTGATATATAAAAGCACATTTATGTGACAATAGCAATAATAGAGAAGATAAATTAAAGTTATGCAGAAGGGAGAAGATTTGACAATAGCGACCATGAAAGTCCTGCAGGAGAAAAGTTTGGATGGGATACTGAATAAATTGCAATATTACTTTTTGATGCACCATTTTTTCACAATGCTTCTTAGATTGCTCTGTATTTCTTTCCCATCAATATATATTAATTTTGACTGAAAATGATTGACTGGGATGAAAGAAAATGAAAAAGAAAACACAGAACAAGGAATTCTCAATTATAGACATATAATATTATATTTAGGAAACCATGAATAAAAGAAGGCATGTGGACCGGGTGCAGTGGCTCACGCCTGTAATCCCAGCACCTTGGGAGGCCAAGGTAGGAAGATTAACAAGTCAGGAGATTGAGAGCATCCTGGCTAACACGGTGAAATCCTGTCTCTACTAAAAATACAAAAATATTAGCCGGGTGTGGTGGGTGTCTGTAGTCCCAGCTAAATTAGGAGGCTGAGACAGGAGAATGGCCTGAACTCAGGAGGCTGAGTTTGCAGTGAGCCGAGATTGCCTCACTGTACTCCAGCCTGGGCAATAAAGTGAGATTCTGTCTCAAAAAATAAAATAAAATAAATAATAATAATAATAAAATAAAATCAAAAAGAAGAAGGCATACTTGATAAAAAGGTATCCATATATCAGATAAGAAGCTGTAAAATTTATGTGCTGTCTACTTCTGGAATTTCCACCATACAGGAATAATCATGTTGTAGGAGTTCACTTAAAGGATAGAACTTGTACTTGGTTATTTATGTACACAATCTCTGCCTTACTTGCTTTTGGTGGATCGTATTGTGTAGTTTCAATGTGGCCATTATTGTGTTTTATGAACACATGCAACAAAGTAATATATCTTTACATAATGTCTACATCTCTACTTTAATTTAAACAGGCCGGGCGCGGTGGCTCAAGCCTGTAATCCCAGCACTTTGGGAGGCCGAGACGGGTGGATCACGAGGTCAGGAGATCGAGACCATCCTGGCGAACACGGTGAAACCCCGTCTCTACTAAAAAATACAAAAAACTAGCCGGGCGAGATGGCGGGCGCCTGTAGTCCCAGTTACTTGGGAGGCTGAGGCAGGAGAATGGCGTAAACCCGGGAGGCGGAGCTTGCAGTGAGCTGAGATCCGGCCACTGCACTCCAGCCCGGGCGACAGAGCGAGACTCCGCCTCAAAAAAAAAAAAAAAAAAAAATTAAAACCATAAATGCTCAAAAATGCTAAATTACAAAATAGAGAAATGTGTGTCAAACACAGATTAATATAATTTAAATAATATTATATATGATAAAATTTTGTAAAACTTAACCATGAAGATGGATAGATGAGAAAGATAGAAACCTAGAATACTATACTAGAAAATCTGGAAACATAGTAGAGACGAGTTCAATCATTTGATTCTGTATAAGAGGTCATCAAACTACAAACCACAGAGCTAATCAGGCCACTGATTCATTTTGGTAAACAAAGTTTTATTAGAATAAAATGACATCCTTTCATTTTACTTATTGTCTACGGCTACTTATGCACTACAACGGCAAATATTGGTACTTGTGACAGAGATCACACAGCACATACATTCTAAAATACTTAATAGTTGGCCCTTCACAGAAAGGTTTTGAGAGCTACTGCTCTAGGAAATCTCAGGTTCAATGTCAGTCATGAATCTTTGCAAAGCGTAGCCATGTTTGAAATCCTTTCCAATGACAATAATTGTTACTGCCTCTAGACAGAAGAGTTCAATTATTTTAAGGTTTCATTATTAGCAATGGTTCATTTAATTAAGCCATAGTTGTTACTTCAAGTATAATTAATTAGTGAAGGTATATTGCTTTTATGGGATATAATTAATAGGAAAATAGGTTACTGCTCTCTAGCATAGTTATAATTTAAATGCTGTGGCTTTATAGAATTTAAAGGTAGAGTCTATTTATTATTAATTATGCCTCTCATCATCTAGCTCATGTGAGGTAGCTCTGGAATAGCACATTATTTATGTTTGCTTATAATTTATTTTAGATATAATGGTTGGTTAGAAGGAGTTCATGGTGAAGAAGGTAGAAGTCACAAAACATGCCTGAAATTGTGATGGAGAACATGAATCCCTGTATTTATTCATTTAATAAATTATGTTGTCATTTAAGCAAATAAAAATAGTTTTTACTCTGAGAATTGATATAAAAATATGTTATATAATTACTCATGTCCTTCTGAATAAAATGGATGAAAGCATAGTTTGCATTATAAGCATTAATTCATTAAAATTTACCCTGAACATTGTTATTTGGTTTTATTAGCAAGAAATATAGCACTCAGAATGGCATTAAATACATGTGAAGAACTCTAGATCATAAAGAACCTAAAATACAGAATTTTCAGCATTATTATAATCTATTTAATTGCACATTCAGGTTTATTTGTTATTGAAACTTAGTCACTTGATTTTGGAAGTTTTCCATAGCTTCTGTGTTTGCACAAGTTTGTTTATGGTAAAGTGCAAAGTATTTTAGTAAAAGGGATTTGAGCCACAGATGACAAATAATTACAGGAACACATAACATAAACTACATTTGGACTTTAAAGCAGATTTAGATTATATTACTTTTGTTATTATTATTTGTTTCCAAAAGGGAATGATGGGTTATAGATATGTGCCCAAATATTTAGGTGAAACACTACAAAAGAAAAGTGAAGATACCTTTTATCTAAGGGCCAAAGTAGAAAGTAGCACTCATAAAATATACTCTGTTTTGTGTAATAAGTGAATGGAATCTTTGAACAATTTTTTGCTAGGTTTAATTGTTTAGGAAACTTTTCTAATTGGCAATTACTTCACAGAAAAACTTGATCCAGACCTATATGTGGAACTTCCCTTTATATTAACTTGCTGAAATTATTAAAGTTAAAAGCCTGTTTTTCCAGGTTAGTATTCTCAAGACCTACAAAGAACAGTCACTCTGAAGCAATCAGTTGATTACCCTCATGATGCCTGCATATGTTTATTTCATGTCAGACACACCTGAGGTCTGTAATTTAATACATAAACAGTGCGACCATGGAAGAAATGAAGTTGGCTTGCGGTGTTCCTATGGCAGCATCAACACTGCTTCAAGTGCACCATGAGCATGAGCACTGCCAAGAAAATATATTGGCTCTCAACTCTCAGAGTACTGCCATGCCTAGAACTTTTGGCCTTGCCAGCCACTGGACAGTAAGAGACGGTAACACATCACAGCAGATATTGTTTCCTTAGGCAATTGAATTACATCAGAAAAACTAAGCTGAGAGATAACAAAACAATTTTGAAATGTCAGGAGACTAAATCAATTCATTCATAAGTTACTAATTTCACATGTCCATGGTGTTGCTTATGATTCTACTCATGGGTCATTGTCACCTTTATACCAGGATCTAGGGGACAAAGCAGCGACTCCAGAACATTGAAAGTCACTGTAGTCAAAGAAAAAAGAATGTTGTCAGGCACACTCTGAAAGTTTGCCTCTAGAAGGAAACAGACACTTTAGTCTACTAACATTTCAATAAGCAAAAGGAAATCACATGCTATAAGTGAATTCAGCAGGGCAGTGAGCTATATCCTACCATGTGTATGAAGAACCCAAAAAATACGTAAGCAATCCTAATGTTTATCACCTTATATTTATCCATGCATGCTATTGTGGTCACTTTCACTGTAAAAGTAGTCATTGCAGAATCATCACTAGGATCTCACTGTATTAGGGTAATTAATACTAGTTTCTGAATCAAACTGCAAATATCAGTGACTTAACACAATTTGTTTTTTCTTCTCATTCATATCACAGTTCAGTAGAGGATTAACTTTCTGAAATTCCTTAAAGGTTTTCACTAAATCCTCTGCATTTAGTATAAAGAGGAGTATGAGAAGCATCGCATGAGGTATCTTATAGCTCGGTCTAAAAGTGGCAAATATAACTTCTACCTACATTTCATTCACAAGTGAAATGGTCTCATCCTAACTGCAATTGAGGCTGAAAAATGCAGCATTTCCGTATGGTCTGAAGAAGGAAATAATGTTATCATCTCACCAATCTCTGTCAAGGTCAGTCCTTCTGATGCCAAAGTATCCACTTTAATATTCCTCCCATTATAAAACACACCGACTTCTCCTCTCAAAATGAAAAAATGCAGAGTTCTTTCAAGGTCTGGCATCCAGCTGAAAATTTAGTATCTCTGGCCACTCATAATTCTCCCAGTGAAGTCCAGATAAGGTCCTCATTTCTCAGTAAAATCTAAACTTAAAAGACTAAATATGTGTCCTGTGTACCAATATGCAATGGCGAAGTGGGAACAAGGTGGCAGCAATAAATACATCTCTATCACCAGAGTCATTTGTTCTTGACTATTTGCAAATGATTTCAGGAAGACATGGTGAAGCATCCTTCACTGTGAGTGGCAGAAATCCTCTGATTAAGACCTTATTCTCCTCTCTGAGAGGAATTATCTTATCCCATGTGCACTGCAATCTCATTTCCTACACTCTGGAGGAGTACATAAACTTTTCCTACATAAATAATGGCCACATTTTTATATTGATACATTGTAAGTTCTAAGACGTGTATTTTTTTTTTTTAAAGAGGAATTAAAATAGAAAAGCATATATCTAAAAGATGTTCCTCAGGATATATCTGCATATATTTTCTACTCTTGTCATTTTAAATAAAAATACAGTGGTCCCTTGATATCCTCAAGAGATTGGTTCCAGGACTCCAGAGGATACCAAAATCAGCACATATTCAAGTAACCTTGTGGAACCAGAGTATACAAAAAGTCAGTCCTCCATATCTGCGGGTTTTTCATCCTGTGAGTACTGTATTTTGATCCACATTTCAATGCAGATGCAGATTTTTTTAATTAAAAACATTTCTATATAAGGAGATGCACACAGCTTAAGCTCATGTTCAAGTATCAACCATACTGATTTTTAAAATTTCTGTCCAATATAATTTAAATAACATAATTATGTGAACTGCATGTCATTAATTACATATACTAAGAGGTGGCATAACGATGTGTTTAAATTCCAAGAAATGATCGCTAGCTAATTTAATTCTCTTCTCTGCCACAGACAAGCTGTAAAGTCTTGAGCAAAATCACGAGTATCTGTCCCTAACTTACTCATCTTAAGAAGGACCCAGTAAGTAGCAATTATCTTTCAGTGTTCTAATGAAGAGTAAATAACCTATGCATATCAATGCTTAGAACAGAGACTACCATGCGGTATTGCGTCTGGAGTTGGTTCCTGCCGGTGGGTGTGTAGTCTCGCTGACTTCAAGAATGGAGCCACAGACCTTCGCGGTGAGTGTTACAGATCTTAATGATCGCATGGAGCCGAAGAGTGAGCAATAGCAACGTTTGCTGTGAGAGCAAAAGGACACAGCTCCCACAGCATGGAAGGGGACCTGAGCAGGTTGCTGCTGCTGACTGGGGGTGGCCAGCTTTTATTCCCCTATTGGCCCCGCCCATGTTCTGTTTTTGTCCTATCAGAGTGCCCTTTTTTCCAATCCTTCCTGTGAGTGGCTACTTTTAAGATCCTGCTGATTGGTGTGTTTTACAGAGTGCCAGTTGGTGCATTTTACAATCCTCTTGCTAGCTACAGAGCGCTGATTGGTGTGTTTTATAATCCTCTTGCTAGACAAAAAAGTTATCCAAGTCCCTGCTCCTCCTAGGAAGTCAAGCTGGCTTCACCTCTCAGTATATTCTGAATAAGTTTACCTATTAAATATGTGATATGAATTAATCAAGCACAGAAAAAGTTACTAGTGACAAGGAAAAGGAGAAAATATGTGTTCAATATTATTTTGCAAACAATTTACAAATATGCTTCACCTGTGAGTTTCTTCTTAGTACCTCAGAAACTATAACACCATGGAAAATTTTGGATAGTTTAGGGAAGTGCTTTATTTGATAATGTGAAAAATAAGGTGATTGTGATAAAGCAACTTGGGAAAAAAGAAATGACATGAATCTTGAGGACACGTACTTTCTGAGAACTTTCGTGTCTAGAAAAGAGCAAGCTAAAAATCTGGAAGCGTATTTGTTGAGAGGCAAGTTTCAATTGGTCTCATGTATTTCTGTGCATCTTACAAATAGAGAGGCACTGGCTTCACATTTACTACAGGTTTTCCTTTTTAAAGATCTTTATATAGTGGATAGCCCTGGAAGATCAGGATATTGTTTATTTATGGATGAGAGAACAGATTTGCTTATTTTCAAGTAAAACGAAGATAGTGTTTTCCTCCACAGAAAACATCAGACAGGTATGCTTACAGCTCATTTATTAAAGATTTATGTTGCTTTACTTGGAGTTCTTCATCTGTGACACAAACTGTGTGTAGCATCAAGTTGAACTTCTTGGCATCATCTCCGGTAAACTTGAGGGAAAATAGGAACCAGAGCAAACGTGAAGCTCGTGCAACTCTGTGCTGTGTTGCAAATAATGGAAATCTTTCTGTCTCTGACCAAAGAGTTACGAGTCTTCTGCCAACATCCATAAAACTGAAGCAGGCTAACGTGTAAGCTTAGATCCTTCACAGTTCTTGACAATAGTCCCTTAAAACTGTCTGCAGATGCACATCCCTTGGAAAAATTTTATGCATCCTTTTAAGAATAATTAATGTTCTAGTTAATGACAACTGTATGACAGGATAGATCACTTCAAGCTTCTTCCCAGATTACTATAACTTTTAGGGAAATAATGTATATGCCATTTTTTCTAAGGTTATCTAGCCATTTTCAGTATGGAAAACAATATTATGTAAGATAAACTGAGCACATTTTTCACTTCGTTTTTGTTTTTCAAAACAATTTTATTGCTTTTATTAATGCCTCAGTCATCAATACTGCTTGGCATAAGAGCCAAGTTTGAAGAATTATCATGTTGCAAATGTATTTTGCTCATTTATTTCAAATTAGTAGACAGAATTGAGAGGTGGAAAATTATAGAAAAATCTCAGTTGATCATACTTGGAATTTGGTTATGTAATATGGGGAATACAAAGGTTGATATACTAGTGATAATATTCACTCTTGGCACCATTAGATGCTATCATGACATTAACACAGAAGACAAATTCATAATGTTGCAGTGAGGTAAGGAAATAAAACATGTAAGTCTTTGAAAACCACACTATGAGAGCCCTTGCAGGCTGAAAATTAGACGCTAAAGTATTTTTTTGTTCCTTTTGGAGAATAAAAGAAGCGTGCTCCTCAATGTCTTGTTGAGAAAAATATATAGTTTGATACACTTGTCAATATTGCTAACTCAAAAATGATGAGTATAAGGAGTGACCCTTATTGTAGTCTTATATTTCTCTCCAACAATTAAGAGAGTTGGTGGAGCTATTTTTATCCATGAGTTCACCCCGGGTCCAGGTGATTTTCATCTTGTTTCTCTTCATAATCCTATCTTAGTGTTTCATCCTCATGGCTAAGTTCAGCAATACTTCTGCATTCCAGCCAGGGGAAATGTGTAAGAAGAGATGAAAAACAATCAGCTTTGTCTTTATGGAGATTAACTTAAATTTATGCTCATAATAAAATTCATGTTATACTTCATCAAAATTAATCACTGGTAAGACTATAGAAGGTAATCTCTTGCTTGTGGTCGTGTGTGCTTAGGATTCTACTACTAAACAAAATGAAAGACTGCATTATACGGACAATTAGTGGTCTCTAGTACAAATAAATTACCAGGTAATTTCCAATTCCCAATATTGAAAAAAAAAGTTTATTTCCTACTGCACTATCAAATTGGAAAGGTCAATACAGGCATTCAATAATAGTAAAAATATGAATAACAATCATATGTATCACAATAGAATCATTTTAAAAGCTGTGTATTTAAAACATGATTTTGCATTATATTTCCCCTGGCAGAAAATAATAAATTGGAGAAAAATCACATTTGATTGTTGTCAGTTACATGGATGTCTAAAATTTGTACCACTGAACACTTTTTAAATATAAACTAATTGATGCCTATGGAAGATAAATAAATCTTTAGTTATTTTGGTAAATTTATTTTACGGTTTCATTCCTTTTCAACTTAAGCTAGGTAAGAGGTACTATATTCTCTCCTGATGTAAACGTTTATGATCATTGAAACTCCATCTGGAGAAAATAAGGACACTTTTAATTTAAATCACATTTGAAGAAGGTAATGTATAAATTTATTCAAAACTGTTTTTTAAGTGAAAATGGGAAGGTCCTATTTAAAAAGAAAAAAGAAATACTTTGCAATGACCTTTCTATAATGTTAGCAAATTTATTATGATCTGTTATGAATGACTGTTTTGCCTTCCGTGTTTCTACTGTCTCAACTCCCTAAGTACTAATTCAACTGAAAAGTAGCTTCAGGTATGGGTCCAATTTAATTTCCCTCTACAAGATCTGCAGTGCCATTAATTAGAATCATATAATCTTAGAGTCAAAAGGGTCCTTAGAGATTGTCTAATCCTATTCTATTAATGCATGAGGAAATGGGTGTAGCAATCTGTCTAAGGTTGCACAAATTCAAAAACACATAGAAATTTTTCATAATCAAATTAAATTAAAAGTATATAAAACAATTAATGTTACTAATTTACTTATGTACAAGAAAATATTAAATACCATTTTTATATGAAGTGGTTTTGATAATTTTAATGAGTTCATAACAATGCTTCTAAATATTTCAAAATTTTAGTTTATCAACCAAATATAATAATAATACACACTTTTATAAGTGACAAAGTCTTCTATAGTAAAAATTACTAATTATAGGAAAGGGAAAATCATAGATATATAGGGTTGTATCAAACTCTTAAAATGTACATGTGGAAATTTAAAAATATACTCTTGCCAAGGGGATGTTGATGTCATTCCATAACAGGATTGACATGTAATTAAAACAAACAGCAAAAATTACGAATTTATAAACAAAATTTTAAATGCCTGAATTTATTATTTATAATGAATATTGAAATTTATTTAGTGAGATAAAAGGTTAAGAAATTCTTGAATATAATTATACTACTTTTATAATAAAATGCATCCAAGCTAAAATCTCACTTCTGTTGTTAACTGCTTTGATGGTTCTAGACTCATTTCCCTATTTTTGGTGAGTCAGAAGAAGGATGATGCACATGACTCAAAATCAGGTTATTTTCATGGCTAAGGTTTATTATAGCAAAAACTACAGAGCAAAACCAGCTGTATTCATATTTTTAATGAATAGTTAAACTAATGATATCTTGTTATTCCCATGCTTTGTCTATCATACCTACACATAAATATAAGCACATTGAAGTTCTGTAAGTTCTGCTTCCAAACATAGCTTACATATGAATGCCGTAATCATTCAACATGCATACATTGGCCTTGAATTTTGAAGATTAAAAATTGTTTGTAAAACTATCTAGAACAAATGTATCATGATTACAGCCACTATTAGATTTCAAAAGGGTTCATCAGAAAGCTCTGAGGTATATAACGGGGAAAGAATATTTTGACTACCACTTTAACAGGTCTGCTATTTAATATTAGTCTCTTTTTAATTGATGTTTCATGGACATCCAGAATACTAGCTATAAAATCATATGTGTTGCATAATGCAAGCAAAACAAAAGCACCTATAAACATTACAGAAGACTATACATGTATGTATATCATTGCCATAAAATACATATATAATATACGTATATACACACATAATTGTTTTCACAACAATGATATTATTACTTACAAAAGTATGAAAATTTAGGGAGATGGCTAAATAAGTTATGGCTTGTTCATAAGTTGTAAGCCTATTCATTGTAAAATATCACTGAGTATCAACTTTCATTTGTTCCGCAACAAATTATTGAGCATCTACTATGTATATTCTAGGCCCATTTCTAGGGACTGGGGAAAAAGCAGTGAAAATAACATTCGGAATGTCTTGGCTTCATAGAGCTGTTGTTCCAGTGCTGGGAGAAAAACAATAATTAATACCACAAAGTATCATGTGTTGTATGCCAGATGGTTTAAGTTCTATTCTTAAAAAATATGGCAAAGAAGGGGAATAGAGAGTTCTGGGCACAAGAGGTGCTGGATACTGAACAAGATGGCTGCTGAAAGCCTCATGGGGTGGTATAATTCGAATACAATGAATGGTTATGAGAGAATGAGACAAGAGCATAATTGAGAGAACACATTTTCAGGGAGCAGAAATAGCAAATGAGGCCTTGGGGTATGAATGCACCCGTGACGTTCCACGGAAGATGCCATTGTGATAGAGCAGAGGAGATGAGGTTGCACTCCATGGGGAGATGGTCACATAAAGCTTCTTAGAAAATGGTAAGAACTTTTGTTTATTTAATTGGCAGCCAATGAAGGGTTTTAAACAGAAAAACAATCGCCTCTTCAAAGAATTAGCAATAACAGTTTGACTGATTTGAGAAAATAGACTATAGCATAGCAAAAGAGAAAACAGGAAAATTAGTGAGGAAACTATGTGTAAACTATTTCTGAAGCTGTTCTAAAGTATAAACTATATAAATTATTAATTGAAATTTTTCTATACAAACAAGATATATTTGAACCCTATATATTAGTGGCAAAAGTCCATGATACTGCCAATATTTTGGCCTGAACTATTGGGGAAACAGAGTTGTAATTACTCACTTGGGTTTAAATTTGGGAGGAGCAAATTTGGGATTAAGGGATAGGAAAGATCAATAGTTTTATTTTCAACAGGCTTAATTTTAAATAGACAATCATAAAATATATTTTAAATAAATTATTAATCATAAAATAATGTCAGGGTATATTTTAATACTCACCTAAGATATCAATGATAAATAAAATGATAAGAAAATACATCAAGACCACAACAGTTGTTGTAATTAGACAGTGGAGTTACTTGTGATTTTAATGACGTAGGAATTATTCAGTTTTTAAAATAATAAATCTTTATTAATTTTAAAATTATCAAAGATGCTATAAAAAGAAATATTTTTTATTACTATGCTACTGATGTATTTCCATTGCATTGACTAACAGAAAATTAACACTATAATTTTCAAAAATATGCACAGTGGTTAGTTTATTTGCACTGCTAATTCAGCTCTTTTTAAGTATGCCTTCTCATTCCCTAATTGATATAATTCAGAGACTACACTTGGACACAATTTAATGAATAAGCAAATTAGTTCCAGTTATTCCAATATGAAATCCCTTTTAATTATGGGCTACTTTTGGAGATGTAGAATAATTTGAATGTTTAATTTGGTGACTCAGAATGACCTACTGCACATTGTTTTATGATTGGGTGAAAAAGATAAGTGCTAGGAAATGTGTACCAGAAATAATTTGCCATCTAATTACATTTCCGAACATTATACCTCTTCAAAGCCTTGTTTCAGCATATATTTCATTTTTAAAAGCTATGTTATATATATGTTTACTTC